>NC_132782.1:15357500-15957500 GCF_048418805.1 Vulpes vulpes
ATTAGTAAACTGTGGTTTAATCATGCAGTAGAATACTTTAGGGCAGCCCCGGTGGCGCAGCAGTTTAGCGCCGCCTGCAGCCCAGAGCGTGATCCTGGAGACCCTGGATCAAGTCCCACATCAGGCTCTCTGTATGATGCCTGCTTCTCCCTCTGCCTGTGTCTCTGCTTCTCTCTCTCTGTCTCTATGAATAAATAAATAAAATCTTAAAAAAAAAAGAATACTTTATAGTAGAAAACAAATATTGTTATCTTTATAGTATTTAGTATGCCTCTCCATGAGAGTAGTATAAATTGTTTTTGCTTCCAATAATTTTCTCCATAAGTTATATATCTTTTGTTAGATTTGTTCCGACATATTATTTTTGAAAAAAACTACTTTTTCCAATTTCTTGTTTATTGCTTTTTATCCAATATTTTATATTACAAACATTTTCAAATGCTTTTGAATTTTTTATATGGAGCATCCTTAACCAACCTTCTGAATTTTTTTTCTAAAATTAATCTGTAGATTTTCCTTTAATAAGTGCTTATTTTGGGCAGCCTGGGTGGCCCAGTGGTTTAGCGCCACCTTCAGCCCAGGGCGAGATCCTGGAGATTGGGGATCGACTCTCGCGTCTGTCTCCCTGCATGGAGCCTGCCTCTCTCTGTCTGTGTCTCTGCCTCTCTCTCTCTCTCTCTCTGTGTGTGTCTCTCTCATGAATAAATAAATAAAATCTTTGAAAAAAAAATAAGTGCTTATTTTATATCAGGCATTTACATGTATCTCATTTAACATTTTCTTTTTTTAAAAAATATTTTATTATTCATTCATTCATTCATTCATTCATTCGAGACACAGAAAGAGAGAGAGAGAGAGAGAGAGAGGCAGAGAGGCAGAGACTTAGGCAGAGGGAGAAGCAGGCTTCATGCAAGGAACCCAATGTGGGACTTGATCCTGGATCCCAGGATTATGCCCTGGGCCAAAGGCAGATGCTCAACCTTTGAGCCACCCAGGTGTCCCTCATTTAACATTTTCAACAAGCCCCTAGGTATTGATATTATCATCTACACAAGTAAAATATTGTCCTAGAGACGCAACTTGACCAAACTTACACAGCTCTTATTCACAACCATTTTTTGTCCACATCCAGAACCTGTGTACTTAACTCCTAGTGCCTCTGTTGTTACTGCATTTTAGTGAAGGTTAAGGAAAAGTTTACAGAGAATTTGAATTTGATCTGCAGGGAGGTTGGGGGGTGAGGGAGAACTTTATGGATAAAAGGAACAGAACACACAAAGCTTCACAGGCATGAAAGAACATAATGCAATCAAGTGCTAGTGTACTTTTCACCTTCTCTCTTGAATAATATTTTAACTGGGTGGAGAATTTTAGTTACATTTATTTCCCTAGCACTTGAAAATGCTATTCTGTTGTCCTCTGGTCTCTTGTTGGGAAGTATTTTAATCTAATTGTTCCTTTGTAAGTAATCTGCTTTATTCATTAGTTGCTTTTAATGTTTATTTTTTGGTGATCTGTTGTTTCCCTATGATGTGTCTAGGTGTGACTTTATTTGTTGCATTGGCTCTAGATGAGGATTGTCTCATCTCTTCTGGAAATTCTCAACCATTGTCCCTTTGATTTTCAAGTTTTTCCCATTCTTTTCTGTTTTGGGACTGCTGTAATATATTTGTTAGATCTTCTCATTCTGTCTTCTAAATACTAGACCATACTCATTTTCTATCCATTTATCTTTTGGGGGGGCTGTATTGCGGGTGATTTCCCCAGATCTGTCTTATAGATAATTCCTTCTTCAACTCTATCTCATCGTTGTTTAGCTTGCCTATTAAGTTTTTAATTTGAATACATGTATTTTTCAGTCCTAGGAAAATCTTTTCATATTGACTTGCCCTCCCATCCACCATTTTTTTTAACTTGCCCTTCTTAAACAAAAGTCTTATTCTTTAGTTAGGGTTTCAATTCCTTTTATGCTTGTAGTAATTTTATTTTTCATTTTTATTTTTTAAAAAAGATTTTATTTATTTATTTGACTGAGAGAACGCGAGAGAGCACAAGCAGGGGGAGTCGCAGGGGGTGGGGGAGAAGCAGGCTGTGGGCTCCATCCCAGGACCCTGGGATCCTGACCTGTCCCGGAGGCAGACCCTTAACTGACTGAGCCACCCAGGTGCCCTACAAATTGTACACATTTAAAATGTATTTAAGTTGTCACATATGTATACCTCTGTAAAACTATCACTGCAATCAAAATAGTAAACATAGCAATGACTCCCAAAAGGGTCCTTGTACCTTTTTGTAATCCATCCTTCCTGCCTTTTCTTGTGCCCCTTCCCCCAGCAACTACTTATCTACATTCCATTGCTATGGATTATTTGCATTTCTAGAGTTTTATATAAATGGAATTATATAATGTACATATATTTTTTGATCTGTTGTCTTTCAGCATAATTATTTTTTTTCAGCATAATTATTTTGAGGTTCATTTATAAAGTTGTGTCAAAAGTTCATTACTTTATTGCTAAATAGTATTCCATTATATGATAAACCACAATTTGTTTATCTGTGCATCTGTTGATAAACATTTGAGTAATTTCTAGTTTTGGGTTATTAAAAATAAAGCTTCTATCAACATTTGTATTCAAGTTTTTATATGGATATTAACAAATTTTTGTATGGATACTTCATTTTTTTGCGTAAATACCTAGGTATGTAATGAGTGGATCATATGGTAGAAGTATGTTTAATTTCTAAGAATTTAAAAAGCTAAAAAAAAAATTTAAAAAGCTGTGATTTTATATATATGATAAAAGTTTACATTTCAATTATTTTTAAGTGTGTAATTCAGTGCATTAATTGCATAATATTTAACTTTTAAAGAAACTTTCAAAATGTCTTCCCACGTTTTTCCATTCTATATTCTTACCAGCAATATCGGAGAATTCCAGTTCCTCTGTATCATTACTAACACTTTTATGGTCAGTTTTTTAAATTTTAGGTGTTCTAATAGGTATGTAGTAGTATCTTCTTATAGTACTAATTTGCATTTTTAATGATTTAATGATCTTTTTTAGGGGGCTTTCAAATATATTCTTTTTAAAATTTAAATTCAGTTAATTAATATATAGTATATTATTAGTTTCAGAGGTGGAGTTCAGATGACTAATCCTTTAAAGCATTTTTTTCATTTGCTGATTTGTCATCTGTATATCTTTAGTCAGGTATTGATTGGTTCAAATCTTTTTTTTTTTTTCAAGATTTTATTTATTCATGAGACACAAGGAGAGAAAGGCAGAGACACAGAGAGAAAGGCAGGCTCCCCACAGGGAGCCCCATATGGGACTCAGTCTCAGGACCCCGGGATCACAGCCTGAGCCAAAGGCAGATGCCCAACTACTGAGCCCCCCAGGAGTCCCTTGGTTCAAATCTTTTGCCTAATTTTTTCCTTACTGGTTTATTTGTTTTCTTTGTTTCTAATTATTAACTTTTTTCTAGTTATTTTATTTAATTATTTATTTTTAAAAGTAGGCTCCATGCCCAACATGGAGCTTAAACTCATGACCCTGTATAACCAAGAGTTGCATGTTCCACTGACAGACCCAGCCAGACATCCTTCTAATTATTAACTTTTGATAGTTCCTTATCTATTGTGGATAAAAGTCCTTTATCAGATATATGATTTGCAAATATTTCTTTCTGCTCTGTGACTTATCTATTGACAATATCTTTTGAAGACTAGAGGGTTTTAATTTTGGTGAAGTTCACCTTATCAATGTGTTGGTCCCTTTTGGATCCTACCTTTGATGTTAGAATTAAGAAGTATTTACCTAACTCAGCATTAGGATTTTCTTGTGGAAGGTTTATAGGTTTAAGCTTTTGAGCAGTTTTGAGTTAATTTTTACATATGGTATAAGATATAGATCAAAGTCCATTTTTTTTTTTGCATATGGAAATGTAGTTGTTGAAAATACTGTCCTTCTTCATTGAATAGCTTTGGCACCTTTAACAAAAATTAGTTGTTCCTCTATGTGTGGATCTGTTTCTGGACTTCCTTTTTTTTTTTTTAAAAAAAAAAAAAAGAGAGAGAGAGAGAGGCAGAGACACAGGAGGAAGGAGAAGCAGGCTCCATGCTGGGCGCCCGAAGCAGTACTCGATCCCAGGACTCCAGGATCGTACCCTGGGCCACAGGCAGGTGCTAAACCGCTGAGCCACCCATGGATCCCCTGTTTCTGGACTTTCTATTTTTATGCCAGTGCCTAACTATGGATTACTGTAGTAAGAATATAGTAAAATAGTATTAGCCTTCCAACTTTAATATATATATTTTAAAGATTTATTTATTATTTTAGAGGGGGATGGGACAGGAGAGGGAGAGAAAAAATCTCAAGCAGTTTCCCTGCTCAGCATGGAGCCGGTCTTGAGGCTTGATCCCTCCACCCGGAGATCGTGACCTGAGCTGAAATCAAGAGTTGGGTGCTTAACTGACTGAGCCATCCAGGTCCCTGCTAAGATTTTGACTGGGATTGTGTTGAATCTGTAGATCAGTTTGTAGATAATTGACATCCTAACATTAGTAAGTCTTCCAACTTATGGACATGGTAAATCTATTCATTTTTTAAGGTTTTCTTTAATTTCTCTCAGCAGTGTTTTGTAGTTCTCAGGGAACACATCTTGCACATTTAAAAAAAATTCAATTTCTGATTGTTGCTAGTAAATAGAAATCAATTTTTTTGTTTGGTGAAGATTATGTATTTTAGAGAGGGAGAGAGAGGGAGTGTGCATGTGCACTGCAGGGAGGGGCAAAAGGAGAGGGAAAGAGAGACTCTCAAGCTGACTCCCCACTGAGCACAGAGCATGATGTGGGGCTTCTTTCCATGACCCTGAGATCATGACTTGAGCCTAAATCAAGAATTGGATGCCTACCTGAGGCATCCAGGCACCCCTCAATTAAGTTTTGTATATTGATCTTGTATTTTGCAGCCTTGCTAAACTTACTTATTCTAGTAGCTTTTTGTAGACTCCATTATGTTTTCTATGTAGATGAGTATGCTGACTCTGAATAAAGATAGTTTTACTTCTTCCTTTCAAATCATAGTGCCACTTATTTATTTTTGATTGCATGGAACAGAATCTCCATTACACTATTGAGCAGAAGTGGTGAATGTGGACATTCTTGTACTGTTCCTGATGTTGTATTATTAAATATATTAGCTGTAGGATTTTGTTAAATGCCTTTCATCAGACTGAAGAATTTCTCTTCTTAGCTGAGAATTTTAAAAAAAATCACAAATGAGTTTTTATCAAGTGTTTTATTTTTTTGCTTCTATTGAGATAATTAGATGATTTTTCTTTTTTAATCTATAGATATGGGGAATTACATGAAATAATTTTTGAATATTGAACCACTCTTGTATTCTTGGGATAAACTCTACTTTGTCATGATGTATTATCGTCTTTTTTATGTATTGTTGGATTCAAGTTGCTAGTATTTTGATGTAAGGATTTTTGTATCTATGTTCACGAGGAATATTGTATTTCTTTTGCAGTATCTTAGTTTTCTTCTTTGGTAATATCTTTGTCTGATTTGGGTATCATGGTAAAGCTATTTACATAAAATGAGCCGGGAAAGTTTCCTTCTTCTTTTTTTTTTTTTTCAGAGTTTTTGTAGAATATAACTATTTCTCCCTCAAATGTTTGGAGGAGTTTCACAGTGAAGCAATAAGTTTGGAGTATTTACTGTTGGAATTTTTTTTAAGTTTATTTATGTATTCATCCATGAGAGACACAAAAAGAGAGGCAGAGACAGAGACAGAGGCAGAGGAAGGAGAATCAGACTCCTGCAAGGAGCCCGATGTGGGACTCGATCCTGGGAATCTGGGATGAGGCCCTGAGCTGAAGGCAACCGCTGAGCCACCCAAGTGTCCCTGTTGGAATGTTTTCGAGTACAAATGGAATTTCTTTAATGATGTAGTACTTATTCATTAAGTGTATGCTTTGGCAGTTTTAATCTTTTGAGGAATTTGTCCATTTCATCTAAACTGAATTTATGGGCAAAATGTCCTTTGTAATATTTTATTGTTCTTTCAATGTCTTTAGGGTATCTAGGGATACTGTTTTTCATTCGTCAAAATTATTGGTGTTTCCAAGAAATCAGCTTTTGGTTTTATTGATTTCTATCTTTTTTTTTTCTTTTCTATCTGTTCTTCATTGTTATGTGCTTTTTATTACTGTCTTCCTTCTTGTTTGGTTTTGTCATTTTTTTTTACAAGGTGTCATTTTAGAGCAATGCTTTGTGACCTTTTTTCTTTTCTAACATAAGTTTTTGATGTTATAAATTTCCCTCTATGTACAGTTTTAGAGGCAACCCATAGATTTTGATATATTTTTACTTTTATTCAATTTCAGCTGTTTTCTGTTTTCCATGATTTCCTCTTTGGCCCATGGGTTATTTAGAAGTTTTAGAGATTTTTCCCAGATTATGTTTTTTAGTAATTTCTAGGTGAATTCTGTTATAGTCAGAGGGTATGCGTATATATCAATTTATTTAAAAATGTTAACTTTTTTTTTAAGTTTTCCTTCATAATCCAGAATATGGTCAGTCTTTGTGAATGTTCCATGTGCATTTGAAAAAAATATGTGTTGGGCGCCTGGATGGCTCTGTTAAGTGTCTGTCTTCAACTCAGATTAGGATTATGGGATTCAGCCCCATATCAGGCCCCCCTGCACAGCAGGGAGTTTGCTACTCCCTCTGCCCCTGCTCTACTTGTGCTCGCTCTTTCTCTTTAAATCATTTTCTCTCTCTCAAATAAATAAATAAAAACTTAAACCAAAGATTTAAATCTGTCATTTTGGAATTTGCTTTTTATTTATCCCATCTATCTTTTGTTTTTTTCCCTCTCTTTTCTGCCGCCTTTTGGATTTTTTTTTTTTTGTTTCCATTTTATCTCCTTTGTTGGTTTATTATCTTCTTATTATCTTGTTATTTTACTGGTTGCTTTATGGTTTATAGTATACATCTTTAACTTTTCACAGTCCATTCTGAATTATATTATGCTAATATATATATATTATATATATATATATATATATATGGGAACCTTATGATGGTGTGTTTCTGTTTTTTTCTCTCCCAGCTTATATCCTATTGTCATGTGTTTTATTTTTATGTGCACCATAAACCACTGAATACATTGTTCTTATTTTTATTTACACAATCAATATGGGAACCTTATGATGGTGTGTTTCTGTTTTTTTCTCTCCCAGCTTATATCCTATTGTCATGTGTTTTATTTTTATGTGCACCATAAACCACTGAATACATTGTTCTTATTTTTATTTACACAATCAATAATTTTTGGAAGAGATTTAAATAATAATAATAATAACAATAATAATAATAATAAAATCTTACCCATTAGTTACTATTTGTAGTGTATTTTGTTTCATTGTGTAGGTCTGAGTTTCCATCTGGTACCATTTTCCTTCTGCTTAAATGATTTCCTTTAACATATCTGATAGTGTGAGTTTGCTAGTGATAAATTCTTTCCTTTTTTGTATGTCTGAAAATGTCTTTCATTTGTTTTTTTTTTTGCATTTGTTTTTGAAAGATAATTTCTCTGGCTCTAGGATTCTAGTACAGTTGACCCTTCAACAAACCAGGGTTTAGGGATATGACTTCTGCATAGTTGAAAATCTACTTAGTGAGGGATCCCTGGGTGGCGCAGTGGTTTGGCGCCTGCCTTTGGCCCAGGGCGCGATCCTGGAGACCCGGGATCGAATCCCACGTCGGGCTCCCGGTGCATGGAGCTTGCTTCTCCCTCTGCCTGTGTCTCTGCCTCTCTCTCTCTCTCTCTGTGACTATCATAAATAAAAAAAAAAAAAATTAAAATTAAAAAAAAATCTACTTAGTGAAAAGTTATAAGGAGATTTTCAGATTTAATAATAGTAGCCTGTTGTTGACTGGAAGCCTTCCTGATAATGTAAACAGTTGATTAATACATATTTTCTGTTATATGTATTATATGCTGTATTCTTAAAGTAAGCTAGAGCAAAGAAAATATTAAAATCAGAAGTGGGGTGCCTAGGCTCAGTCAGTTAAGCATCTGCCTTTGGCTTAGGTAATGATCTCAAGGTCCTGGGATTGAGCTCCATTTTGAGTTCCCTGCTTGGCAGGGGAGTCTGCTTCTCCCTCTCTCCCTGCCCCTCTCCCCTGCACATATTCTCTCTGTCTCCCTGGTTTTTCAAGGGCTAACTGTATATGATTGATTCTTAAACTAAGATAATTTATCATCATTTAATCAGAAGGACCATGCAGCCTGGATTCCACCCCCCTCAGCTTTATTGAAGTACAATTGACAAATAAAGTTGTATAAATTGAAGGTATATAATGTGATGATAAATGTATGTATTGCAAAACGATCACAACAATAAAATTAGCTAAGACATCCATCACCTCACATAGTTACTTTTTTTTTGTAGTAAAAACTCTTAAGATCTACATTCTTAGCAAATTTCAAGTATATGGTGTAGTATTGTTAACTATAGTCACCATGATAGATGTAAGATCCTCAGAATTTATTTACCTTGCAACGGGAAGCTTGTACCCAGTCATTAGTAATTCCTTATTTCCTCTCCAGGCTTTGACCATGAGCATTTTACTCTGTTTCTATGAGTTTAGCTTTTTAGATTTCACATATAGGTGTGGTCATACAGTATTTGTCTTTTTCTCTCTAATTTATTTCACTTAGCGTAATAATGCCTTTTTGGTTCATTCATGTTGTCACAAATGGCAGGATTGCCTTTTTTTCTTTTTGTAGCATGTTGTTTAGACTCCATATGTTTGTGTTTTTCCAGTTTTCTTCTTGTGATTGGGATTTCCTTTTTTTTTTTTAATGGCTGAATAACACTCCATTGTGTGTGTGTATCATTTTCTTTATGCATTCATTTGTCAACTGAGAGTTGTTTCTATGTTTTTGCTATTGTGATAATGCTGCCTTGAACATTGGGGTTCAGCTATCTCTTTGAGATAATGACTTAATTTCTTTTGGATATATACTCAGAAGTGGGTTTGCTGGATTGTATGCTAGTTCTATTTTTAATTTTTTTTTTTTTTTAATTTATGATAGTCACACACACACACACACAGAGAGAGGCAGAGACATAGGCAGAGGGAGAAGCAGGCTTCATGCACCAGGAGCCTGATGTGGGATTCGATCCCGGGTCTCCAGGATCGTGCCCTGGGCCAAAGGCAGGCGCCAAACCGCTGCGCCACCCAGGGATCCCCTATTTTTAATTTTTTGAGAAACTTCCGTACTGTTTTCCATAATGTACCAATTTACGTTCCTACCAACAGTAAACAGGAGTCTTTTCTTCTTATCTTTGGCAACATTTGCTAACTATTGTTTTTTTGATAAAAGGAATACTAACAGAGGTGTGGAGATTTTGGAGTGCATGGGTGGCTCAGTTGATTAAGCTTCTGCCTTTGGCTCAAGTCATGATCCCAGAATTCTGGGATGGAGACTCATCAGACTCCCTGCTCTGCGGGGAGCCTGCTTCTCCCTCTCCTCCCCCACTCATGCTGTCACTATCTCTGTCTCTGTCTTTCAAATAAAATATTAAAAAAAAATGATGTGATCTACCTCATTTTGGTTTTGGTTTACATTTCCTAATGATTATTGATGTTGAGCATGTTTTTTGTCCATTTTGTCCATTTTTATGTTGTCTTTGGAAGAATGTGTACTCTATTCCTTTACCCATTTAAAAATAAGGGTTTTTTTTTTTGCTGTTGGGTTATATGAGCTCTTAATAAATTTGAATATTGACCCTTTATCAAATAAATGGTTTGGAAACATTCCAATGCTCTAATTCCTTAGGTTGCTTTTTAATTTTGATTGCTTTCTTTGCTGTGTAGAAACCTTTATTTTTTATTTATTTATTTATTTATTTATTTTTTTTATTTATTTATGATAGTCACACAGTGAGAGAGAGAGAGAGGCAGAGACACAGGCAGAGGGAGAAGCAGGCTCCATGCACCGGGAGCCCGACATGGGATTCGATCCCGGGTCTTCAGGATCACGCCCTGGGCCAAAGGCAGGCGCCAAACCGCTGCGCCACCCAGGGATCCCGAAACCTTTATTTTGTAAAGATATTTATACTTGTTTATTTTTGCTCTATTTGCTTATATTTTTGGTATTATACCCCAAAAGTCATTGCCAAAGTCAATGTCAAGAAGCCTTTTTTTCTAGGAGTTTTATTGTGTCTGGTCTTGGAGTTAAATCTTTAATCCAGTTTGAGTTAATTTTTCTGAGTGTGTAAGGTAGGGATCCAATTTTATTTCTTTGCATGTGAATATCTAGTTTTCTCAGTGCCATTTATTTAAGAGATTATCCTTTCCATTGTTTATTCTTAGCTCCTTTGTTGAATATTAGTTGGCTATATATGCATGAGTTTATTTCTGGGGTTTCTGTTTTGTTTCATTGATCTGTGTATTTTTTTTTATGGTAGTGTCATTCTGTTTTGATTACTATAGTTTTGAAATATAGTTGGAATCAGGAAGTGTGAAGTCTCCAGCTTTGTTCTTCTTTCTTAAGGTTGCTACTTAAGGTCTTTTGTGATTTTATATGAATTTTAGGATTTTTTTCTATTTCTGTGAAAAATGCTATTGGAATTTTTATAGGGGTTACATTGATTCTATAAATCGCTTTGTCTAGTATGGACATTTTAACAATGTTAATTCTTCCTGTCCATGAACATGGGAAATCTTTCTTTTCATTTATTTATATCATCTTCAGTTTCTTTCATCAATATTTTATAGTTTACAGTGTACAGATCTTTCATTTCCTTGGTTAAATTTATTCCTACATATTTTAGTGTTTGGATACTATTGTAAATGGGATTTCTTTCCTTTTTTTTTTTTTTCAAGTAGTTCTTTGTTATTATATAAAAAGTAGTTGAGTTTTGTATGTTTTTTGCATCCTGTGTTTAGTAATATTCTAATAGTTTTTTGGTGTAGTTTTTAGGGTTTTCTGTATATAATATGTCTTCTGTAAACAGATAATTTTGCTTCTTTTTTTCTGATTTGGATGCCTTTTATTTATATTTCTTGCCTAGTTGTTGCAATTAGGACTTCAGTGCTAAGTTGAGTAGAAGTGATAATAATAGGTATTCATATATTGTTCCTGATTTTAAAGAAAATTTTTTGGGACTCCTTGGTGGCTCAGCAGTTGAGCATCTGCCTTTGGCCCAGGGTGTGATCCTGGAGTTCCAGGATCGAGTCCCATGTCGGGCTCAATTTTTCACCATTTATCATGATGTTAGCTATGGGCTTGTCATATATAACTTGTATTATGTTGAAATATATTTCATCTGTACCCAGTTTGTTGAGTTTTTATCATGAAACAGATGTTGACTTTTGTCAAGTGCTTTTCTGCTTTTCTGCAAGATTATTGTCTGATCTTCATCCTTCATTCTGTGAATGTGGTGTTATATTGATTTGCATATTTTGAACAATTTTTATATACCAGGGATAAATCCCTCTTGATTATGGTGTAAGATCTGAACTTTTCATGTGCTATTGAGTTCAGTTTGTTAGCGTTTTATTGAGAATTTTTGCATCCAAATGCATGAGTCATATTGACCTGTAATTTTCCTTTCTTTTAGTTTTGGTATCAGGGTAATGTTAGCCTTGCAAAATGAACTTGAGAGTGTTCTTTCCTCCTCAGTGTTTTTGAAGAGTTTGAGAAGGATTGGCATTAATTCTTCTTTAATGTTTGGTAGAATTCACCAGTGAAGCCATCTGTTCCTGCAATTTCTTTTGGCTGGGAGGTATTTGATTACTGATTCAGTCTCCTTAGTTGTTATTGATCTGTTCACATTTTCTATTTTTTTATTGATTCAGTCTTTAATAATTATATGTTTCTAGGAATTTATCCATTTCTTCTAGTTTTTCCAGTTTATTGGTGTATAATTGTTCAGAGTAGCCTTTTACGATCCTTTGTATTTTTCTGGTACTGGTTGTAATTTCTTCTCTTTCATTTATAATTTTATTAATTTGAGTCATATTTCTTTTTTGTTGACTATCACTCTAGCTAAAGGTCAGTTTTATTTATCTTTTCAAAAAACCAACTCTAAGTTTTGTTCTTTCTATTGGTTTTCCATCTTTATTTCATTTATTTCTGCTCTATTCTGTTTTCTTCCTACTACTAGCTTTGGGCTTAGTTTGTCCTTCCTTCCTTCCTTCCTTCCTTCCTTCCTTCCTTCCTTCCTTCCTTCCTTCCTTCCTTCCTTCCTTGATGTGCCAAGTTAGGTTGTTTAAGTTAGGTTGTGTAAGCTTTCTTTTTCCTCAATGTGTAGGCATTTATAGCTATAAATTTTCAGTTATAACTGCTTTTTTGGCATCTTACAGGTTTTGGTTTGCTGGATTTCCATTTTCATTTGTTTCAAGATACTTTTTTGATTTTCCTTTCTTCTGTGACCTATTATTGGTTGTTGAGGAGTGTATTGTTTATTTTCTCATATTTGTGAAATTCCATTTTCTCTCCTGTTTTTGATTTCTAGTTTTATAGTTTTCATTGTGTTCAGAAAATATGTAATTTCAGTCTGCTTGAATTTGTTAAGACTTGTGTAGTGGCCTAACATATGATCTTTTTGGGAGAATGTTCTGTCTTGAGATGAATGTGTATTCTGCTGCTGTTGGATGGAATGTTCTATATATGTCTGTTACATCCATTTGGTTTATAGTGTTGTTCGTATCTGCTGTTTCCTTATTAATTGCCTGTTTGGATGACTTATCCATTGTTGAGAATGGAGTATTACAGTCCCTTATTATTGTATGCTTTTTTTTTTTTCCCAGTTGTGTTACTGCTTACTTTACATATTTAGGTGCTCTGATGTTTAGGTGCATAAGTATTTATGATTGTTATATCTTCTTGATCCCTTATTATTATATAATAAGTTTCTTTTTCTTTTGTGACCATTTTTGACTTAAAGTTTATTTTATCTGATGTAAGTGCAGCCACTTAACGCTGTCTTTTTTTTTTTTTTCCAATTTTTTATTTATTAAAGAGAGAGAGTGAGCCTGCGTGGGGTGAGGGAGAGATAGACTCCTTGCTGAGTAGGGAGCCCGATGTGGGACTTGATCCCGGACCCCTGGATCATGACCTGAGCTGGAGGCAGATGATTAACTGACTGAGCCACCCAGGTGCCTCCGCTTTTGCTCTTTTAACTATCATTTGTTTGGGATATTGTTTCCATCCATTTCAGCGTATGTGTGTCCTGTAAAGCTAATGTGAACTTCTTTTTTTTTTTTTTTATATATATATATATATTTTAAATTTTTTAAAATTTATTTATGATAGTCACACACACACAGAGAGAGAGAGAGAGAGAGAGAGAGGCAGAGACACAGGCAGAGGGAGAAACAGGCTCCATGCACGGGGAGCCTGATATGGGATTCGATCCCGGGTCTCCAGGATCGCACCCTGGGCCAAAGGCAGGCGCCAAACCACTGCGCCACCCAGGGATCCCCGCTAAGGTGAACTTCTTGTTAGATTTTTAAAATCCAGTCAGCTTCTCTAGGACTTCTGATTGGAGAATTTAATCCATTTACATTTAGAATATTTGTTGATAGGTAAGGGCTTTTTGTTGCTATTTTGTTAATTGTTTTTGACTCTTAGAGTTTCTTTTTTCCTCTCTTCCTTTGGATTTGATGAGTTTTTGTGATGACATGTTTTGATTTGTTTCTCTTAACTTTTTTATATACCTACCACTTCTTCTATTGTGCTTACCATGATGATGGCATAAAGTATCTTAGAACTATTTATTTATTTATTTATTTATTTATTTATTTATTTATAAAGATTTTATTTATTTGAGAGAGCAAGAGAGAGCCAGAGTGTGCACATGAATGGCAGGGAGGGGCAAAGGAGAGGGAGAAGCAGACTCCACTGAGCAAGGAGCCCAATGTGGGACTTGATCCTAGGAACCCAGGATCATGACCTGAGCCAAAGGTAGATGCTTAACTGACTGCCTAACTGAATGAGTCACCCAGGTGCAGCCTAGAACAACCTTTTTAAAGGTAATAACAACCTAAGACCCCTGTGTTTACATTTCTCCCTCTCGCATTTAGATTATTGATACTACACTTCATATTTTTTTATATTTTAAATTATTATAGTCATTTTTAGTGTGTTCATTTTTTAACTTTTATATGGGAGTTGAAAGTGATTTGCCTACTACCTTTGCAATATTAGAGAATCTTCCTTTGTATATTTATTTTTGCTGGTGAGGTTTATGTATTCCTATATTTTCACATTTTTAATTGCCATCCTTTCATTTCAGCTTTAAGAATTCTCTTTAGGATTCCTTTTAAGTAATGTCTGGGTGTGATGAATGTTTTCAGCTTTTTTTAATTTGGGAAAATCTTTATTTCTCCTTCATTTCTTTCTCTCTTTCTGAAGATTTTATTTATTTGAGAGACAGTGAGCATGAGAGTGCATGAGCACTGGGGACGGTCAGAGGAAGAAGTAGACTCCCCACTGAGTGGGGAGCCCAAAGCGGGGTTTGATCCCAGGACCCAGGGATCATGACCTGAGAGCTAAATGGAGACACTTAACTGATTGAACCTCCCAGGCACTCCCTCCTTCATTTCTGAAGGGCAGTTTTGCTGAGCATAGTATTCTTGGTTGGCAGTTTTATTCTTTAAGTATTTTGAATATATCATCCCACTTTCTCCTGGCTTGCAAGATTTCTGCCAAGAAATTTATTTATAGACTTAATGGGGGGCTCCCTTATGTGATGAGGTATTTTCTCTTGCTGCTTTCAAATTTTTCTTTGTCTTTGACTTTTGATAATTATAATATGTCTCAGTGTAGCCCTTTTTGGGCTGAACCTATTTAGGGATTCTAAGGCTCCTGAATCTTAAGTCCATTTATTTCCCCAAATTGGGGGTGTTTTCAGCCATTATTTCTTTAAATAGACTTTTGGTCCCCTTCTCTCTCTTCGCATTTTGTGATTACTATAATGTATGTTGTTTGTGTGATATCTTAGGAGTCCTCTAGCTTTCTTCACTCTTTCTCATTCTTTTTTCCTTTTACTCCTCTGATTGGATGGTTTCAAATGACATGTCTTTGTGTTCATGAATTCTTTCTTCTTGATGAAGTCTGCAGTTGAAGAATTCTGTTGAATTTTTCAGTTAAATTATATTCTTCAGCTCTAGAATTTGTTTTTAAAATAATTTTCTTTTCTTCTTAGACTTACTTTATTGATGTATTTTCCCTCATTTTTGCTTATTTGTCTAGCTGTGTTTTCTTGTAGTTCATAGAACTTATTTAAGTGGATTATTTTAAATTCTTTGTTGTTTAGTTCAGCTCTATTTCTTCATGGTCAGTTGTTGGAACTTTATTGATTTCCTTTGATGGTGTCAGCTTACCTGATTCTTCTTGATCCTTCTGTTTTTGCATTGGTATCTGTGCATTAGAAGAAGTGGTCTCCTCTTCCAGTCTTTATAGGTTTACTTTGTGTGTGTGTGTGTTTAAAGATTTATTTATTTATTTGTTTATTTATGATAGAGAGAGAGAGGCAGAGACACAGGAGGAGGGAGAAGCAGGCTCCATGCAGGGAGCCCGACGTGGGACTTGATCCCGGGACTCCAGGATCACGCCCTGGGCCAAAGGCAGGCACTAAACCGCTGAGCCACCCAGGGATCCCCTGTGTGTTTGTTTTTAAAGATTTAATTTATTTATTCATGAGAGACACACACACATACAGAGGCAGAGACACTGGCAGAGGGAGAAGCAGGCTCCATGCAGGGAGTCCGATGTGGGACTTGATCCTGGGTCTCCAGGATCACACCCTGGGCTGAAGGTGGTGCTAAACCATTAGGCCATCAGGGCTGCCCTGTAGGTTTACTTTGGCAGGGAAAGATTTTCTTCAGTAAGCTCAGCCTGGGATTCTATATAGGCCATCTGATACTGTCCACTGGCAGGCAGCATTTGCTTTCTGAGTGTCTGGGTTGGGTGGAGCCACTGCCTGTGCTCTGAAATTGGGAGGGGTCCAATGGCTGGGTTCTACTGTCAATTGAGTCTGTATTCAGGTGGGGCTGCTGGCTGGGTTTTGTGGTCAGGCAGGGCCATTGACTGGGCTCCATAATCTCCTCTGGTTGGGTAGAGTCACAAACTGTGCTCCCTGGGTTGGTGGTGTAGCTGGTTGGACTCTGTGATTGGGTGGGGACACTTTTTAGGTCCTTAACCAGCTAGATTAGGTGGGTCCTTAGGCTGTGCTTCCTGGCCAAGTGCCAGTCTTTGCTTCCTTCTTGGTAGGATTTTTTGAATTAGCTCTGATTTTGATTTTCTCTTTGTTCAAACTATTGAAAACTATAGGAGTTACAATATTTTATTATCTTGGCTAGACTACATCTTATAGCTTATCTCTTTCACCTGGATGCTATATGAAAGTTCTTTCTTTGTGCCTTGAGAAAATGTTCTCATAGGTATCATGAAAAAGAGTGCTGGATTAGAAATTAGGGACTCCTGACTCTAATCCCTTGAAATTACTGGGGCAAATGGATATGCATTTATACTTTTGATATATTTTTACAAATTGCCCTCACTTTGGTATGTTGTTAATTTACACTGTTTCTGTTGGTACAATGAGAATATCCATTGCTTTAGTACCCAGCCAAGATAGTATATCATCAAACTTTTTGTCTTTGTGAACATGATAGGCACAAAAAAAAAATTGTCACAGGATACTTTTACTTATTCTTTGTCCATGCATTATTTACAGGTATGTTATTTAATTTTCAAATTGTAAAGATTTTTAAACCTATGTTTGGTATTGATTTCCATTTTAATTCCTTTGTGGTCTGTGAACATAGTTCACATAATTTCAATTTAAAATGCTTCAATATCATAAAGTTGATAAGATCTATATTCATTATGGGTCCATAAAATCCATATCATTCTTTGATATTTTCTGCTTGTCAGTACTGAAAAGCCATCAGTCTGGTCTGGACTAATTTCAGTGCTATCCATAAGGCTGGCTTCATTGTGTATGTAGGCAGTCATGTCCTGCTGAGGGACTATATTAGTCAGCTTGTTGTCATAGCATAATACCACAGACTGGGGAACTTAAACATCAGAAATTTGTTTTTCATGGTTCTGGAGGTTGAAAGTCCAAGATCAAGGTGCTGGCAGGTTTGGTTTCTACTGAGGTTTCTCTCCTTGGCCTGTAGATGACTGCCTTCTCCCTGTATCCTCACATGGTCTTTCCTCTGTGTACCTGTGTATCCCTGATGTCTCCTTTTCTTCTTATAAGGATACCACTTGTATAGGATTAGGGCCCCACCATATGACCTCAGTTATCAGTTAACCTTACTTACCTCCTCAAAGGTCTTATCTCCAAATATGGTTGCATTAGGGGTTAGGGCTTCAAGAAAAACATTTTTTAAAAGGATTTATTTATTTTAGAGAAAAGAGAGAGAGAAGATGCACACAAGTAGGGGGAGGGGTAGAGGGAGAGTATCTCAAGCAGAGTCTTTGCTGAGTATGGAGCCCGTCATGGGGCTCCATCTCACGATGCTGAGATTATGACCTGAGCCAGAACCAAGAGTTGGATGCTTAACCAAGTGAGCCACTCAGGCGCCCCTGGGGTTAGGGCTTAGATGTATAAATTTTCAAGGGCTACAGTTTTGTAAGAGAAGGCATTGCAGAGAGTGGGTATATCAAGGTGTATGTTGATAAACATACAGCAAAGGTTGTTTGAAAAGGTCTCTATGTTTGACTATATAATTCTGTGAGTTAAAAACATCCCAGTGCTTTTTAAAAATGGAAAAAGAACTTTATTGGGACGTATTTTATGAAGAATAGAATGAGCGTTCAGCTGTTGTACAGTGTAATGTTCTATTGTCGGTTAGGTCTAATTTGTTGATAGTATTTTCAGCAGTTATCTATCACTGTGTAACAGATCACTCTGAAACTTTGACGTTTAAGACAACAGAGATGATTATTTCATAGTTTCTGTGGACCAGAGATTTAGAAATGGCTTACCTGGGTTGTTCTGGCGTAACATCTCATCAGGTTGTAGTAACGATATTGACTAGGGTTACAGTCTTCTGAATGTTCACTGAGACTTGAAGATCCACTTCTGTGGTGGGTCACTCACATGGCTATTGACAAAAGGATCAGTTTCTTGCCATGTGGGCTTATCATAGGCTGCTTGAAAAGCTTCCTTTAATATTTCTTATAGCACAGGTAGGATAGCAGTGATTTTTCTCAGATTTTTCTGAAAAGTTTTCATTTGTCTTCATTTTTGAAGGGAATTTTCTTTGAGATGGAATTCTAGAGTCTTTGCTTGCTTGCTTCTAGCACTTTAAATGTTTCTACATTGTGTTCTCATTGTACAATTCCTGGTGAAAAGTATGCTGTCATTTGTATCTTTGTTCCTTTGTACATAATGGATCATTTTCTTCTGTTTGCTTTGAAGATTTTCTTTTTATCCCTGTTTTCAGCAGTTTGATTATGATGTGCCTTCATATGGTTTAAAAAAAAAAAAGTTTATTCTGCTTGGGGTTTGATGAGTTCTTGGATCTGTGATTTTACGGTTTTCAGCAAATTTGGAGAAATTTAAGCCATTTGTTCTATCTCCCCTCCCGTTTTTGGGTTTCTAGGGTAATGCAAGAAAGCTTGTTATTGTCCCATATCTTATTTAAATTCTGTTCATTTTCTTAGTCTCCATGCTTTATTTTAGATAGTTTCCTACTGTTAAGTCAGTTCAATCACTGATCTTTTTTTTATCTAGTGTCTACTTTACTGTTATTCTGTGTGGTGTATTTTTCATTTCCGATACTGTATTTTTCATCTGTAGAAATTCGATATGGGTCTTATTTATTTATTATGGTATAAGATGTGAGGAGATTCCTCCTTCCCTGAATCTTTACTGGTTACTCCATCTCAATACCATTTCAATGAATAAACCATGTTTTATAGATTTGAAATCCGCCATGTCATAATTAAATTCCACATGAATTTGATTCTGTTTTTGGACCCACAGTAATTAATTTGTCCATTGATATACCTTTTTATGTACCATAACCACATTGTTTTCTGCCTTCTTGCATTCAATTTATAATTTATTTACTATTTTAATAATTGAATAACTGTATATCTCTAATTTGGCTTTCAAGTCTTCTGATCTTATATGCACCCTATAATTAATTTAGGACTTACGGGTTTCATGTTTTGTTTTTGTAGTACTTTAGGTCTCACCAAATAATATTAAACCTATATTAATGGAATTTTGTTTCTTTTCTTAACTATTCATGTAAGCTAACAGTTTTAGATATGAGATGAATCTGTACCTTAAACCATACAAATTAGAAATGTAGAAACGTATATCTAGAAAAATAGCACAAGAATACATTAGATTATAGGTGAATTTGGATCTAAATTTCTGACCCAGCTACCTTTGCCTTACAGTATATTTAATTTTCATTAATATTGATATTTATCATTAACATCTATTATGCTCTAGAATATAAGATTTCTTAAAAAATCTCTAACACAGTTTTGATTATTTTAACTTTAAGTTTTAATACAGGATGAAAGTATTCTACATTCATTACTCTTATTTTTCAGAATTTTCTTAACTACTCTTACTTTTCCTTAGGAACTTCAGAATCACTTTGTTTATTTTTTATTGGTATTTTTACTGAGGTCATATTAAATATATAGATTAGTGAAGATCATATATCTTTATGGTAAGTCTTTTGTGGTCATCAGAAATTTTTTCAAAATTTTACCAGTTAGGCATGTTGTTTAGTATTTCTGAGATTTCTCCAACTGTAAGATGAAGAGAACAAATTATTTCAAGAGCTTTTAATCTGGAATGCGTGACTTTTCAGGGATCTCTGTGAATTACTTTAAATTATACGCAAAAATAATGTGTATGTATGTAATTTGTGCAAAAGTGGAAATGGGATGTATATGCCCACGCTAATTTTTAGGGGCATTTATTTTATTTTATTATTATTTTTTATTATTATTATTATTTTTTTATGATAGTCACAGAGAGAGAGAGAGAGAGAGGCAGAGACACAGGCAGAGGGAGAAGCAGGCTCCATGCATTGGGAGCCCAATGTGGGATTCGATCCCGGGTCTCCAGGATCGCGCCCTGGGCCAAAGGCAGGCGCCAAACCGCTGCGCCACCCAAGGATCCCAGGGGCATTTATTTTAGATACTTTTCTGTTTTTTGAAATATGTGGTTGGGTTATTTGAGTTGGCCTCCTCTTGCACTCCTACCCACCCCATTAACAGAACAGAATATCTACAGAACAGTTTTAGTAATGTGCAAATGGACCACCAAGAATCTTTGGTCCCTTTTCTCTCTTTCTTTTCTTTTCTTTTCTTTTCTTTTCTTTTCTTTTCTTTTCTTTTCTTTTTTTTCTTTCTTTCGAGGGAGAGATGTGGGGGAGGGGCAGAGGGAGAGGGAGACAGAAGATCTTTTTACTTATTCTATTTTTATTTTTATTTTAGAAGATAGAAAGAGTGTGCCATAGCAGGTTGGGGGTGGAGAGCAGAGAGAGAGGGAGAGAGAGAATCCCAATCAGGCTTCATGCACAGTGTGGTGCCTGTTGTGGGGCTGAATCAATCTCACAATCCTGAGATCATGACCTGATCCAAAATTGAGTTGGAGGCTTAACCAGTTGAGCCACCCAGGTGCATCCTCCCACCCCCAGGCCATTTTTCTTTCCTTCCCACTCTCCCCTCTGGTCCTGTCCATTCCCTTCCCATCCTGTCTCCTCCTCTCTCCTCCCAGAGTCCTGGAATTCTACTTTTAGTTATCTAAACTCAGTATCAGTGGAGTCTCAAGGAGAATTTCTGGGATGCAGATATTGTTTTGTTTCTTGATCTAGAGGATGGTCACATAGGTGTGTTGTTTGTCATACTTCACTGAGCTGCAGTTATTTTTTTTGGCAATTTTCTATCAGTTATACTTCAGGTTTTAAAAATTGAGGTAAAATTTGGAGAGGTCATTTTAGGTTGTAATTCTATTCAACATTTCTATTATTGCCATAACATTCTGCTCCACTAAGGAATATTTAGTCTTCTTAATTATTCAGAGCTGTAGGTTTCCTTGGAGAAAGTATTTGTGACCCACGAACTGCTATTATGAACACATTACTTCTGCCTAATTTTTTTTTTTTGGAGCCTTACTAGTTGTCTAGAAAGGCCTCTTCCTGTTCACTTGGGGAAAGATCTTTATTATTTTTATTTTTAAAGATTTTATTTATTTATTCATAAGAGACAGAGAGAGAAGCAGGCTTCTTGTGGGGAGCCTGATACAGGACTTGATCCCAGGACTCTGGGATCATGACCTGTGCCGAAGGCAGACGCTCAACCATTGAGCCACCCAGGTGCCCCAGGGAAAAGATATTTAATACCTGTTCGTATACGGTGGCCTTTGTCAGATCTCTTGACAATATACCTACAGAGCTTTGCATGCTTAACCTAGCTTCTCCATGTCATTTGGCTGGTAGCCGAAATACCACCTCTTTAGAAGGGCCTTCCATTTTAAGCCCCTTGTATAAATCATGCTGTTAGATTATTTTTGTAGAGCTTACACATATTTGTTTTTTTTGTTTTTCTTTCTCTCCTTCTAGTCCACTCCACCCCAATAGAAAGATAGCTCTATGAGAGCAAGGCCCCTGTATTCCTGGGGCCTCAGTGCCAGGCATATAGTGGTTCTTCAAAATGTAGTTAAAAAGCAGATATTATTAAGTGGATGTCTGGTTCTTTTCTGTTGTTTTTGTTCACAAGAAGCCTGGGTATTCTTTACCTGAATGCCCTTGAAATAATTTTGGTGTTTTTTTATTCTTATTAGATTCAATCTTTGTTACTCAAGTCTTTATTGAACACTTGCTATGTAATATGTAAGATGCTTTAGTTCCCACACTGTGTTTAGCCTGGAATACAAAAACCAATTTTGTTTGTCTATCTTATCATAAATTATACCTGTATTGCTTAGTACTGCATTATTTAAACTAGCTCACAGAGCTTGCTTAAGTCTTTTGGCTCTTAATTTTTTTAATCAACAGCCATCTGATATACTCCTGTAATCCCAGACCCTAGGTTGCTTAGACCACTCTTGTTCCTTGGGCATAATTCCAGGTTGAAATTTCACTCTTTGATGCTGCTGATACTCTATTCAAATTGTTCTTCACTGTCTGCCCAATAGCACTTTGGAATTCATTTCTTTTTTTTTTTATTTTTTATTTTATTTTATTTTTTTTCATTTCTTTTCTATGTGGAAAGTGTCTAAGAGTTTTCTGTGCCCTTATTTATCTAATGTTTTCTCTTTTCCTGCTTTTCAACTGGCAAGCTTTTCATTGCATCCTTTGGTGTATCTATGTTCTCATTCTTCAGGAGTTCCATTCATCTGTTTTTTGTCCTTTATATTTATGCTTGTAGATAGTGCAATTAAATTATCTTTAACCACACAATTTTTTTTTAATTTTAAAGCCTTTTAAAATAGAAGTGTTTCCTTGATTTTGCTTAGATTTTGTGTGTCACAGCTGAAAGAAGTTCTTTTTTTTTTTTTTTTTTAAATTTTTTTTTTTTTTTAATTTTTATTTATTTATGATAGTCACAGAGAGAGAGAGAGAGGCAGAGACACAGGCAGAGGGAGAAGCAGGCTCCATGAGCCGGGAGCCTGACGTGGGATTCGATCCCCGGTCTCCAGGATCGCGCCCTGGGCCAAAGGCAGGCGCCAAACCGCTGCGCCACCCAGGGATCCCTGAAAGAAGTTCTTTAATTCATATTTACCTTTATGAAGCAGGTACTTGACTGGTGCCTTAGACCACTTGGCCATCCTGACACTATATTTTCGAAAAAAGAGATTTACTTATTTATTTAGAGAGAGCATGAGCAAGAGGAGGGGGAGAGAGTGAGGGAGAGAAGCAGACTCAGTACTGAGTGCAGAACCCGATGTGGCACTTGATCTCATGACCCTGAGATCATGACCTGAGCCAAAATCAAGAGTCAGATGATTAACTGAGCCAGCCGGGCAGGTGCCCCACCATATCTATCTATCTATCTATCTATCTATCTATCTATCTATCTATCTATTTATCTATCTATCTATCTATCATCTATCATCTATCTATCTTTCTCTTTCTTTCTTTCTTTCTTTCTTTCTTTCTTTCTTTCTTTTAAAGATTTTATTTATTTATTCATGAGAGACAGACAGACGGGAGAGAGAGAGAGAGAGAGAGAGAGAGAGAGAGGCAGAGAGGCACAGACAGAGGGAGAAGCAGGCTCCATGCAGGGAGCCTGATGTGGGACTCGATCCGGGGTCTCCAGGATCATGCCCTGGGCTGAAGGCGGCACTAAATCACTGAGCCACTCGGGCTGCCTGATATTTATCTTTAAATAAAGGTTTGAACCTTAAGATATAATAGTTCCTTATCTGTTTCATAATATGATAGATGTGGAAATGTATTTGGATGGGACAGAGAGGGAACCGAGGAAGCTGCTCAGATCCTGCCTTGAAGACTAAGGAAATTCCTATATCTACACTGGAATATATTGACCTAACGTTTGGAGTCTCTGCCTTAAGGCTAGATAGACTTCAGCAATGCATAAACATTCTGAATGTTTTATTTTTTTTATGTTTATATATTTTTCTTAAGAAAGAGTTATAACTTTTGCTAGATCCTCAAAGGGGTCTATGAACCAAGAGAGGTTAATAATTAATGCTTTAAATTGTGGAACTAAAGCCAAATGAATGGCATAACTTGTTGTTTGCTTTTAATGTAAAGTTTTTTTTTGATTAAAGTTATGCATATTTGTTATACATAATTCAAACATTATAGGTAGAGTTAATGTAGATAGTGAAGTATGCTGTATCATATTCCTATTAATTTCCATGAATTTGGTATACATCTATTTGGTATAAATATTTCTTTCTTACATATATTAGCATTTTCCTTCCTATTCTTTCTCCAAAATTTTCCTTACTGAGATATTATAATATATATATATTGTTATATAGTTCTTTTCTCACTTAATTTTAGATATGATTCTATTTCAGTACTTGTTGGTCTTTCTCAAGTTTTTTAACGAAGTATTTTATGGCTCTACCATAATGTAACATTTATTACTGAACACATGAGCGGTTTCTAGTTTTTTTTTTTTTTGCATTGCAAACTGTGCCATAGTAAATATCTCTGTAGATACAGTCTTAAAAATTTAGAATTAGCTTCATTAGAAATAGAAATGTTAGAGTAGGATATGAACAATTATTAACATTTTTAAAAATAATGTTTTTATTTTAATTCCAGTATACTTAACATATGGTGTTATATTAGTTTCAGGTGTACAATATCGTGATTCAGCACTTCTGTACAATACCCAGTGCTCATCACAAGGAGTGTACTCTTTTTTATTTCTTTTAATTTTTATTTATTTATGATAGTCACACACACAGAGAGAGAGAGAGAGAGAGAGAGAGAGAGAGGCAGAGACATAGGCAGAAGGAGAAGCAGGCTCCATGCACTGGGAGCCCGACGTGGGATTCAATCCTGGGTCTCCAGGATCGCGCCCTGGGCCAAAGGCAGGTGCTAAACCGCTGCACCACCCAGGGATCCCAGGAGTGTACTCTTTAAATCTCATCCCCTATTTCCTCCATTCCCCCAGCCGTCTCACCTCTGGTAACCATCAGTGTGTGTTCTCTATAGTTAAGAGACTTTTCTTGGTTTGTCTCTCTTTTTTAAAATTTCCTTTGCTCATTTGCTTTTGAACATTTAAAGTTTTAATAGATATTGCTAAAACATCATCAAAAACTGCATCTACTTACACTTCCATGATATAAGATAACAGAAATTTCTGAATGTGCTTTCCAACAAAAAATTAGTAAAATGAATTTCCCCAGTCCTCAAGATGAAAAAATTTTTTTGTATTATCAAAATTTTCAAACATAAAACAATATGAAGACAAGAGAACATTGAACCTCCATATACCCATCACTGGATTCAACATTTATCAAGATTTTTGCCACATTTGCTTCTTATATCCTTTTTTCTCTTTTGCTAAAGTATTTTGTTGTTGTTGAAGTATTTTGAAGGAAATCCTAAACATTGTCATCTAACCCTGACTTGCTTCAGTATTTATCTTTAAAAAAGGCTAGAGGGCAGCCCTGGTGGTGCAGCGGTTTAGCGCCGCCTGCAGCCCGGGGTGTGATCCTGGAGACTGGGGATCGAGTCCCACGTTGGGCGTCCTGCGTGGAGCCTGCTTCTCCCTCTGCCTGTGTCTCTGCCTCTCTCTTGCTCTCTCTGAATGAATAAATAAATAAATCTTAAAAAAAAAAAATAAAAAACAAAAAAGGCTAGAGCAGGGGATCCCTGGGTGGCTCAGTGGTTCTGCGCCTGCCTTTGGCCCGGGGCGCGATTCTGGAGTCACAGGATCGAGTCCCGCGTCGGGCTCCCTGCATGGAGCCTGCTTCTCCCTCTGCCTGTGTCTGTGCCTCTCTCTCTCTCTCTTTCTCTGTCTCTGTCTCATGATTAAATAAATTTTTTTATATATAAAAAGGTCTAGTATTTTTAAAAAAAATTAAAAAGGCTAATATTTCCTTCCTTTAAAAAATTTTTTTAGGTTCTTAGTACAGAAAATTTCACACATACATAAAAGCAATTCACATAATGAACCCAACTACTATGATCTTTTATTAGGAAAAAAGCTCCTTCAGTGACATTTTTTTGTGTAAAGACCAACTAAAACTACAGTCTTTTTTTTTTTTTTTTTTTTAAACTACAGTCTTTTGACTTGGTGCTTTAAAAATCTGAAGGGAATACTTTATTGGCTTTGATATTGGCCCACATTTTATTTAATGAGTACAACATAGTGAAACCCTGTGTATCCATCTCCCAGTTTCAACAATTAACAACTCATAGTTGGTATACTCCTACCTATTTCAGTTCAGCCCACCAGATTATTTTGAAGCAAATTCCATACATTATAGCATTCCATTTGTAAGTATTTATATTGATGTATCTAAAAGAAAAGGCTTCATTTTTTTTGTTGATAACCGCAATGCAGCTGTTACCAACAATAACAAAATAATTCCTTAATATTATAAAAACCAATGAACCTTCTTACATAACCATACCATTATCATACCTAATAAAATTATTGAATGAACTATTACCCAGTTCATAATTATATTTTCCTGATTGTCTAAAATAATACCTTTATAAAGTTGGTTTGTTAGAATCTTTTTACACATTATATTTATTGGGTCTCTCAAGCTTTTTTACACCCAGAGTGGTCCTTCTACTTTTTTCCTCTTGCTACTGAGAGAGGGCAGAAATTGAGTCCATTATCATATATAATGGTCTGCATTCATGCTTTGTCTATTTGCTTTTTTTGTGGTGTTTTTAACTTTTCCTTTAGTACTATACTACTTATAATTGGAAATGAGCTCTAGAGACTTGGTGTCAAATTCAGCATGTTTGGTAAAAACATTTTTTTTTTTTTTTTTTTTGGTAAAAGCACTTCCTAAATGGTGCTATGTTCTTCACAAGCATCATGGTGTCTGATTTTTACTCCTCATTTTACTAAGATTGATAAGGATGTGATCATTTGATCTCAAGTGGAAAATTTCCCCATAAGCCTTTCTCTATAAGGGTTCCATTGCATGGGTCGATTATTTCAGTAGATAACACAAAATGATAATTTTCTCGTTACTCACTTTTTATTTTAATAAAATTCATTGCTTTGATTATTAGAAAACTTGAACATCTTTTCATGCATGTTTACTGGCCATTCAGCAATTTTTCTGTGACTTCTTCATGACCTTGGGTGATTTTTCTATTGAATTGTTTTCTTCTTTTTTCTTTTTCTTATCCATTTTCAAGTGCTTATAAGCAAAGATATTAATTCTTTTTCTGTTTTACCTCTTATAAATATTTTTTTTCAATTTTTAATTGTCTTCTGAATAGAAGCTTGACTTATATAGTAAATTTTTATCTTACATTTATGGCTTTTGGTTTAAAGTTTTACTTAGTTATGTCTTCTATACTTTGAGGTAATGGATGGGGGATTGTTTTTTTCCCTGGTAACTTTTTTCACTTTTGATCTGTTGGAATATTGTATATGGTGTAAGATAAGAATAAGATTTACTTTCTGCATAACAATAATCAATTGTCCTAAGGCAATTTGTTGAAAGTCATCTTTTTATATATTTAGTGTGGTTATTTTGTATTGTCACGAAATATCTTATTTGTGATTATTTGGATTGTGCATACAGAATAGTTTACTTCATTTTTGTTCAGATTCACCAATCATACTTTAAAATAAGTATAAACAAGATTAGAAGGAATGTATGTACTTATGTGTACTGTATAAACTTTTAAAATAGGCTTTAGGTATTTCTGTCACATACTCGCTAATATGATAAGTTAGAAATAGTTAAGGAATAGAAAATGTGAATTCTTAAGAAATGATCAATTTCTACTTAATGGTTTGTAAAGGGTAGAAGTAATAAAATAATATATGAAAGTAATAAGTTGCAGCTAAAAAATATTAATTCCTGTGATGAGATTTTCTTTAATATTCTAGTTGGCACCTATCTAGTATGGTCTTTTATTAGGAAGAAATCCCCCCTCAGCCACATTTTAGATTTAGACTGATTAAAACTATAGTCTTTTAACTTGGTGCCTTAAAAATCGTAGAGAAGTAATAAATTAGCTTTCATATTGGCCTGCTTTCTGTTTATGGATATTATATAAAGATATAATATGTTCCTGGTAGATTAGACATCACTGTTAATTTTTTTCTTTTTCATATTACAGGTTTTGCAAAAGGCATCAAATTAAATCAAGTTCAAATATTCCCTGTGTCCCCAAAGACTTATTGATGATGTCTGAATTTGTTCTTCCAAGATTTATTTTTTGTCTTATTCAGTACTTAAGAGAAGGCTATAATGAACCAGGTATGTTTAATCTACTCTTTGTTAGTACTCTTTTTTAAATTCCCAATTAACAGAGTTTACCATTAATAACAAGGTGAATTTTTTTCAGATAACATTTTTTTGCTTAACATGTTTTATGAGATGACTGAAATTACAGAGACTAAATAAAAGCGTATTTTAAGTATGCGTCAATTATATAATCTCATAGATACCTTGGAGTAGGGCATAGTTTGGGACTTCCTGCTCCTGAGATCATAGATGTTTAGGATCAAACTTACATGGCCTTTTGCAAATGAGGAAATAATAATTTTATGGGGTTAAGGTGACTTTATTTATAATTATAATAGAATTAAGTCCTGCCAGTGTGCAAAAAAGATAAACTGCCATTTTACCATCTCTCTCCCTCTCTCTCTCTCTCTCTCTCTTTTTTTTTTTTTGTAGATGTCTGTATTTTTATTCCCCTCAGTATATAGCAACTTACGAGAGAGGTTGCTCACTCCCATATTACAGATAGAATGTAGGGGTGTAAGCATCATGATATAATTGAAAAGAAAAACCTACAAATTATATGCTTCTTGCCTTTTATGATTTAGTCACAATCTTGATTAATGTACTTCAGTTAAATATTTTGGATTTAGATATTGTCTGTTAAAGGTATCAGTCTCACCTGATATTGTAAATTATACATACCAGTTAGTGTGGTATGAAACAAATTTATTAACGTTTTATGATCTTTTACCTTTCTGATGATACATATATATTTATCATTTAAAGAACTACATTTACTTTTAGAAGTTTTGAGTTATTTATTTACTGTAAGTAATTTTAAATCCAATTGGAAACTATGGCTCACATTTTTATCTATTCCCCCATCATTGAAGTGTGAAGAAATACAAAGCAGCTTCATCATAATTAAAAGTACCATATTATTTTTACTGTGAACAAACACTTATACTTCCTTATTTCTACATTTTAAGCAAAATATACAGTCCTTTGTTAACTGCTTCCTCTCCTCTCAGAGTATATGTCTTAAAATACAGGAAGAAATATTATTTTGATTCAGCCCCCACACTACTCTCTCTTTGGAATAAAGGAACTAGAGACCAGCTCGGTTATTCAGCTTGCCTTTGTGCTCTTTCTCATATACTAATTAATGCAGTTTTTGGCAGTTTACATTTTGTATTATAAGTGTCCTATTTTAGAAGGGTAATAAGTAGAAATCATTTATTATGAGAACTTTAAAGCCGTTAGTTTGATCAGTGTAATTCACACAAAAATGAATTGTTTATTTTTTCTTTAGTGACATTTAGCGGTTATAATAGGTAGATGATTTAAGTACATAGCTTTGATAATTATTTGTTGCCATTATCTGAAAATACAAAGGAGTGAATAGAAGCACTTTTTGTCTTAAGATGAGAGTCATGAACTTAGGTTCATCAAATTTTCCTTTCTCTATTACCACTTATGCTCAACATTCATTTCTCTTTTCTGTGCAAGAAAAGTTAATACATTACTTTGTGTAGAGATCACTGTTTAAAGGAAGGACTTGAAGTCATCTAACCTGAGGTAATAGAAGCTCGGAGATCTTGTTACTGCTAGATAACAAGCAATAACAAAGCAATAACAAAAAATAAAAAACAAAATAATAAATAACAAAAATGTATTTTTATATTTTTATATAAAATATATAAAACCAAGAACAAATGTTAAATATTTGCTATGTTACTACATAAGTCATTGGCGAGGATATAAAGATGAATAATATACAGTATTGGTTGTACACTAAGAAAGTAAGGTTTTTTTGGTTTGGTTCCCAGAACTCAGAATTATCTAGAATTTCATTCACAGATCATCTTTTAACTGGGTTGTGAGTTCCTTGGGAGTAGGAATTAGTTTTTATTTGATTTTACTTCCCAGTGCTTGTCATGTAGTAGATGCTTAATAAATGAAGTTGTTGTTCCCTTTCCTGGGCACACAGGCCCTCTGTTAGCTCCCTTATATGCATCCTTTTAGCCAGTTATGTTGGAACTCTGAATCTCATTATTCATTTCTTCCTTAAGACCTCAGTTTACTCCCCCTCTTAAATATTCTTTTTCAGTTGCTATGCAAATTTCTTTTCTCTTCTTCCAGCTCTGCTAGGCATTCTTTTCTGATATTTAAAAACTACTTTAGTAAAAACATTAATGTTTATGAAAACAGTTATTTTTCAATTTAGTTGCTTTGACCTCCAGCCAACATGAGTCTGTATTTTTAGAATATGATAGAGGATGGGTTATTTGCTACACAGATTTAAATTTAGAACTGACGTAATTTTGTTCTAATATTCTTAGACTAGTCTCAATATTATTTGATTTCTGTTGTTTTATTTTAGGAAGCGATCTTAACTTTTTCTTAAACACGATCTAATTGTGAAATGATGTTATGATTACTTTTATATATTTGAAAATATAGGACCCTCAAATTGAATGCTTTTTAACCAAATTAAATGCTTAATATTATGAAGTTACCTCTTTTTCCCATCTACCTTTCCTCAGAGGATTGAATTCCTGAGCAAGCCTATTATTCTAGGCTGGATGATGGGTGAATAACTGCTTTCCAAACTGAGTTCTTTCTTTTATTTTTTTAAAGATTTTATTTATTTATTCATGAAAGACACAGAGAAGCGGAGACAGGCAGAGGGAGAAGCAGGCTCCCTCTAGGGAGCCCCATGCAGGACTCGATCCCAGGACCCTGGAATCACGCCCTGAGCCAAAGGCAGGTGCTCAACCACTGAGCCTCAGGCATCCCTCCAGAGTTCTTATATTAATTTTTTTATTATAAAATACTGTTACCCAAGTTGCTATAATTTTAAAAGAATAAAATATTGTTACTCTTAACAAAATACTTGAGAGGAAGTTAATTACATGTTTTTCAGCAGCTGATGTACCATCAGAAAAAGACCTTAACAAAGTCCTTCAGCTTTTGGAACCTCAAATTTCCTTTTTAGAAGATCTAACTAAAATGGGAGGAGCAATGCGGTCTGTTCTTACTCAGGTTTTGACAAACCAACAAAACTACAAAGATCTGACTTCTGGTAAGTAAAATATTGGAATAGCAGAAAGTTAAAATTTACTTATGTCACTGTAATCATAAGAAATTGTGTATTTTCAAACTTAAATTAATAAAATGTAGATTTTTTTTTTCATAGAGTGCTAAAGGTGGAGGTAATTAAAAGTACTTATTATTTTATGGACGAAGAAACAGTCCTAGAAAAACTAATTGATCAGTTTAAGGCTTCACAATCAACTTGTTTTGGAGTTTGCAGTAGAATTCAGTCTCTGTTAAGATTTGGTGTGACATATTCATAATTTTACTCCACCTCTCCTTCCTCAAACAGTAGCAAAACTACTATTATGCCTTCATTTTTGGTATTCCATACTTTTTGGTTGTGGCATAGGATTTTATTATAATGTAGGGTTTAAGTTATAAAATTGTCAAGTATGTTTGTCTATGATGTACTGTTATGTAAAATAGCTTAAAATTCTTCAGTTTAGCTCAGTTTTATAGTACAACAGATACTTTAAATAGCATTATTTTTGTTGGCTCCTGAATAACATGTTTTAAAAATTGAAGTGTATTTTCTTTAGAGTGGTGAAATTTTCATGTGTATTGTGAACCATATGTTATTCAGAAATAGTCTATCTCACATTTATTTTTAAATTTTTTTTAGATTTTATTTATTTATTCACAAGAGACAGAGAGAGAGAGGGGCAGGGGGGCAGAGACACAGACACAGGCAGAGGGAGAAGCAGACTCCATGCAGGGAGCCTGATGTGGGACTTGATCCCGGATCCCTGGGATCATGTCCTGAGCTGAAGGCGGCACTGAACTGCTGAGCCACCTGGGCTGCCCAACATTTATTTTTTCAACAAATATTAAGTTCTATGTGCTATGAGCTTGGGGTAGGGAATGCAAGTACTAACCCAGGTAATCAATCCTATTTCTGTCCTTATAAAGCTAAAGGTCTAGTGAGTAGGATGGTATTAATACAACTCCCAAACAAAAAAAAACCATGTATAATTTATAGTAAATGATATGAATAAGGATAGGAAAAGTGTTTATAAAAGGGAGACTTGGTTTCACCGATGGGGAAGGTGATACTTAAACCTGATGGTTGAGAGAAAGTCATTTAGCTAGAGGGAGAGGGGAGTTGGTGGTAATGGGATGGAGTTATATCCAAGGTTGAGGACATCTGCTTTTGACTGCTGGGCTAGCCTGTATGTCATAACATAGAACTGGAGAAATATGAGGCAGCTCTTATCAGGCATTGGACAAGAGGCAGTACAAGACTATAAATCTTTGAGAGAAAAGAAGAAGCATGAGATGAACCTCACAATTGCTCTGAATCTCTGTCTAGGGATAACGTCCTGACTGTGGTACAAGAGGTGGCACTGAAACAGCGTGGTGGTCTACCTGAGCTGAGGAGGTGGAGATCACAGTTTAGAATAGCTGAAGCAGTTGGAAACTGGAATTGTTGGGGGTAGATACGAAAAGGTAGTGGGGCAGATATATGGGGGAGCCCTGAAAGTGCTTGATTGAGGACAGATATACATTTACAGAATGAGACTCAGGCTTACTAGAGAGTGACTGCTATGGGGTTAAACACAGAGTAGAAATATTAGAGGTTAAGCACTTTTCAGAGACATTGGAGTTTTCAGGCTAACCAGACTGGAGACAACTTGTTAATACCCCAGACATCTAGTTAAGAAAAGTTTAGAGATTATTTCTGTCAATTTAGAGGGCCTTTTGAGAACCTTAGGCTTTCTATAGACTTGCCCTAATTAAAAAAAAAAATTTTTTTTTTTAAATTTTTAGGGAAGGAGAGAGAGAGAAAGGCAAGGGGAAGGGAGAAAGGGAGAGAGAGAGAGGGAGAAAGGGAGAGAGAGACGGAATCCCAGGCTGACTCCATGCCCAGCGCAGGGCCTGACATGGGGCTCAATCTGACAATCCTGAGGTCATAACCTGAGCCAAAATCAAGAGCTAGATGCCTAACCACCTAGGCTCCTGTACAGACCTGCCCTTTACAAACCTTTACCAAATCTCTGTGAGTGTTTAGGTGACCAGGCTGTTAATTGAATGGTCTTCTAGAGTTAAAATGAATACTCTTTCAAGGAAGATAATAGAATCCAGAATCTTCTATAATGTGAAATTAGAACGTTCAGCATACAATAAAAACTACTAAACATACAGGAAAATAAGAAATTATACCCTATAACCAAGAAATAAGATGGTCAATAGAAATTGACCTTGAAATGACCCAGATGTTGGATTTAGCAGATATAGACATTGATACAGCTATCATGGGGGCACCTGGGTGGCTCAGTTGGTTAAAAATCTGACTTTTGATTTCCACGAAAGTGATGATCTAAGGGTTGTGGGTTTTTTTTTTTTTTAAGATTTTATTTATTTATTCATGAGAGATGAGAGATGAGAGAGAGAGAGAGAGAGAGAGAAGCAGAGACACAGGGAGAGGGAGAAGCAGGTTCCATGGAGGGAGCCTGATGTGGGACTTAATCCTGGGACTCTAGGATCACACCCTGAGACAAAGGCAGACACTCAGTCGCTGAGCCATGCAGGCATCCCTAGGGTTGTGTTAGGCTCTGTGTTAGGCTCCATACTGGGCATGGAGCCTGCTAAAGATTCTCTTTCTCCCTCTCCCCTGTACTGTCTCCCTTTCTTAAAAAATAAAATAAAATAAAAAAGCAAGTACTATAAATATGTTCAAGAAATGAAAGGAGGATCTGTTCAAGTAAATAAAAGTAAATATGATGTTGATGAATGAAGAGATAAGGAATCTTAAAAGAAATATAAACAATAACAAGCAAATTCTAGAGCTGAAAATTCATGTTGAGTGCAATAATTAAATTGAAAAAATTTACTGGATAGGCTTAGCAGCAGATTGGAGAGAATAGAAGAAAGACTTAGTGGATTTGAAGAAAGTTAATAGGTTATTCAATCTAGAAAACAGAAAACACAACAGAGTCTTAGGGATCTGATCTGTTAGTCAGAACCAGATGATTTAACATGCCTGTGATTGGAATCCCAGGAGGACAAGAGATTATGAATGTGACAGAAAAAAACATTTGAAAAAAATCATGACTAAGATTCTCCAAATGGGTGAAAAACATTGACTTATAGATGCAAGATGCTTAAGGAACCCCAAGCAGGATAAATATAAAAAATATCAATCACACCTAGATACCTCCTAGATTCCATGTTAAATATTTATGAGTGAGAATGAGCTTACTTTTTTTTTTAAGAGATTAAAAAAAGGTGTAGTGTTGAAATAAAATGAATGTAGGGTGATAGTGGCACAAATAAGGTTACCACATCAGACTAGATCTGTGGCTTTCATGGGCCATGTAATATATATATTTTTAAATATTTTATTTATTTATGAGAGAGAGAGAGAGAGAGAGAGAGAGAGATCGAGGCAGAGACACAGGCAGAGAGAGAAGCAGGCTCTATGCAGGGAGCCTGACGTGGGACTCGATCCCAGGTCTCCAGGATCAGGCCCTGGGCTGAAGGTGGCGCTAAACCGCTGAGCCACCTGGGCTCCCCGCCATGTAATATTTTATATCTTATATCTTATCTTGAATGTATTGGGAAGTTATGGAAATATTTTAAGCTTTTTTTTTTTTAAGATTTTATTTATTTATTCATGACAGACACACAGAGAGAGGCAGAGACACAGGCAGAGGGAGAAGCAGGCTCCATGTAGGGAGCTCGATGTGGGACTCGATCCCGGGACTCCAGGATCACACCCTGGGCTGAAGGCAGGCGCTAAACCACTGAGCCACCCAGGGATCCCGAAATATTTTAAGCTTAAGAGTGACGTGATTAGATACATGTTATAAAAATATGACTTGCTATTTTGCCAAAAAGAGATTGGTGGGGGCAAGAACAGAAAAGCTCAACTGAGGCCTAGGATAAAGATGATGGTAACTTGTATTTGAATTTTGGTGATAAAGCTAGAGAAAGATCAAATTATACCTGGTGGTCTGTTGTTTCTTCAAACCTTATTCAGAAACTCAGCTGTTGTGGAAGAAACCAGCACGTTGTTCTTAATTATTATAAGAACGTATACTTTAGGAGTGATTTATGGTAATTGTCTTATTTCTACAATTCCTTTTTAATTATTTCTTGAAATAAAAAACAACACAACAAAATATTTGGCTGACTTTTAGTGATGGAAATCACATTAAATTTTGGTTCAGAAGTTTAAAATTTGTAGTCTAGCTGCCCTTCTTATTACTGCTTGCTTATTCACTGACTAGCCATGTTTGTAAGCATCCATTTCTTTACTTTTAAAAATGGTGATTTTAGGGACACCTAGATGGCTCAGTCAGTTAAGGGTTCAACTCTTGATTTTGGCTCAGGTCATGATCTCAAGGTTGTGAGATTGAGCCCCCTGTTGGGCTCTGTGCTGGGGGTGGAGCCTGCTTAAGATTCTTTCTCTTCTTCCCACTCTGCCCCTACAGCCCCAGCCCCCCCCCCCAAACATTCATGTTTGTTATACATTAATTTTTCTGAGGCTTGTTGTGAGGGTTGGTAAAATATATTTTCTTATTTAAAAAGTATTATAAACTTCATCTATCATGATTGAGATAAATACATGGCTTTTATTATTTAGGAGGCATTTAGTCATTTTTATATAGGATGCTTAGAAAGCATTTTTTATAAACAAGGTGTAATTTTTATTTATTTATTTATTTTTATTTAATTTTAATTTTTCTTTTTTTTTTTTTTAATTTTAATTTTTCAAAAGATTTTATTTATTCATGAGAGACCGAGAGAGAGAGAGAAGCAGAGACACAGGCAGAGGGAGAAGCAGGCTCCATGCAGGGAACCTGATGTGGGACTCGATTCCCGTCTCCAGGATCAGGCCCTGGGCTGAAGGCGGCGCTAAACTGAGCCACCTGGGCTGCCCTGTAATTGTTTTTTAAACTAAGTGTAATTGTTTTTAATATTGGACTTAAATTGAAGGATAGATGTATTCCTGACTGTTTAATAAGTGTTTTCTTTTTTTTTTTTAAACCAGCTTGGAGAGACAGACATTTAAAAAACAAGCTGTTCTGTTGCAATTATTAGACTAGCAAAGAGAGGAAGTACAGAAAAGCTCAACAAATACTAAATAAGCTCATTTATATATTTTTATAATCAGAGAGCTTGAGACCTTAATTTAAGATATGTAATTGGCCTAGGAGGTATCAAATGCCATTGGAATTTGGCTTTCAGACAGAATAGTTTTTATTTTTAAAGAATTCTCAAAATAAATAGTAATATTTCTTTTACTATTATTCTCTTCTCCATAAATATATTAAAAAAGAAAACAAAAATTGGCAATAATTAAAAAGCTGCAATGCTAAGTGAAAGTTTAGGAGTATGTAATTCTAGAACCTAAGCTTTTTTTTTTTAATTTTATTTATTCATGAGACACAGAGAGAGGCAGAGACGCAGGCAGAGGGAGAAGCAGGCTCCATGCAGGGAGCCCGATGTGGGACTCGATTCCGGGTCTCCAGGATCACACCCTGGGCTGAAGGTGGCACTAAACCTCTGAGCTACCTGGGCTGCCTAGAACCTAAGTTTTTTGGTATTTTTTGGAATAAATTAATTTTTACTGATATTTCTATAAAAATTATGCTTTTAATTCTTTAAATGTGATGGGAAAAGTTTGATAAATCAGGAATTAAGAGTAATCTCAGTTATAATATTTGAAAATTCCACTCAGGCATTATTTTATCCAGGAAGCCTTTCCTAAGTACTTTGCTTTGGGGACGTTTACCTGCATAGTGTTATGAAGAGCACAGATTGTCAAACCAAATGGTGACGTCTGCTATACAACTGCCTTTTACCATATTATCTGCCTTTCTCTACCATGAGTTTTCAAGTTCCTTGAAGGCAGGAATCATACTATTATTAAGTTCTGTACCTCCTGTGACTTGCATGTAATCTCTGACATATTTTAGATATTCACTTACCTAGTAGATTTTATTATTCATTATAAACATGCTCTGCAATATTGTCTGAAGCTGTTTTATATTTATTTTGGGGCTCTACTGCCATTAGAATATAAAACTATATTATATATATGTTAAAATATATAATAAAGTATAAGCTCATGTATATAAAATATAAAATATATAATTATTTTGTACATATAACATTTATATAATATATAAAAATATGTATCAAATGACTTTATATATACATATAGCTATTTTATATATAAATATGTAATACTTATATAAAAACACATATATGTATATTTATTAATTACTGAGATTGCTTTACTTATATTTTCAGTGGAATATTTTTTCTGATTTTAAATTTGTTTTAAATATTAGGTCTTGGAGAAAATGCTTGTGCAAAGAAAAGTCATGAAAAGTACCTTATAGCTTTGAAGAGCTCTGGACTTACATATCCTGAGGATAAACTTGTATATGGCATACAGGAACCATCAGCTGGCACTAGCACTCTGGCAGTTCAAGGTTTGTGTATTTAATTTGAACAGTGGTAACTTTTCTGTAATAAAACAAAAAGACCCTCAAACTTGATTTATTATTGAAGAAATTTAAATACCCTGTCAATCTTTGTAAGGAAAGTAATAAAAATGTAGAAGCAAGAAAGAATAGATTGGCCAAAGAAGAGAATTCATTTTTCTTAAATGGAATTCAGTTAGTTTATTAAGGTTCTATTTCTATCTTGTGAAAAAATTGGTATTTAAGAGTAGCCCAAAACTTTAGTATCTCAATATTTTAGGCAGCCATGGTTTAAAACTGAAAAGAAAGAGATCTTTCTGAAATACCATTTGGGATGATTGAATTTAGATTTTCACTAGAGATTTCCTCTGAATTATAAACCTATTAGGCCTGAATTTATTAGATAAATGTTGAACTCGGCCAAGATAACTGTTGGAATGAGTTGTCTTAAAAACAAAACTTGGCTTTTAGTTTATGTCTCAAAATGGTTTTAAAGTAAGGCAATATGTAACAATTATGAAGGAAACTTTTTTTTCCCTTTCTAAAGGATTTTCAGGTGCAACAGGAACTTTGGGACAACTAGATTCTTCAGATGAGGTGAGATTTAAAATTTTAAAACTTTTTGAAAATAGAATTTAAAAGTTTTAGAGCTTTACAGATTTGTGGATATTAATTTCGTTTAAGTTCCTCATTTTGGAGACAAAGACACTGAAGCCTACAGTGGAATAACTTAGCCATCCAGGAGTACAGTTACTAGATTTTTACTACTTCTTTATAATTAATCTCTTTCTTCTGGGAGATAGAGATCTTTCCAAGGAAGATATCCCCACATTGACCCAAATCCTCATATATTCAATGAAATTGTTTTTAAGAAATTTAGCTAAGTCTGGAACAATGTATTAAAAGAATATAAAAGGTAACTGCTTTTCCAATCTCATAATGTAAGTTTTACCTTACATGTTATACCTTACTTAAAAAAGCAATGTACTGGCAAGTAGACTGTCAGTTTGAAATTTCAACTTTTATAATCTTTATTAGACAAATAGTAATGTTTATTAAATATTTCTGATAAATCCTTTATAGCATTCCTAATTCTATTAATATACAATCTATAAGGGAGAATTGCATTTTTGCAAATATTTGTGTATAATCTTGATGCTTATGTAAATTTCATATTTTTGTCAAGTTTAATGATTACAATTTTAAAAACCAAATTGTTACATTAAAACATACTTTTTTAATGTAACTTTTTTGAAAATGCATTTTGATAATATCACATGACCAAAGCAAAATATCCTCTTTTTGAAAATATGATTTATGTTATTGATGCCTTGTAATTGATTGAATGCCTTATATTTTAAACTTCCTACTAGTATTTTTCGCCTCTAAAAAGGCTCCCACAAAATGCAACATTTTCTGGAGTTTCTTTTTGGACAAACAGTTTTGAAGAGTTTTCAACAAACTAGAGAGGAAGTTTCATATGCTGTTTGCAAGTTTGGCTCTGAATTAGAGTGCCTGGGTTTGAAACTGGCTCTTGTACCATTTAGTAGTGTGATTTTGGGCAAACGTTTTAATTTCTTCATGCCTCAGTTTCCTCTTCTGGAAAATGGAGGTAATAATAATATTATTGCCAGGGATTATTGTGAGGATTGAATGAGTTTATATATGAAAGCACTTAGAGAACTAGTGCCTGGCATATTGTAAACATCATATATGTGTCTATTAAATAAATTAAAGTAAAATCATTAAAAAAATTACTAAAAAAAAATAAATTACCTAAAATCATTAAAAAATACTATGATTAGCTAAAACTATTGTTTATTTATTTATTTATTTATATTTATTTTTATTTATTATTATTTATGATAGTCACACACACACACACACACACACACACACACACACACAGAGGCAGAGACATAGGCAGAGGGAGAAGCAGGCTCCATGCACCGGGAGCCCAACGTGGGATTCGATCCTGGGTCTCCAGGATCGTGCCCTGGGCCAAAGGCAGGCGCTAAACCGCTGCGCCACCCAGGGATCCCAACTATTGTTTTTTTAACTTCAAAGAGTTACAATGTTGCTATAATGATGAATGGGAAAAGTTAGTATTTAAAGTAGACTTAAAAATAGACTTTAAAAAATACAAATAAATGTTATTATTCATTATTTCAACCAAAATAGTATTAATTCCATTTTGAAGCTAGGGGAGGGGAGTGATGGAGCTAAGAATACCAATTCTTTATATGTCAGAGTGGAAGAAATTTAATAATAGGCATCTGGTTTTATTTTATTTTTTTAGGATTTATGTATTTATTTTAGAGAGAGCATGCACACATGAACGAGTTGGGTGGTGGGGAAGGGTAGAGAATCCTTAAGGAGACTCCCCACTGAACGTGGAGCCTGACAAGGGGCTCGATCCTAGAACCAGACCCTAATATCATGACCTGAGCTGAAATCAAGAGCTGCACACTTGACTGTCTGAGCCACCTGAGTGCCCCTAGACATTTTTTTTTCAGATTTTATTTATTTCTTTATAGAGGGAGAGAGACAGAATCTCAAGCAGATTCCACACCAAGCAAGGAGCCTGACACGTAGTTCGATCTCATGACTGTGAGATCATAACCTCAGCGGAAATCAAGAGTCAAATGCTTAACAACTGGGCCACCCAGACACCCCTAGATATATAGTTTTAAATAACTTATTCTGCTTCATTATTATGTTTTTTCAGTGTGAGATGGGGGGGGGGGGGTGGTGGCTGGGAGGAAGAGGGCAGAGGGAGAGGGAGAAAGAGAATCTTACCCAAGCTCTATACTTATCGCAGAGCCCAGCGCAGGGCTTGATCTCACAAACCTGAGATCATGACCTGATCCAAAATCAAGTCGCTTAACTGACTGAACCACCCAGGCACCCCTATTCTGCTTTCCTTAAGGGCATTTTGTGGGGAAGCAGAATTGCCTCTCACAAGGCAAGATCTGGGAACACTTAGACATTGAATATGAGTGGGTGCACAGGCACATTTTTTGTTTAAAGCCAGCCAGACAGGAAAGGAGCCTTGTATCTGTTGTCAGTAAAAACTTAGAAAATGATTTCATAATGAAATGGTTTAGTGATGTTATAGAAGATTAGAAAAAAATAAACATCTTGATGTGATCTAGAACAATAAAAATCTATAGTTATGTTTGTTTATATTTATATGGTAGGTTAAAACCTTCATATTATTTTAGCATACTTAGCATTATGCATCTAATAGCTGTGATAACAATTTTACTTTATTGTCATGAGTTGAATCTGATTTCTGGGCATTTAGAAAGCTGATCTTCAACATAAATGCTTTCTCCTCTGTCTAGGAAAGAACCAATAGTCATTTTTGTCTTGGCCTAAACTCCCCAGATTACCTTTTAAATTGCTGGGGATTTTATGGTAGGGTGCTAGAAGGAAGTCCTTTTTTTTTTCTTTTTTCTTTAAATGATTTAATTAATTAATTTAGAGAGTGAGCTGGGCAGGAGGGGGTAGTGGGAGAGAGGGAGAGAGAGAATCTCGAGCACACTCTGTGCTGAGTGCAGAGCCTGATGAGAGGTTCACTCTTATGACCCTGAGATCATGACCTGAGCTGAAACCAAGAGTTGGATGCTTAATTGATTGAACCACTCAGCATGCCTAGAAGAAAATCCTTTTGTGTGTGTGGGAGAGAAGTAATTTCTGTGTGGATATCAGAGGATTTGAAATATGGCTTTTCTGGGGCGTTTGGGTGGCTGAGTCGGTTAAACATCTCAGGTCATGATCCCAGTGTCCTGGAATTGAGCCCTCTTTGGGCTCCTTGCTCCACAGGGAGCCTACTTCTCCCTTTCCCTTTGTCAGCTGCTCTCCCTGCTTGTGCTCTCTGTCGAATAAATAAATAAAATCTTAAAAAAAAAAAAGAAATACGTTTTCTTTGTTCATTACTGTTGCTTTTAATCTTTCTTACGTTTTTTTGTTCTGTTCCTTCCTCTTGGATTCTTTGTTTCAGCAACTTTTGTATATAATATTTTTTATAATAATTTGTTCCTTAATTATGAGTATGTCTCAGTATGAATATCATCTTACAAACTTTTTGATGGTGACAAGTTTAAAATACTTCATTTATCCTCAAAATACATCATTTTTTGAGAGTAGCTGAGAATTATTGTTAGAGCATGTGATACATATTTAAGTTAACGTATTTAAAAATAGATTGCTCTTTGATTTTTAAAATCATTTTATAATTAAAATTTTAATATATTTAAAGGTACTTTTTATAATTTATATATTTGTTATGTTTTCTAGTTGGAATAAAAATGGGGTTGTTGGGGTGTTTGAAAACTTAAGAATTTGAAGTAGAGTTGTTTAGAGTTACTTTAAGTAGAGCTAAACAAGAAGTCGTTTGAAGGGATACCTACTTTAGTTTTTTTTTTTTTTTTTTTTTAAGATTTTACTTATTTGAGAGAGAGAGAGCAAGAGACTGAGAGATCATGAGTGGAAGGGCACAGAGAGACTCAAGCGCCCTATTGAGCAGGGGACTTATACAGGGTTCAACATGGGGCTCAGTCCAGGACTCTGGGATCATGACCTGAGCCGAAGGCAGGTGCTTAACCAATGGAGCGGAGCCACCCAGGCGCCCCAATTTTAGTTTGTCTTAAAGAGAAGCTTGAGCTTTTTAGAGTTAGGCAGACTTCAGTTTGAATTTTGTCTCATAATATTGCTGTGTTTTTTTGCCAGGTTATTTAACTTCTGAAAATCTATTTTCTCATGGAAAAATGATGATAATTCTGTTAGGATTAAATCGGATAATATATAATGTACATATAATGGATTAGACACAGATTATTATTATTATGATTATTTTTAAATAATTTATTTATTTATTCATGAGAGACATGGAGAGAGAGAGGCAGAGACACAGGCAGCAGGAGAAGCAGGCTCCATGCAGGGGCCTGATGTGGGACTCGATCCCAGGACTCCGGGATCACGACCTGGGCTGAAGGAAGGCGCTCAACCGCTGAGCCACCCAGGTGTCCCTAGACACAGATTAGACTCCATAAGTGTTTTTCTCTTAGTACTTTATATCAGAGTGATTGAGATATTTGAGTTTTTGAGCTATTGTGGGCTATTTTGAGCTATTGTGCGTCATATTATACATATTTCTACTCATCTTTCCAGAGGAAATAGTTTACTAAAACATGTTTTAAAACAATGAAGTTTATTTTTAAAAATTTAATTGAAATATTACCTAAGTAATGCACAAATACACTGTAGTTTTTGCCAGATAATTCAGATAAAATAAAAATCCTCTCTCTGCTCTCCTTAGTACCAGCTCTTCTCTGGGTAACTATAGTTAATAGTTTCGATGTCCTTGATAGACCTTCTTCTGTGGAGTTAAATAACTATGTGTTTATACAAAAGTGTTGTGTCTATGTGTGTATTTGTGAATAAAGAATATTATGCCATTCTGTGTTCTTTTATTTACTCCATAATGTGTTGTGAAGATCCATCTTTGTCAATACTTTTTTCTTTCCATTTGCTGTATAGTATTCTGAAATATGAATTAAACTACAATTTACCTAATCATTTCCTTAATTTGCAGGGTTTTTTTAATTGAAGGTTCAGTGCTTACATTTCTATTTGTGTATATGTGCAAATAGTTCTCTAAGATGTGGAATTGCTAGGTCACAGTATGCATATCTTGAATTTTATTTTATTTTATTTTTTTTCAGTATATCTTGAATTTTAATAGATTATAAAATTTCTTTCTGGTTTTAAAAATCACACATTTAAAATGAAAAGTATGGAAAATATAAAAATATGCAAAGATATAAAAAAGTATAAAAATGAAAGTACAGAAAAGTATAAAAGTAAAAACATAAAAATAAAAATGGCCATTACCTAGGGCTGATCATAGAAGGGTTTTAGTGATAAAGGAAATTTTCTGTTTTAAGATTGTGATCATAATTTTTTTATACAAAAACATATTCATTTATGGTTTATTAATTTGTGTACCACTAGGTCTTTGCTTTTTGTTTGTTTTTTTTTAAAGATTTTATTTATTTATTTAAGATAATGCGCACCGCAACACGAGGTGGGGGCAGGGGTAGAGGGAGATGGAGAAGCAGGCTCTCCACTAAGCAGGGAGCCCAACTTCAGGGCTTGACCCCCGGACCCTGGGTTCATGACCTGAGCTGAACACAGATGCCTAACTAACTGAGGCACCCCAGCTTTTTGGTTGTGAACACATTTTCGAAATCTTGAGTTAGAAATAGAAAAATTACATACTACAACAAAAACAAATACGAGAATTAGGAGGAAGCAACTTGAAGGTTATAAAAATTATGAATACTAGAGCTAAGACAGACCTTAGTATATGTGCTGCCGTAGCGAGCACCTAAGACAGACCTTAAAGTTCATTTTGCCAAATTTCTAGATGAAGAAGCTGAATTCCATGGAAATAACAGGATCACTCAAGCTAGTAAATTTCATTTACTACTTTGTGGTAGAGTGGGAAATGGACACTAGGTCTCTTACCTTGTTGGTTTAGAGTGCTTTCTGTAAAGTGAATAAATGTTTATTACTATTGCTGTGCAGTGCACTGGTCCTAAGCTTTGTTCTTTAAAATTACCTTTTTATTCTCACAACTTTATGACTTAGGAATTTGGGGCCCACAGCTGGGCATTTCTCACTTGGGTACCTTCATGTAGTTCTAGTTAGTCTTTGGCTGCCACTGCAGTCCTCTAAGGCCCAGCTGAGGTGGAAATTTAAGGTGGCTTACTGACAGTACTGATTGTTGATTGCTTACTGTCCACAAGAGCTCCATCTGGCTTTTGACCAGAGTACCTACAGGTGGCTTCTCCAGTATGGTGGTCTCAAGTTGTTGCATAGTTACTGGCTCTTGCAGATTGACTGTTGGAGAACAGAAACTGGAGAGTCTTTTTTGAGCTGTCCTTAGAAATTACATAGTGTCACTTCCAACTACATTTTATTCCTTGTGAATTGTGAAGGTGGGTGCAGATTCAGTGGGAGAGGACATAGATCCCACCTCTAGAAGGAGGAGTGACAATTTGTAAACAAATTTTAAAACTTCTATAACCAAGATGTGGCCTTTGCCATTGTTTTCCCTGGATTCACCTGATACCCAAAACGATGACTAGTGATTATAGCTAACTAACATAACAACAATTGATGATAAATTTTTCCAGCTATTTAGTGACATTTTTTGGTTGGAAAAACTATCACATGACAATGAAATAACACTGCAATCAGAAATGGCTGTTGTAGGGTTTTAATTAAAATTAGAGTTTTCCTTAAATGTAATAGTTACTATTGTACATGAAGAAAATGAAAACTTAAATTTCAGATGTAAGATTTTTTGAAAAAAGATTTATTTATTTATTCATGAGAGACAGAGAGAGAGAGAGAGAGAGAGAGAGAGAGAGGCAGAGACATAGGCAGAGGGAGGAGCAGGCTCCATGCAGGAAGCCTGATGTGGGACTCAATCCCGGGACTCCATGATCACACCCTGAGCCAAAGGCAGATGCTCAACCGCTGAGCCACCCAGGCATCCCAAGATTTTTTTTTTTTAAAGTTTATCTTTACCTTTTGAACTTTCTTTTTAACTCTGTAAAGGAGAAAGTTGATGAAGGGATAAGATAGAGAATGATAGAAGAGTACCTAGATGTAGATGTTCTTGAATAAATATATATTTATGCCATTTAAAAATGTCATTAAGGCTTTTAAAGCTGTATTGATATTTTTATAACTTTTTATGTTTTTACAGCTATAGGCACAAATAGTATGTTTGCTTTTAGTATTAATATTTGAAATTTAATGAAAACCTGGGTATGGTTAAGGATGGTAGTTTCTACACCCTTATCCTACAGGCCCATGGGATTATTGAGCTAACTCTTTTCATGATTTCTTTCTTTTTTCTTAAAAATTTTTAAAAAAAAATTTATTTGAAAGAGAGAATGCACACAAGTCGGGGGAACAGCAGAGGGAGAGGAAGAACAGGACCTCTGCTGAGCAGGGAGCCTGATATAGGGCTAGATTTCAGGACCCTGGGATCATGACCTGAGCTGAAGGCAGACACTTAACCAACTGAGCCACCCAGATACCCTTGTGATTTCATTCTTATAATTTAACAAATGATACAAAAAGGATGAGAAGAGGGCCGTTACATCTTAATTACTACTGTAGAGAAGTGATTATAACAATTAAAAAATGTTGTAAGAATTTAGAATTGGAGAGACCCTAGAGGTAATCTATTCTTTCACTTTGTTTTAAAAAAGAAGAAATGGATTTGAAACTATAATAACAAGATTTCTATTTGTAAAGAGTTTTATTTAAATGAGGGCACATACTGCAGTCTGCTTAATTTTATTCATACAAGTTGTGTCAGATATTTGTCCTCGCTGTCCCTAGTACATTATGTACTCAGCAGTGCTATTTATACACATGACATTCTTCATACTACTACTACTTATTCTTTTTTTGTATAGCTCATATGAAATAGGAGTAGAAAATGTTGTTTGTGTTGTATGGAACCAAAAAGAAAATAAGCACATTGAACTTGAACTTTACAAAGTATTTTCAGATTTATAGTTATATTAATTTTTTGTTTAGATTTATTTATAATCATCAGGTAGTTCAAAAGAAAATTATCTCTAGTATTATATGTATATTTTTCTAATTAGAGTTTTTCAGAGAAATAGGATCTTTTTTTTTTTTTTTTAAAGATTTGTTTATTTATTTATGATAGACATGGAGAGAGAGAGAGAGAGAGAGAGAGAGAGAGAGAGAGGCAGAGACACAGGCAGAGGGAGAAGCAGGCTCCATGCTGGGAACCCGATGTGGGACTCGATCCCGGGACTCCAGGATCGCGCCCTGGGCCAAAGGCAGGCGCTAAACCACTGACCCGCTGAGCCACCCAGGGATCCCCGAAATAGGATCTTTTAAATCAATATAACTTTTTAAAGAAAGGTTATATTCACTGTGGCCATTACCATACCAGTGTCCATTTATCCGTGTGTCATTAATTTCTGTGACACTGATGTACTTAGCTGTTAATACAAATGAAACATTTAAGACACTTTTCCCTATGTGAAACTATAAAAATATGAATGTCCATTGTGCAAAAATTGAAAAATAGAAAAAAAGGATAAAAAGAAACATTTACCTTCAGCCATTATTGAAATTAGAAGTTACAGTTGCTTTTCATAAATCAAGGATAAAGGAAAAGTTAGTTTTATTTTTGGAGGTATAAGACTTAATTCTAATTATAAATTATATTAATGGTTAAGAATGGGGTAGGGAATCATAGAAACTTTTGGTAGGAGGGTCTTAGAAATGTCTAATGTGTTTCTTTTCCAGTGCAGGAATTGATTTTACAATATTTCTAACAGTTGGTAAGCCTTTTCATAAACACTTCCAACAATAGGGAATTTACCTAGTTTCTGAGGCAACTTATTCTTTTGTTTGATAGCTCTAATGGGACATTCTTCTTAATGCTATGTAAAATATTATAGTTTTCACCCATTTCTTATTTTTTTCTTTAGAAAGATATTTATTAATTAAGAGATTTATTTATTTAAAAATTTTTATTTATTTTTTCATGAGAGATACAAAGAGAGAGAGAGAGAGGCAGAGACATAGACAGAGGGAGAAGTAGGCTGCAGGGAACCTGATGCAGGATTCCATCCCTGGACCCCGGAATCATGATCTGAGCCAAAGGCAGTCACTCAACCACTGAACCACGCAAGGCGTCCCAGATTTATATTTATTTTTAAATATGTATTTATTTATTAGAAAGAGTGCATGCATACACCAGGGGGGAGGGCAGGGGGGAGGGAGCAGCACACTCCCCACTGAGCAGGAAGCCAGACACAGGGCTCCGTCCTAGGATCCTGAGATCTTGACCTGAGCTAAAGGCAGATGCTTAACCGACTGAGCCACCTGAAAGATTTTTATTTTTGCTTCCATAAGACACCTCTTAAATATTTAGCTTTAGTTATTTAATATTCTCTGCTGTACATGCCTTTTCATCTATTCACTGCCTTTTAAATGTGTGATCTGATTCAATACACAGACATGGGCTATCTTTTGAGAAGCAGACTGTCAAGGTCCAAGTTTTTTGTTAGCCTTTTAGCAGCTATGCGGATGGTTGGCAGGAACCCTGTGGTCAAAAATGAAATGCCTAGGTTTTGATCCTCCCACCCCCCAGCATTGAACAGTTGACAAGTTAGAAGTTCCTCTCTGCTTTGTACTTGTAAAGTTGGTTTAAAGTAAACAATCTCAGATTATAGAAGTTTACTTAAATCTTTGTTTCATTTTATTTTTCTGGTCTTCAAGATCTTCTTTGGATTTTGTTTTTATAACCTGATATGTTAAATATTCTTTTTAGCCTTGTGTATTCTGTATTAACAGCCTTTGAGTATTATTTTAACCATCTGTGAATTTACCTGACTTCTTTTTATGAAGCTAACATTTTTTTCTTGTGTCTAGTAAGTTCATTAAAGAATATAAGACCTGGGCTGCCCTAGGATTTTTTTTTAGAAAAGAATAATATTCTTTAAACATTTGGGGAATGGGGTGCCTGGGTGGCTCAGTGGTTAAGCATCTGCCTTCAACTCAGGTCATGATCTCAGGGTCCTGGGAATGAGTCCCATGTTGGGCTCCATGCTCAGGGGGGAGCCTGCTTCTCCCTCCCTCCTTCTCCCCTGCTCATGCTCTCTCTCTCTCTCTGTGTCTCTCAGCTGATTAATAAATAAAATATATATTTTTTTAATTTTCAAAAAATTAAATCATGGAAGGGGAGGTGGGCGGGGGGTGAGGGTGACTGGGTGATGGGCACTGAGGGGGGCACTTGATGGGATGAGCACTGGGTGTTATTCTATATGTTGGCAAATTGAACACCAACAAAAAACAAATTTATAAATTAAAAAAAATTAAATCATGAAAAAAAAATAAAGAATATAAGAAAGGTTAATTTGTCTGAGAAACCATCTATAAATTTTGCAGACTGGGAATTCAAATCTAGGTTTTTGGGATCTTATCAATAATCTCATTTTGGACACTACATGTATTTTGTGCCTGAAACACATGTAGCAGTGTGTCTAGTTCCCTGCCTACAGATTAAAGTATTTCTCTGGGCTGCACAAATGCTGTCTGGATTGAAGTTGTACTTGATTTATTTCCTTCCTTGTCCTTTGGATTATGATTTTCTCCCAGGGTTCTGTACAGCTTCTTCGTGGATAAATAGGGAAGAACTACAACTTACTGTTATGGATTTGGGCTCAGGTGTGATATTGTGGTCATGATAACTGTATTTTTATCCTCTTTAATTCTTAAATTCCCACCACTGGGAGTCCTTCTGGTTGTTAAAAGTGGTGTTTTTTCTCAATATAAAAATCTGGGACTTGTAATAGATAACACGGTAATGAGTTGTCTTGAGCAGATTGTCACAGGATTGGAAATCAGAACTGTATTTAACATTTATTTATTAACTTAAAACTATAATCCATATTCATTGTTGAATAAATAGAAAATAAATATTAACAAAAACATAAAATTATATATCTATCACTTAGAGGTGGCTTATTGTAAACATCTATATTCTAACAGATTTTATATGTAGTATATTTTAATGGTTTAATGGTTTCATGTTATACATGCTATTCCATAACCTGCTTTTCTCACTAATGCCAGTTTTGAACATTATAAGGAATATATTTTAACAGTTTTTATGTGTACATTATCAATACTTAAATGGTTTCATACTTTTTATGCTATTCTATATAGCATACTTTTTTCGTTTTTAATGTTTTTTGAAGAAATACCTGGTCACAATGAAAATAGAGCTCTAGGGGATCCCTGGATGGCGCAGCGGTTTGGCGCCTGGAGACCCGGGATCAAATCCCATGTCGGGCTCCCAGTGCATGGAGCCTGCTTCTCCCTCTGCCTGTGTCTCTGCCTCTCTCTCTCTCTCTGCGTGACTATCATAAATAAAAAAAAAAAAAAAAAGAAAAAAGAAAATAGAGCTCTAGCATTGTTTTTCTTTGAGTAGAGGTATGCTATAATTTATTTACTTAATCCTCTGCTGTTGGAAGCCAGAGATTCTTTTATTTTGCTATTATAAATAACATTGTGATACATACTTGTGCATAAACTCCTTATTCACTTGTCTGTTTCTTTAGGATAAATTCCTATAACTAAAATTTCTGTTACAATGATAAATAAATATACTTAAAGGCTTTTGACATGTATTGATAAATTGCCATTCAGAAAAATTATACCACTATACCCTCACTAGTAACATACTAGAGTATGCATTTTCCCAATTTCCTATAATCTCCCTTCCTAGCTGTATTTGATAATCTATCATGGTGTGAAGCCCAACTCCCTGGTCTATTTCAAGACTTCTGTCATTGTGCTTTTTGTTCATGCTGTCTTTTCTTGGAATGGCTTTCCTCTCCTTTGCTTGGTTAATTTTACTTGTTTTTTAGACTGGAAGGTTGGGAAATTTATAGAACTTTGTTATGCCATGACCATTGCTTGATCTAGGATACTCTTTTTTTTAAGGAAGTTTATATTTAAGATTATGAAGTAATCCTAGCCTTGGTTATAAAATATTTTTTTCCAAATTTGTCTTTTTTCTCAAGATTGGGAGAACAGTTTCATAAATGGCTGTTAGCTAGATCTCATAGTTTTGAACCCTCTGGGCTCTATGTCAAGATTTTATATTCTTGTGTCTGTTTTTTTGTCTTTTAAGGCTCAAAATTTCATTTTGGCTGAGTTACTCCTAGAGAAAGTGAGCTTGGTAGAAGAGGAGGAGAGTGTAGTTTGGCTATTAGTACCACTGCCAGGTGTTAGATAGAGAGTACTGGCGGGGGGGGGGGGAGTTCATGGGGAGAGCATATGGAAGGGTTGAGGAAATGCTCATTGACTAAGCTAAGTGGTATGTTTGGAAAACCCCAGCTCTGAGGAAGGATGCTAGGTTTGACAGAAACCTGAAGTGAAGGCTGTGGTGTGTAGGCCAAGGAAGCCATACCAGTAGATAAAATGGCATGAAGCTGAGGCTGCTTTTCTGCTTTGGAGATCTGATGGGCTGTAATTGAGAAAATACCTGGGAATTTGTACCACAGTTCTAACTGCCACCACCTGCACAACACTATTGCTGGTACAACAGACTGTATACAGAATACTACCACACATATCTTTGTAATATCATTTGGCTCATAGATATTTGGAAAATAGGAAAAAGATGTCAGTATAACATGGAGGTTTGGGAATCCTATTCAGTCTTTCCTAGTTCAGAAGAACTAGGATAATGGGGTAGAATCATATCCTTTCGTTGGAAGGGGAAATACCTGATTTCTGCTGTGAAGGGAGCAGGAACTTTTCCAACAATATTTTAAAAAATTAGAAAGGAAAAAAAAATTAGAAAGGAGCACTTGCGTTCAGGGCTCCTTCCCCAAGAGGCACACCTCTAGCTTCACAATTGGTTGCACTAGGGGCAGGCTGCTGCTTCCTCTGCTCCTTTTCCTTCTTTGCTGTCTTAGCTGACTGGGTTTCCTTTCTGGTTGTGATGCTGTGTTAACATCCCTTGAGATGGCCTCAAACCACTCCAAGGGGTTTGGGCATCCAAATGATATCCCCAGGTACAGATCATTGCTTTTGTTACTTCTTGGGTTACAAACTTGAATAGGATGTCAGTGGTCTGCCCCTCATCTTTTTTCCCCTATAAGCTTTGTTATTTTTAGTGTGAGGTTTTTCAGGAATGAATATATCACTTATAAGCAGAAATGCCTATATTTCCTTCCTGAATTTTTTCCCTGAAGTATCTTAAAATTTGTTATTATTTTTAACTGTCACTTGTAGTTTGTAATACGCTATACTTATTTTTCAGAATTTGATTTCTTGAACTCATTTTTTCCTTTTAGATCCTTCAAAGCTTTTTCTCTATTCATTGTTTTAGCCCTCTTCCCCTGATCTTCTTTCTTCCTGTGTTAATCTGCTTCCTCCCCTTTATCTTCTTTGTGCATGTGATATTATAGGTTAGGAAATGTTTTTAAATAGGAAATTTTTAATTTTGGCATTTTTGATTTTTACAAGTCTTCCATTAAAAGCACAGGTTAAATTTAAGAGCTTTTGTATTTTAATACTAAGGATTTTCATTATATATTTTAATTATAATGCTAATTTAAAAATAAAAAATATATTTTATTATACTGTATGCATAGAAGTGAAATGTGTTGATTAATACTATGTAAGCGTGCCTGTGTTACATATTTAACATAATTTATAAGTATATTTATATTTAGGCAAAATGTATAAATTCATGAATAAGACTGTATATGATTTTGTTCTCTTTTTTTAATTCTCTTCCAGGAGGATCAGGATGGGAGTCAAGGTCTGGGCAAGAGAAAGAGGGTCAAACTAAGCAGTAGCACCAAAGGTATTTATATTTAATTTTTTCCTTATATAAAAAGCTAAAAATGAAAACTAAGAAACAGATTTTAACCATGGAGAACAAACTGTTGGTTACCAGAGGGAGGTCGGTGGGGGATGGGCTAAATAGGTGATGGGGATTAAGGTGGACACTTGTGATTAGTACTAGGTGATATATGGAAGTGTTGAATCACTCTCTTGTACACCCCAAACTAATATTACACTGTATGTTAACTAACTAGATTTAAATAAAAACTTAAAAAATAAGCTAAAAATGTTTACTCATTAAGAACACTTGGTGGGAAAAAAAAAAAAAAGAACACTTGGTGGGTTAGCCATTTTGAAGGGAGAGTTATGTTCTTAGATTTGTCTAATGATGGAGAAAGTATTGTTAGGGAGTGATTGTGGGGTATCCCAAAAGCAAATGAAACTCTTACTATTGGAATTTCGTTTATTGTTTTTTTCATAAGATGTGAATTATTATTATTGTTATTTTAATAATAAATTTATTTTTTATTGGTGTTCAATTTGCCAACATACAGAATAACACCCAGTGCTCATCCCGTCAAATGCCCCCCTCAGTGCCCGCCATCCAGTCACCCCCACCCTCCTCCCTTTCCACCACCCCTAGTTCATTTCCCAGAGTTAGGAGTCTTCCATGTTCTGTCTCCCTTTCTGATATTTCCTACCCATTTCTTCTCCCTTCCCCTCTATTCCCTTTCACTATTATTTATATTCCCCAAATGAATGAGACCATATAATGTTTGTCCTTCTCTGATTGAATTATTATTTTTGAGCCATAAAAAAGTAAATCTTGTCATTGATGCTTTGATCCAGTGTTTTTGGCCTAACGTTATAGTTTGATTTACATCTTTTTGTAATCTGAGATACGTAATTTCTAGAGTGAAAAGGGTGAGTATGGGAAAGAAGGTGAGAGAGAGAGGTCGGGGGGAGGAAGAGAATAAAAATGAATGGCACTTATTTAGGGTACAGTAAGGATTCAATATGTGGTTGCTCAAAGGAGGAAGTAGATATATAGTGAGGGAATAGATTAGTAATAATGAGTAATATTTATTGATCTTTTTGTATATGCTACACATTGTGCTAGGCACTTCACATATGTTGTTTCTTTTTTTTAAATTAATTAATTAATTAATTAATTAATTAATTTATGTATGATAGTCACAGAGAGAGAGAGAGGCAGAGACACAGGCAGAGGGAGAAGCAGGCTCCATGCACCGGGAGCCCGATGTGGGACTCGACCCCGCGTCTCCAGGATCGCGCCCTGGGCCAAAGGCAGGCGCCAAACTGCTGCGCCACCCAGGGATCCCTGTTGTTTCATTTAATTCTTAAAGTCATCATACAAAACAGTTATTACTATTTTATGAATGAGGAAATGGAGACATGTTAGACATCACAGCTAGTGAGAAGTAGATCCTTAATTCAAATCTCCGAGCCTCAACTGTTAATCGCTGTGTTTTCTTGACCCTCACTAGAATCTTTCCAAGAGCCCTTGTTACTAATTGACAGCCCATGCTCTGTGGATTTTTGCCATGGATTTCCAAATCTTAACACGGTCTATATCCTGGGGTAGTATGGTCTGTTAGAGTCTCCAGAAGTTAAATTATTATTTTGAATAATATTTTGAATAATAAGATTATAGTTTCTGGTACTGAGTGTGTCTTGTGGAATATTTACAACTGCTTGGAAAGGTGGAGCAAGTGGACGGTTTCAGTTGAGGCTCATTTTGTAAGTCTGTTCTGAGTTCTTTTGTGGCTGCATTTAACTTGGAGAGCCTAGTGGTGGAGACCCCTCAAGGTCCTTCTAACCAGACGAAGATGACATGAGACAGATTAACAGGAGAAAATAAAATTTAATAACGTACATATGGGGAATTCTTACAGACATAGAAATTCCTAAAACAGGTAAAATAAAACATACAGGTCATTCTGAACTAGTGAGAAGGGGGTAAATGATGTCTGGGTCTTCATAGGGAAGATACGTGGTTCACAGGAAGATGAAAAAAGGTAAATATTTGATAAACACATGATTCCTAGTCCACTTAGAAACAGTGAGAATAGAGGACTTTGATCAAACAGGTCTTGCTAGGTTCCTCCCTGCCTACTGTACTTAGTTTATATCATAATGTAGTTATCTGTAGTGATAGTTTTTTTTCCTGGAGCAGGTCCTCTATGTAAATTCTTTTTAGGCAGTTGATGGAGAGGATAAAGAGCTTTTCCTGAATCTGCTGGGTTTTGATTGCTTTTGTTTGTTTGAGTATAGTTGACACACAATGTTACATTAATTTCAGGCACACAACTTAGTGATTTGAAATTTTGTACATTATGCTGTGTTCACAAGTGTGACTATCATCACTATTACAGTATCATAGACTGTATTCCATATGGTCTGCTTTTTTTTTTCCTGTAACTTATTCCATAACTGGAGGCCTTTATCTCCTCTCTTCATTCATTTTGCTCATCTCCCTACCTGTTCTGTTCTGTTCTGGTAACCATCAGTTTGTCCTGTGTATTTACAGGCCTGATCCTGCTTTTTGTTTATTTATATATATGTACATATATTTTAGATTTCACTTATGAGTAGAATCATATGGTATTTGTCTTTCTCAGTCTGACTTACTTCACTTGGCATAATATCCTCTAGGTCTGTCATGTTGTCTCAAATGGCACAATCTTGTCCTTTTTTATGGCTGCCTAATATCCTATTGTGTATATACATCATATTTTGTTTATATATTTGTCTATTGATGGACACTTAGGTTGTTTCCATATCTTGACCATTGTAAATAATGCTGCAGTAAACATTGTAAATGATGCTGTACATAATATATCTTTATGAATTAGTGTTTTGGTTTTTTTTGGTAAATACCCTATAGTGGAATTATTGAATCACATGGTATTTCTATTTTTGATTTTTTGAGGAACCTTGTGATCTTTATGCCAAAGTGGCCCATCTTGGGGTAGCCTACTTTGGCCCCTACACTAGCAACGTTCATGAAATTTGATCTGTGGTCCAGGATGCACACGTGTACACGTGTTCCCCTTCTTCCTTGCCTAGCAGGAGAACCTATAATGCCTGAAGGAGATTAGAACTCCATATGGCTACTTGGCCCTTTGACTTACCAGAGTTGTCTGTGTATTTATCTGAATCCTTGAGACACATCTGAGCTGAAGCAGATTGTTAGGTACACACTTGAGTTTAAGCTTTAGGGATGCCAAAAAAATACCTATTATGGTGTCATTATTTTCCTTCAGCTTGGTCAAACTTTGACTGATGATACTTTTTATGGAGACTTAAGGTTGAAGCTTATTTTATACTTGATTTTTTTCATATTTAAGATTGGATTATCTTCTCCTCTTCCTCCACTGGTGGGAAGTGGTACAGAGATTTAAGATTTGATCAGTTATCATTTTGCTTTAAGTATATGCATGGAAGAAATGGCTTTTTGAATTAGTAGAATCCCTGTTTCCAAAAAAGTGATAGTTGCTTTTGAAAATATTGAAAATCCAGGGAGTGGTTTAGTTTTTGTAAGAATTTGGTTTAGCACTTTGAAAGTGAGCCGAAAATAAAATAGGTAATGATAGGCCAGAGGTTGAGGTACTGTGCTACATTCACCGTCTATTCTCAAAACCTAAATTTTAAGGATGAAGAAACTGAGGCCTACAGGGCTTTAGCCAACACGCTGAGATTATTGGAGCTCCTGAGTTACAGGGTCTAGACTCTGCTGTCTAATGAAATCTTTACCTCACTCATGCATTTGTACCACGTGCTGATTGCTCAGAAGTCTCTTTTTACAGTTTGGCTTAAGGCAGTTTAGGCATTGTAAAAATCATGACAATTTAACCCATTTTTTAAAGGTAAATATGTAGTCATATATAATTAGTGGAAACATTTCTAACCACATTTCCATAACACACAAAACACATCACACTGTGTCTTAAATATCTTGGGGAAACTGACATCACCTATTTTAAGAACAACAATGAAGACATTGTGGGGTTTTTCTTTGCTTTTTTGTCTGAAGATGAAAAAATGGAATCGTACACAACTGTAACTAATTTCATTTTCGTAGAAGCCATAGCTTTTCTGGTTCACTTGGATTGTTTTATTTATTTAAAACAAGGGGAATGTTTCTTTCTCTTTCAGGACATGATACCTAATAATTATGGTAGCTTCAGGCTTTCAGTTGGCAAATGCAGACTTGCAGAGTTGTAACTGAATTCTGAGAATACTACAAGTTCTTTTAGTTTTGTAAATAATTCTAGAAACACTTATCTGTAAGGATTTTATTTTTCGATAGTCTAAAATTTTCAATCAGTGTTAAATTGTAAGAATTAAGTTGACATCAGCAATAGGTTCTGGGTTATATTCTAATTTTGAATCATAATCCATATGTTCATGTCACCTGATTCATTTGGGCCCTAATTTTATTACTTTTTGGCATTGAATCTGTCAGTGTGTGCCTTTGAATATGTTTTACCTCATTTTTTGCAAGACTGGTTTATTTCTATTTTAAAATCATTATCATATCCTGGGAATGATCTAGTTCAGGAAGAAGAGATTTCTGTTTTACAAGTAGAAAGTTCTGAGATTTAGAAAATAAAGAATATGTTTCCACTAAGGAGATGTATAGTATAATTGTATGTATATTTTTATCTCTATTACATACTGCTTATGTATGTAAGTGCCTTTTAGTAAAAGGCACATTGAAAGGGAGTTAGGGAATTGGGACATAACTTTTGCCTCTCTGTAGTTAAAATCATAATGTCTCCAGAATAATAAAAGTGTTATTCTGAAAATAATGAGTTATTAATTATTAACAGAAAAATTTTGTTAAAGTTATGTCTGAGAAGTACTGATTCAAGCCTATTAAACTCACACTGTTTTATAGAAGAATCAGGAGAGTAATGGTATGCTTCTTGATGGCATGTTTATTGAGATTATTGTTACATTTAAAAAATATTTATTTATTTTAGACAGAGAAAGCATATGTACAAGTGCAAGCATGGGGAGGAGCAGAGGGAGAGGGACAAGCAGACTCTGTGCAGAGCCCGATATAGGGCTCTCAATCTTAGGACCCTGAGATCATGACCTGAGTCAAAATCAAGAGTCGGATGCTTAACCGACTGAGCCACCCAGGTGTCCCTATTGTTATGTTTTTAGACTGATCCATGACCTAAGGAGATGTGGTGTGATTGCATTATTCAGAGTTAGTTGAGAGTAGAGTTAGTTGAAAAAATGCTTCAGGTTACCCTGCAAAACAGTTTGAACTGTAATGTACTTAGGGCTATACCTGAGTATTTTGGTGTATGTGATACTATTTTTTAAAATCCCTCATCTAACTCTAGTCCTTCAGTAAGCATCATCTCTTAACTAGTCCGTTCACATATGACACTTGCTATATCCTCTTAAATGTCGTTATATAGACCTGATGATCCAGAGTAGCCCAAGATCATTTGCTCCAACAAAGATCAATAGTCAGAATTTTGTAGTTCTTTTTTAGGGAAAGACATTAAAGAAAGTGAGAGAAAGAAATAATAGTCAAAGTATTAAAAATAGTTCATTATATACCTGTTGAGACCTTTCTGTTGACTAAGTGTGACAAAGATGTAGAGATTAGCAGGAGACAAAGTGGACCTCAAGGAGTGGCTTAGAAATTGGCTGTTTAGTAATTTTATCCCTCTTTGAATACTTTTATTTAAAAGGGGCATCCATTTTCTGTTTTCCCTATGCATGAAGAAGGGCGGCTTGAGTCTGTTGCAAGTTAACAATTTTTATAATTTTCTTGGTATATTCTTACCAGATAAAAGTAAATTCTTCTGTAGACTAGAGTAAGCAATAGATTAGTAATTACTTCCTGCAGCAAAGTTAGTGTTTAATTTATGAAGAACAATTTTAAAGAAATAAATTATTGAATCTTATAACAATTTCCTCCCTTTCTTTAAAAACTAAAAATTAAACGATTTAATAACTTTGCTTTATGGCCTTAATATTTTGTTATTAAAGTTATTACTATTGGGGCAGCCTGGGTGGCTCAGTGGTTTAGCGCCACCTTCAGCCCAGGGCCTGATCCTGGAGACCCGGGATTGAGTCCCACGTCGGGCTCCCTGCATGGCGCCTCCTTTTCCCTCTGCCTGTGTCTCTGCCTCTCTCTCTCTCTGTGTGTCTCTCATGAATAAATAAATACAATCTTAAAAAAAATAAAGTTATTACTATTAATATTAGTACTAAGTACTGTGAATATTATTCTTGTAAGATAATTATTTTGAATCTTAGTAGAAATTTTAAACACCTTATGTTTAAGGACAAGTAATTACTTATTTTTTTAGTAACTGCTTTCTAATAAAATATAAAGTATTTTATTATTTATATATAAATATATATTTATATGTAGTATTTATTATTTATACTTATATTTATACATTATTTTATTATTTATATATTTATTATATAAATATATTTATATAAATATATTATATGTTTATATTTATATATATTTATATTTATTTATTATTTTACTATTTATATATATTTATATATTTATATCTATTATTTATATACCATTATTAATATGGTATATAAATTGATGATGTCATTATTATCATTGAATTATTGAAATGATATCCTTAATTTGTAGAAACATTCAAGTATTTGAGGTTGATAGATGATTAATTATAGTAAGGCTTAAATGAGATGAGCAACTTAAATCATTAGGTGATAAGTTTTCTTTTTTTTTTATGTAGATCAATCTATAATGGATGTTTTGAAACATAAAAGTTTTTTAGAAGAACTGTTGTTTTGGACTATAAAGTATGAATTCCCTCAGAAGATGGTAACTTTCTTACTCAACATGCTTCCAGATCAAGAGTATAAGGTATCCATATGTTTTTTCCCTTCCTTTCTGAACTTTGCTCCCCTTTCTTTGCCTTTTCATTATGAATTTTTTTGGTTTGTTTCTCAGCTGTGGCTTATTGTAGCTTTGAAGGTTGATATAACACTAATAAAAAGCATTAGCTTCTTATGCAATCAAAACAAGGTTTGCACAAAAAGCAAGGGATCATAAATCTGAAGCAAAGCAGTTTTACAAAGCAGTATTCCTAAGGGTAGTCTCTCTGCACGGAACCTGGTCCAAAGAGAATGCTGAGGGACAAACAAAAACATAATTGCAGAAATAAATATGTACAATAAAATTGTGGTAGGTTCTCCAAAGGAGAGGTACAGAGTGCTATGAGAATGTTTAAGGGGGCAGCTAAATTTAGATTGTGGGATTAGAGGGATGTCTGGCTGGCTCAGTTGGTAGAGCATACTACTCTCGATCTCGGGATTATGAGTTCAAGACCCATGTTGGGCGTAGAGATTACTTTAATAAAAGAGGATTATGTAGTTAGTCTTGGGAAAATCATAGGGTTAGTTGTTGCTGGCCATAACCGTTAAAGACAGAGCAGTTATTGACCTATATACACATGTAGATAGGTGGAGGCTCTAGTTCCAGATGGTCTGGACCCTCACCTATGACCACCATGTGGTCATGGCAAAGTGACATAACCTAGTGTATAAAAAGAAAATAAATTATGCTGTCCTTCTCCCCCCCCCCCCCCCGCCCCACTTTTTTTGACTGTAGTTCTTACAGTTTAGGTAATAAAGCCTCCTTAGGAGTTACATTTTGTTTTTTTTAGGAGTTACATTTTAATGAATAATGCCATTGTTTTGTGTCTATACCCACTTAAGGAAACAAGAAGAAATGCATATGTTACACAGCAAGAGTATTTAGTCAGATAATGGTCAGCTTTCCAATCAAATAGGAGAAGACATTTCTTTTGTAGTAATCACATTGACTCCCTTGATTTTGGAGTTATATTAAATCCTCTGATATGGTTTTTAATCAAGATCTTAGATTTTGTTGTTAAAGCAGATAGCACAAAGCAAAAAGACACCTACTTTGATGTTAGTTAATTGACATATCTGTAAGCAAAGTGAAAACTGTATTTTAAAATCATGGTATTTATAATTGTTCTAAAAGTTTAATAATTAAAAATACCTATTAAAATTTTTCTTAACTATCCAGGTATTTTGCTAAGGTTCCAAAAAAAGAACGTGACTACTATCATCATTGAAATTACTTTAAAAATTACTTTGGAAAAAAAAATAAATAAAATTACTTTGGACGTCATCATAAGCTAAGAATAGCTTTAAAATGTTAATATAATGTATTGGAAAATGTGTTCTAAAACTCAAACTAATGTGTTTCTTTCTTCCTATTTAAAAAAATTTACAGGTTGCTTTTACAAAAACTTTTGTTCAGCATTATGCTTTCATTATGAAAACACTGAAGAAAAGTCATGAATCAGATACAATGTCTAACAGAATTGTGCATATTAGTGTTCAATTGTTCAGCAATGAAGAGTTAGCCAGACAGGTAACAGAAGAATGTCAACTGCTGGATATTATGGTCACTGTGCTATTGTACATGATGGAAAGTTGCCTTATTAAAAGTGAGCTACAAGGTAAACTCAGGGTTATTTCACTAGTTTTATTATTGGTATACTTGTGTAACTAATCTTAAGAATCCTTATATGCTTAAAATAGCTTTAAAATGTTATAGTATATCTTTGTTAAAGAATTTTTTGAAAATTTTCATCTAAATTTAAGAAACTTTATTTTTTTCGAGACAAACTTTAAACTTTTAGCTTTGTTATTCACAAATAACTTGTTGAGATTTTTGGATATTTCTTTTATGTCTTTTTGCGTGATATGAGCATATTTACAGATTCAAATAATACTTTAAAAATATGCCACTGTGTTGTATGTCTTGAAAACATGTTTTTTAATGATTGCAGTATGTCATATGGCTTTACCATAATTTAACCCATTTCTTTATTAGACATGTTCCTATTTTTTTATTATAAATTTGTTATCTGCCTTAGATATTTTTATATGCCTATAGTTTAATAATTTAAAAATTGAAATCTTGCTGTTTTTTGTTTTTCCATAGTAATATCTTTAGTTTTTTTCTTTTGTGCCCACTATATGGTTGATACTCCTCAAACTGCCATAATATTTCTAGGGCTTCCTCCTGTTCTCATTTCACTGTGGTGTTTCATCTTAACTTTATCTCCTTGTAATAATTTATATGGAGTATTTGCTATGTATGGGGCACTATATTAACACTATTCATATGTTGTCTCAGTTAAACTTCTGAATAATTCTCTGAGATTGATATTATTATTGTCCTTATTATTCCCACTTTAAAGATAAGTAAATTGAGGTTTAGAGAAGTTAAGGCATTTACCATAGATAAGATAGCTAGTAAATGACAGAGCCAAGGTCTTCCTGTCATCCTGATGTCAGAATCTGCCCTTAACCATGACACAAAGCAAGCCAACATCGATAGTACTGTGTTTTCATTTGTTGGCATATGGAGCTAAACTTTAACACCAAACAATACCTGAGATTAAATCTCAGGACTTCCATTTTCTTTGGAGGAGAGATCTTGTAGTTGAGACTTTTTTGTTCCACTGTTACTTCCTTTTGCATATTAGCTACTATTTTCTTTCTATTCTGATAGTCTTGTCTATTCTCATGTGAACCATAGCCTGAAAAATAGTGTATACTCAACATAGAGTGCACTGCCTTATATATGCTAATAATAGCTAGCTAATATAATATCTGCCATCTTTTGAGCACTCACTATATGCAGTACTCTTTTCTCAGTACTTTGTATTATGTCATTTAGCCATCTGTAGATGCTGTGTTTTTTGTTTTGTTTTATTTTTTTTCCAATTTATAGGGGAGGAAACTGTGACTTAGGGAATTGAAGTTAATGATCTATGGTTTTTAGCTATAAGTAGTAAGGCTAGGTATCTGACTTAAACCTGTACTCCTATTTTTAGTATATGTGCTGCTGAAGTGAGCACTTAAACCTGTACTCCTGACCACTACGTGACTCTGTCTTTCCATTGTAGGTATAGTGGGAACATAATACATTATTTACATTAAACCATATACTTTCTCACTTTTTTAAAGGAAAACTTAAAAGCTGCTTTGTATTATATAGTTCTTTTATCTTCATGTAAGATGACCCTTTTGTTTAAAGATTCTGTATTACATGTATTGCTTATTCTTTTTTGAAATAGTATCTATCATTCAGGTATATCGGTGATTTTCTTTTATATAGAATTACATATTTAGAGAAGGATTTTTCACAAAAAGTATTTTTAATTTATAAACTGGAAAACTTTAATTTTCAAAAGTTGTTTTAAATTTTTAAAGATTTTATTTATTTGAGAGAGTGGTGAGGAGGGGCAGAGGAAGAGGGAAAGAGAGTCTTTTTAAAAAATTTTTATTGGTGTTCAATTTGCCAACATATAGAATAACACCCAGTGCTCATCCCATCAAGTGCCCCCCTCAGTGCCCATCACCCAGTCACCCCCAACCCCGCCCACCTCCCTTTCTACCACCCCTTGTTCGTTTCCCAGTTACGAGTTTCTCATGTTCTGTTTCCCTTTCTGATATTGCCCACTTATTTTTTCTCCTTTCCCCTTTATTCCCTTTCACTATTTTTTATATTCCCCAAATGAATGAGTCCATATAATGTTTGTCCTTCTCCTATTGACTTATTTCACTCAGCATAATACCCTCCAGTTCCATCCACATCGAAGCAAATGGTGGGTATTTGTCGTTTCTAATGGCTGAGTAATATTCCATTGTATACATAAACCACAGCTTCTTTATCCATTCATCTGTCCGTGGACACCAAGGCTCCTTCCACAGTTTGGCTATTGTGGACACTGCTGCTATGAACATCGGGGTGCAGGTGTCCAGGCATTTCACTGCATCTGTATCTTTAGGGTAAATCCCCAGCAGTGCAATTGCTGGGTCATAGGGCAGATCTGTTTTTAACTCTTTGAGGAACCTCCACACAGTTTTCCAAAGTGGCTGTACCAGTTCACATTCCCACCAACAGTGCAGGAGGGTTCCCCTTTCTCCACATCCTCTCCAACGTTTGTGGTTTCCTGCCTTGTTAATTTTCCCCATTCTCACTGGTGTGACGTGGTATCTCATTGTGGTTTTGATTTGTATAGGGAAAGAGTGTCTTAAGCAGACTCCATGCCAGGCTCTGTCTTAGGACTCTGAAATCATGACCTGAGCTGAAATCGAGAATCAGATACTTAACCAACTATGCCACACTGTGCCCTAAACTAGAAAACTTTTAAAATTTAGAAGTGTCTGCTCTTGTGGAAACAATCTGGAGTCTATTTTCTTGATGAAGTGGTTTAGCAATACTTATTAGTTATATATAGTTTGCACTTGATCTTCAAGGAAGAATGTTTGAGAAGATGTGTTTGAATCTGCCTCATATTTTTTTCTGTAGCCAGATTTCCTGAAAGAGTTTGTTTCCTTGCTCTTCCGTCATTCAGTAACCAACCTTAGTCTAGTGTCTACTTTCATAATTCTGTTGCTCTCCCCGAAATTGTCTATGACTCCAGTGGTCCCATGTTCTACTTTCCCCAAAATGGCTCCAAGCAATGCCTATTGTTTTTTTTTTTTTAAGATTTTATTTATTTATTTATTTATTTTATTTATTTTTTTAATTTTATTTATTTATTTATGATAGGCACACAGTGAGAGAGAGAGAGAGGCAGAGACATAGGCAGAGGGAGAAGCAGGCTCCATGCACCGGGAGCCCGACGTGGGATTCGATCCCGGGTCTCCAGGATCGCGCCCTGGGCCAAAGGCAGGCGCCAAACCGCTGCACCACCCAGGGATCCCAAGATTTTATTTATTAATGAGACACACACACACACACACCACACACAGAGGCAGAGACATAGGCAGAGGGAGAACAGGCTCCATGCAGGAAGCCTGATGTGGGACTCAGTCTCGGGACTGCAGGATCACGCCCTGAGCTGAAGGCAGACGCTCAACCACTGAGCCACCCAGGTGTCCCTCTATTGTTCTGACATAGTTATTATTTTTTTTTTTTTGACATAGTTATTTATATTCTTTTACTCTCATCAGTATCCCAGTTCATATAATAAATTATATGATCACTCTTTTCATGACATACATGATGGGGGAAAACTGTGACCACTCTTTGGAGAGTGGTCTTTCCTCTCTTTCCTGATTTTCAGTAGCATTTTACACTATTGATTGTCTATTCTTTCTGTGGCCCCAAACTCTTTTCTGATTGTCCTGTTGATGTTGGTGTTTTTTGGCACTTTGTCACTTTTCCCATATTTTCTGAAGTCATATTGCAAAGTCTTATTTAGCTTTCTGTATATACTTCCCTTCTAATGCAGGTTGTCTGTCCTAGAAATTCTTAAAAAAATTGAATTTTCCAAAAGCTAAATAGCTGTTGGTAGCATTGCTAAGATCTTTAAGTACAATTTTTTTCCAGAAGTATATCACATTATTTCTAAGCCAACGTCTAAAATTATCTTTAGCTCTCATGGTGTTTTATTCCATTTTCAAAAGTTAGCATAATGTTTCATGATACATATTTACTGGTTTTCTAAAGACACCATAAACTTATCTGTTTTTACATCAAGTTTATTAGAATGGGCTTTAAATATTTTGAACTACCTATAAGTAGCTACAGATATTACAACAGGATCTCTGTGCTTTGTTTTTATTTTTTAAACGTATTTAGCTTTTACAGAAATTTTTGTTACATAGGTCTTGAAAATTTTTTCTATATTATTAGTAAATACAGAAGCTGAGACAATGAGAATTCACATGGCCACAGCAGTAGCTAAAGATTAAAAGAAAAAAGCCTCTAGTAGTATGTAATCCCTACCTTATACTTTTACTTTGTTGTATTTATGTTTCCACACCGTATTACTTTTGTGATTCAAGACATAACTCATAACTATTCATATCCCTGAAATTTTATAATTTGTCTTATGAAACAGTCTGTATAAAATGAGAACTTAAAACCATATGTCACAGAGATGCCTAGGTGGCTCAGTCGATTAAGCATTTGACTCTTGATTTCAGCTTAAGTCATGATCTGAGGGTTGTGCACTGGGCCTGCTTAGGATTCTGTCTCCCTCTGCCCTTCTCCTGGTGTCTCTCTCTCTTTCACAAAAAAAGCCAACCCCACCCCCATCCCCAAAACCAAATGTTGCATAACATAGGAATGTTTGTATATGGTAATAATCCCAGACTGATCTATCCTGAATATGAAACTGTTTATTGAACTATACTCTTTGGATGTTTACAATACCTCAAACACACAATGTCCACACCAAAAATTCCTTCTTATGTCTTTATCAAGCCTGCTTCTCTTCAGTTATTGTGTGTGTGTGTGTATGTGTGTATGTGAGTACACAAGTGTGTGTTTTGGTACCACTGTCCAACCACTTAACACAGCTGCCCAAATTAGAAACCTAGGAGTCATTTTTGACTTTTTGCTTCTTGTAGATACAATGAACATCGCTGAGTCTGTCATTTGAACCTTCTAAACATCTTAAAAGTAGCCATTTCTCTTCATCTTTACATCTTCACGCCACCACCATAATTCAAGCCATTGTCGTCTCTAAGACCTTATACCGCTAGCCATCACCACCCTCTCTTAGTCACTTTCCACACTACACATCTGATCATGTTCCTGTCTCTCAACCCTACCCCCCCCCCCCCAAAAGCTTGTCATCCTCTTCACATGAACTCCAATCTCCTGAAGCTGATTTTTTAGGTCCTCTGGCTTCATTTGTGCCACCCTTCTTTCTCCTAGCAATTCCATTTTTTTTTTTTTTATTGCTGCCTCTACCTAGAATACCATTTTCCTCTCTCATCCCTAGTTTGTTTGGTTGATCCTAATTCCCCCTTCATTCTGTAGGTCTTAGTTTAGACATCTATTCTTCAGGAAAGTCTTTTCCTGAATTGTAGACTAACTGTATTTTTCCCTATAACTTCTTGTGCTTTGGCTATCATAGCCCTTATCACACCCAGTCTTCTTTTATTAATCTCAGTGGAGAGAGATACTATATAAGTTCTGATTGATTTACCTCCGTATTCTCAAACTTAATAGAATACCTGGCCCTCAGTAAGTGCTCAATGAATATTCGTTGCTGAGTGAGTCTCAGGGAAAAATAGAAGTCCTAGTCCTTTTATTTCACTGACGTTTCCAAAGTAGTTTTCACAAGAACAGTAGTATTTAAAGCAGTGCCAGGAAAATAATAATTTTGATTAATTGTATTCTGCATATTCATCTTCTGGTTTCAATAAAATAGAACAGTGATTTTCATGTTTAAAAAATTTTCAATTCCAGCATCACTGAGCACTGTCCCGTTAATAGCAACTGCTCATTAAGTCTGGTGGCAATAGTTGTCACTCAGAGAGGGTTTTCTAATCTTAGGTATGGGTATTTGTAAAAGTCCCAACTTCGTTCAGTTATACCTCTCATCCTATTAGAGGCACTAAAAGAGAGTATGATTAACATTGTGGGTCCTGTTCTTATATATGTTTAAAAGTTAAGAGGTGGGTAAAATAATTTCATGGACTAAAACGTAAATGTAATATATGGAAAGTAAGTGCAATAGAAGCCTCTCCACTGATGAGTTTAACAAGTAGATGGTTAGTTGAAAAAGTTGGTTAAAGTGAGGAATCATAAAAAGGATACATAGATGTATTAAACAATACACTTTAACTTAAAATACAGAGATGCATATTCATTCTCTAACCTGTTGATTTTGGGCAAAGCATTTTTAAGATATAGTTTCCTTGATTGGAGTTCTCCTTCATCTTTCTTATATGTACCACTTCTGCAAAGCATCATCTGTGATTTCCAGTTTCAGTTTCTTTAGAGTTAGAACATAAAGATCTTTGTGAAACAATCTGAGTGTAAAATTCTAGGTTTTTATGATTTTTCTCCAAGATTTTTTTAGCATTTTCTTAGGCACTTTTATTGTCTCTCAAACTTATGACCCAGTTTTTGTAATATTTGTCTTTATGTATTCATAATCATCAGTTTATGTATGTACTTATAATTTAAATTTTAAAATAAAAAGAACAATTAGCATGAACAGAAACAAAAAAAGACTCTGGATAAGTATGTATTTTGGCTTTTATGTAGTAGGGAATAGGTTAGTAGCTTTGAGCACTCTGTATACTATAAATATTAGTATGTTTTATAGTAGGAATGGGGGGCTCATTTGTCCAGTGAATCAGTTAAGTTGGAATAGGTTAAGAGAGCTAATGCATATACACTCTAATTTCTAATAGTAAAGATTTGTACATGCCTAATCTTTCACCACCCACAGTAATGTAATTAAACTTTAGGATTTTTAAAAAAGGATTAAGAAGTTTAGTTACATGTATCTTTAATTTTTGAATACTGTGTTTGCCATAAAATTATATTTATATATTCTTTGAATAGAAGAAAGCAATTATATAATCCATATCTTACAGATTTGTTTGATAAGGTGGAATGAGATTAACCTAGGGATAAAGATATTTTACTGATTGGAACTGAAGATATTACATTATGTTGTTAAAATCAAGGAAATAATAAAGTTTTATGAACATATACTTAGCTCAGTGTCATGTAGTATGTTAAACTAATGTGGTAATAATAATTTTAATAATGTAATGTTATATGTTATGTGTTATGTTAATGCTTCATTTAATTCCCTTAAGATACATGTCTTTTCCCCATTTTATGGACGGGGAAATTGATTCAGAGTCTAAGTAACACATCATATGGCTGTAGTTTGAATTCAGATATCCCTGTTTCTAATGTGTATAATGTGTATCATTGGTTTGTTTTTTTTTTTAAACTTATTACTGGGCTGTGTCTGTCTGTTTTAGATGAAGAAAATAGTTTACATGTGGTAGTGAACTGTGGAGAAGCATTACTGAAGAATAACACTTACTGGCCTCTTGTCAGTGATTTTATTAATATCCTTTCTCATCAAAGTGTGGCTAAGAGATTTTTGGAGGACCATGGTTTGTTAGTTACATGGATGAACTTTGTATCTTTCTTTCAAGGTATGAATTTTACTTTTTTGGTTAATTTTTTTTAGTTTACAAAATGCGTAATGCAAAATGATCAGATATACTAATTAAAAGATAGCACATTATTTGGGTTACATGTGAAATGTTTCATTTTAATTAAGATTTGTAAGTACTTTAATCAGGTGTTCATGAAGATATGTTAGAGTCATGCAAAATATCAAATTATTAAAAAGGAAATGAGTGTAGTATTTTAGCACTTTAAATCATTAATCCATAAATTTCTAATCTACTCAAGAAAGATTTATAGCACTTGCATAAAATTTCAAGTAGCATCAGTTAAATAGTTTTGACTTTCTTGTTTAACATATTTAGTTATATAACAGATAATTCACAAAGTGTAAAAACTTCTGAAAAGACTATTTTATTTTAAATAATTTATTTATTTTTCTAGATATTGTGTCATTTATGCTGTTTGTGCGCATCAGAGTCTTTGGTGCTAGGAAGTATTTTACTTGATTTTAATTTGAATACTTGCTCCCATTTGGCAAGGTTTATATCTGCTTTAATTTTTGCAAGGTATGAACTTAAACAAGCGAGAACTAAATGAGCATGTGGAATTTGAGTCTCAGACCTACTATGCTGCCTTTGCTGCTGAACTTGAGGCCTGTGCACAGCCAATGTGGGGGCTCTTATCCCATTGTAAAGTTAGGGTATGTTGAAAATATTTTTGTTAATTTCTGTCTTTACCTTTAAAAGAGTGATTTAAGAAAAAGATTTGTGAAAACATTGACTTGTTTACTCATATATAATAATGGGCAATGTTTAATTGTGAATTCAGTTTTGTGACAGCTGACCTCAGACAGTAATTATTATTCTCAGGCAGATTGGAGTTCATTATATTTGTCAGATCCTTGTAGTCTTCTCTTACCCTGAATAGTGTTTGGAGCTTTATTAGAAGTCTCCACATTTATCTTTGTTGCTTCATTTTATCCATTATGTTAGTTAGTTGCCTGATGCTTTTTGTCTTTCAAGGAATGAGAATAGTTCTTAATAAAGTTTATATTTTTAAGATTCCAAGCACAAAGTATACACTTCATACAACTTCCAGTTGTCTACAAAAGGAATCTTGAGTAACATAGCAACAATATTAATCTTATAATTGGTTAAGAAAATGATCACTTGTAATTGCATGTATTTGTGTCCGTATACAAATATATTTTTTTACTTTTGCATTTTAAAGTATTGGTTTGATGGGTAGTCTCCACAGTCTTGGATGATCTAGAAAAATGAAATGCCCTGACTGAGGTTTTGCTATATGGATCCTATGAAGACCAGCTGCCAACTGTATTAATAAGGATGCTGGACAAGATTTTATAGTGGAAATATTTAGAAGTCTTGGATTTTGACCTTATCTCTGCATTTTTCTACTTAAATTGCTTGGTCAACTCATTTAAAACTATTTGAACGTCTCCGTCTTTCTCCTTAGTTTTTTAGAAAACAAAGCAAAAGAAAATGGGACACTAAAGCCTGCCCTTCTTCACAGGGTTATTATGAGGCCCTCCTCCGTATATACTTTAAATATATGAATTCCTTTAAGCAGATTCATATTTTCTTTCATGAGTTCGACTATTCTCCAAATGCATGTGACTTACAACTTTGTTAGTGTAGCCAGGTTCAGATTTTCAACAGCTCTGGCTATTCATGTCTATCTCCTTAGAGGTACATTAATTTTCTCAAGCCCCTAATTAATGTATTAAATTCATCTGCCCGTACTGTGTCCTTTACATCATTTATGGTATCTGAAAATATGTAGTTATCTAATACAGAAACTTTCTCTCATGTGCCAGTTGCATTCAACCTGTAATCAGATACTATGAAATTTCGTTTCTGTTCTAGAAAGTCTTCCTCCCACTTCCTTCCTGTGTTTTAATTTATTTCTTTATATCTTTAAAATCTGGGTTGTTAAGATAATTTAACTGGTTTTCCTGCCTCTAGATTTTTTTCTACTCTAACGGGTCCAATACTTAAATTACTTTTCTAAGCTCTGTGCGTATCTCTCCTTTGCTTAAGAATCATTACAGTTCTCAACTGTCTACAGGGTAACATCTGTGTTTTCTATAGAGACATTTAAGATCCTCTATCATTTGCCCGTAACTTGTCTCTCATAATTCATCTTCCATCTCTACCCCTTTGTTTATCTATATCTTCACTGGATTAAATATCATTCTTCAACATGTGGTGTCCTCCCTTGATTCCTGTGCTTTTGTTCAAACTAGTCCCTTTTTGTATGGTCTCTCATGCTTTCTGCCTAGTCTTATGTGAGAATTATCTGGGAAGCTTTAAAAATATATATGCCTAAGCTCCACTGTCAGAAATTTTGATTTCTTTGGTGTGCAGAAGGACCTCGGCAGTGATTCTAATCAGAGTGAAGAACTACTTGTGTTAGCTCTTCAAAAATGCTACTCAGCTGATACGTAACCTGCTCATTTAAGTTCTTTCAGTCAAGTTTATGATTCTAGTTTCAATGTTTTCATAGTATTTTGTTTAATTTCTGCTGTAGCATTTATAAAAAATAAAAAACCCTGACATATGAGGTTCATTTGTTCATTCACTAAAAAAAGTATTTGTTGAATGCTATTCTTATGCTAGACACTATCTAGATACTTGGGTTTTGGGTGTTGAATTGAAGAGACACGATTCTTGTTCTCATGGGGCAGTCTAATAAAGGAGACAGATGTTAAGTGGGTAAACACACAGATTTATTTTGTAAGTGCTCTATAGGAAAACAGGTTGCTGTGAGAGTAATGAGTGTGGGGACTGATTTGTCTTGTGCTCAAAACATAAATCAGGGTTAAGGTTATAAATTTTAGACCCTTGGTAATGTAAATGATATTTATCACCAGGGGGTAAGATAAGATAAAAAAAGGAGAGAAGTGGACCCTCAAGAAAGAACTAACATTTTGACATCAGAGATAAGGATGCGGAGAAGAGCCTTAGGAACATAGTATCATAGAAGTCAACAAAAGACAGTGATGCAGCAGGGAGGTTGATAGGATATTAATATGAAAAGATCAGTATTTGAAGAGGATTATTCTGACAACTGTGTTTAGGATGAATTTTGATTATGAAATTGGGGTTATGTTTATTTCTGATAATGAGAACTCATTGTTCCTAGATAGTAGTTTAATTTTTAGCTTTGAAGGGCAAGATTGCAGTGTGTTATAGTTCCATTAGCCTAAGAAGTGAAGACAATAGAAAAAACAAGTTTATATTGTCCTGATAGAATTTGAAAGTAGTTTCTCAGTTAAGTAGTATTTAGTTCCTAAAATAAGACATTTTCTTGATGAGCACCTACATTCTGCCAGACGTTCTTTACACTATATTCTTCGCATCATATTCTTATCTAATCTTCACCTCTTATAAAGTAGATACTATCATCTCTTTCTTTCAGAAGTTAATAAGTTGCCCATGTTCACACAGCTATTAAGTAGAAGCTGAATTTGAAATCATTTGATTTCAGAAATTGTGCTCTTTCCCACTTTGCTGTAATTGTCTGTTAAAAGCAAGAATGTCTAGAACTTTTTACCAGTATTATTGTTGGATTTTAGAAATTTAGGCTACATGAAAGACTATTAAAGTAAAAAAAATTAGCTATTTTCTTGTTTCTATTCTCTAATTATCAAATACAAAACTAAAGGATTACTGATAAAAAAAACTTATGAGATAACTTAACTTTCTTTGTATGATTGCCCTTAATGCTGTTTGGTTCTTGAAAATGTTAAGGGCTAGATAAACAATTAATACCAGATTGATAACAGATATATTGAATAAAAGGATGGCACATTTCCAGAATCTTACTTTTTGCCTTCCTAACGGAACTGATAAGCTGTAAAATCTCCATCTAGTGGCAACGTTAGGTTACTGCAGACTACAGAAGTGTTTGGCCAGGACCCTTTGGAGCACTAAACTGCTTGTCACACATAGTGCTAGATAGACTACGACACAGGGCATTTTACGAACATTATTTCACCTGCTTCTTTCGCAGTGCTAGGAGGTAGATAGTACTATGTCCATTTTTACATATGGATAAACAAACTAAAAAGGTTATAAAACCAGTAAGTAGTACCAACATGCACACTGAATGTTTTTGGGTGGGTCTGTTAGTGGTGGGAGATGGGAGAGCGATGATCTGCACATGATTATTAAATATGCTGTATTTAGGAATGTAATTAACTTGTCACCTTTTTTAAAGGCCCTTGATACATGCTTTTCAAATTTTTCTCCAGAAAGCTCGTATCAGTTTATACTTGTACCAAGAGGATGTTATGATACACATTTGCCCAAACCCTTGATAAATTGGGAAAACATTTGATTTTAAATGTTTTTTTATCCAGGACTTATCTGCCACGTATTTTGGTTATGACACAGTGTTTATGGTAACTTAAAAGTGCCATTAAATTTTTTCAGTAAGAAATAAGGAAACATAATCTGTAAAATAATATTTTTGTAAAGATAAATTCATATAGGATAGATTAAAACAGTGAGACTGTTGGCAAGGAAACTAGATAAGTGATATTTGGTCTGGAGGGCAGTAGAAATAAGAGTGGATTTACATGATAATATTAAGGAAGAATTAACAGGATAAGAGACTGAGCAGGGTAAAGGAGAAGGCAGCAATGGGAGACTTTTAGCTTTCTTGAAAGGCATTGAGTAATTTATATGTACAGCTAAAGATTTTAACCTGTTGATGCTGCCTGTACTTTTATTATACATTAAGGCCCCCAAATGTCTATTTTTAAAAACTTTTAAAATTGAGATCAGATTTATACAACCTAAAATTCTCTATTTTAACCATCTTAAAGTATACAGTACAGTTGTGTAGGATAGTCACAAAGCTGTGCAACTGGTACCACAAATTCCCCACCACTAATCGCCCATCCTCTAAAGGAACCTCATACCTCCCAGTCCCAACTTCCTCTTATTCCCTGGAAACCACTGCTCTCCCATCTGTCTCTAATTTGCCTGATCGAGTCATTTTATGTAGGTGGAATCATGCACTATATAGCCTTTTGTGTTTGTCATCTCTCAATTAGCGTAATGTTTTCATGGTTCAACTATGTTATGGCCTGTATCAGTACTTCATTTCTTTTCATAGCTGAATAGTAATCCATTGCATAGATATACCACATTCTACTTCTTCATTCATGGATTAATGTCATTTTTTAGTTACTATGGATAATGCTGTTGTAAACATTTGCGCGTAAGTTTTTGTGTGAACATGTGTTTTTAATTCTCTTGGATATATGAGAGTAGAATTGTTTGGTCATATGGCAACTCTGTGTTTAACTTAAAGTGGCTGTACCATTTTACATTTCCACCAGCAATGTCTGAGAGTTCCAGTTTCTCCTCATCCTTGTCAACACGTTTTATTTTGTATTTAAGAAATTAGAACCTTCCTAATAGGTGTGAAATGATATCTAATTGTGGCTTTGATTTGTACTTTCCTAATGATTGATAGTGTTGAGCATCTTTCATGTGCTTGTTAGCTATTTGGAGATCTTTAGAGAAATGTCTATTCAGATCCTTTGCCCGTTATTGTTACTAGTATTTTTTTGAAGAGAGGCTATCATGATTTATTGTGCCATTTAACTTAATAGTTGCCTATGTCACTGGATTCATTTCTCTATACAGCATTATATTTTCTTTCAGAGTATGTTTATTTTAAGTGGCACACACTTATCCTTTCTTCTTCTTAGTTAAGCTAAGATATTCACAGGTTGCTTATAGTGCTTAAGTGTTCTGCGTTCGTTTTTTTTTGTTTGTTTGTTTTTATTTTTTATTGTGGCAAATATGCATAATGTAGAATTTAATTGTGGTTAGATGTGCGATTCATTGACATTAGATACATTTCTGTGTTGTGCAACCATCACTGGCATTCATCTCTAAGACATTTTTGTCATCTCCAAGGAAACTGTACTCATTAAATAGTTAATATTAAGGAACTTATAATATTTTTGGAATGTTTTCAAATGGAACTTGATATGCATCCCATAGAACTATTTCAGTTTTGATTCATTTTCAAGAATATTATATAAAACATAGCATGTTCTCATAATTTTCATAATTGTCACTGGTCATTACTATTGTGAAGAATTTCTTAAAATGGCAAGTGTGGTTATTTTGATAATATATATTTACCATTAAATATATAGTTTTTAGGTATTACACATAATTTTGAAGTTGAAAATATGCATATTTATGTAGTGTAAAATTTGTATAACTTACTATTTTAGGAAACTCAAGAGTACACCCGAAATGTTGTTAGATATTGTCTTGAAGCTCTTCAAGATTGGTTTGATGCTATTAACTTCGTAGATGAGGTATGTATATTTTTGACATACGTACAGATACTTAGAAAATCTCATTTAACACTGAAAATAATGAATATCTTTTCATGGGGTATGGGAAAAAAGTCAGAATGAACATAATACCATTAGGTATTCTCCTTTTTGAAAAAAGGAGAAGTGGTTTATCAGTTCTTTGATGTTTAGGAGATTCTAAAGCATACTAATCACAATTGCTATTTCCTAGGGAAGAGTATAATTTCTTTTTATAAGTGTATATGTCTCCATATTTCTCAGGAGCAAAAATTAGTTTCATTTGGAGAGGTAAAAGTGACAGTGTAAATGTGAATGGGTTAGGGGAGATTAATGGAAAGGATGTTACAGCTTCATTAATTGATCAGTTTCCTCTTGTGGGCTTGAACAAAGGTGATTCTTATTAATAATGAGCTGAGAAGAGTTGGCACAGAACATAGTCTGTATAAATTAAACAAGGGTTTGCTTGTAATTAGCCAAGTTTCCAACCAGAAGTGCCTTTTACTCCACTTATGAAGCAGGTTCAGAATATGCCATTTGCATAAGGAAGACCATGTTTCAGACAACTCCAGCTCCCCCATCTGATTTCTGAATCCTGGGGAGATGGAACTCCTGCTGTCCTTTTTTATTTTTTTAAGTTTTTAAGATTAATTAATTATTTTTAGTAAGGTAGGGGGATTTTTCGTTCTTTTTCTTTGTCTTTCTTATAAAAATTTTTTTTGATACAATCACAAACTTAGTGAAAAGCTAGAAGTGCAGTACAAAGAACTTTATTTTCTTGAACTGTTTGACTTGATGCCTTTTACTCCCAGATACTTTGGTATGTATTTCCTACAAACAAGAACATTGTCTTAACAACCAGATACAACTACAAAAATTAGGAGGTTAACATTAATATATTATTACTGCCCAGTCCTTAGAATTCCTTCATGTTTTACAGATTGTCCAGTGTTGTCCTTTATAGCAAAAGGATCCTATTCTGAATCCTATGTTACATTTAGTCATCATGTCTTTAGTCTTCTTCTGGAACAGTTTCTCATTTTGAAGAGTACAGCTAGCTCAGTTATATTGTAGAATATCCCTCGGTCTGGATTTATCCCATGGTTAGATTCAGATTATGCCTCTGTACTTTCAACTTGCTTTACTCCTTTGCCCCCTCTAGGGTTAGTCACTCAGCTGGAGCTTCTCTTATACCAGTTCTCATTGGTATTTGAAACTTATGGAGGGATTATTGAAATGGTAGCATCACTAAGACAACACTTACATAAACTTGACTGTCAGGCTCTATTCTTTGTGTGATGTGGTATGTGTGTGTATGTATATGTTTGGGAGATGGAGTAGGGAGGGATGTTCTGAGATGAAGAGAGTTGTAAGCTAGGCAGATACCACAAAGGTGTCTCACAGAGTTAGAATAGAAGCAGGGACTACCATTGAAATCTAGGCACTAAATGTTGAGGGCCTGAGCTAAGGTTACTTACGGGCAGTGTGGAAATAGAGAAGGAGGTAGATTTAAGAGATACCTAGAAAATCACCCAGAAGGAGAAGAGTAGAAAGCTGAGAATGGCATCTGACAACCACCAGTATGTATGGCAGCAGTGGAAGAAGAGTTTGGCAAGTGGCTAATCTGTGACATTAGAAAAGGAGGGGTTATGGAATGTAACACTGCAGAAGAGTGCGAGTTTAGGAAATGCTAAAGCCTTGAAAGACAAGATAAGAGTCCATGACTTTGTAGTTAATAGCACTATGTTGGGTACCATGTTAAAGATAATCCTCACAGCTATCCTGCTTATTATCCCTACTTTATAAGTCAGGCATTTGGGTACAGAGAGTTTAACTTGCTCACAGTTTATAACTAGAGGTGGCAGGGTCAGGGTTTGAGTTCATGAAAATCTAGCTTTTAGGAACCTACTCTTTTTTTGTTGTTAAGATTTTAACATTTTAATTTATTTGAGAGAGAGAAAGCAAGCATGAGAGAGAGAGCTAGTGAGCACGATCAGGAGGGACGGGCAGAGGAAGCAGCAGACTCCCCCCCTAAGCAGGGAGCCTGATGCTGGACTTGATCTCAGGACCCTGGGATCATGACCTCAGCCGAAGGCAGATGCTTAACTGGCTGAGCCATCCAGGCACCCAGGAATCTGTACTCTTAACCACTGTTCTTAATGCCTTTGGCGGAAATTGATGGAGATCTTTTTTTTTTTTTTTAAAGATTTTATTTATTTATTTGATAGAGAGCACAAGCAGGAAGGGCAGCAGGCAGAGGGAGAGGCAGAAGCAGGCTTCCTATTGAGCAGGGAGTCCCATGTGGGGCTTGATCCCAGGACCCTGGGATCATGACTTGAGCTGAAGGCAGATAGATGCTTAACCAATTGAGCCACTCAGGTACCCGAGGGAGAGTCTTATTTAGCTAGTTAGTATAAAATATGTTGCTCAAATGATTATGGTAATGGGAGCAAACTTATTTTTATTTTTAATTGTAAAATAAAAGTAACAGAATTTACCATCAACTGGGGGTGCTTGGGTGGTTCAGTTGGTTGAGTGTCTGTTTTCGGCTCAGGTCATGATCCCAGAGTCCTAGAATCGGGGATTTGCATTGGGCTCCCTGCTCCTGCTGGAAGCCTGCTTCTCTCTCTCTCCCTCACCCTCTGCCTGCTGCTCCCCTGCTTGTGCTCTGTCAAATAAATAAATGAAATCTTAAAAAAAGGGCACCCCCGGTGGCGCAGCGGTTTAGTGCGGCCTGCAGCCCCTGGTCTGATCCTGGAGACCAAGGATCGAGTCCCGTGTCAGGCTCCCTGCATGGAGCCCGCTTCTCCCTCTGCCTGTGTCTCTGCCTCTCAGTCTCTCTCTCTCTGAATAAATAAATTTAAAAAAATACTTAAAAAAAAAGAAATCTTAAAAAAATTACCATTAACCACTTTTAAGTATATAATTCAGCAGTGTTAAGTATATTCACATTGTTCTGCAGCTGATCTCCAGAACTTTTCATTTTTCAAAACGGTAACTCCTTATTTTCTCTTCCCTCCCAGCCCCTGAGAACTACCATTATATTTTCTCTCCATTATTTTGACTATTTTATGTACTTTATATAAGTGGAATCTGTATCTTTTTCTGACTGGCTTACTTCACTTAGCATAATGTCCTTTCTTAGATGATGTTGCATATATCAGAAATTCCTTCCTTTTTGTGGGAGGCATTATTTATTAGAACAAATTTCTGTGGCCATTTATTCGCATATTGAGGAGGTTGTTACTATATTTGTTTTGAAAAAACCTCAGGGATGGTGACATATTGCAGTTCTTTTAAACTCTAAATTATAAATTTATACCAATATTACATTAGCATAATTGAATGTTCTGGATAGTTTTTTTTTTAACTCTACCCGGAAAATACTTGTAAAAGTATTTAAAAACAAATAATACTTTTTTCATTTTTCTTATTTGTTTAAGAAGGACAATGGTGGTGTAGTTTTTTTGCCCTATAGTGATAGAACAATCCATGGGATTTATAGATTTAAAATACAGTTTTGTAATATTCACAAGAATGCTAAAGTTCCTTGATATATACTGGATACGGAGACTGTGTTTAGTGTGGATATGGGGAACATCTTACCCAGCTTGTGAAGGAATACAGGGAAGCCCTTCACCTGCACCCCACTTTATGACTGTGATCAGGGTCTCTTACCACTCTGAATATAACATGGAGTCCAGACTGGCTCTTCAGTTCACTATTTGTTAAATTTAGGAAGATATTTAAGTTTCTAAGCTTGAATTTCCCTACTTATAACATGAGAACATTAATAGTTTCTGTTCCATAGGGTTTTTCTGAGGATTAAATGAGGTAATATGAATAAGGTCAGCTGTGATTATTGTTCTTATTATTATCATCATGTTTGATATGCATGCTTTTGAAGATTCCCAAATAGACTACGGTAAAGGGAAATCTGTTCCATCCCTTGTTCTGTGCTAGATGCTTCAGAGAATTAAGGGTTGAGAGTATATAATTTCTTCCTTTAGAAATTTGCATTTAGATATTTAAAATGGAATTAATTTTACCTATACAGTAGTTTTTTAAACCTATATCTTCTAAAAGTTTAAGTTTGGATTAAAACTTACAGGAATAAATCAGAGTGAAAGTATGGTTTTAGCATTTTGAAACTTTTGAACTTCTGTAAAACATTCTTTGACTTGTGGATTTCGTTTGTTTATTCCAGCCAGCACCTAACCAAGTCACTTTTCATCTGCCCCTTCATCGTTACTATGCTATGTTTTTGAGTAAGGTAAGACTATAATCAAACAATTATTATTACTTTTTTAATATTGGGAAATAAGTATTGAATTAGTAATTTTTTCCCCCATAATTTTTAGGCTGTGAAATGTCAAGAACTAGATTTGGATTCTGTTTTACCTGATCAGGAAATGTTAATGAAACTCATGATTCACCCACTCCAAATTCAAGTATGTATTCAGGCTTTTAAAAAGTTTTGAATTGAATTTCTTAGTTATGTGATTCTTCTTTTATTTTATTCTTATGCCTTTACATTGTTGTTATAGCCAAAATGTTTGAAAAGTTTTTTTAAACTTAGATATTTTTGCTATATTATATTTTGGTGTTTTTTGTTCTTTGAAATTTACATTTAGCTATAATTTCCCCAGGAATTCTTTTCATTGTCTTGACTTACAGGGAAGTTTTTAACATACTATACAGCACTATTTTTTTTTTTTTTGATAGGAGACCCAGCAGATTTTTCTAGTGTTAGTACTATTTCGATTTAATTATCCATTGTTGTTTGGGGTAACTTGCCTACTTGATTCTTAGTTTTCCCATCTGGAAAATGAGGGAAAAGAGGATTTTTGTGCATAAGCACTATTGTTTCTTTCAGTTCAAGTACTATAATTTTGTGGGCCAACCTTTTATGTGTATAGAGGGACTTGCACTTCAGTTTGTTTTTCTTGGCAATTTTATTTATTTTATTTTTTAAAAAGTTTTTATTTATTTGAGTGAGAGAAGGGTGAGCACACATGAGCAGGGGGAGAGGCAGAGGGAGAAGCTGGCTCCCGGCTGAGCAGGGAGCCATACATGGGGCTCTCTCCCAGGACCCTGGGATTATGACCTGAGCCTAAGATAGTTGCTTGACCAATTGAGCCACCCAGGCATCCTCTCCTTATTTTTTAAGTAATTAAAAAAAAAGATTTTATTTATTTATTTGAAAGAAAAGAATTAAACATTAACATAATAAAACATTTTTATTTGACTTTCTTACCTGCTCATTATTTGAAAAATGGCTAGTCTGGAACAATTAGCTTTGTTTTATGCTTATTCCTGTGTTTCTTTAAGCATTATATAGGGTTTTCTTTTTTGAGAAGGAAAGTTAATATGTTATTGATTCCTCCTGAAAGATTTCATTGAAAATTGTTATGTTTCTAGGAATCATCATGGAAAACTAACGAAGGGGGATGCCTGGGTGGCTCAGCAGTTAAGCATCTGCCTTCAGCTCAGGGTGTGATCCTGGGGTTCTGGGATCGAGTCCCACATCGGGCTTCTTGAATGGAGCCTGCTTCTCCCTCTGCCTGTCTCTGCCTCTCTCCTTCTGTGTCTCTCATGAATAAATAAATAAAATCCTTAAAAAAATAAAAGAAAACTAACTCAGGTATTAAAAAAATCCCCCAAGAGAAGAGATTGTATAAAGCATAATGAGCATTTAAAAATTTCGAAGTATGTATTTGAATTGAATATTTTAAACTAACATGGGACAGAATGTTAGGCTCATGCTACAATCAGGTTATAAAAGATTTTGAAATGATTGTTCAGTCTAACATATTTTTTATAAAGATTGAAGTTAGAAAACTTCTTTGTCTAATTTATTTTTATTTTATTAGGCAAGTCTTGCTGAAATCCATAGTAATATGTGGGTAAGAAATGGTCTACAAATCAAAGGACAAGCCATGACCTATGTCCAGTCTCACTTCTGTAATTCTATGATTGACCCTGACATTTACTTACTACAGGTAAGTCAACTTGATAATGCAGATACTCTACTTTAGAAGTGTCTCATTTTTATCCACGGAATTTAGTTTATAGAGGTGACTCAATGATGACATGAAGTTAGTGCCACAGGGGAAGCATTAGATCTTGGTCAAGAGGCAGGAATAGGAGCAAGGAGAAATCCTAAAGCAGAACCTTTTTTGGCATTTGCATAGGAAGGGCAAGGCATGGCAAGGCAACAGTTTAGGATTGGTTAGTTTGAATAATAATAATAATAATAATTATTCTGGTGGACTTTGGGGCATCAAGGCTGTCCCCAGCTATCTGGTACCTGGCCCCAGTTTGGTTTAGGGCAGGGGCAATATTGCCTTGGTGTGTGAGAGTTAGATAATAGGGGTGATTGACTTGCCTGTAAGAGGTTTGCTCCTAGGTAAGTTGTTTACTGTCTTTAGGAATATCGTTAGTATTTACTGTCTTTATAGCTAAAGAGAGGGTTAGTCTCTCCCCATGTCTGTAAGGCCGCCCAGGTGTCAAAACATGGTAAGATACAGAACTCAAGCAAACCACATGATTAATACAAGAAATAAAACAATATTGAGAAATAAAGTTTCTGGGTTTTCTTTTCTTTTTTTTTTTTTTTTTTTGTCTTTTAAAGGTTTGTGCTTCTAGACTTGACCCAGATTACTTTATTTCATCTGTCTTTGAAAGGTAAGCATAATTTATTAAGACAGATATTAGGAAGTATTTGGAATTTAAGTTGATTTTGTTTTAACTTAAAAAAATCTGTCTCAAATATTTCTTATTATAGATTTAAGGTAGTGGATTTGTTGACAATGGCATCACAACATCAAAACACAGTACTTGATGCAGAGCATGAGAGATCGATGTTAGAAGGCGCTCTTACATTTCTTGTGATTCTTTTAAGTCTTCGTTTACATTTAGGTAAAAAGCACTCATACTAATGCTTGGATATTAACTATTCTCCCTGTCTTCCCCTCTCCCTGTGGTAGTAACTGGCTTATGGAAAAGAGAAAAGGATTTGGATATATTTAAACATTGTTTGAAACTCTTTACATGTTGTACAGTTGTTACTCTTTTTAGAATATCGTTTAAAAAATCCTTTACTTAAAGGGAGCTGCAAACAGCAGGTTAGTTAAACTGGTTATATTTGGGGCATTACAGTCTTTGTTCTTTAATTTTTGAAGCACCTCATTTTTGGTAAAACACCTTAATAAAAAGTATGGTAAGTTGTTTCTTTATAACTTACATATATTCAGATTTATTAATTCTCTTTTTAATTGTTATAGGGATGTCTGATGATGAAATTCTCAGGGCAGAGATGGTAGCCCAGTTGTGTATGAATGACAGGACACATAGTTCATTGCTGGACCTCATATCCTTTTAAAGTTTACTTTTCTGTTAATTATAGAATCTAAATAATAAGTAGTTTTTGCCCATTTAAAAGTATATCACTTTTGTGATTGAAGAATATTTTTGGAGTTGAAAAATAGTAAGGAAAAAGAACATCAGTTGTTCAATTCTGCATTCAGGGCTTATGGCAGATATTTTTGTCTCATTGTTAACCTCTCAGGGAGCTTGTTAGCCTTGGTTATTAGATTTCAGAACCGATGGCTCTGGGCACCTGAGGATCTGCCCTTGCCCTTCTAGGATGATATTAGTGAAAGGAAGCTGGACACTTTGTAAAAAGCAGTTAGGTCTACTTTATCTGTATACTTAGGTTGGAATTCATGGTTAAAATTTAGAGGTATACCGTAATTATTGTCAGGGTTTTAAACACTTTAAGGATTTTCTTTTTGTTTCTTAGAATTCAGTCTTAAACCAAGAGATTTTTTAAAAATTTATTTATTCATGAGACACAGAGAGAGAGAGAGAGAGAGAGGCAGAGGCAGAGACACAGGCAGAGGGAGAAGCAGGCTCCATGCACGGAGCCTGACCTGGGACTTGATCCTGGGTCTCCAGGACCACGCCCTGGGCTGAAGGTGGCGCTAAACCGCTGAGCCCCCTGGGCTGCCCAAACCAAGAGATTTTTAAGGGCAAAGACTATCATCTATGAACTTCAAAAACTGTGTTCTTTGAGACAGAGCATACAATATACACTTTATAATTTTTAAGTTATGAAAATTTTAGACAAAGATTGTGTTATTTTGTGATAAAATTTATTTTGTAAATTTTGGACTAAATTTACTTTGTATGTTATGAATATGTTTGGAATAATTGGCAAAAATTTTGTGAAATAATTCCTATGGAATGCCTATTTGATAACCTTGAAGATTTTCATAAGCAGTACCAATTGATTTTATTTGATTTCATTCAACTATTATATAATATGTATCAGTGCTGTAACAGAACAAAAGTATTCCTCTGTAACTTTGAATGAAAATTAATTGATTAATTGATGTGAAATCAATGGGAAAGGATCTTTATGGTTTTCTGATTTTCCTCTTTGTAAAAATTGGTTTAGCATCTTTTTCTTTTTTCTTTGAGGATGACATTTTGTGTTTTTGGAAAAATAATCTTTGCTCATAAAAATCTTGGCTAATTTTTAGCATATTGTTTTGATTCTCTAAGGGAAAGTATAACATTTGTAAAATGATGAAAATGGAGATTAATTTTAAAAGATGTTTTCATTTTCTGAAATTTGGTTAATTTTGGTGGAAATAAACTTGGGAACTATTTTAGCATATAACTTATTAATAGGCTTCTAGATTAAATATTTTAAAAATTCACAATTAAAGTTATTATTGAACTCTTGTATTATATAGCCCTCTTGTGGTCAATTTTACATATTACAGTCAATTACTCGAAGCAAAAGTAGTAGAAACTGGAGTACCTTGGTAATTTTACGATTAAAAACTGGCTTTTTGGTATTATTTTTTTTTCTTGACACATAAATCATATTCCAGAAAACCCAAATCCCAAAAGTGGCATTATTCCAGGCAGTTATAGCTTTGAATCAGTTCTATCAGCTGTAGCTGATTTTAAGGCTCCTGTTTTTGAACCTGGAGGTTCAATGCAGCAAGGCATGTATACCCCTAAAGGTACGTTTATATACTTTAAGATACTATTTCAAAATTGGTTTTCTGAATATAAGTTGTATACACTGAAAGGAAAATGTTTTGCTTTTTATGTATTCAGCTTTGAGTTTTTTGGTATATAGTGATACTGCTTCCATTTATTTACAAATCTATGGTTTTATGTTACAGCAAGCTTTCTTAGATGACTGTTTTAGAAAAGGAACTTTATATATGAATTCTAGTTCATTTTTATAAGTGGATGAACTCTAAATGAACCAGAAATTATAAAACTATATACTTAAAGTTTTTAAAAATGTATTTGCTCTCTAAATTTCATTTTAAGATAGTTCTCACTACCCCAGATTTAACTTGATACCTTTAAAATTAAAATCTGTATAGAAGATTGATTACATTTTCTTAAATTTTTTTCCTTAAGTGGTTGGTTTTCCAAGGTTTTCTCCCTGGCTTCATAGATGATATGCTTGATAAGAGCCAGAAGTAGGTGAAGTCTTCATTCAGTCTTGTCTTTATCACTTCCAGGTGTTCACTAATCTAAGTTAAAATTTTGAAGGAAGTAGCACTTACATGCTTCTTGACTTCTTTAGCACGCATTGTGTAACTGAAAAAACTGATGCCCACATTGAAGTTGTAAATAACATATACTGTGTTTGGCAAAACAGCAGAATAAACCTGATCATGTGGGATTTTTTTCGAGGAGTCCACAAAGGTGAATTCATAGTCTCTGGTTGCAGTGTGTATTCCATTAAAGGAAAAGCACAGTGTTTATTGTAGCGAATACTTTGTATCTAAAGTTTAGTTGAATTTTTGAAGTGGAGCAGCATTCTAGTATAGTACAGCGCTTAGTAAGGTATAGTGTGAGGATTACCTCTGTCATACTCACTTGTGGTCCTTATTAAAAGCACTGGGTCCTATGCCTCAGCCTCTGCTGCTCTCATCAGGACCTCTGGGGATGAATTCTGGAAATCTGTTTTTTTTAACAAGCTCTGTAAGATGATTGTTACGCACAGTAATGCTTGAGACATTGAGATGGAGTACTGGGCTTTTGAAGATTAGAGTCAAGAAATTAGTTTTCATATTCAAATACAGCATTGAATTTTGTTAGCTAGTATTGAGAAAAGCAATTTCTTAATTTTGGATTTTACTTTTATTTGTAAAATGAAAGAGTTGGAGTAGATGAGAGTTTTTAAATTAAAGCTTTTTAAAAGTGGTTGAAATAAGACTTTAGTTTTGAGAAACTAAATCTTAAGTAAATCTGTTATATAACACCAATAAAAACACATTTGCTCTTGTTAGAGTCAATGTGGGTAGTGGACATCGCATTTCTCATCTTTTTTGTCATCTTCTTGCTCCTGAAGTGGCCCCAGTTAAACTTCTGTGGAAAACCACAGAACACTAAAGTCTGCTAAACTGGTTAATTGCTGAAGTTTTCTTCTATTGTTATGGTTTTATAATTCTGATAAAAGTATTGGCATTTTAATTGTACAAGTTAATAGATTTAAAAATGAAGGACAAGAAATCATAATAGAAATAATAACAAAGGTCTTTTTCTTTGATAAGGCCTGTCTTAAGGATCTTGTGTCATACTTATAATCGATAATTTAAGATGAATGAATAGTCTGTTACATGAAAATAGGGACAATTGTTAATTGTTTCTTACGCCAGGAAGTTGAAATTACAGTAGATGTATAGGAGGCTTAAAGTTTCTTGTTTTCTGATGTTAAGAATTTTGCTAGAATGAGTTAGGAAAAACAATCTAGGAAAGATACACTTTTTTTTTTTTTAAGATTTTATTTATTCATGTGAGGCATGGAGAGAGAGAGGCAGAGACACAGGAAGAGGGAGAAGCAGGCTCCATGCAGGGAGCCCAATGTGGGGCTGGATCCTGGGACTCCAGGATCACGCCCTGAGCCAAAGGCAGGCGCTTAACCACTGAGCCACCCAGGCGTCCCACGTACACTCGTAAAGCAATGGTTTCTAAAATTATTATTCTTAGGCCATGTTGTAGATTTTTGCCACATCTAAATAGTATCTCTATTATTATATCATAGTCTGTTGTGTTTCCTTAAATGGATTCACTTTTTTAAACTTCACCTCATGCTAAGCATGATTATTAGTGAGATCATGGGTTTTATATGCAATGTATAATTTCCTAATACATGTTAAACATGATTATATAATTATTAAAATAAAAATCTTTGTATACTTAAAATCATCTTTGTACCACCAGTTGTACACATACCACACATGGGATAATGGTTCCTAATTGTGAAGTTGGTAAGGTGATCAGTGATCAATTTTAGCAAAAAAACAGAAAATCTTTTATAAGCCAAAAATATTACAAAGTAAGACTCTTGAAAATCAATAGCTCATTAAGTTTTTAATATAGCTTTCATATTTTTATCTTTGAATATTTTCAAAGTTGTTAATGCATTGCGTTTCTTAAATTCTATTGGCACTTTACAAAAAAAGATGAACTAAACTTCTATGGTGAAGTCTTATCACATTATAATGCCTTTTTTTCATTGTTAATAGTTTTTGCTCACTAGTTCTTACTGAACTTAAAAGAACATTCATCATGATGAAGTTATGATTTTTGAATTAGGAAAGTAGTTATAATATCAAGCTTATTAAAGCAAACATGTAATCATCAAATCAAACTATCCCATATATGAATTTAAAATATACTTAAATGTAATTAGTCATCAAATATTGACTTTATTCCTAAGATGTCAGTGTTTTGTTTCTACTTTCTTTTGAATAATAGCTGAAGTCTGGGATCAGGAGTTTGACCCTGTCATGGTCATTCTTCGAACAGTTTACCGTAGAGATGTGCAGTCTGCAATGGACAGATACACAGCATTGTAAGTCTGTTATATTAGTATAATGATGTTTTGTCTTTATGTCGAAAAATTTCAATTATAACACAAATGTGATAAGCTATCATTAAAGTATACTCTTAGTCTTTAGGGCAGAAAATAATATTTTGAAATTTTAAAAAATCTGCCATATATATTTGTTCTCAATATCCTTGATCCAGAATCTTATAAATTTTATAAAATGTCAGAAATAGACATAAATAAAAAAATAACAAACTTATTTGGTTGCTATTGACCAGTGAAATGCCAAACCTAGTTTTTAAGTTGTTCTGCTTTTAAACCAGTAGAGGAGGCACAAGTTAAGAGAATGAAATTGTCTGTTATCAGAGGTGATGGGTACCTAAAAAAAGTGTGGTAATGTTGCTGTGTTTTTCACAACTGGGAAAATAGCTGAAGCAAATTGAATTTTACTTGTAAATATTTAACAAAATGGTTTAAAATGTTGATTGCAGAAAAAAGTTTTGAAGAATATCTTTTCAGTGAAGAATTCATTTTTCTTTGCTGTTACAGACTATTTTTTAAATATTGTATTGCTGAATATCATATATCTTTTATCTGCTTTCTAAAGTATGTGTTAAATATTTTATTTTATTTATTTATTTTTATGTTAAATATTTTAAAACATGTTTTAAATGATACTGATGTCTTAGCTCTTTTATTCCCCCCCGATGTCTTAGATCTTAAGAAAATATTTGTCTATCAAAGTATAAATATAAATATTGGGTATAACTGAAACTTTTTATTTGCCATGACATTGCACTAATACGTTGAATTTATGATCTATCACAGAAATATTTGAAATAGTTTGTAGTGTAGAATTTTAGCATACTTCTCCTTCACCCAAAAAAACGAAAACAAAAAACAAAGCCTAGTTCAGCCATCAGCATCTCTACCTTTCTCTAAAACTCTTGGAGAGATAGTTTGAAGTTCTTTGTACTGTACTTTTTTTTTTTTTTTTTAAGATTTTATTGTTTTATTTATTAGAGAGAGAGAACATGCATGAGCAGGGAAGAGGGGAAGAGGGAAAGAGAAACAGACTTCCCCGAGGGAGCTCGACCTGGGGCCCTGTTGCAGGACTCCAGGATCACGACCTGGGCTGAAGGCGGCACTAAACCACTAAGCCACCCAGGCTGCCCGTGATCCTTTTCTATTTGTAAGAAAACAACAAAAAATCCTTTTGAACAATTATGGTGAAAAATGATTGGATAAATTAACAGTTGTTTCTTCAAAGTCTAGCTCGGGGCTAGGCACTTCATTAGGTAATTTGTAATTGCTAAATTAATGAAAAGTAAATTTCTTAAATTTTTATGCTGAGTGTTTAAGTGAAAATAAGCTATTTGCTGTATGTAATGTTTAGATGTGTAGAATCTTAGGATCGTGTTGTCAGAAAAGGCCTTCAAAATATACTATCCAGGTTCCATTGAAGTATCTCTGAGGGCCAGAGCAACAGCTGTTGTTAGGCAACAGCAAGAGAAGACAGAGGTGGCCTGTACTGCTTTCCTCACTCTCAAGTACCCTTTAGTAGGCAGTTCAACTTTTAAAAGGAAAACAAAAACAAGACTACAACAATAAGGAACAAAACAATAGTTGGAAGACCATCCATTTAATTCAATATTATATTTTATATATGAAGACATTGTGGCCCAGAGAAGTTTAGTGAAAATGTTTGTTAATGAAACTTTTGTTTAGGCCATTTCCAACATGCAGATGTGATTTTTATATAGTGACTGTTTTAAATTCTGCTGGAAAGTAAGTTTTTTCAACTATAATTTTGATATTTCTGTTGCTTCCTGTCTCCCATCTTGAAGGTTAACGACTGCCGGGCCACGTTTGAAAAGTATGGTGTATGAGTTTATGTACATTTTTGTCTCAAATTAGTCAATATTTATTTAAGTGTTGGTTTGAATCACTGAAAAATTTTTGCTCTCGTGTAGCTTTTCATTTGCATTATCCTACTAATGCTTTTGAAAAGAGCAGTCAGAATGATGTATCATTTGCTACCTTGAACTAATATATAAACTTTATTTTGGAATACTTCATTACTCTAGGTGCTGCATATTTAGGGGCTAGTGCTTAAAGCAAACAAACAAAATAGGCACTGAAAATGCTTATTTATGCTAGTAGGATAGTTGAAATATTTTATCATAAGCTGTTGGGGTTTTGAAAAATATGCTTGTATACAAATACTACAGTATTATGCAGAAACCAATTTGTTTTCTTATTTATTTTTTAAAAGATTTAATTTATTTATTCATGAGAGACACAGAAAGAGAAGCAGAGACATAGGCAGAGGGAGAAGCAGGCTACTCACAGGGAGCCTGATGTGGAACTTGATCCCAGACCTTGGGATCACTCCCTGAGCCACCCAGGCATCCGATCAATTTATTTTTTATTTTTATTTTTTTAAAGATTTATTTATTCATAAGAAAGAGAGAGAGAGAGAGGAGAGGGTGGGTGGAGAGATTCTTTTAGCAGAGAGAGGCAGAGACACAGGCAGAGGGAGAAGCAGGTTCCATGCAGGAAGCCTGATGTGAGACTCGATCCCGGGACTCCAGGATTACACCCTGGGCCAGGGCGCTAAACCGCTGAGCCACCCAGGGATCCCCTATGTTTGTATGTATGTATGTATGTATGTATGTATGTATGTATGTATGTATGTATTTATTTAAAAGAATTTTTTTATTGGAGTTCAATTTGCCAAAATTTAGCATAACACCCAGCGCTCATCCCGCCACGTGTCCCCCTTGGTGCCCATCACCCAGTCACCCCAACCCCCTGCCCACCTCCCCTTCCACTACCCCCTTGTTCATTTCCCAGAGTTAGGTGTCTCTCATGTTTTGTCACCCTCACTGATATTTTCACTCCTTTTCTCTCCTTCCCCTATTTTTTTTTTTTTAAGATTTTATTTATGATAGAGAGAGAGAGAGGCAGAGACACAGGCAGAGGGAGAGGCAGGCTCCACGCTGGGGACTTGATCCCGGGGCTCCAGGATCGCTCCCTGGGCCAAAGGCAGGCGCCAAACCGCTGAGCCACCCAGGGATCCCCCTTCCCCTATGTTTTTGTTTTTATTTTTATTTATTATTATTATTATTATTATTTTTAGATTTTATTTATTTATTCATGAGAGACACAGGGAGAGGGAGAAGCTGGCTCCATGCAGAGAGCCCCAAGTGGGACTCGATCCTGGGTCTCCAGGATCATGCCCTGGGCGGAAGGCAGCACTAAACCACTGAGCCACCCGGGCTGCCCCTCCCCACAGAAACTTAGTTTTATGGTATTCTTGAATCATAGATGCAATTCATTTCTCTGGAATCTTAATGGTAATTTTTTAATTTTAATTTTTTAAAAAGGATTTTTATTTAAAAAGGATATTTATTTTTATTTTAGGGAAAGGGAGTCTGTGCACATGTGCTTGTGAATGAGGAGTGGGGAGGGGGAGAGAGAGAGAGAGGGAGAGAATCTTAAGTAGGCTTCATACCTAGGGAGGAGCCTAGGTATGCAGGCCTTGATCTCACAACCCTGAGATCACAACCTGAACTGGAACCAAGATTTGGATGCTTAGCTAATGGAGCCACCCAGGTGCCAGATAATTTTTTTTTATTTTTAAGATTCTCCCCCTCCCTTACAAATATATTTCCTCTAAATTAAGTTTTTGGTTTTTTGTTTGTTTTGCTTGTTCTCTGGCTTCCATGTTAGAGGCATTTTTTTTTTTTTTTGGTTTGTTTTATTTTGTTTTGATATTTTGGCTATTCTCGATACTTTGTGGGTTTTTTTTTTAAGTTATTTATTTATTTATTTGAGAGAGCACAAGCAGGGGGAGCAGCAGAGGGAGCAGAAGCAGACTTTTTGCTGAGTAGGGAGCCCAATGGGGGGCTTGATTCTAGGACTCTGGGATCATGACCTGAGCGGAAGGCAGATACTTCGATAAGCTTCTTTCCGTCATGAGCTATAATGCTGTTGACTTGAGTTCAGTGGTAATGAATCAATAGAATGGTACATCCAGAAAGAGGTAGAGGAAATTCACTGATCTATGCATGAGGTCATTCCAAAAAGTACTGAAATAGCAATTGTAGTGTGTGATGAAGCTATGGAAAGGTTAAAAGCTAAATTTGTGGACTTTTGAGATGATGACTGATAAAAAATGCTATACGCATAAAGAAATTCCTGTCACATTTAGCAAGGGTCAGGAAAATGTTAAACTTTTTTCCACTAGTGCTGGCTGGCTTGCATGTTTCAAAAAATAATATAATGTGAAAATTTTTAAATTTTCAGGCAAGGCAGGTTCTATAGATCCTGAGGTAGAAGAATTTTAAAAATACTTGCTAAGAGTTATACAGAAAAGGGTCATGTGAAAGAGCAGGTTTTCATTGTTGATAGGACTGTCTTGATTTACAAGGACATTGGCAAATATAATGCAAATGGAATTTTGATTAACAAAATGACCCAGACTTGCAGGAACCTAATCTTGTATTTCTCCTAGGAGCAATGATTTTGTTTGTGGTGACTTTATAGAACATAACTACTTGAATAAAGGCAGTTGACTGTATCAGGTATCTGTATATATAGATCTGTTTCTCTTCTGTTCATTCTGTAAATTAATCCCATACTATCACAAATATTGTTGTTTCTCTCTCACCTTTCTCCACATCCTCTTTTCTTCCTTCTTCTCCCTCTCTTCTTTCTTCTATTTATAATATTTATTCTTGGCTCTTTGCCTAGAACTTTATGATGACCATGTAAACTTAATGATGAAACATGTTGGATTTTGATTGAAATTGTGCTGATTGAAATTAATTAACAGCATCTAGATTAATTTAGTAGAAATGCCATCTTAAAAAAAAATATTTTTGTTTATTCATTTGACAGCACAAGTAAGGGGAGTGGCAGGCAGAGAGAGAGGGAGAAGCCAGGCTCGGTCCCAGGACCCTGGGATCACAACCCAAGCTGAAGCCTGATGCCTAACCAACTGAGCCACCCAGACTCCCTGAAATGCCATCTTTTTAAGTTTTTATTTTAATTCCAGTTAACATACAATGTCCTATTAGTTTCAGGTGTACCATATAGTGATTCAGCAATTCCATACATCACCAGGTCCTCATCACAACAAATGCACTCCTTAGTCCCTATGACTCATTTAACCCATGTCCTTCCACAGTTACCAGAGGGGATGGGTTAAATGAATGATAGACCTGAAAAGCATTCTTGTCTCGTTTCTAACACCTTTCAAATGTGTCACCAATATATATAATGTTTACTTTAGTGGTTTTGTATCAGATTGAGGAAGATTTTTTTTAGTGCAGCCCTACTAGGAATTTTTATTATGATTGAGTTTTTAATTTTATCAAATGCTTTTCTTGCATCTGTGTAGATGATGGTTTGCAATCCAGATATCTTTGCATTATTGGGGAAACCCAATCTTGTGATAATGTACTTTTAAAAAATATTGCTTGTTATGGTTTACTCATTAAAATATTTTTCCCCATTATACTCAGAGGAATATAGTCTTAGAAATTTTTTGTATCATGTTGTCTTTATATTGGTAACAATGTATATTAGCATCAGGAATTATTTATGTATCTTTTACCTTTTTGCTATTTTCTAAAATGTATCTCAGGAGATTAAGATTATTTATTTTTGAAATTTTTTTAAGCAGCTTTATTTAGATATAATTCACCTACAATACAATTCACCCATTTAAAGTGGACAATTTAGTAGGTAGTTTTTAGTATATTCACAGAATTGTGCTATCACTATAATAATTTCTTTTTTTAAAGATTTTATTTATTCATGAGAGACACAGAGAGAGAGAGAGAGACAGAGAGAGAGACAGAGACAGAGAGAGACAGAAATACAGGCAGAGGAAGAAGCAGGCTCCATGCAGGGAGCATGACGTGGGACTTGAGCCCGGGTCTCCAGGGTCAGGCCCTGGGCTGAAGGTGGCGCAAAACCACTGAGCCACCTGGGCTGCCCCACTATAATAATTTCAAAACATTTTCCTTACTCTAAATTAAGAAACCCCATATTCATTTTCAATTAATTATGCATTTTCCCCAGCCCTCCAGTTGTAGATAACTATCAATCTGCTTTCTGTTTCTATGGATTTACCTATTTTGGACATTTCATATACATAGAATCAAATGCATTCTTTTGTGACTAGCTTCTTTTACTTAGCATAATGCTTTCAAGGTTCATCTACATTCTAGCATGTATCAGAACCATTTTTTTTTTTTATTGCCAAACAGTACTCCTATAGTGAGGATATCCCACTTTTATTTATCCATTCATCAGTTAATGGATACTTGGGTTCTTTTCCCTTTGGGGTTATTTTGAATAATGTTACTATGACCATCAGTGTATAAATTTTTATATGATTATATTTCATTTCTCTTGAGAATATGCCTATGAGTGGAAATGCTAGGTCATATGGTAACTCTATGTTTAATTGTTAAAGGAACTACCAGATTGTTTACCAAGGCAGCTTCAGCTTTATAAATTCCTGTGAGCAGTGTATGAGGTTCCAGTTTCTTCTTCTCCTTACTAACACTTATATTCTGTCTTTTTGATTACAGCCATCCTTGTGGGTATGAACTGGTATCTCATTGTAGTTTTGATTTGCATTTCCCTGATGGCTAATGATGTTGAGCATATTTTCATGTGTTTATTAGCCGTTTGTGTATCATCTTTGGAGAACTACCGAGATTTTTTGCCCATTTTTAAAAAAATTTTTATTTATTTATTCATAGAGACACAGAGAGAGAGAGAGAGAGAGAGGCAGAGACACAGGCAGAGGGAAAGCAGGCACCATACGGAGAACCTGACGTGGGACTCGATCGGGGTCTCCAGGATCATGCCCTGGGCTGCAGGCGGCGCTAAACCGCTGCGCCACCGGGGCTGCCCTTTTTGCCCATTTTTAATTGGATTAACTTTTTGTTACTGAATTTAAAGAGCTCTATATATTATGAATACTAACATCAGGCATATGATTCATAAATATTTTTGCTATTCTGTCATCTGTGGGTTCCTAGAAAAATAAGGTATCATTATTTTTGATAATGATATCACTTTTTGAGTATCTCTTGATGCACAAAAGTTAACTTTAATGAAGTTCAATTTATCTAGTTTTTTCTTTTGTTGCTTGTGCTTCTGGTATCTTATCTATTGCTTAATCCAGGGTTACAAAGACTTAAGCCTATGTTTTCTTCTAAGAGTTTTATAGTTTTAGCTCTTATATTTCAGTTTTTGATACATTTTCAGGTAATTTTTACAGATGATGTAAGGTGGTGGTCCAACTTCATTCTTATTTATGTGGATATTTCTTGAAGATTTGATAACTTTCCTATTTAACTACCTGGGCCTCATGTAATTTCATTTATTCATTCATTCATTCATTCATTCATTCATTCATTCATTTATTTATGTGAGAGGAGTGTTATTTATTTATTTTATTTTTTTAGGAGTGTAATTTAAAACTAACTCACTTTTTTAAAAGCTTATAGCCTTACTTGGGATTTTTATTTCTTTTTGAGAAGGACAGTCAAGTTTTATTTTTCTAGGAAAGATTTTATATTGTCTCAAGTAAAGAATAATAAAAAATTATCTTTGCCTTTTTATTCCTATTATTTATTAGTTTGCTGTTTCTTATTCTTGATTAGTTTTCTCAGAGGACAGCCAGTTTTACTATTTTTTTTTTAAGAATAAACCTTGATTTTGTTGTTTCTTTTCTTCCTTGTTTTCTATTTTGTACCTTTTTCTTCTTTATTATTATCTTCTTTCAATTTAATTTGGATTTTCTCCCTTAGACACTTAGTTTTTTTTTTTTTTTTTTTTAAGATTTGACTTATTTATTCATGATAGAGACACAGAGAGAGGCAGAGACAGGCAGAGGGAGAAGCAGGCTCCATGCAGGGAGCCCGACGTGGGACTCGATCCCGGGTCTCCAGGATCACGCCCTGGGCCAAAGGCAGGCGCTAAACTGCTGAGCCACCAGGGATCCCGACACTTAGTTTTTGACTTTTTACAAAAACACATGCATTTAATACTGGGGTTTTCCCACGTACAGCTTTAGTTGTATTCCACAAGTGTTTCTATATAGTTTAGGTTCTGAATTTAAAATTCTATTATTATAATTCTGTATGAATTTCTAAGAACATCATGTTATAAAATGTCTACATGTCTGAAGTTTTGCATTATCATTTAGTGGATTTCTAGTTTTATTTATTTTGTGACAAGTGGTCAAGGCCCATATATCCATCCATTTTTGGGGTATTTTTTGAAATTTACTTTCAATCTTAGTATTTTTAAAATTTTCATAAATATTCTAAGTGCGTTTAAAATTATATGTATTTTCTAATTATGGGATGTTCTTTATTTGTCTTTTGGTTCAAGCTTATTAATTATGTTGTTAAAAATCTTCAAAATCCAGGGGCTCCTGTGTAGTTCAGTCAGTGAAGTGTCTGACTCTTGATTTTGGCTCTGGTCATGGTCTCAGGATTATGGAATTGAGCCCTGTGTTGGGCCCCATGCTCAATGGGGAGTCTGCTTGAGATTCTCTTTCCCTCTGTCCACCCCCTCATACACGTTCTGTCTTTCTCTAAAATAAATAAATCTTTAAGAAATCATCAAAGTCTTTAGCAATTTTTTTTTCCTTGGGCTTTCTGTTAGAAATGTGTTAATATCTTCTGTTATGATTGTGAATTTGTCAGTTTCTCTGTGTAATTCTCTCAAATTTTACCTTTTGTGTTTTGAGTCTGCTTTTACTTGTACATAAGTTCATTATCATTATCTTCCTGGGGAGCCTGTTGTTCTTGCACCACAGAAGAGACAGATAAGCTTTCTTATTTTTCCTTGTGAATTATCCTTTCACTGAGGGTGAAGCTCTTCAAAGGTGCCAGCTTTATGTGAGATCTCATTCCATCTCTAAGCCTTGTGTGAGCCTCTTACTTTGAGATATACTTGTTCAAGGACTTTAAAACCATTGGTAAACCCATGTTAGTGCTTGTTGTTAATTCCTTGTTCTTTTTCTGGTAACTGGGGAACTTCACTTCCTGTTTTGTGAGTTCAAATATGCATTCAGAGGATTACATTTTATGTTTTGTCCAGCTCTCTAAGCCATTGGTAGGTGGGAGAATTTTTAGATTATCTATTTTTTTTCAATTATTGCAACTGGAAATTTCTTTGTTTAGTAGTTTACGTTGTATTCTTTGTTTCTTTCCTTTTATTAACATTTCCTATTCATATAGTTTTTTCTAGTTTTCAGCTTAGGTTTCCCTTGTTTTTATCTAATACAAAAAGAAATAATGTTTATTGTGAAAGAATAGATATGTGTTTGGCATTTTTGAGCAATTTGATTAAAAATGGTACTGCGTAGAAAAATATGACAAAATTATGTACAAATCGCTACTGTTATTTTTAAAAGATTTTATTTATTTGTTTATTTATTTATTTGAGAGAATGAGCAAGAAAGAAAATGCAAGCAGGGAGAGGAGCAGGGTGGAGAGGGAGAAGCAGACTCCCTTCCAAGCAGGGAGCCCAGCGTGGGGCTCAATCCCTGGGCTCTAGGACCATGACCTGAGCTGAAGGCAGATGCTTAACCAACTGAGCCAAACAGGCACCCCTATAAATCACTACTTAAACCACAGTTTAATCTTGAGTCTATCATCTAATTTTAGTTTTGCTTTATTTTTACAGTTTAAAACAGAGTGGAAAATTCCCTGGAAATCCCTGGCCTCCCTATAAGAAAAGGACGCCACTCCATCCCAGCTATAAAGGTCTTATGAGACTTTTGCACTGTAAAACTTTACACATTGTGCTATTCACTCTGCTTTACAAGGTACAGTAGTAATTTGAATAGAAAGACTCAGATTAGAATTTATTTCCATATTTTTCAAATAAAAATGTTAACATAATATTTATGTAAAAGTACTACTTATAAAGCAAAGTGTATTTATTCTTTTTTTTGGTATTTATATATTCTAAGTTGAAAATGGAGTAGCTACACCATTCTTTGTGGGAAACTATTCATCTTATCCAGTTTCAGATAGAAATATCTATTTATGGCTCTTATAGAACAAAAAGTGAAATACTGTAAAACTAGGAGAAATGAAATGAACAATAGGGACCAAACAGCCACCAGAATCCATTAAAAAGACCAAATTAAGCCATGAGGGCCAGTGACCTTGTGTTTCAGATTATTTTCTTCGTTTTTTTCTCTCTGATCAGAAATGTGACATGGAGGGATTTGAATGGTTTTCTATGTGTCAGTCTTAAGAATTTGCTTTAGTAAATACCTCAGAAACTTTCTGAAAAGATAGATGCTTTTATTTTTTTGCTACCTAGACTTTGTTTTATTCTTGGGTTTTCTTATTGTAGAGCTGATTTATTTATTTATTTATTTATTTATTTATTTATTTATTTATTTGACTAACATTAGCTGTGTACTCAGAAATTGCATACATAATATTGTAGAGTATATGTAAATATATAACAGGCATATTTATTATCTAACTTGGGTAAGAGATTAAAGACAAAAAAATATATAGTCGTATCATATAGATAAAATAACTATAGACATCAATAAAGTAAGTATAGACATGATAAATGTTACACAGAAAAGAAAAACTGTTTCTTATTCCTAATTACAATTAGAAAAATTAAAAGAAATTTTAAAGAGCTTATTTATTATGCAGATTTCTAATACACAGTTAGAAAAGAAAAACTATTGCTTCTTATTCCTAATTAGAATTTGAAAAATTAAAAGAAAATTTTAAAGAGCATATTTATTATGCAAATTTCTTATTTATTTATTTATTTATTTATTTATTTATTTATTTATTTATTTATTCATGAGAATACACAGAGAGGAGAGAGAGAGAGAGAGAGAGGCAGAGGGAGAAGCAGGCTCCATGCAGGGAGCCTGACGTGGGACTCGATCCCAGGTCTCCAGGATCACGCCCTGAGCTGTAGGCGACGCTAAACCGCTGAGCCACCGGGGCTGCCCTATTATGCAAATTTCTAATGGCGATATACACATTTTTTTGATTACTTAAAAAAGATACATTGCATTTAGTTAGGTAGACATTTGGTTGTTTTCTTTAATGTTTGCTTTGTAATGAAATAATACTTTTAGATTTCTGTACCCCTCATTCTTTCAGCTTTACCCCATGACCACTTTTTCATCTTACTTATAAAAGTTATTCCTGTTAAGATTTTAGACATCTGCCTCAAATTGAATTATTTTCATTAATTTCTGAGATGATTATTCAGTAAAATGAATTAAAATATTCTTCATCAAAAAAGGTAGAATTTTTTTGTTAAATAGATATTTGTATTTACAGGCTTTTTTAATTTTTTTAATTTTTTAAAGATTTTATTTTTTTTATTTATTCATGAGAGACACAGAGCGAGAGAGAGAGAGAGAGAGAGAGAGAGAGAGGCAGAGACACAGGCAGAGGGAGAAGCAGGCTCCATGAAGGGAGCCCAATGTGGGAATCCATCCCGGGTCTCCAGGATCACACCCCAGGCTGCAGGCGGCGCTAAACCGCTGCGCCACTGGGGCTGCCGTATTTACAGACATTTTTTGGATGCTTACATATACAAGATTTTTGTTTTAAATACTACTTACATACTTTGTTTAATTCTAGCAAAAATCTTCATGAGTGAAAGCTTTCTTCTTACTTACCAGACATAATTACTGAGTTTTAAAGGTTAAAAAACTAGTTCAGATGGTGAAGCTGAGTACTGTGGTAACAGTAATAAGTAATAGATCAATAATTCATGATATAAAAAATTAAAGAAGCCTTACTGCAAATAATTTGTATTCTTTTCAGTTATATTTTTCAGTCATTTCATTTGCTTAGTGTAAAAATAGTGTATTATCAAAAATAGAAAAGCAGTGTTTTAGTTGTTATAAGATTATTATGAACAATTTTTAAAAATCTCAACTTTATAATTTCTTAATTCTAGTGATAGAAAAAACTTCTCTAATTGACATTGCATTGGCAAGTCAACTTTCTAAACATTAGTGTCAGGACAGCATCTCATCTCCCATGTTTAATGTTAAAATCATTAATATAGAACATGTTAATAAAACTTAGAAAATCATTCTTAGTCAATTTTTTCCTTAGCTTTTAAGTTACTCATTTGAAACTGCAAGATGTACTGCCACAGAATTTCAAGCCAAAATTTGAGTTTAGTTAGTAATGTTTTATTTATCAAGAGGAGGCATAGTTGGGAGTCTGAAATCTGTTCTAGAATTGCTTATACTAGCGGGGTGTGTGGCCAAGCCTTAGTTTCCTTTCTGTAAAGTAGTGGATTAGAAAGGGTGAACCTCTATGGCCTCCCAGCCTTCAGTCACCTCCTCCTGCTGCATTCCTCCTACCATCTGCCTACTGTTTGTCGAACACCAATTGATAAATACTGTACTACATAAATTACAGATGTTAACTTGTGTAATCCTCACAATAATTCTGGTCTATTATTCCATTTTTTAAAAAAGATTTTATTCATTCATGAGAGCCACAGAGAGAGGCAGAGACATAGAGGCAGAGGAAGAAGCAGTCTCCCTGTGGGGAGCCTGGTGCAGCACTCAATTCCAGGATCCTGGGATCATACCCTGGGCCAAAGGCAGATGCTCAACCACTGAGCCACCCAGGTGTCCCTATTATTCCAGTTAAAGATGAAGAAAACTGAGGCCTCTGAGAATCTGTTGTTCAAGGTCAAAAATCTAGGTATATACAGAATTTGTATAAAATAGATTTTTAAAAGGTTTTTGGAGGTTTACTCTCCTCACACAAAAGATGAACAGAAAAAGAAAAGCCTTCTTAATAGTCAAAATAAACATTAGAAAGGCAGCTAACTGAAAGTGTTTATTCTTTAGTCAGAATAAATTAGCTCTTAGGTGACTAAGTCCTTTTTTAAGCCCACTCAGCCATTTGATCAGTTTCTATGAGGCCCATCCTACAGTGTCCTCTTTTGTACTCTTGACAGTCTCACCTACTGCTGGCAAGGAACCTCATCCTTTTACCCCTTCCATCATTTGGTCAGATGGCTTCCTTATAATGAGGAGAACATGATGGTTGCCAGGCGATTTTTTTCTTATGGTGTTTTAGGTATCTTCCAGTTTTTGTTGTATCATATTGAATGAATGATTGTTGTAGGCTAGTTCTGAAATCCTGCATAAGATGTGTAAAACTTGCAATGTGTAATCTATATAAGGTCAGATTTCTCGATGTTTCCTCAGAGAAGCCTCTCTTTTAGTTGCATCCCTTTTTTCTTTCTCACCCATATAAACCATATACTAACACATACATTTACTCAACTGCACAAAATACTCAGGCCAAGAATTTTAATTTTAGAGACATTTTAAGAACATTAATATTCTATAAATATTTATTGGGCTTGCAGTTACATGCCAGGTGCTATGCTAAACACATTTGCATGAATTATCCTATTTAGTACACTTATTAATCTGGTATTTTTGTCAGGAAAAGAATATCAGCAAATGAGAATGCAAAATATTCTTGTTAAATTATTTTATTAGATACTAGCATATAATAATGAATTTAGTGGACTACTTAACATGGTACCTTTAGAAATCCATGAACCCAGTATTTCTAGATATTGCTTCTAATTCTGTGTGATCTTGGGAGGGAACGTTTTCTTTTGATTATAGTTTGTCCTTTCACCAAGATGTAGCTTTACTTATTTTTTGATCATGCTGTGTGTGTGTGTGTATATATATATATATATACACACACACACACAGATATATGGTTATGTTATTTTCATCTATAACAACATGTCTTTGGATACTTAAATATATTTATTGAAAAAAGTAATTATGAGGCATTTTTTCCCTCTTTAAAGATTTTGATGGATCATCAAAATCTGTCAGAACACGTACTCTGCATGGTTTTATATCTGATCGAATTAGGACTTGAAAATTCAACTGAAGAGGAATCAGATGAAGAGGTAAGTAAATTTCTTATATTTTTAAATATTAAAGTTACAAAGTGCCTTAACAAAGGTAGTGTGTCATCTGTAAACTTATTTATGGATTCATTAAATGTGTAAGATTTTCTTAACTACTGGAAAAGGCCCTTTTTGATTTTAAATACGTATGTTTTAGAGGTTTCACTCTTATGATATTGAATTTGTGATTTGTAATTCATAATGTACAGATCTAAGAAAAATGGCTAATGCAGTTGGTGTTATGCTAAAAACATTGATTACTGATAAATAATTGTGTTAGGACTTATTATGTCTGGAAATCCTAGTAATTTTATCAGGGATTATTTTTGAGTATCAGATTCTCTCTGGAAAGGTTTTAAGTTAATGAAGTAATATTGTAATATGGGAGAATTTTTAAAGTACTTGAAAATACAAGTTGTTAATATGTTATAGGACTTTAGAAGTATCTTTTCCATAAAAGCCGTTGTTACTACAGATTGATTATACAAGTTCCCCTTTCTCCAAAAAGACAAAATACAGCACAGCACAGTAACAGCAAAAAACAAAGTAAAAAGACTAGGCAATATGTTGTCTAAGTTGAATCAACATATATTCTTTCGTAGATATTAAAAGATCATTAATATTTCTGACTAGGTCAGACTTTTGGTTGATTTTTTTTCAGACTTCCTACAAATATAATGACTCATAATATAGTCAAGATATCATTGATTGTATTATGTATTATGAGTTATTATGAATAGATGCTGAAAAATATTCTGTACTGTTAAGTATTTCTAGATTGAAAAATGTATTTTTTTTTTTCAGGATAAATTTAGTTGACTTCTGTTGAACTTACCCATATTAGTATTGAGAAATTTATTCTTATATTCTATGTTTGAATTTGGGTTTATTAGCACTTTATAATTTGAAGATGAGACTATAAAGGATTCAGAAATAAGACAAATGGTGGGTGATTATTTAGGTTAGCTACAACTCCTTTGTACATTAGACCTGACTTGGCAAGGTTTCATATTCATTATTTTCATGTTTTAGGTATCAGTATGTGGACCAGAACGTTGTCATGACAGTTGGTTTCCTGGCAGTAACTTAGTGTCAAACATGCGACACTTTATAAACTATGTTAGGGTGAGAGTTCCAGAGACTGCTCCCGAAGTAAAGAGAGACTCACCTGCAAGTACCAGCTCTGACAGCTTGAGTTCTTTACAAGTAAGTGTAGAAGAGAGAAAGATGAAAAGGAAAGTCTCCATGTCATGTTGGAATATATTGTTTAGATCATCCTATGATACTAAAAAGCAAAATGTGGTTGTACGTAACTTTAAGTTGTCTTTTGTTTTCTCTGGTACATCTAAGCAACTTTTGCCTCACACATCTTTTTCCTTTAATCTGCCAGAGTTCACGAAGGCCAAAAGTTCTTCAAAGAGAGGTAGATGTATTTGATATTTGCATTAACTAGCAATATGGCTTTAACTGGAAATCGGAAAACACTTTGAAGTATTTGTGTGTATATGTGTGTGTTTAATATGGTTAAATTTTTTAAAAAGCTTAATGTGTGTGTTTAATATAGTGATTTAGGCTTAATTTTTAAAGAAAATTCATATTGAAGTAATACTTAGTATTTAATAGTGGGTTTTTCTTAGGATTTTGGATGAATTATAAGCAACACATTTGGGTCTGTTTGCATTTAGCATTGTTACTAACATCTTAAAAGTGAATGTTTCCTAAATCAAAATAAATTTAATTGCTGGTAGCATGTCCATTTTTAGATTTTTTTTTTTTTTTTTTTTTTTTGCTTCCTATGGCAATTAACTTTGATAAAATAAGCCCACAAAATCTCAATATATTTATATTTGGATTTAGTTTGAAAACCAGCCTTTTCATTGCATGTAGCTTAATTAACTATTTTTTAAAGGCAGAAATGAAAAATCTTGAAATGACATGCCAGGTAACTAAACTTAAACATGTCTAATCCCTACAATCTATTTTGGTGAGTAGAGAGCACTGAATCAGACCTTTCTCTTAGTAGAGTCCATTTATAGGATCTTTCTTTGCCTTTAACAACATATTTTTGCTGTGAACACCATAAAGAATTTTGATCAAATTGGAATTTTAATAAGAGGCAGCTTTTGCCTCTACTGGTGGTACAGAATACTTTGAAAATCAGTTTGGATGTTAAAAAGCAGCATATACTATAATTTACCTCATAAAAGCTCAACTGATATTGGAGCACCCTTTCTATGATTGCTTAAAAAATTAAATCCGTTAAACTGACTCAGATCTTAATTAAAAGATGATTTCTATGAGCTCTGATGCAACTTGACTGCTTTGACAAAAGGCTATTTAGAAGATAAATTATTGAGGGAAATATTTTAAAAATCTGTTCAAATAAATTATAGTGATATTCAAACATGAAGAAGATCAGTTCGATTTTTTATCATTATATTTCATTTTAGTGAAACTAAAGCAAACTAAGCATTTGTTAGAAGTAATTTTCAAACTTTGAATTTCTTTAAAAATGAAATTAATTAACAGTTCAGATTCGTTAATTTAGGAAAAAATTTATAATTTACTAGAAAATGTAGCAGTCTTGTAAAAGAATTCTTTACAACTATAGAAGTATAGTTGGCACATGATGTTTTATTAGAAGAGTATAGTATTCTTGATGAATATTGAGTGAAACATCTTTTTTTCCTGTAAACTGGTGAGGAACTTAGTGTATGATTCCTCTTTAATATTGGTATTAATACTATTCAAGCTTTGTTTACTTTCTCTGGTAGATAGACCTAGGTGGGTGAGAAAAGAGGTATTATCATGGATAACCACCTTTCTCCCCAGAGTTGTTTCCAGATTGAAACTAAATGTATTTAAGAGAAGTGAAGGGACAGATTTACTTAAAGGGCAAATCTATTGAATAAATCTTCGGATGACTTTGAACATTCCCTTTGGAAAATGTAGTATTAATATGTTTTTACACTTAATACTGAATAACTTCTCTTGATTTTTCTTTCTTTTTTTAATGGTAGAATTCTGGTACAGCTCAAGTTTTCAGCTTAGTAGCAGAGCGTAGAAAGAAGTTTCAAGAGATCATCAATCGCAGTAGCAGTGAAGCTAATCAGGTGGTTCGTCCCAAAACTTCAAGTAAATGGTCTGCTCCTGGTTCAGCTCCACAATTAACTACGGCCATTTTGGAAATTAAAGAAAGCATATTGTCTTTGCTAATTAAACTTCATCATAAACTCTCAGGAAAACAGAACTCCTACTATCCTCCTTGGCTTGATGACATAGAAATTTTAATCCAACCAGAAATTCCTAAATATAATCATGGAGATGGTATAACTGCAGTAGAAAGAATTTTATTAAAAGCCGCACTGCAAAGCAGAATGAACAAACGCATCATTGAAGAGATATGTAGAAAAGTGACCCCTCCTGTACCACCAAAAAAAATCACTGCAGCAGAGAAGAAAACACTGGACAAAGAAGAAAGGTAATTTTTATTTTTCATGTTTTAAACATGTATGGTACAGTTGAAGATTTGATATATCCCCTTTTTGGCCATCTGCGGCTAATCACCAGAGTGTTTAACAGGTATAATCATAGCTGATTAGTTTGTAAGATAAAAGGAGCCAAATACAGTCAGTGCTTGTGCATGTATTATGCTGGAGTTAATTGGGGGGGGGTGAGAAGACAAGAGTTAGTGACCCCAACATTAAATTACTACCCTAAACTTGTAGGCAGGCCCCTTTACAAAATTACTACTTTTGTTACTACTGTAGGTTATCTAATTCTGCTATTTTCAAAAACTATTGTCAGTTCAACTTTAAATGAGAATAGAAAATTAAAAAATATTTCTCAGAGTAAAAATTTGATTTAGTTTTTTTGATCTTTTCCAGTCATATGTTTTCAACGTGTGATTACTATTTATTAAACAAGTAATATTTTAAAGACATACTTAGGGGGCAGCCTGGGTGGCTCAGTGGTTTAGTGCTGCCTTTGGTCCAGGGCATGATCCTGGAGACCTGGGATTGAGTCCCACATTGGGCTCCCTGCATGGAGCCTCCTTCTCCCTCTGCCTGTGTCTCTACCTCTCTCTCTCTCTCTCTCTCTCTCTGTGTTTCTCATGAATAAATAAATAAAATCTTTAATCTGTCTCTAGTTTTTGGAACTTTAAGTTTCTTTTATTTTGTTGTTAAATCATAAAGTGCTTTTAAAAATTTTAAACTAAAAAAATTTTATTTAAGTGAACTCTTAACCCTCAATGTGGGACTCAAACTCATCACCTTGAGATCAAGAGTTGCATGCTCTACTGACGTAATCATCCAGACACCACTGTTAAATCATATTTGTGAATTAAAAAAAAAAATCTTCGTTTCTGTTTACCAAGATAGGGGAGGATGGGGAGAGGATACTGGAGGACCAAGATAAGAGAGGCTTAGGCTTAGGGTTAAAGTTGATATGCCCAGTTTTGTACATTACTGAGTTTAAAGAGGACATTTGGCTGGAGATGGGTTTGAGACTTAGGGGTGAGTTCTGAGTTAGAGCTATAGATGTGGGTATACAGGTAGTAAAGGCTTACATGTGGAAGACTGTGTACAGTAAGAATTGAGAATACTTAATATAGAACTTTTATAGAATAAGAAAAACATTAAAGGAAATGATTGAGGGAGTCACCTATAAAGGTAACTGAAGAGTGATGGCTAGAGTGGAAGAGGAAGAACACTGTAGAAAGCAGTCAAGATGGTTTAGAAAGGAAGAAATGTAGTGAGATTATGCTACACAAGTTCAGATAAGGTTGGCAGTTCTCTTTGATTCAGTAGTTAGAAGGCCAACTTTTGGTAACTGTACCAGGAGCAATTTAAATCACATATACAGTTGTACTTTATTTATGATGTAATTAAATTTGTTATAGTATATGCAAAAGCCTTTAGTATATTAGGAATGTAGGAGAAGGGTGCCTGGGTGACTCAATTGGTTAAGTGTCTGCCTTCAGCTCATATCATAATTCCAGGGTCCTGGAATTGAGCCCTGCATCAGTGACTCCTTGCTCCTCAGAGAGTCTGCTTCTCCCTCTCCTTTTGCCTCTCCCCAAACTTCTGCATTCTCTTCTCAAATAAATAAATAAATCTTAGGGGAAAAAAAGAATGTAGGAGAGTTTTATTTCTTACAGTACTTCATAAATAGTTGTTATAAATAACTAACATATCATTTATGTGACAGTTCATTAATTTTGAATTAGTAATTTCCTAAGATTTAATAGATCTACTGATAAAATTAGAAGGCTGAAAACTGGGTAAAATTTTAATTTTTGTTAACCTCTTAAATTGATATTTTCTTGGTTATGGAATAATGTCTTTTTTTAAAGAAGATAAACTTTTAGTGAATCAAAGTTTATTTTATTTTGTTATTTTGGTTTGTTTTGTAATTATTACTCATACTAAATGTGATACTGGAGTAGTTCAAATGCTATTTTTATAGAGGCTCTAATGCTGTTGTAATAAATAATACTCTGAAAAAATTTAAAGGTCCCCCCTCCCCTTTTGGGCTTTGTTTCCTTTGAGTGGTGATAATGATATTGACAAGGCCTTGAAGCTAATTCTGTAGCAGAAAACTAAGGATTAAGATGAATTTATTTGAATTTCACTATGCTTCTCACAGTATCTTTTCTCAATTTATTTTGGATTTTGGATTAAGTTTCATCAAAGAGGCCAAAGAATTTATAAACATTTATTGGTGATCCATTCCCAATTACCTCATCTCTGGAAAAAGTTGGCATTACTTTTATAACAGTAACTCCATAGAAAACAAGATACAAATAGGAAACCTTTAGATGGTTTAACAATACGAGACATGGGATGCCTGGGTGGCTCAGCGGTTGAGTGTCTGCCTTCAGCTCAGGTTGTGATCCCAGTCCCAGGATCGAGTCCCACATCAGGCTCCCTGCATGGAGCCTACTTCTCCCTCTGCCTGTGTCTCTGCCTCTCACTGTGTGTTTCTCATGGATAAATAAATAAAATAAAATCTTAAAAACAAACAAACAAACAATGTGCAATGTCAGTGTCTCCACTTTTGGGAAAATAATGGAAAATTCCTGAGTTGTACTGAGTCTGGCCATAACTTCCTTGTCTTTTCATTTTTATTCACGTTTATGCCCAATTTTAGAAAATAATTACCTAAATTAATAAAAAATTCACAAGGGAAAAATAATTGACATTCTTTTTCTGCAAATCATAGAAAGTTGGTATAGAATTTTTTTGTCGTTAAGCAGCTTAAAAACAGCATTCATTTATTTACTCACATTTTCTATATGTTGAAGTGTAGGTGGGGTGTGACTGGGTTCTCTACTCAGAGTCTCACAAGGCTGAAATCAAGGTGAAAGCCATAATCATCTGGAGCTTACAGTCTTTCAAGCTCATGTGGTTGTGGGAGAGTAGACGTGCATTTTATTTTATTTTTTATTTTTATTTATTCATGAGTGAGAGAGAGAGAGGGAGGGAGGGAGGGAGGGAGAAACACAGGCAGAGGGAGAAGCAGGCTCCATGCAGGGAGCCCGATGTGGGACTCGATCCCGGGTCTTCAGGATCTCGCCCTGGGCTGCAGGCGGTGCTAAACCGCTGTGCCACCCGGGCTGCCCTAAACGTACATTTTAATGCTGGTACCAAGCAGTTACATTTGAAGTTTCCTAATGTTTGGTATATGGATTTTTTATGTGAAGTGCTCTTTTATGAATATACTTTAAATGCACATGTAGGGATCCCTGGGTGGCTCAGTGGTTTAGCCGCCTGCCTTTGGCCCAGGGCTGATCCTGGAGATCCAGGATCAAGTCCCACATTGGGCTCCCTGCATGGAGCCTGCTTTTCCCTCTTCCTGTGTCTCTGCCTCTCTCTCTCTCTGTCTCTCATGAATAAGTAAATAAAATTTAAAAAAAATAAAAATAAATGCACATGTAAAGGTGATTTATGGAGTGGCATAACTCAATGATTTAATTAAAGAAACTTAATAAAACTAAATTTACAGAGTAGTGATATAGGGGATCAAACATGTATTTTGTCAATGCTGTTGTTTCTTGTAGCATTTTTTGAGGCCCACAGAATGCTTTCAGCATCTATGGCACATTTTTGTTTCCGTTTCTTTTATGGTGGCAAATTTTTGTCCTTTGAAGATGGATTTAATTTTTTTAAAATTTAAATTCAATTAGCTAACCTATATTACATCATTAGTTTCAGATACGGAGTTAAGCAGTTCATCAGTTGCACTTAAAATGCGGTGCTCATCACATCACATGCCCTCCTTAATGCCCAACACCCAGTTACCCCACACCCCTCTTTCCCTCCAACAACTTTCAGTTTCCTCTAGTTACTAGTCTCTCATGGTTTGTCTCTCTTATTTCTTCCTTTTCAGTTTTCCCTCCCATCCCTTATGAGCCTCTGCACTATTTTTTATATTCCATATGTGAGTGAAGCCATATGATAATTGTCCTTCTCTGATTGGCTTATTTTGTTCAGCATAATACCCTCCAGTTCCATCCACATTGAGGTAAATGTGAAGATTTCATCTTTTGTGACAGCTGAGTAATATTCCATTATGTTATATACCACATCTTCTTTATCCATTCCTCTCTTCTCTGTTGATGGATACCTGGGCTCTTTCCATAGTTTGGCTGTTGTGGACATTGCTGCTATAAACATTGGGGTGCAGGTGCCCCTTCAGATCACTGCATTTGTATCTTTGGGGTAAATACTAGTGAAATTGCTGGGGTGTAGGTAGCTGTATTTTCAACTTTTTGATGAACCTCCATACTATTTTTCAGAGTGGCTGTACCAGCTTACCTTCCTACCAACAGTTGAAGAGGGTTACCCTTTCTCCACATCCTTGCCACACATTTGTTGTTTCCTGAGATGTTAATTTTAGCCATTCTGACGAATGTGAGGTGGTGTCTCATTGTGGTTTTGTATTTCCCTGATGCCTATTGATGTTGAGCATCTTTTTATGTGTCTGTTGGACATTTGTATGGCTTCTTTGGAAAAATATCTGTTCATGTCTTCTGCCATTTCTTGACTGGATTATTTGTTTTTTTGGGTGTTGAGTTTGTTAAGTTCTTTATAGATCTTGGATAAAGGATGGATTTAATTCTTAAAACCTTTTTCTTTTGAAGAAATCTCAAAGTTACTGAAATATTTCAAGGATAACACAAAGAATTTCCTAGACCATTTCAGAATAAGTTGCTTTACCTTGGAATACTTTAGTATTCTGTAGATAAAAGGACTTTTTAAAAATATATATAATCACAATCCAGCTTTCAAAATAAGATAATTAACATTTATTTGAGTATAAGATTCTTAGATCCCAAGTTTTGACAGTTGCCCAGTAATGTTTCTTCTAGCAAAAGAAATCCAGTACAGAATCACTCATTGAATTTGGTTGTTTGTCTCTGGTCTCCTTCAATTGGAATTAGTTTCTTCAGTCTTTCATTTTCTTAACCTTGTCACATTTTTGAAGAACACAAGGCAGTAACATTGTAGAATGTCCCTCCATTTGGGCTTGTCTACGTCCTCTTATGTTTAGATTCGGGTTAAGAATTGTTGTCAGGAATATCAAGGAAGTGATGCTATTTTCTTTTGATTACAGCCCTATCAGGTGTCACATGATTTCAGTTTGTTTTATTTGGGGATTAATATTGATTACTTGGTTAAGGGGTATCTGCCAGACTTCTTGACTGTCAAGTATCCCTTTTTTCTCCTTTGTAATTAATATGTAATTTGTGGAGAGGTACTTTGAGATGCTGTAATATCTGTTCTCACCAACTTTCATTTATTTCTGTCAGTTTGGATTTATGGATTCCTATTTCATTTTATGGGTTGCAATCTCATATGCTTGCTATTCATTTTGAAGCTCAAATTACTCTGGATTTGGCCTGTGTGATTGCCTTCCAGCTGTGTTCTTTTGATGTATCCCCAGAATTCTTTGAGTTTTCTTTTTTTCCTGGGGCAAGAAGATAGCCCAGCTTCATCTTGAATTTGGAACTAGACATTCTCTAAGGAGTTTTGGTTACTTTCTATCTAGAAACCACAATCCGTGTGTTCATTTTAAGGGATATAACTATTTTCAGTCGATCTTGGTAGACAGAACTAGGAAAAGATGTGTGTTTTTGTGTGTGGTGAGGGAGCGGTGGTGGAGGGAACAGGGAGAGTGGTATTAAGTTCACTGTGAGTTCACTCTGATAATTCCAATTCCAGTCCAACACCAGAGAAATCATTCTTACTTTATCTTTTTCCATACTTCTTACCCTGCTCCCACAGTGAGAAACCTGGCAACCATAATTCTCAGAAGATACTACTTTTTAAATCTGTACCCTTGTATGCTAATCAATTTTTTTTAACCTTTTCCACAAGAATGCTCTCTTACATTAGACTGTTGGATCATGGCACCAGGCGCTAGGCCATTGTCTGCACTCCACCCTCCTCCGCCCCACCAACCCCTGACCCCAGGCCTTTCAGGAAAGGAACAGAGGTCAGAAGTAGATTTAATTTTTTTTTGAAATGGCCATTGTCCTTTGAGAGTTAAGTTTGATGAATAAGGTGAATGATCAACTTGGATAAAAACACTTTGGCTCAAAAACAATGTAAAAATAAGAGTTGTAGTTATAAAATAATAAAGTAAGTTTTCTTAAGTAGACCAGATCCTAAATTATGTTTAAAGTAAATATTAGAAAAGCATTATTAAATTTTTTTTGAACATTATTGGCAAAAATATGTAATTTCTCATGGTAAGGTAGACCACAGTACTTTATACCTGTTAATGATTATCTCCACCAATTGGATGGGAACGGTATGTGAATAATCTAAAAATTATTATTAGCATTCTTATAATACTGTGTTCTATATCCTTGAATCATTTCAGGTTAATGAAGGAATTTTTTTAGGTTTCCAATAGAAATAACTTCTTAGAATCTCAGTTTAATACTATCTTTGACTATTATAGTATATCAATATAATAAATAGTCACTAAAAGACTGCTATAATGTGCTCTATCCATTATGGTTCTTTAGATTTTTTTTTATTTTTTAATTAAAAAAAGTTTTTATTTAAATTCCAGTTAATGTCCAGTATGATATTAATTTCAGGTTTCCATGATTTTTTTAATGTCCTTTGTATCACAGGCCATGATAAATCCCTTTTTGAGTTTTATTTAAGTAAAAAGTTTGTTTCTTTTGTTGAACTAATATATTACTTATATTTTTAACATTTTTCTTTTTCTTCCTCCCTTCTTGTTTTAAATTACTATTTTAACCCTTCTTTTTGGGGGGTAAAATTTTATGCTTACTAGTATTGTTAGCATCCCCAAATCTAGGGAAGCCTTTTTTCTTTATTAGTTTACTTTTATTTTCTTATTCTTATGTTTTAGTCCTTTGTATTGAGTTTTGTGCGTGTGGTTTGGTTTTTTTATTTTGTTTTGTTTTACAACCAGCCTTAAATTAAAATACACTTGGGAAGTAGGTAAAAGGTAAATAATAAGTAATTCATAATTGATGAATTAACTGAAGAGAATGTTTATGCTTAGGTTTGAAATACAATTTATTCTTTATGTTGTTTTTGAGACTCATATTTTTGTACTTGAAACAAACTTGGAATATTTTTTAGTAGAAACTAGGAAATTTACTGGCTCCTGCTTGTTCTCTTTTAGGAAAGACGCTATTCTTAATGTAACAGTAAATCTGACTATTCTTATCTTTTAGATTCTGTTTATATCCACACATCCTAGCTTCTTCTAGTAACTAGTTTGCTGTTATTTGTGCTTGGGGTTAAATTGTGAGTTCCTTGCTAAAAAAGATTTTTCTTACTCTTGCTACCAACTGACATATAATTAGGAAATTTTGTTGTTGGAAATTCAAATCTTCTATCTACTTTAATTATTTCACATTTTGGGCAGCCCCGGTGGCGCAGCGGTTTAGCGCCGCCTGCAGCCCGGGGTGTGATCCTGGAGACCCAGGATCGAGTCCCACATCGGGCTTCCTGCATGGAGCCTGCTTCTCCCTCTGCCTGTGTCTCTGCCTCTCTCTTCGCTCTATCTAAATAAATAAATAAATAAATAAATAAATAAATAAATCTTAAAAAAAATTTAATTATTTCACATTTTAAAGTAAATATTGGCTTTTTCTTACCTCTTTAAGCCAATGATCTTCAAACCATTTTAAAACAGTGGAGGGGTGCCTGGGTGATTTAGTCAGTTAAGTGTCTGACTCTTGATTTTGGCTCAGCTCATGATCTCATGGGTTGTGGGATTGAGCCCCACATGCCACTGCTGAGCGGGAGTCTGCTTGAAGATTCTCTCAGGTTGTCCTCTTCTGTATGCCAGGGACTTTTCATACAGTATATACACTCTTGAAATATAGTAAATCCTAAAGACATCTGATACTTACCACTTTATTTCTGTTTAGGCGACAAAAGGCTAGAGAGAGGCAGCAGAAATTGCTTGCAGAGTTTGCTTCACGACAGAAAAGCTTCATGGAAACTGCAATGGATGTTGGTAAGTTAAAATTTACTAGTTTAGAACTCTTATAATGACACATATTACTATAGGGATTATCTAGTTCAATTTTTACCAGTTTTTAACATTACAGACAGATGATTTCTCGTCTTTATTTAAAACAGTAGAGTGATGGGGGATCCCTGGGTGGCACAGCGGTTTAGCGCCTGCCTTTGGCCCAGGGCGCGATCCTGGAGACCCGGGATCGAATCCCACGTCGGGCTCCCGGTGCATGGAGCCTGCTTCTCCCTCTGCCTATGTCTCTGCCTCTCTCTCTCTCTCTCTCTCTCTCTCTCTCTCTCTGACTATCATAAAAATAAATAAATAAATTAATTAATTAAAACAGTAGAGTGATGGAGGAGGATCAGACTGTTATTACAGGCAGTTTATTTGGTTATTGCATAGTTGTAATTATTAGTTCTTTCGGATGGTAGCAATATGATATATCCTCTGCTATTTTCCTCTATTAGATTGTCCTTTAGATTTGTGAGGTTCACCAATATGATTTACTTCTTTTGATTTTTTTTTTCCTGTTAAATTATCCTGAGATTTTTAAAATAGCTTTCAAATACTTTTAGTGCCTCTCTTTCTGCTACCCCTTCAATATTTCTTAAAAACTGGTTCCATTTACTTTACTTCCATTAGGATTAGCGTTAGCATTTGTACAGTGAGAGGGGATGCCATTTTCCTGTATGATAGTAGATTGTTATGAGTAATTTATTTTACAAACTTTTCCTACCTCTTGCATTCCAGTGATTTTTTTCTTTTTTCTTTTCTTTTTTTTTACTTTTAGACAGAAATGCTGAAGTAAAGTTGTGTATGTAACACATATACACATATGTGCAAACATGCATACATTCTTTCACAACTTAATCTCAGAAATGACATAGTATTTCTGTACAAAATACATTCTCATGCACTTTTGTGCACATAAGCACACATAATCAACATCCAGAACATCTAGGTGTGGTAAGGGGGTTAGTCCAGATATAGTAAAATGTCTTCTAAACATCAACAGGTGAGTTTATGTTCATGACATAACTTTGATGTGTAAAGAATCTGTTAATCAGATTTAGTATCAGTTGATGTTCTCAAATGAAAGATGAGGACTTAATTCATTGATACTTTTCCTTTTTCCCCTCTTCTTTTCCTTCTTTTTAGAAATTCATAATTAATATTTTTTTCTTTACATATCAAATATAATTATAGTGTATATTAATTGTTCACCCCTATAGCCAGTTTCTTCATACCTCTTCATATAAAGTGAATTAGTAAGCACCCCTGTTTTTCTCTTCCTCATCTCTACCTTCTGCCTTTTATCAGTTATTTACTTTTAAATTGTTAGGATTGGTATCATTTTCTTTTGCAGTCATAGTCAAGTGTTCCATCCAAAGGTTGACTTTAAATGTTGAGAAATAATGACTTAAAAAATTTATTTTTTGAAAAAATTTTTAAAGATTTTACTTATGTGAGAGAGAGAGCACACATGTGTGAGCAGGAGCTGGAAGAGGAGCAGAGGGAGAAGCAGACTACACTGAGCAGGGAGCCTGACTTGGGGCTCCATCCCAGGACCCCAGGATCGTGACCTGAACCGAAGGCAGACACAACCGACTGAGCCACCAGGTGCCCTGAGAAATAATTGACTTTGAACGCTGTTGACTACAGAGCTAAATAGTGTGCTAGGATTCATTTCCTTTTTTTTTTTTTTTTTTTTTTTGAGTCTAGTGGCCTGACTCCTAGATTACTTTAAGGATATTGTATGTAAAGCATATAGCCCCATTTCTTACAGTTTCTCAATTACTAAAACCATACCACTAAACATTTCTACTTGGGCCATCACTTTGTTATACTGTTTTTTGTTTTTCCTGAAGTTTTCAACTGTTGTTTTTTTTTTTTTTTTTTTTAAACTCATGTATGCTTAAGATATCTCTGTTATTCTGCCTCCTTGTTCATACCGTCCTCGACATGTTAATTCTGTTCCAGCCTGGTCCATGGTCCAGTTGCTCTGGAGGCATGCTATATAGCCATTACCTTTAGATTTTCCTCTTGCAGAGTTTCCTCTTGCAGGGGTTTCCTGCATTTATAGCATCTCTCTTTTTTGGGTCTTGTTTTATTGGCATTTAGCTACCAGTGTATTCCTAATAATGCCTATGGATAGGATTCTAGTTTGCTCTCATGCTTGATTTTTCATTTGGATGGGTGTATAATTCTAGGTTGATACACTCTCACAATGTAAAAGTAATACTTCCTTGTTTTTTAGTATTCATTTGATGAGAAATCTGTTGGTAGTTTGATTCTTCTTCCTTTGTAGTTGAACTCCCCCCACCCCCAACACTTTTATAATTGATCCTTAGACATCTGAATTTTTTTTTAAGATTTTAATGGTTTTTAATTTTATTTTAAGTAGACTTCATGCCCAATGTGGAGTTTGATCTCACAGCCCTGAGATCAAGAGTTACATACTCTACTGACTGAGCCAGCCAGACATCCCAAGAGACCAGAAATTTTATGATTTGTATGTAGGCAGATCTTTTTTCATTTTTCTTAGTACTTAATGGGCCTTTTCAGTCTGAAGATTCATGTCTCTGAAGCTCTGAGAAAAAAAAAAATCCTTTTATTTATTTATTTCTTTTTTTATAACTAGTCATCCTCCAATATGACCATCAAATGATCCATGCCTTCTGGTATTTATGTCCTGTGTAGTCTTCTCTCACATTGCCCCAGAATTGATGTGCATGACCACTGGAATATGGCAGAAATAATACCATGTCATTTCTGAAATTAGGTTATAAAAGATATTTCAGCTTCTGTCTTAATTGTTTTCTCTCTCTCTTGAATTACTCATTCTGGAAGGAAGCCAGCTGCCATGTTGTGACCAGCCCTATGGAGAGGCCTATCTGGAAAGAGACTGAGGCCTCTGGTCAACAATCATATTAGTGAGCTTAGATGTGAAACTTCCACCTCCAGTTAAGCTTCCGATAGATTGTTAGCTTGACAACAGTATCATTAAAAATCCAGAATCAGAATCCTTTGGCTGAAATGCTGCTAGGTCCCTGATCCTCAATAACTATGTAAGATTACAAATGTTGTTGTAAGCTGCTGGTTTTGGGGGAAACTAGTTCTTACTAGTTCTCTTACTAGTTCTTAGGTAAGAACAGGACACTGAAGAGGGGACATCTAAAGCATGCAAAGTAAAAAGAACATATCATATACAAGATAAAAAATATAAAAGATTAAAATATCAATCCAGGAGTTTCAGCATTCAACTAAGAAGAATCCCATAAAAAAAAAGAATAAAAAATATATAAGGAGAAAAGTATTGTAATAGTTTTCTATTGCTGTTTTTTTTTTAATTTTTAATTTATTTATTTATGATAGTCACACACAGAGAGAGAGAGAGAGAGAGAGAGGCAGAGACACAGGCAGAGGGAGAAGCAGGCTCCATGCACCGGGAGCCTGACGTGGGATTCGATCCCGGGTCTCCAGGATCGTGCCCTGGGCCAAAGGCAGGCGCCAAACCGCTGCGCCACCCAGGGATCCCTCTATTGCTGTTTAATAGAAGTTCCCTTTTGGGTTTCTGCCCCATTTCTTCTCAGTAACTGTTAATACATATTAGATATGTTTACTTGCATCAATCCTTATTAAAATGTATCTGACCTTGACATGTTTCTCTTTCTGTTTCTCTCATGTATTTTTACCTATTTATTTAGATATGCCTCCATCTTTTAAATGTCACATATCACTTCCGTTTTTCTGGTCTTCCCAATTCCCTCTACTTATTTCTTTGTCTCTATGGACAACATCATGATTTTCATAGACTCTAAGAGTCTTTATCATAATAATATGATATTATTATTCTTGCTGTTAATGACATTAATACCAGAGGATTGCTGTTATTTTCTATAGTGGTTTTGCTTTATTAACATATATAGTCATATGTAAATGATTTCCCTACATAAATATATATTGATTATTATTATTGCTAAGATATCACTAGAATTCAAAATACAGGAGAAATAGTTTGTTCCTCTTATATCTCTTAGTAAATATTGCCATTTCCCCCTCAGGAGCTGTCATGTTATTATAAATTTCCCTCCTCAAGTGCCTCAAAAAAAAAAAAAATTAAAACCATCTCATTTCCTTTCCTTCTTTGTTTTTCAGTTTTTTAAATGTGAATGGTAAAAAACAATTTGAGGTGTATTTAACCATATAAATTAAAATCTTTTCATTATAGGGGTACCTGGGTGGCTCAAACAGTTAAGCATCTGTCTTCGGCTTGGGTCATGATCTCAGGGTCCTGAGATTGAGCCCAACATCGGGCTCTGCTCAGTGGGGAGTCTGCTTCTCCTTCTGCCTCTGCCACTTCCCCTGCTGATGTGCACATGCATGTGCACTCCTTCTCACTCTCTCAAATAAATAAATAAAATCTTTAAAAAATAAAATATCAACTGCATTTTTTTTTCTGAGTGAACATTACTTCAGCAAGGTTAATTTTTTCCAGAGTTTTATTACTACATAACTTTATTGGTATTAAAGTTGTGCTTTAATTTTTAAACTTAATTTTTTTCCCTATATTTGCAATGAAGAAAGATTTTTCTCCTGAGGAATTAAGAGCTGTAACTTTTTTTCTCCTCAGATTCTCCTGAGAATGATATTCCTATGGAGATCACAACAGCAGAACCACAAGTTTCTGAGGCAGTATATGATTGTGTTATTTGTGGACAGAGTGGCCCTTCCTCTGAAGACCGACCTACAGGATTGGTTGTACTATTACAAGCATCTTCAGGTAAAATCAAAGTAATTTTTCAGTGGAATTATTTTAGAGCCAAAGTATACACATATTAATAAATATTTGTATTAATTGGAAGTTATATCTTTGGATATAACTATAGATCTGTAACTATAGATCTGTATACAACAAGGATCAGTTTAGATCTGTATAGCAAAGTTTTTTTTTTTTTTTTTTTTTTTTTAAGCAAAGTTTTAAAATCTGGTTTTATCTGATTTTCCTGGACATGAGTGTTAGAAGAAGTGTTTAACAGAGAAGTCTCTCTGTATGTTACACAGTCTTTTTCCTTAAAGTGTGATGATGGTATAATATCATGCTAGATGGCCAAAAACAAGTTCACTTTTCTTGACAATTTAATTGTTTTAAAATTGGGAAGCCTTTTAAGCCCAGAAATATTGTCAGTTTAAATATTTTAGCTACATAAGTCACATTCACGTAGCTTTGCCTTTATTTTTTGAGCTACTAGAATCAGTAATTCTTCAAACAGCCTGCCAGATGATTTGCCAATGTATAATTTAACAATTTTTTAAAAAAGATTTTATTATTATTTTTTTAAGATTTTTATTTAGTCATGAAAGACAGAGAGAGAGAGAGAGAGAGAGAGAGAGAGGCACAGACAGAGGGAGAAGCAGGCTTCACACAGGGAGCCCAACGTGGGACTCGATTCCGGGTCTCCAGGATCTTGCCCTGGGCTGAAGATGACACTAAAACCGCTGAGCCACTGGCGTTGCCCTATTACTTCTTTTTGAGAGAGAGTGCACGTGCAGGAGCAGGGGAAGGGACAGAGAGAGGGAGAGAATCTCAAGCGGACTCTACACTGAGCATGGAGCTTGACATTGGGCTTGATCATGACCCTGAGATCATGACCTAAACCAAAATCAGGATTCAGACACTTAACTGACTGAGTTACCCGGGCACCCCTAAGAACGTTTTTGAAAAAATTTTGAAGGATTTGTCTGAGTGCTCTCCATCCTTTCCCATACTAAAATATTTTAAGGTGTGATAACTCTTACATGCTCTAGTCCCAATGAATTCAATCCATTTTAAACAGAGGAATTTGTGTGAAGCAAAGAGAAAATAAAGTTCTTACATATTTCTCCTGAGCATTTTTTTCTAGGCTGTTTATTCTCTGAATTAGTGTAGTAAAGTGGAAAGAGATATGAGACCCCCTCCAAGTTCAAATACAGGTATTGCTTGACATAATCTGGCCAAGTTTGTTGCTTTCTTTCTTTCTTTTTTTTTTTTTTAATTTATTTATGATAGTCACACACACAGAGAGAGAGAGGCAGAGACATAGGCAGAGGGAGAAGCAGGCTCCATGCACCGGGAGCCCGATGTGGGATTCGATCCCGGGTCTCCAGGATCGCGCCCTGGGCCAAAGGCAGGCGCCAAACCGCTGCGCCACCCAGGGATCCCAAGTTTGTTGCTTTCTTATGACTATAGAGATAATAGACTTCGGAGGATTGTTATGTTGGTTAAATACTGTAATATAGGCGAAAGGGTCTAATATGGTGCCTTGTAAATTAATTTCTCCTTTTGTTTCTTTTCTTGCTTAAAAATAAATTTCATGGGATCCCTGGGTGGCGCAGCGGTTTGGCACCTGCCTTTGGCCCGGGGCGCAATCCTGGAGACCCAGGATCGAATCCCATGTCGTGCTCCCGGTGCATGGAGCCTGCTTCTCCCTCTGCCTATGTCTCTGTCTCTGTCTCTCTCTCTCTCTGTGTGACTATCATAAATAAATAAAAAATAAAAATTAAAAAAAAATAAATTTCATTTGGGAAACCCCAATTGAATAGGACATTGGAGTAGAGCTGTCAAAACCAGAAATGCCTACTAAAAAGAAAATATGTGTGGCTCCTGGGTGGCTCAGTTGGTTGTGTCCAACTCTTGACTTTGGCTCAGGTCATGATTTCAGGGTCTTGAGATCAAGCCCTGTGCTCAGCGGGGAGTCTGGTTCCCTCTCCCTCTATTCCCTACTACCCTCCACCCCGCTCCCCTGCCGCAACTCCAGCTCATGCATATGTGAGCTCTCTCTAATAAATAAATAAATGTTTTTTAAAAAAATAAGACGGAAATATGTGGGAGTATTGACTGATTTTGTAGCTATATTTCTCTTTTCTACTACTGTGACAAAACTAGCTTATTAAATTATTGCCACTTAACTTTTTATAACTTCACCAAATACTTTATAATCATGAATGTAATGTTTTGTTTATTCCTTCATTCCACAAAATTTATTTATTTATTTATTTATTTATTTATTTATTTATTTATTTATTTCTACAAATATTTATTGGGAACTTAGGTGCCAGATACTGTCATAGTAAGAAAGAAAACAAAACAAAATCTCTGTCCGAATGAAGGCAGAGTTTTTGTTTTTGTTGTTTTAATCCTTATTTGTTTGTATTTTTAAAGTTGCTTTGACCAAGTTGTCACTTCATTTAATCCCCTTTTACAGTTTCGTACACTAGCTAAACTTATTAATATTAGATAATTCCACTGTATGTAACTCTTTTATCTTTTAGAGATAGAAGAAATGAATAAGAAACTAACATTAAAAGTGTTAAATCTAAAGGATGATTTTAATTGGGGACTGTAGTAGGTGAAATCTCTGGCTGTTTCCTTCCTTTCTTCCTGAGCCTCACATACCTACTTACATCTTGCATTTTACCCCTTTCTTTTTCTTACTTCTGACATCTTTCTTTATTTTGATCAGTCTCTTCTCTTTTTCTTTTATCTTTTTATGTTTGAATATGGAACATTTTAGTTTATTTTTTGTTTCAAGTTTTTATTTAAATTCCAGTTAGGTGACATATGGTGTAAAGTTAGTTTCAGGAATAGAATTTAAGGATTCATCACTTACATATAACACTCAGTGCTCAGCAAAACAAGTGCCCTCCTTAAACCCCATCATGCATTTAGTCCATTCTTCACCTACCTCCCCTCCATTCAACTCTTAGTTTGTTCTCTATAGTTAAGAGTCTCTTATGGTTTGCCTCTCTCATTTTTCCCCTTCCCCTATGTTCATCTGTTTTGTCTCTTAAGTTCCACATATAAATGAAATTATATGGTATTTGTCTTTCTCTGACTGACAGGTGTACTTATACAGCTCTTTCCACATTGTTGCAAATGGCAAGATTTCATTCTTTTTGATGACTGAGTAATATTCTATTGTGTGTTTTATATATACACATATGTATAATATGTATATTACATATACATATTACATAATATGTATATCATATATATATATATCACATCTTTTTTATCCATTCATCAGACATTTGGGCTCTTTCCATAATTTGGCTGTTGTTGCTAATGCTGGTATAAATGTGTCCCTTTGAATCAGTATTTTTTGTATCCTTTGAGTAAATACTTAGTAGTGTAATTCCTGGGTCGAAAGATAGTTCTATTTTTAACTTTTTTAGGAACCTCCGTACTGTTTTCTAGAGTGGCCCCACCAGTTTGCATTCCCACCAATACTGTAAGAAGCTTCTTTTTTCTCTGCATCCTCTCCAACACCCATTGTTTCCTGTGGTGTTCATTTCAGCCATTCTGACAGGTGTGAGGTGATATTGCATTGTAGTTTTGATTTGCATTTCCCTGAAGATGAGTGATATTGAGCATCTTTTCATGTGTCAGTTGGCCATTTGTGTATACATCTTCTTTGGGAAAATGTTGAGTCATGTCTTCTCATTTCTTAATCAGATTATTTGTTTTTGGGGTGTTGATTTTGATAAGTTCTTTATAGAATTTGGATACTAGCCCTTTATCAAATGTCATTTGCAAATAACTTCTCCCATCCCATCAGTTGCGTTTTAGTTTTATAGATTGTTTCCTTTGGTGTGCAGAGCTTTTTATCTTGTTGAGTTCCCAATAATTCATTTTTGCTTTTGTTTCCCTTGTCTCAGGAGATGTGTTTAGTAAGGAGTTGCTACAGCTAATGTTGAAGAGGTTACTGCTTGTGTTTTCCTTTAGGATTTTTTATGGTTTCAGGTCTCACATTTAGGTCTTTAATCCATTTTTTTTTTATTTTTTTAATTTATGATAGTCATACAGAGAGAAAGAGAGAGAGGCAGAGACACAGGCAGAGGGAGAAGCAGGCTCCATGCACCGGGAGCCTGATGTGGGATTCGATCCCGGGTCTCCAGGATCGCGCCCCGGGCCAAAGGCAGGCGCCAAACCGCTGCGCCACCCAGGGATCCCTTTAATCCATTTTGAATTTATTTTTGTGTGTAATGTAAGCAAGTGTTCCAGTTTCATTGTTTTGCATGTTGCTGTCCAGTTTTCCCAGCACCATTTGTTGAAGAGGCATTTACCCACTGGATATTCTTTCCTGCTTTGTTGAAGATTAATTGACCATATAGTTGTGGGTCCATTTCCAGGTTTTCTCTTATGTTCCATTGATGTATGTGTCTATTTTTGTGCCAATACATTACTGTCTTGATGACTGCAGCTTTGTAATACAGCTTGAAGTCCAGAATTGTGATGCTTCCAGTTTTGCTTTTCTTTTTCAGGATTGCTTTGGCTGTTTGAAGTCTTTTGTGGTTCCGTACAAATTTTAGGATTGTTGGTTCTAGCTCTGTGAAAAATGCTGTTGGTATTTTGATGGGGATTGTATTAAATGTGTTGATTGCTTTAGGTGGTATAGACATTTTAACAATATTTGTTCTAATCCATGAGCAATAGAATGTTTTTTCATTTCTTTGTGTCCTCTTCAATTTCTTTCATAAGCGTTCTATAGTTTTCAGAGGACAGATCTTATACCTCTTTGGTTAGGTTTGTTCCTAGATATGTTAACGATTTTTGGTGCAATTACAATGAAATTAATTCTTTGATTTCTCATTCTGCTTCATTATTGGTGCACACAAATGCAACAGATTTCTTTATGTTGATTTTGTGTCTTGTGATTTTGCTAAATTCATGTATTCTAGCAGGTTTTTTTGGTGGAGTTTTTTGGGTTTTCTGCATAGAGTATCATGTTGTCTGCCAGTAGTGAAAGCTTGATTTCTTTCCTGCCTATTTGGATGCCTTTTATTTCTCTTTGTTGTCTTATTGCTGAGGCTGGGACTTCCAGTACTATGTTAAATTACACTGGGGAGAGTGAATGTTCCTGTTTTGTTCCTGACTGTAGGGGAAAAGCTCTAATTTTTTCCCTATTGAATATAATATTAGCTGTGTGGGTTTTTTTGTTTGTTTTGTTTTGTTTTTGTATATGGCCTTTATGATGTTTAGATATGTTCCCTCTATCCCTGTTTTGTTGAGGATTTTCATCAAGAATGGAAGCTATTAAAAAAAAAGTGGAAGCTATTTTTTTCAGATGCTTTTTCTGTTTCTATTGGGAGAATCATATGGTTATCATTTCTTTTATTAATTGGCTGATATGTGGATATTGAACCACCTTGCAGCCCAGGAATAAATCCCATTTGATCATGACGAGTATGAATATGGAACATTTTAACCACATAATGAAATACAGAGACTAGTGAAATGAACTTCCATGTCTCCATCAGTCTTCAATAGTGACTAACTTGGGCTAATCTTATTTACCTTCTCTTATTTATCTTCCCCCCACACTCTGAATTATATTGAAGCACATTCCAGACATCATTTCATTTGTAAATATTTCACTTTTTCAGTTAAAAAGAAAGTTCTTGTTTTTTAAACATAACTACAGTCACCGATAAATAAACTAGTCCCTCACCTAGGGGGGGAATTGTGTTCACAATTCCCCAGTTGTTTCTTATTTACTTTTCTTAATTAATTTATAGTTATAGGGTCTCCTTGTAGTCTTTTAGTTAGTAGTTCCTTTTTCATCTCCTCTCTTCCTCTTCCCTTTTCTCAGGTAGGGGTCCTCCTACTCCCATACATTTTATTTTCTTGAAGAAATTAGGTCATTGAAGAACATTTTGGACTTTGCTGAGTACATCCCCAAGGTATTTAACTTGTTCCTGTGTCTACTATGTTTTCTCTCTTTTTGAGATATTAGTGGTGAATGATGATTATTGCCTGGATTCATCATTTCATTAGAGATCACAAATCTTCCATTTTTTTGGTTTTTTATTACTTGAAATATGTCTATAAAAGAAATATTACGGGATGCCTGGGTGGCTCAGCAGTTAAGCATCTACCTTTGGCTCATGTTGTGATCCTGGAGTCCCGGGATCGAGTCCCACGTCGGGCTCCCTGCATGGAGCCTGCTTCTCCCTCTGCCTATGTCTCTGCCTCTCTCTCTCTCTGTGTCTCCCATGAATAATAGATAAAAAAAAATCTTTAAAAAATTACTTTATTAACTATTTTGGTTGCCCTGACTTCAGGGCAACCAAATTATACATGAAAGACAGTATAAATACTATATTCTTCCCTTTATTTAATAGTGCTCAAAGTATTAAGGTAGTGGTTCTTTAGTACCTTCTCAAAATAATTAATTAGTACTTTTGGTATCATTATGATCTGTTGCAATTAATTTCTTGTTGATGATCACATTTTTCCATCTTTCTTCAGTGGGAGCATCTTCAAGCTATTCATTTCTTTTGACACAACTTACAGACTTGGGAGTTTACATTTTCTGACATGGCAAGTTACACCTTTCTAGTCCAGAAATCAGCCATTTCTCTAAGAAGCCCTAGTTTCTTTTATTGGGAAATGGTATTTAGAGACCACAGTATGGGTGCTAGTTATGCCTATTGCTCTAGACCTTTATTATAGCGACTGGTTCTTTATTGGCCTATCTTGAAACCATGAATCAAAGAAAAAAAATCCTGTGAGTTCTCCCATTAGTTTAACACTTGAGTTGTGCTGAATTAGACACTTTTGATAGAAACTCTTTAGAACACTGCTTAAGTTAAGGGCCTTTGTAGCAGTTCTATAAAGATCTAAAGGTGTTACTTCACATGCCATTTCACTATTGTGTAGAATGCCTGTTGTAAATATTATTGACATGGGAGCTTCAGTTCTCCATAGAAGGATGCAATATTATATAATCTTTTCCATTTTATTAATCACCACAGTCTTTGCAAAATTTGAGATAGTGTGTTAATCTTAGTGCTTTTAAAAAACATATATAAGGGATCCCTGGGTGGCGCAGCAGTTTGGCGGAGACCCAGGATCGAATCCCACGTCAGGCGCCCGGTGCATGGAGCCTGTTTCTCCCTCTGCCTATGTCTCTGCCTCTCTTTCTCTCTCTCTGTGTGACTATCATAAATAAATAAAAATAATAAAAAAACATATATAATAAAAATATGTAATAAGGAACTGAATCTGGAAAGAACTGCAGATTGAGATTTTTAAACCAAATATCAGTGTTCTTGTAGAAAAATGCAGAGAGTCAGGTAAAAACATGAAGGGCAAGGAGGGGAGATGAAGCTAGAAAGGAACAGAATTTTTGTATAATATTGGAAGTTGATATTAGTGTTTCCAACTTGTTAGAGAGTGAAGGTAACCATTTAAGAAAAAACTAAAAAAGAAATGAGAAGGGAATAAGTATGGTATACTAGAATATTCAATTAATCACAAAAGAAAGCAGTAATAAATTGAACATATAGAAGTAACAAAATGGCAGAATTATTTGAAATATAAATGCATTCAACTCTCCAATTCAAAGGCAGAGACTGACAGAATAGATTAAAAAATCATGAATAAATAAATAAAATCTTTTTTTTTTTTTTCTTAAAAGACGTAATACATACCAAACAGGGGGGCCTGGTTGGTACAGTCGATTATCGTCCAATTCTTGGTTTTGGCTCAGGTCATGATCTCAGGTTGTGAGATTGGGCCCCGTGTCAGGCTCCCCACTCAGTGTGGGATTCTCTCTCCCTCTCCCTCTGCCCCTCCTGCTCATGCTTGCTCTCTTTCTAATAAATAAATAATTTAAAAAAGTACATACCAAAGAGCAGAGACACAAAATATATGAAGTAAAAATTGACAGAACTAGAGAAGTAGTTTTACAATAATAATTGAGACTTCAGTGCCGCATTTTAAATAATGGATAGTAAACTAAACTAGAAGGTTAAAAAAAAGAAAACACTTTAGGGGCACCTGGGTGGCACAGTCAGTCAAGTGTCCTGATTCTTGATTTTGGCTCAGGTCATGATCTCAGGACTAGGAGATCCAGCCCCATGTTGGACTTGTGTTGGATATGGAACCTGGGAATCTCTTTCTCCCTCTCCTTCTGCCTTTTCTCCCACATTTCTCTTTCTCCCCATCTCTAAATAAAAAACTAAAGACAAAAATAAGAAAACCATTGTAACAATAGTATAAAATAGATCCAGCAAACTTACACAGAACACTTTATCCAACAAAAGTAGAATACACATTTTTCTCAATTGTACATGGAACATTTTCCAAGATAGACTATGTATTAGGCCACAAAAGAAGTTGTAATACATTTAAAAGATTGAAATCATTCAAAGTATCTTCTCTGATCATGATAGAATGAAACTATAAATCAGTAATGAAAGGAAAACTGGAAAAATCACAAATAGATGGAAATTAAAATAACACATTCTCAAACAACTGCTGGGTCCAAGAAGAGATTACAAGTGAAATTAGAAGATACTTTGAAATAAACCTAGGAAAAAATAGTACACAGAAGGAAATTTATAGCTATATAATAATGTAAATGTTTACCTTAAAGACAAAGATCCTAAATCAATAACCTAACTTTATACTTTAAGGAGCTAGAGAAGAAGAGCAAGCTAAACTCTAAGGTAGCAGATGGAAAGAATTAATAAAGCTTAGAGCATACATAAATGAAATAGAGAATAGGAGAATAGTAGAAAGAGTCAGAAAAGCAAAAGTTGGTTTCTTGAAAGTATCATCAAAATTGACAGTTTTACAACTTGACTGGCCAAGAATAAAAAAAACACACAAATAACTAAAATCAGACGTGAAAGTGGTGAACATTACCACAGTCCTTAAAGAAATAAAAGACTGTAAGAGAATATTATGAACAATATTATGTCAATGAATTTGATGTCCTGGATGAAATAGGTAAGTTCCTAGAAACATAGAAACTACCAAAACTGACTCAAGAGGAAATAAAGAATTTAAACAGACATTAAACCGGTTAAGAGAGTGAATCAAAAATCAAAAACTCAACAAATAAAGCCCAAGACCAGAAAGCTTCACTCATGATGCTACCAAACATTTAAAGAATTAACATCAGTCCTTTTCAAACTTAAAAAAAAAAAAAAAAGTCAGTACTTTCTAACTTACTAACTCATTCTATGATAACAGCCTTACCCTGATACCAAAGCCATATAAAGACATTACAAGAAAGGAAAATGATAGACTAGTATCTCTGATGAATATATATGTAGAAATCCTCAACAAAATCAAATCCAGCATTGTATTAAGAGGATTATACATCATAGCTAATTTTATTTTAGTTGCTAGCATCTCCCTGCTTCTGTTTCTTCTTTCTGCTGCTACTGTAAATCTCTTCAGAACTTAGGGCCCACATTCATATACCTGATATAAAATCTTAAATTTTTCCTTAAAAATATTCTGATAGAAAAATGAGTGTAGCTTGTGATAAATAACAGCTTTTCTTGGTGAATCATGTTGAATCAGGTAGGTTATTTAATGAGGTTTTATTTTTTTGTTGTTAATGTAGTTTTGGGGCAGTGTCGTGACAACATTGAGCCAAAAAAATTGCCTATCACTGAAGAGGAGCAGATTTACCCTTGGGATACATGTGCAGCAGTTCATGATGTGAGACTTTCATTATTACAGCGTTATTTTAAGGATGTAAGTATCCTGTTTATCATACAGTATTTTTGTCTGCCAAATTGCTGGTTACTTCTCTCCAGAGTTTTATTTTATATATTTTCTTCTATAAATTGTCATTCTGATTTAGAATCTTGAAGTTGATTAGAGAAAAAGTTAATATATGGATAGTAAACAAATGGAAATCTGTTAATAAATAAAAATTTCACGTTATAAGTGTTATGTTTTAAATTTTTATTGTGAGCTATATACATTCAGTTCAATGGAATGATACTCTATGGAAGCTTTTAGATATGGCATGAATGTTTTATGAAGATTTTTGCCGCCTTTTACTTTCATTTAAGATCTCATAATGATGCTTTTAAAATGTAAAGGAGGGACAGATTTAATTCATGGCTTCTATGGTTTCTTTCGAACTTCGTAGGTTTTTTCCCAACTCTTTGTACCTAGGAACACTATCTAGCATTCAGGTAAACAGAAGTCTTAGAAGATCAACTTAATTTAGTAGCACTTGCATTGTTAACTTCCTTGTAAAATTTCTGTACCATTTTTAATATTTTATCAGTGGATTATCAAATGATCAAATGGCGCTTCCTTTCACCTATTGTTTTTTGAATCTGCTGTTTTTTGAATTAAGAACACATATAATCAGAAGTTAAAATAGTTAAAATACAAAATGAAACATTATTTTTAGTTAGTTATATGAGGTGAATATCTTGATAAATTTCCAAATACAATTTTTTTTGTCCATAATGCACTTGATTAAATGAAAGAAACTAGTAGGAGAGGTGGAAGATAAAATAATTAGAATAAATAATAATAGGCCTAGTAATGATGCTGAGGAGAAGGATTCTGGAGGATTCTGGAGGAGATGATCACTCTAGTTAGGGAGGCATGTGTAGTGTAGAAAGAGTTCCAGGTGAGAAAAACTGGGGCTTGGTTGTAGCAATATAAACTTGCCAGATTAACAATCCAGGACTCAATTTCCTCAGCTATAAAATAGGGCTCATGTGGTCTTTCATACAGTAACCCACCAGGTTAGAAATTTCTTTAGATCACTTTACACATTATAAAGGTCAGTAAAAATATGGTGTAGCTTTTATTTTTTATTTTAAAAAAGATTTTATTTATTCAGGAGAGAGAGAGAGAGAAAGAGAGAGGGAGAGAAAGAGAGAGAGAGAGGCACAGACACAGGCAGAGGGAGAAGCAGGCTCCATGCAGGGAGCCCAACATGGGACTTGATCCCAGGTCTCCAGGATCACACCCTGGGCTGAAGGTGGCGCTAAACTGCTGAACCACCTGGGCTGCCCTATGGTGTAGTTTTTATTTATTTATTTTTTAAGATTTTATTTATTTATTCATGATAGTCACACAGAGAGAGAGAGAGAGAGAGAGGCAGAGACAGGCAAAGGGAGAAGCAGGCTCCATGTACCGGGAGCCTGACGTGGGATTCGATCCCGGGTCTCCAGGATCGCGCCCCGGGCCAAAGGCAGGCACCAAACCGCTGCGCCACCCAGGGATCCCTGGTGTAGTTTTTAAATATTCAAGCTAGACCATTCAGAGGGCTCAGGTTAGGTAGGCCTTGGAAGGTAATTTGGATTAGGTAATAAGGACCATGATTTTATATATTTTCAGAGACTCTAAAATGAAATTATTATTATTTGGAAAAAGAAGCCCATGAGTGTATATATATAAATGCATTCCTATGCACACATACACACATTTTCATGCTTTTCTCTTTATTCTGTATTGTTTCTTTGAATTTTTTGCAGCATTTATCTTATTAATCATAGACCAATAAATGTCTTCATTTTGAAGAAAATGATGAAATTGTGCTAAGTTCTGCTTTTGCAGAAATTTACTACCACCTTTATTTAGATTTTATTTTGTTGCCGTAATCCTGGTTTTAATTTTGTCATTTTTGAATCACTGTAGAGTAGATGAGTAGTGATGAATCTTAGAGCCAAACAGAAAAGCAAAACAGCTTGATTCAGTGAAAATATAACCCAAACTTAGGAGCAAAATAAGTTTGAGGGAAGGGGAGATCTAATAAAGAAGAGAAAGAGTATGGTATCTCTTTCTTAAAGCAGCCAGAATAGCTACTCATTTCTAGAAAAAAGTCTTTTTTTATAAGCACTGTAAACTGAGGACAGCCCAGCAGTTTAGTGCCGCCTTCAGCCCAGGGCCTGATCCTGGAGACCCAGGATCTAATCCCACGTCAGGCTCCCTACATAAAGCCTTCTTCTCCCTCTGCCTGTGTCTATGCCTCTCTCTCTCTCTCTCTCTCTCTGTGTCTCTCATGAATAAATAAATAAGATCTTAAAAAAATAAGTTAAAAAGTTAATAAAAAGTTAAAAAAATAGTTTAAAACTATTTAAGTTTAAAAGTTAAAAAAATAAATAAGATCTTAAAAAAAAACTGTAAACTGAAATCTGAACTGGATAGAATCTTTGTTGTGTGTTGTCTGTTAGTGATTGTGGGATTTTATTCTTAAATATATATATATTTTTTTACACAGTGCTTTTTTACTTTCATTGTGGTTTCTTAAGTATATCTGGCATGCTCCCTGGACTGTATTCCTCTACAGGTATAGGGCCATTCTTATATTGGTTGTATTGTTCCCTCAGGGCTTAGCATGTGCTATGTGTGTTGTAGATGCTTACTGAATTTGTTACTGAATTACTCTAGGATAGAGTACCAGAGTTTCATAAGCAGGCAGACTGTATACAGCAGAAGAGTTACTATTAATGGGTATTGATTTTGATTATAGAATTGAACTGTGTAAACTCTATTCTCTTCACATCAGTTCCATGCATTTTACAGACAGTACTGTTACTGAAACTGGGAGTGTTAGATATGAGAGAGAGGACACAATAGGGAGAGAACCTGAGCTATGGAGTCAGATAGACTTGGGTTTGAACTGGGGCTCTGCCGTTTATAACTGTGTGATCTTGGTAAACTTTATATCTTTTTTCTAAGATTTTTTTTTGGAAGGTTTAAATAAATATTGAGGTTGTGAAGATTCAGTGTTAAGCAATTCCTAGCACAGTGCTGAACACATTGTTGAGGTCTTCCTAAAATATTAGTGTCATGTTAGTCAATGTTTCTTGCCTTTTTAAAAAATCTTATCTGATTCAAATAAGAAATAGATGATGTACTGATTTTATTTTATTTTTTTAAAGATTTATTTATTTGAGAGAGAGTGTGGGGAGATGGGGCAGAGAGAGAGAGGGAAAGAAAGTCTTAGGCAGACTTCGTGCTGAGTACGGAGCCCTATGTGGGGCCTGAACTCAAGACTCAGATCATGACCTAAGCCAGAACCAAGAGTCAGACACTCAGCTGACTGTGCCACCCAGGTGCCCCCTGATTTAGTTTTAAAAACTAACTACTTTTATTAAAAAGAAAGATTAATTACATTTTTATAGTACATTACCAAAGAGAGCAGCTTGGTTATTAACTGGCTACCAACCATTCTAAAATGATCTAAATCTGCTTCTACTTCAAGTGGCTCCAAAGCGTAAAACAGAGATGAGCAGGTCTCCTGTTGCTTTTCTGATTTGTAACAATAGGAGCTAGCTCACCTGCTGTGAGTATTTGATTTGTGCTGTTACACATCTTAAATCAACTGGGAAGACATTTTGCACTGTGTATTATTTTTCAACTTTCAAATACTCATGAAGAGTCTTGATTTAACATTGGAATTTTGTGTATTGTGTAAAGATTATTTGGTCATCTTACATTATAATGTAAAAATTTCATTCCAATATAAAAATAAAATTTAATGGTGTACTCCATTTTAATGGCTTTCAAATCTTTCATCAAGTACTTTCATTCATGATAGACCACATTCCTAATATTGTTTTGGGATGGCCATGTGTTTACTACAGACTCTAGAGGGTAAACTTAAGTTCAGGCCCAAGTGCTATTTGACAGAGGCCAAATGAAAATTCAAAGAAAACTATTTTAGATGGAAAAGTCTAAGCCTGTTTATGATGAAGGGAAGGAATTAGTAGAGAAGAAGAGGAGAAGTTGAAGATGTAAGAGAAAGAAGAGATAAAAGCAATTAACTTTTAGAATAGATTACAAAAGGGTATTGTAGTTGCTTATATAATCTAGGTCCCTTCCCTATTGCATATTATATTAAATCTTTATAAATGTTAAGGTCCCTTATGGGGTTATGACCAAATTTTAGTCTAGAAAGATGTATGGAGGGCGATGCATTATGCAGAGAAGAAATTGGAGTCAGGGAGACCAGTTAAGAAACTTTATTGAAGAGACACCTGGGTGGCTTGGTTGATTAGGTGACTGAGTCTTGATTTCAGCTGAAGTTATGTTCTCAGGGTTGTGAGGTCAAGCCCCATGTGGACTCCCCACTGACTGGGGAGTCTGCTTGGGATTCTCTGTTTCTCTCTCCCTTAATCCTTCAACCCCACCTGCATGCCACACGTGTATGCTCGCTATCTCTCTCTCTCAAATGAATAAATACAAAAAAAAAAAAAAAAGAATAAACACATCTTTAAAAAAAAAAACTTTATTGAAGAACCTATTCCCTCCCACACGTGTATGCTCGCTATCTCTCTCTCTCAAATGAATAAATACAAAAAAAAAAAAAAAGAATAAACACATCTTTAAAAAAAAAAAACTTTATTGAAGAACCTATTTCCCCCCCCCCCCCAACAAATGATACAGACATGAATGTTATAGTGAGAACGAAGAGGAAGGCCAAAATTACCAGTTATTTAGGAGATAGATTTTGTATGGTTCGGGATCTAATACTGTGGTGTGAAGTAAAGAGTGTGATGTAGAATAACCCTTAGCTTTCTGATTTGGTGACTAGATTGTAGAGTTTTTAAACCAAGAGGAAAAGAAAGATTCATGAAAAAAATGACAATATTTTTAAAAGGCTTTATTTCTTTATTTTAGAGAAAGAGTGCTGCGTGTGCAACTAGGGGCATGGGCAGAGGGAGAAAATCTTAAGTAGACTCTGAGCTGAGTATGGAGCCCGACATGGGGCTTAATCTTAGGACCCTAACTAAGATCATGACCTGAGCTAAAATCAAGAATCAAATGCTTAACTGAGTGACCCACCCAGGCGCCCCATGACACTTTTTAAATGTTACCTGAAGGACATCAAATTAGAGATTTCTGTTTGACAGTTGAATATTTGTATCTGTTATTGAGGCAAGTGATCAAAATTTGGAAGGTAGTTGAATTTACTGATTAAATCATTCAGGGAGAATAGTTTTAGTAAGAAGAGAGTAGCAGAAAAATATAGAACCTTGAGAAATGTAAGCTTTGAAGGGACAGGTGAAGAAAAGAGAGTCTTAAAAGGAAGCCTAAACCAAATGGTTTAAAGAGATGAGAGGAAAATCAAAAGAGAGTAGCACTATGGAAACCAGGGGAAAGTAGGCACTTTAACAAAGAAGTTGTTATTCCATTGCATATATATACCATGTCTTTATCCATTGATGTATCAATGGACATTTCGGCTGTTTTCATTATTATAATACTTCTATAAACATAGGAACACGTTTCCCTTTGAAATAGAAGTTTTGTATTTTGGGGATATATACCCAGTATTGTGATTCCTGGATCATAAGGTAGTTCTATTTTTAACTTTTTGAGGAAACTCCATGCTATTTTCCATAGCAGCTGTACCAGCTTGCATTCCCACCTTCCACATCCTTGCCAACACCTGTGGTTTCTTGTGTTTTTTACTTTAGCTGTTTTGACAAGTGTGGGGTGATATCACTGTATTTCTGATTTGCATTTACCTGATGATGGGTGATGTTGAGCATCTTTCCATGTGTCTGTTGGCCATCTGTATGTCTTCTTTGGAGAAGTGTCTGTTCATATCTTTTGCCCATTTTTAATTGGATTATTCGTTTTTTGGGTGTTGAATTGTATAAGTTCTTTATTTATTTATTTATTTATTTATTTATTTATTTATTTATTTATTTATTTATTTATACTAACCCTTTCAGCCATAGAAAAGGATGAAATCTTGCCATTTGCAACATGGATGAAGCTAGAGAGTATAATGCTAAGCAAAATAAATCTGTCAGAGAATGACCAATACCATATGATTTTACTCACATGTGGAATTTAAGAAGCAGAACAAGCAAAGGAAAAAGAGAAGAGAGACAGGACAACTTAAGAAATGGTGTCTTAACTATAGAGAATGGATGGATGGTTACCGAGAGGAAGTGGGTGGAGGATGGTTGAAATAGGTGATGGTGATTAAGGTGTGCACTTGTGATGAGCACTTGTCGTGATGAGCACCCAGTGATGTATGGAATTGTTGAATCATTATATTGTACACCTGAAACTAATATAACACTGTGTTAACTATACTGGAATTAAAAGAAAAGAAAGAAATTCTTAATGTCAGATATCACAGAAAAATTAAATACCACATAGAACAGGTAAAATAATCAACAAAAGAATAGTTTACACTGAACTGTAGTATAATATTGAGAGTTTACATTTCATGAGGTGAAGAAAGTGTAATTTATAATTATTCTCATTTACTATGAGCCTAGACATTTAGAAACTAAAACTTTATGGTATTTCAAGTTTAAAGATTTGCATTATGGCTCTCAAGTCGGGTGTTACTTTTTATCACAAAAATATAAAGTTCACATTATTATAAAAATATGAAATCAGAGGTTTATGTGGATAAATTTAAATATGTTTATATTTCTTTAAAATTAATTGTATTTTGCCTTTTTTTTTTTTTTTTAAGAGTTCTTGTCTCTTGGCAGTATCAATTGGCTGGGAAGGAGGTGTTTATGTACAAACCTGTGGCCACACGTTACATATAGATTGTCATAAATCTTACATGGAATCGTTGCGGGTAAGTTAATTTAAAGATGTATATATATTTCCAGGTATTAAATATTTTTACAGCATATACATCCCAGCTCATCTTGGGTAATTTTGATCACCATTTGAACTATCCAGTCTTGTAATTCCTTGACCTCTTTGGCTTTAGGGATTTCATTTTTTTGCTTCACTTTAGCAAATTATTTCCATGGTAGTAATTTTAAACTTTGCTACTCTAGTTCTGAAATATAAAGCTCTAATATCCCACCATATCATTTTATTATCTGATTAATTCTTCAGATTTTCTTACTTTCATTCTCATTAGTGTGTTTTGCTTCTGACATCAAGATCTCTAGTCCTTTAACCCCTTTGCATTTTTCCTAGCATTCTTGGTTCTTTCTTAGCCTCACTTTTTTGTACTATGCCTATTCTGCTCTGAGTAACAGTCATTTAATCATCCTGCCTTCATTTTAGATCCAGGCAGCTAGCCCTGCCAGAAAAAATCATAAAACTAAGTGAAGTGGTATGTCTGTAAACTTGTAGTTTCCTGTATAGTAGTGGCTTAGACTGGGGTCACCGACTGTAGATATTACATATCAATTCCTGTTTTTGATCAGTTTCCTCTCCTAGTGTCTTCAGCAGCTACTCCATATCTTATCCCAGACTCTTCACCTAAACTGTAAGATCCCTTTCCTGTCATTAGCTTCTGTCTCTTCCTTTGTCACCAGGAAAACATGTGGCTTTGTGTCACATACTAAGCTTAATTTCTTGCTTTGCTTCTCTATTCCCTGATAAATGAGTCTGCGTCCCAGTCAGTCCTTTCTTTTCTACTCTTTGAGGTAATATTCCTTCTTCTGTTCAGGAATAGTTTTTCTGTTGATGTTCTAGTATTCTTTTCTCTTCATCATCTCAGGGGCCTTGGTCTATTAGTAAGTAACCTCTTTTTCTTCTGTATGTTCAGTTTTTCTGCCTGTTGTTACCTTTCTTTTCAGTTCATAAAGATAGTCAGGTCCCTGTCATTCCAAATTTCTTCCCTTGGCTTTGTATTCCCCTGTAGCTGCAGGAGAGTGTTTTTTTTTTTTTTTTTTTTTTTTAATAAGCTTTAATTCACTTTTATTTTTCTTGTATAAAACTGTGTGGTAGCTGGAGCCTGGGTCCTCTGCACGGAGACTCTGCTGTGGGTCTTTACAAGATGGTCAGTGAATTCCTGATAGGGAGACTTGGTGAACACAGTCTCTTTCCAGAGATCAGGGGTGAGATAGCTCTAGGTCTTGGAGGTCGCATCAAAAGTAGCCTTGGCAAAGTTCCCCAGGGTGGCAGTGCAGCCCCTGGCTGAAGTGTAGCAGTCGTCAATACCAGCCATCATCAGTAGCTTCTTGGGCACAGGGCCTGAGACGATGCCAGTGCCTCTGGGGGGCAGGGATGAGACGCACCAGCACAGAACCACAGTGGCCAGTCACCTTGCATGGGACAATGCAGTTCTCAGCTTAACTTCCTAAAAGCCTGGCCTTCTCTGTTCCCCAATTCCTAACTCAGAAGCAGTAGATTCCTACTTTTTTCCTTTTTATCCTTCCCTCTCACATTCATTCACTTAGAAAATTATACTGATTCTGTTTCTTAAATCTCACTTGACTACACTCTCATTATTCTTGCTTCTATCTTTTTGTGTATTTCTTCATCTCTCATCTTGACTATTGCAGTTGCTTTCTTATCATTTTCCTTGCTCCAAGTCTAGCTTATTCACTATATTGATCATTCTAAAATGTAAATCTGATGATGTATGTCATTGGCTTAAAAATCCTTTACTGAATTCTTCCAGATGAGGTATGGTTCACTCTTTTCTGAATGATTTCAAGATACTTCGTGATCTGGCTTGCCTGTTGCTTCTGCTGTATCTTTCATCAACTCAGCATAAGCTAATTAATAGTTCCTTAAACACATTATGCATTTTTCCTACATCTTCATTCAATCATTCGTTCAACAAATATTTACTTAGTGTCTAGAGTGTTTGAGATACTGTGATAGACATTGAGGATTCAACAATGAATAAGACACAGTTCTTTTCTTCCAAGGGATTACTATGCATTGCGTGAGATAGAAATAGACAGTTGTGATATATGTGCTAAGTGTTATGAGGTATACACAGATCTTGTTGGAACATCTGCCAAATACCAGAACATTTGATGAAGTATGGTGCTTGAGTGATGAAAGAGAAGACTGGAAAAGTAATTAGGGGTCAGATCATTAAGGGCCTTGTGGCTCATGTAAGGAATTTGAACTTTATTTAGATAGGTTCTTTACAGAGAGCCATTAAAGTCATTAAAGACTTTTAAGCAGAGTTATGACATCTTCAGAACGATCATTGTGGCAATTGTGTAGATGGTAGAGGATTATTCTGGGATTTCAGTAGAGTAAGAAAGAATGTGATGATATTTGGGAGGTACAGGATGATAGTGACATGGGCTTAATTATTGCACTGGAGATGAAGAAGAGCTTAGAGATTTGAAATATATTTAGAAGAAGCGTCTTCTGGACTTGGTGAGAAATGGCAGATGGAGTGTAAGAAGGAGGAAGGAAGGAATCAAGATGAGAGAGAATTGTGATTACTGAAAGATTTTGATTGGGAATTAGAGTCTCACATTAGGTGTGTCATAGTGGCAACAGAATGATTGGGAGACTAGTTAGGAGATACTAGCAAAGAGAGTAGAAGGAAGAAAGTGGATAGAAGGACTTAATGGGATTTATTAAGTAAATAAATATTGGGGTGGAAGAAAGCAGAGACCTGAAGGAGCTGTCATGACTCTCTTCTTTTTGAGGCTGGAGGTATAGCTTTTGCTTCTAGAGTAAAGGGCAAGGCTGGAATAGGTGAAGGGACTTGACAAGTGAGGAGGTAGTTTGGAAAAACTACCTTGGAATTGAGTGAGAGAATTCTTCATAGGATGTTGGAGAAAGATTGCCAGGAAGTATTCAGGGTTCAGTTGAGGTGGAAAGAGTTGGTAGCAAGAAGTTATTGCAGTTTTCTTTAACAACACTTAATTTGAGTGCAGAATTGGAGAAGTCATACAATGGATTCATTTTATATGAAGATTTTATGTGATATGTATGATAGAAGGACAGATGGAGGGGGGAATGAGAAGTGTTAACCAAAGAGTTTTTGAAGTGGTACATCACAGTGTATAGGCGGAATAGGAAAGGCTTGATAAACTGGGAGAGAAGTGAGGAACTAAAACATAAAAGAGATAGGAATTGGCAGGCAGACTGTAAGCTGTTTGGATTTAATCTTTTCACATATGGACAATTCGGGGTCATTTTAGTATAAGGGAGTGGTCATGGTAACAGGTGCTGGAGTAGAGTAGAGGTCAGTGCCATAGGAGCTAATGAAGTCAAAGAGCTGATGGACTAAGATATAAGATTGGTTATCCCCACATATGCTGAAGTAACATAGGAGGGTGGTAGGACTTGGAGCTATGAGGAAAACTCATGTAGGTACCAAAGTCATCAGTGATTTGAGGGCAGTAGATGACAGTAAAAAGAAAAGAAAATGGGTAATATCCCTAGATGACATGAGACACAAAGATGGGGGAATGCAAGAGTAAAGATCGCAAGCCAGCAGATGAGAAGGATACTGAGGTGTGAGGGTGTGGGAGAATGAGCAGTGCCTACCTGAGGAAGCTTCTGGGGAGGCTTCAGGAAAAATCCTATTTTCAGTTAAGGCAAGGAGGGAGATCTAGTATTCTTTAAAATTAAGGCTGTGGGGGAACTTATGATAGAATGTCCTTCAATCACCCCAACCTTCTATATGCTCTTCTTCTATATCTTTGAAACTTAGCTCCCAAGTCTCTGAGAAGCCTTCTCTGTTGTATTTTTCACATTATTATTATAATTTATTTGTTTCTGTTTGCTTTTATATTATTAGTACCTTAAGTCTTTATGCTATCACCTGGCACAGCGTTTGACACATGATAGAAGCTTTAGTAAATATTTGTAGAATTGGATTTAAGAACACGTGGTGTTACATTTTTAAGAACTGGAAAAAATAAATGTCAAAAAGTAAAAAATAGAACTTGATTCTTTTAGCTAACGTATTTGAGATCTGAGATATTGTGAAATGAGCACTAAATTAAGAGTGGGGAAACTTAAATTGATCTTGACATTGTCATTACCTTTGTAACCATAGGCAAATTGATTTTCTTCTCTTGGTATCCTTTTCTCCTCATTATTTTTGTCTTGTTGGTAATAATGTTCATATTGTAGCATTCACACATTTACATTAATGCATTAAAACATACTTTGAGATAAAGCATTAAGTTAGTGGCAGAGTAAGAAAGAGACTGCTGGGAAAAAGAGCAATATAGTGGTTAGGACTGCACAATTATAATGGCCTAAAAGAGCAAAATGGCTGTTTGTGGTGGTGTCAGGCAAAAGAAAGGAACAAATATAACAGTCTGGATTCCTGCCTTAAATCTTCTGGTTAGATAGCATATGTAGCAGTCTCTCATGAGCAAGAATTTCCTCCTAGGCACATATGCTTATGTATCTGTGTTTAAAAAATTTGGTTTCCTCCTCTTCCTATCAGAAACATCTAAAGGAAAGAATGTTAAATTAATTCCCTTCCTACCACACTTACATTCTAAGTACTCGTACTAAATCTTTCCCCTATCCATTAAACCTAAACAGATTCACTGCATGAAGTCCAGTCAGTTGTGTTTGGCAGTTAGACAAAGACACATCACATTTTTTAGGCTTGATTTATTCTCAAAAGTTGTCTGTTCTCCATCAAAGAACGTGGGCACTGAATCTTCCCACTGGTCACCTACAGTTTGTAGAAATAGGGGCATAGAGGTAGGAGAAGGTGATCCACTGTAATGTGGCCTACTTTTTAAGTTATTCTTTATCTTGAATCCCTATTATGCATCACTTGCATCGTTATCTGAATGTTTCATACTAAGGAAAGAGTAAGATACTTAAGCAGTTCTTGGTGGTAGCAAGCGTTGCATGATTGCCATGTTGAAAGCAGTGATTTGATAAGCTTCAACAGTCAAATGAGAGATTTTGTTTATGGGTTTTTTTTTTTTTTCAAGAAACATCTTTTTTTAAAATTTAGATTCAGGGATCCCTGGGTGGCGCAGCGGTTTGGCACCTGCCTTTGACCCAGGGCGTGATCCTGGAGACCCCGGATCGAATCCCACTCGAGCTCCCGGTGCATGGAGCCTGCTTCTCCCTTAGCCTGTGTCTCTGCCTCTCTCTCTCTCTCTCTCTCTCTCTGTGTGTGTGTGACTATCATAAATAAATAAAAATAAAAATAAAATAAAATAAATAAAATTTAGATTCAATTAACATATAGTGTATTATTAGTTTCAGAGGTAAAGTTTAGTAATTGATCAGTTGCATATAACACCCAATGCTCATTACATCAAGAGACTATGTTTATGTTTTTATGATATATATTAGAGATGTCTTTTTTTTGGCATGGTTCATTTGTTTACTATAAAATGTAATGGTATAAATTTTTGTTTTCTGTAAAGGCATGCATTATAAATCTGTATGTTTATTTCATCTTTTAGAATGACCAGGTTCTTCAGGGCTTCTCAGTGGACAAAGGAGAATTCACCTGTCCTCTCTGTAGGCAATTTGCTAACAGTGTTCTTCCTTGTTATCCTGGGAGCAACGTGGAAAGTAACCTTTGGCAACGTCCTAGTAACAAAAGCATACAAGATCTCATAAAGGAAGTAGAGGAGCTGCAGGGACGGCCGGGAGCTTTCCCAGTAAGCATCAGTGTAAGACAGAAATATCCTAGTAAACTCAGCTCTGCTTTCAACTCTCATTTTCATTCCTTTCATTTTCATTCCATTTCTAAATTACTCTGGACCTTTAAACATTTAAAAGCAATTGCTTTTAGATGTTTTTCTCTTCTGTTTGTGGCTACTAAAAACAAAAATGGGAATAATGGAACAAATTATTACCAATGGGTATACCTTTCCTTAGTCTAAATTGTTATAGTTTTAATATACATCTTCCAGATCATGAAATCTATAAGCTTACATATGGTTAGACTCTTTTAAGATGTTGAAATCTTTAAAAGCAAAGCCAAACAAATAAACAAATTACATATATATGTATCTTGCAATGTAAAGCACAGTCTAATCATTTAAAAATATGCCCATTAGGTATATTAGGATTAAAATGATACATTTACATACACACACTTTCTATATGTGTAATTATAGATTTACATACATTTTATGTGTGGTGTATTAGATAAAGTATCATACACTTAATTGAACTATTCACTGTACTTCAGACTATTTTATTGTGGGATTTGGTGTAAGTGAACCCATCTTTTATCCCATCCAGTAGGATTTATTTTTTTGATTTAAATATTTAAATATTTCACCTTCATTATAGATTTATGATATGGTCTTGGAAAGAAGTGATAGCTGTGCCTAGTTTAAGCAGTAAATTTATGAAAATATTAATTGACTTTTGAAACAAATTCATAGTTAAAAGCTACTCAAAGATTTATCTTCCCGCAGTTTCTTTTCTCAGTTGAAGACTAATTATTAAGTCTGTGGTTTTTTTCTTTTCTAAATCTAAATTTTTATGTGTTTAAGATATCCTTAAAGCAAGGGACATTAGGGATGCCTGGTTGGCTCAGTGGTTGAGCATCTAGCTTCAACTCAGGTCGTGATTCCAGGGTCCTGGGGTCAAATCCCACATCAGGCTTCTCGCAGGGAGTCTGCTTCTCACTCTGCCTATGTCTCTGCTTCTCTCTGTTTCTCTCATGAATAAGTAAATAAAATCTTTAAAAAAAAAAAAACCAGGGACATTAATATTAGTTTTTATGATATGAAGTTAAATGAAAGGTTGTTTATGAACATGGAAACTGTTCTAAAATATTATTTTAATGACATCTCATTTATTTGTTTAGAATATAAGTTTGTGATTAGTTCACAGATTATAGGCTAACCAATCACAATATGGAATTAGGATAAAATAAGAGAAAATATTTCAGATCTGTTTTATCTTTGTGCGCTAAGTATATTTATAGTGGATAGCTAAAGTACATCTGTTTTAACTTTTTAACTTTAATTTCCTAGTATATTCATATGATAAACATTGTAGTGTTAAGACTATATTAGAAAAAATGAATATGAATAAACTTTATTTGTATGTTTGCATTTTTTACAGTCAGAAACCAACTTAAGTAAAGAAATGGAATCTGTAATGAAAGATATCAAAAATACCACTCAGAAAAAATATAGAGACTATAGCAAGACTCCAGGTTCACCAGACAATGATTTTCTCTTTATGTATTCTGTTGCTAGGTAGGTATACATGGTATATACTTAAAATTTACTTATTATTAATAGTTGGTTTTTTGTTTTATTTATGCCATTCATATTTATTTGAGTAAAGGATGTGTATTTTTATGGTGGTTGAAATTATGGCTAGTTTTAGAACCTACTCAAAGGATCATAAAAATGTAGGTTTCCTTCATTTTCTGAAGTTTTTATCTTAATGAAGTATTGGGTGAAGTATTATTATCTATTATAGAATATGTGGGAAAAGTGTATTATTAACATTTTGTGACTGATGTCTACCTCAAAGCATGTGGCTAAACGGTATTGTTAAGAAATCACTGTTTAAGTCCTGTCAAAAGTGATGATACTAAAAACAAAAACATTGTATGTAATATGTTAAATACTTTCAATTTTTTTTAAATTTGTAAATAAGAAGATCTTATTTTGTTTGTTTTAAGCTAGTAAAATATCTGGTAATATCCTATAGTGGTTTAGAAAATCAGATAAGGGAGACAGAGCAAGAGATCAGGCATGTCTAAGCCTCTATTAGTAGCTGGCAGGGGGCTCAAGAAAACAGAGGTAAATACTTCTCATCTTTCAAATTAGGTAGGATTATTTTAATTGATTGAGTAGGCGTTCAATACCTAAGAAATAGTTCCAGATAGGAATTTTAGAAAACTTAATTGAATGAAAATGGAGAACCATAAAAACGTAAATAGGGAAGAACTTGTAAACACATTCTGCCAGAATTGATGCTGTAGACTCCTGGATATCCCTAGAGGCATACTTTGTATTTTGTCCCAAATAATACTATAATAGTATTAGATTTAGATTTAGAGATTATATTTAGATTTAGAGAAATAATATAACTTGAATGTCAATGTCTGTAATATATCTAATATGACTTGAGTGTCTAATACAATAATATTAGATTTAGATTTAGATTAATAATATATTTAGAGAACTAATATAACTTGAATGTCATGCAGCAAATTAGTGACACACAGGAGTAGAACTCAGATCTTTGAGTCAAGGTTTCAATAGCTGTCCTTTTTCCTTCCCTGTATTCATCTTTTATAGGTCATATGAGCATGCAGTTCACCAGGGCCAATCCCTCTGCCCCATTCATGGAGCAGAGGATAACAAGAGTAAAGGAAGTATATGTAGTCTTTAGAACACAAGAAAAAAGGAACCAGAAGTGGGAAAATTGCAAGCAAGTTAGAGCTCAAGATAAGGAAACACTAGTCTTTAAGAATGCAAATGTTGGACATGGCTTAATGTAAAAGGATCTAATGGATTGGGAAGTAACTTTCTAGTCTGCACATTCCTAAACTATTGTTATTTATCTGGAATACTTCAGGAGAAGAAATAACAATTCAACATTTTGTGTCTGGAGAGTTACCAGCTGCATACTGTAATAAAATACATTTTTTTGTGAAAACTAAATTGAATATGATTTAATTTTACCCTGGTTTCAAGGTTTTAAAAAGCTTCTTTACTATATTGTGATAATGTAGAAAACTGAGATGAATGTAGACCAAGTCAGTTATGCCATGTGTATATGTGTGTGTACATATTTATGTGTATATATGTGTGTGTTTATATAGATCTGTATATGAGTGTGTATATATGTACATGTGTGTAAATACTATGTTTATGTTGCTTATGTGTTTATGCTTTTTATTTTCTTAGGATCTTATAAGAAAATTCTGGTTGAATAGGAATGATTTGTCTATGGGATTTGTCTGTAGTATGATAAATCAAATAACTTGATTTAAATTAGTTTAGTGGAAGTTTTAGATTCCTGTTTTTTGAAAGTATAAATTCGTATTTTCTTAAATATATAAGTAACTTATATAGCTTGCTGTGGTTAATAGACTTCTCAGGCCAACGTATTTTGGTTTTTCTCTTTTTATAGAGAAGCAGGTACTGATATCAGATGTTATTTACTCTGGGTATATATAGAGAATCAAAAGATATGTTCTCTCCTCTCATTTTTCTCTGATTGCTAATGATAAACTCTAAAGCAACAAGATAATGCTTCTGAAAATGAAAGTATATAACCCTTAAAAAACTCATTATCCTTTGGTTAAAATTGCTCAGGCCATTGCAAAGTTCTCACACTGAGATTGCATTCCTTCTATAAGTTTTACTTAGTCATGAAAAATAAAATAAAACAAAACAAATTAACTAAAAATTAATAAAAATATGAACTTAGGGAAAAAAGTATGTTGCATCCTATTTGAATAGAATTTGATTTTCTCAAGGAAGAAATCAGGCCTTTATATATATCTTGTGCCTAGTATATAACCTTATTTCATAACTATGTTTGATTACAGATTATGATTATTTTCATGCCTAAAAGGTAGGCATTAAAATATTTGGTAATATTTAAAATGCTTAAATGTTTAAGTGAAATATTTAGAAGTAAATTTATTTTGAGTTATTTAACTTTTAAATTAAATATTGTGATTCTTAAATGTACAATTCATCAGAATGTGCACATTTATTTGTATTTGATATTAGTAATTTGAGTGGAATACAACCCTTATTTCCAAGAGCTGAATTTCTCCTGACTGTGAATGAGTAATTTAGTTTGCTTTTTAGGGAACTTAAATTTTTTGATGTTTAGGAATAAAATATTTCTAATGGTTAAGTAGCTTATTATAAAGCTGTTAATTTTAATAATTGTTTTAGAGGGGTTGGTTTGGGTTTTTTTGGGGGGTGGTTATTTTGTTTTGTTTTTGTAGGGCAATACAGTATTTCTTTGTTTTTCATTTTATTTGCATGGTGAAGCCTTGGAGGATTTTTTGAGGGCAGCAGAGAAGAAATTGTTGAATAATATCTTTCTATAAAATTAATCAAAATTACTATATTCAAGTTTTATTGTATTTCCAAAAAAAATGTCTGTTGCAAATATCAGTCATTCAGATGGATTTTGGAAGGTTAATTGGGGGAGGAAAGCTTTCTTCACCTAAATACCAATTCATTATTTCTTTATTGAAACAATAAATGACATTAATTTTAGTAATTGATTTTTCCAAGGATTTGGGCTCAGGTTACATATAGGCTAGAGGTATTGATGAGTGGCACTTGGCCAGTATAAGGTGAGAAACATGGAAACAGATAAAAAAATGAAACATAAGTAACTGAGATGTAGATGGAGAGACATCTTTAAGTCACAGTGGGCAAACTGCTCAGTAGAGTGAGTGAAACTTACTTTATACATTAGTTGCATTGTACATTTAAACTTTATAAACTAAGTATGTTCAAAATAAAAGGAATGCTTGCTAAAATACCAAATTATGAATCCTTTTAAAAACCAAGAAATTCTTTGATAAAGCACCTCCCCTTTCCCCTTTTTTTGTTTCACTGCTGGATTTAAGGGAATAGAAGGGTCGAGTCAAGAAAAGAAAGAGAATAAGCTACAAGGACTAAAAAGAATCTTATCATTGATTTCATACTCAAACAGATTGCCAGTTCCTAAGGTGCTTTTGAGCACTTTTGCTATGTACCATCAGGGATTTAGAAGCTTTATCTGAAATGGTACCTGCTCTCCAGGAATTTACAGTTTAGTTGGAGAGACAAAGCCAATATATATCAATCTGTATAAAACAGAATGTGGTTTGTTTTAAAAAGATCATATTGAAAAAAAGTGCTATAGAACTTTAAAAGGGAAGATGAACAAATTGAAATACAAAGTATGTGGGAATGTTTCTTTACTGTCTCAAGAAAAGGGAATTAGTTCTAACTCTTGGAAGAGTTAGAGCTTGAGCTGAGTTTTATGTAATATAGGCTATGGTATGGGCAAAGATATTTTTTCTTTCTGAGATATTGAGTAACTTGCTCAACCAGTAGACCCGGGCCTTAAACCCACTAATACCAGTGTGTGTTTGAGTGTCTTTGTATGTACATGTGTATACACATAATTTGTTTTTTAAATTATAGCTCTAAAAATAGAAGTTCATACCAGAGGAGGGTAGGGGGGAGTAGAAGGGAAAGCAGACCTTAGTCATGCAAAAAGAAGCTGGAGCATAATTGGAGGAATTTTTATATGGCATATGTTGATGGGCACCAAGATAGACTTTAAGCAGTCTTTCTCATTATTGTTTCAATTACAGAGGTTTTTTAATTCTTTTTTTTCTTTCCAAACTAATTTGAATGGATTTGTGTTAGAAATATAAAAAGTAGAGTATGCTTTTCTCAGAGAACAATCTTCATTTTTATATCCATTCAGGAGAGCAGAAACAGAATATCATGTTGGAATTTTCTACAGTGAGGGAAGATCAGACATGGGGGCATATGATGCTTTGTATGTTCTTTTCTCTAGCAAGTCTCAAAGGGCCAATTTTGATGTAAATGAAATAAGGAAAAGTTGAGGGTTAGGGCTTCTGACATTGATATTTTAAAGTCCTGAATTATTACATGATACTAACCCTTTGGATAGGTAGGGTTTTTGTTTTGGGGGTTTTTTTGTTTCGTTTTTTTTAATGTCAGAAGGAATGTTTTTCAGGAGATTTTCTAACCATAATCTGAAATAATTAATTAGATTTAGTAGTTTTCTTTCCAGTATTCTTTAAAATCAAATTCCTGATAACATGTTTGTCATCCTTTAACGTATTTTATTTGCTGATTGAATAAACAGAATTGTTCATGCATTTATATTTTAATGAATATTTTTGCAAACTGTGCTAAAATAAAAAGTTGACATTCTGGTTCTGACATTTGTTTGTGAGAATTGATCATGTTTCTGGTTAGCTCTTTTAAAAGTACAATCTAGGAAATCTTAGTTTTTATAAGAGAATATAGCCGTTAATTTTTTTCTACAGATTAGGCAACAGAAGATTTGTGAAAACAAAATATATTGATCTCATTTATATTCCCTTGATGAAGGAACACATGCTGGTCTCCGCTCGCTTTCTGTCCACTAATATGAAATCCTTGTCCCTGCTTCCTTGCTGGTAGGTTTTTAGAAGTTCAGTGAGCAATGCAAATCGCCTGAAGGGTGGAAAATTCCCTTGTCACACAGATGCCCTTATCAGCAGCAACCAGATGGAGCTCTGAGCAGGAACATTAGCAATGTTAAATTGCTTTTCCCCCACCCCAGTAGAGAGGATTAAAGCATTCCTTTAGAAATGGGTGGCGAATGTACAGACCTAAGAATATTAATTTTGTTAACACTTTGCTTGTATAAGTAAATACGAAATATATTGTATAAGTAAATATATGAAAATAATGTTTCAAAACATTTTATATTAAAAATACAACCCAAACCAGTTAAATTGTTTTAAGTAACACAGGATAATATTTTTCCTTGAATTCATTTGCAGAATAAGCTTGAAATTTTGCCTTTTCTTTTTTTTAAGGTGAGGATATCTCACTGTTAGTGTCAAATGCATATCTTGGTTATAAATTAGTTTATTCAGTTTTAGTTGTGGCAAAAAAGGTGTGTTAAGTTTATTAATATTGTTGAAATAAAAATACAAGCATTTTATCACTTAGAATTCTCATGTATTCTGGCAAAATTCATTGGCTATTTTACTTCATTGTTTATAAGTAAATCTTTAGATTTTGCATCAATTTGATTTTTAAAATGTCAGTTTACTAATTATTACTAATCTGTAAGCTAATGATTGCTAAATATATTATAATTTCAAATCTATGTGAACTTTATTGATGTTTAGCAATGTCAGTGGTTACACGGTCTACTTTAATAAAACTAATTTTAGAAGTCTATAGAAGAGACTACTACTGTTAATGATAATGTGTTTTTCATAGCTATTTTGATGTTAGTGATTTTGTGTAATATTGATTTCTAGTTACCATTTAAGCTCCAGTGAGTGATAACCATTTCTCTGATAGAAAGTTGGTATGCCCTTGTATTTTATATGACAGTAACCACTCAATGGCTAACATTTGGGTATAAACTCTTTCATCAGATTCATGTGCAGGTTTATGAAATGTGTTGCTGTTCTTTTCCTTAAGGCCCAGTTTTTAGTATTTGCCAACATTTGGGATTGTGCAACAATTATATCATGATGTGCAGTTTTGCAGGTTATAATATGAACATATAATATGAACGTATAAGGTTATAATATGAACATATATTTATTTCTAAATATTAGATAAAATATTATTACAGATATTATGTAAGCTATTCATAAAGCTCTTCAACTTTATTATTTAGGTTGACTCAGACATATCAGTAACAGGAATTAAAAGGTATTGCTTCAGCCTAATTGAGATATATTTAAATGCTTTACTTACAGAACCAATTTGGAACTTGAATTAATTCATCGGGGAGGCAATTTGTGTTCAGGTGGTGCAAGCACAGCTGGCAAAAGGTCTTGTTTAAGTAAGTAGTAAACAGTGCTAAATTTATAACATTTTTATTTTAAAAACATTTTTAATTATGTCATTTTTGAAAGCCTATACAGGCAAAGTGATCTTTTGATGTAGTTTCAAATCTATTTATGTTATAAATATTCAGTTTTAATGGTGATTAATGTGTTTTATGGTTAATCTTATACTTCATAGAATCATATGAATATTTAGCTCTTTCTATACTATGATTACTCAGTGTAAATAAATTCCATACCAATAGATCAGATTTACATGGGCTCAAAATTAAACAATATAGTATTCTTAGCTATAAAAAGTTACCTTCAAACTTAAATTCTTTTAGAAAAGTTGTACATTGGATTTAAGAAAATCTTTTTATAAATAATTTTTGTTGCCTACAGATTCCTGTAATAGATACAGTGCTGTTGTTATTAATGAAGGTATTTGTGCTGTATTTTGATGTGAGCATTAAAATATATTAAAACTATGGATGTTTGCTTTTATTAATGAATATACTTTATATTGTAAAATGAGCATGTTCTTTAATACTTTTTGTAAGTTTGAGAGAAGTTTTATTTGGAACTTAATGTAGATTTTTCTTTTTTTTTTTTTTTAATGTAGATTTTTCATGAGCATGATTTTGAAGCTATCACTATTTAGCCAACAAGAAAATTAATGTGAATACTAGGGGTAATGTTACTTAATGTCAGGTATAGCTAGTTATTGGTCCCAAATCACTAGAGTTAAAATGTTACCTTAACATAATTGGTACAGGAAATAAAAATTGTTTAAAATACATAATATTTTCTTCTGAAAAATGATTATATTTTCTTAAATGCTAAAAATATTAGTAATTAAAAATTACCAACATACAGATTTTTCAAAAATATTCGTATTATTGTGAGAATATGTATGTGATTTTAGGATGATTTCAAAGCAAAGCTCTGAAGTACTTATTTTACTTTATTTCTATTTTTAATTAATTAATTTTTAAGTGAGCTCCATGCTTTTCAGTGGGCATGGAGTCCAGCATGGGGCTTGAACTCATGACTAAGATTGAGACCTGTGTTGAGATCAGAAGTTGGATGCTAAACTGACTGAACTACCCAGATACCTTTTTTTGAAATTTTTAATGTTAAGGTACAAACTTATGTGAAGTTTCAACCGAGTTACTTTTAAAATTCTTACTAGTTGCATTAGATTTTGATATTTTATTTTGGGTTATCACTTGATTCCTAGAAATGTAAGGTTTTGGAAGTTATTTTTTACTGAATATTTAGTATTTACTGACTTTTGTATATCCTGAAACCATACATATACTCAGTCATTTAGTATTGTTTTAAGGGAGAAGTTGTTGATACAAAGGAGTTTTAGCTTCTATACTGTGTGAATTAGCAAAAACTGTAAGTTCACTTATTTAAGTTACTTTTTCTTATTAATTTATTCTTAATTGTTGTTTGGCATTGGCTATTAATATTCCAGAAACTGTTATATTAGAAAGCATTTAGTAAAGGAATTTCAGTTTTATGTTAAAAAACTCTACTTCATTTTTTTTTCCTCTGAGGTACTTAAATTTATCCAGAGACTTGTAAATAATGAATTTATAGAGAATCTTAAAAATAGTAGTAAAAAATTCTAGCAGCAACTACTTCAATTATCATCCTTAATTTTAATTTCAATTATTAAATTGTTACTTCCACTTTCTTTTTATTTTCCTCTTTATGAATAAGCAATCATAATGTGCCGGTATAGAAAAGATCCTGATGAAGATCATCCTAAATCTAAATTTAATATGATTTTCAGTTTTCTTTTTCTTATGATTTATGTTAGTCCTTTTTTCCCCCAACCTTATTGAAGTATGATTGACATATATAGTTGTATATATTTAGGTTGTACAACATGATGGTTTTTATTTTTATTTTCCATATGATTTATTATTGTTCAATTGCTTATACATTATCCTAATGTAGAATATATGTTGTATAAAATCCCACTGTTTTGCAAATGTAGAAATAAACTTAATATATTTGTTATTTACATAAGCCTAACTCAAACCTGATTTGTTGAAACCAGAACTTAAATTGATGGTGTGTCTTAGGACCTTAAATCAAATATTTCATTTTTTCCATCTTCTAGTAGAACTTTAATGATATTATTAAACAAAATTTCTCTCTTTTCTCTAGAGACTCCTCATAGGTCAGTATTTTCCTGTTTCTATTTATTGCTCTCTGTTTCCTCTTAAATATCTCATTTTTAAAGTCTTTTTATCTTTTCATAATATTTTGAGGAAAGAGTAAGAAAATGTTCCACTAATTAAGCCATTGATATGGAACTTACACTTTGGAGTAATGTTCCATTACAACTTCGTGATAAAATTGAAGGTTAGTCAAGAAAACATAAATTTTGTCAAGAATGGCTTGAATAATGCCTGATAGATCCTTATGGATAGACACATATGTACACACACATACAGGGAGAGGGGGAGAAGATTGCTCTTTCTATAACAATGAAAGCGAAAAATATTACTGGCCAAATTTATATTGAAAAATAAAATTGTAGTAGAACAGTGTCATTCAGCACTTACATGTTCAAATTTTTTAAGAATTGAAGTAAAGTGACCAGTATCCAATCATAATAAAAGTTTATTCCTAAATATGTATCTGGGAAATCTTCCAAAGTAAAAAATGAGTAAAAGTAAAAAAGCAGCATACTATGGTATTTTAATAATACCTTACATTTGTAGTTTTAAAGTTTGTGAAGTACTTTCACATAAATTATTTAGTCTTCGAAACGACCATGTGAAATAGGTGTTATCTCTTTTTCATGGAACAGGAAACTGAAGCTCAGAGTGATTGCCTTGCCAAGTCATACAACTGGAAAATATCAGAGCTTGCACTTGAACCCAGCCCTTCTGACTGTAAATTCAGTTATGTAAGACATATCCCTTGCCCTTAAGTATCCCAAAGGACATAAATTTTTAAGACATTTTATCCATGGACTTAGTAAAAAACATCTTACTATATACTGTTGCCTTGGGATCTTTCCAGGCTATACCCACTAACACTCCTATGATTTTATATTTTCTTTTGTTAACCTTTCACTGAGTTTCCTATTTTTGTTTTGGGGCACTCCTTCAGATATTTTCTCAAGTCCTGATTCCTTCTTTCTTGAATACCAGTTGGGTTTCCTTTTATTTTTCACTAGTATACGACTGGTTCCCCCTTGTTTGAGATCATATTTAGCTGGTAAAATCAGTAAGGCTTTTGAACATGACTATAAAAGATAAGTGAGTTTAGGATTTTTGTTGCAAATTGGTATATACACTAAAAAATACCACCAATTTTGTTAGCAATAGATGTAGGACAAAACAGATACAAAAATTGAAGGCATGACCTTTTAATAAGAATAATGTTTTATTAAAATTAGTTAATTTCTTTATTTAAGTGATTTGAAGGTAGATATGGAGCACCATAGATTCCAATGAAGTTAACAGGCTTTCAACACTTTTTTGCCATGATGATCCTAGTGTATTTCTCAAGTAGAAATTGTTGAAAACAGTGGCTGTGGTAGGAGTGGAGGGAAGAGATGTCATTTGATAAATTGTTAATATTGAGGATAGTTTTTAAAAAAATATCTGTCTTTAGGTAAACAACATCTTTATGTATCTTTGGTTCTGAGGCTATCTGCATATTACTGTAGTTTAAGAAGCGACAGTTCACATTACAAATGAATTTCATGATTTTATAGAGAGATTAAAAATCAAACTTTAGTCGAGAGGTTATGGCAGACCTTTCCTTTGACATTTTCATTGCGGGGCTCTAACTTAATTTTGATATAATTTATGATCTCATCAAGAAATGATGCATGTGGTGAATAACTGCCCCTATTTGTTATTTATAGGAAGCAATCCAGCTTAGATATATGCAGGCAATTTAAAATAATTTTAATTGCTTGAAGAATGAATTTTGGTTGATTTCAGAGTTAGAAGTACTATTTGATGTTGACTTCATCCTACTGTAAGACTGCATGAAGATACTGTTGAGTAGGATCACAAAATTCCTTCTAAGTAGTTTGACCATGTTCTCTAACAGTGGTAAAATTCTGATATCTATGGTTTATTAAGGTCTATTATTAGATTTAAAAATTATGAATCCTACAAATGAGTTGAATCACAATTTTGTTCTATTCTTTTTGTTACCCCGTAAAATTTGGTGGAAAATTTGGCCACCAAATCATTATAATAGTCAAAATGTGTAAATTAATATAAAAAATATAGAAATTGCCTTCTGATTGTATTCTTTATGAATAGGCAGATGATTTGGGAGCAAGTTGTTTTGCCTCATGGATTCTCTCTTCCTTGTACCCAACCAAAAGATTGTTGTAAGAACTCAGTGTCAGGTCTTCATACCTTATAAATTTTGATGTTACTATTTCTACTATTTCAACACTACCTTTATCAAATTTGTGTACAGATATGTGTGGGTAAGGAGACCAGATGCAAGATAAAAGTTAATTTTTAGTTCAGCCTTTTTTAAAAGGGCTTAACAGATGTTCTATTGACCTGTTCAGAGATGAGGTGAGATCAGAATGGGATTTATTCCCAAAGATTGATATAGTTTATCTATTGGGAGCAAAATACATTGTTAATTTGGGGAAGCCTGGATTAGAGGGATAAGGGTATGTCTTAAAAATCTGAGCTAAAAGAAGTGGCTTTCTTCTTTAAAGCCATTCTGACGTTTCTATGTTTTGTGGCCAGGTAGCCAAACCTTCCTTAGTTTATGATTTGTATATTCCAGGAACTAGGTACCACAGTTAATAATTTTCACTATCAGGGCATGGGGGTCCTCAGATCTTCTTAGGTTTAGGGCAGGGCATCTCCTTTCTTCTGGACTATGATTAGAACTCCTGCTCCTCAGTTTTAAATGAGGTACTCAAATAAGAACTGGATTCATGGAGTGTGTCCTTTTTGGCAAGGAGGAAATTGGGATTCCTAAGAACCAATGTTTTCTTTACCTTTCCTATTACTACCTATGTGTAAAAGTAGATTTGTACCTCTCCCCATATTGTTCCAAGCAATGTTATAAATGTAAAGTGGTAGGGTGCCAGTCATTTAAACCTTAAAAGTAGAAGGAAAACAGTTCCATGAAATTAATACTAATGCTATGATACCTGAGGTGACCAGAGAGTGATAGCATAGTGTGCCTGGGAATAGAGACATAGGAACTCGGGGAGGCAGGAGAAGAAAACAGCATGGAAAGCAGGAAGGTACTAAAGATAGCGTTTTCCTTTCACATTTTCCCATACTCACATGGGGGAATAAAACATCTTCTAAGCAAAGCTCTGCTTTTTTTTTTTTTTTTTTTTTTTTTTTTAGCTCTGCTTATTTATCCCCAATCTTGTATGTGCCTTCATTGACTAGAAGCAACATAGGATACAGTGCTGGAAGGAGCATTGAGTTGTAAGATCTGGATTTAGTCCTGTTTGTTATCTTTTGGACTTTAGGAAAGTCACCTAATTTTTTACCTTATTGTGAAAATGGGGATGATGATAGCTGTGCTGACTATCTGACATAACTATCGTGGTTAACTTAAGAAATTAAATGGTAAAAAATAAAACAAAAGTATATATACACATCTATGTACATACATTAACATCTAGTTTATATATGAAACTGAAGTATTTTATATATATTATTTTCTTATTACCAAATTTTTTCTTGACCCTTCAAAATTCCTACCATGATTGATACTTTCTTCCCTGCTCTGCCTTACATGGAGTGATGAGGAATGGAATGGGGCAAGATGAGTCAGCTCCTGTCGCCCCATGACGTGAACTTTCTGTTTCTTGGGAACCAGAGCTGCAGATCTTCCTTTCTTCTTAGAGTTGTTCCCAGACTTTATTTGAGGAGCCTTTTCCTATCTTTCTGTAGCTAATTTCTTGGGTGTGTAGAGGAACTAGGGTTAGCTGACTCAGCTCTAAAAGGAGTATACCTACACCTAGTGTATTCACCTTGGATAAATTGGTCAGAACCATTTCCTTACTTTGATTGGTAATTTATAGAGAAATTGATAGTTTTTTTCACCCCTGTGGTAGTTCAGAGAATCATTTGGCTAATTGTTTTTTTCATTGACAGTTATTTAATCAGGGATAACTGCACTGATAGGACTAAAATCTTGAATGATCTGAAACACAGACGCAGTTAAGGTTTACTATAAGTAAATTTTAACAGTGGTACAATTTAACATGGAACCAACTTATGAAAGTCTTTAGGACAACTCCTTAATATATATTTCTGTCTTAATGACATGAGTTCTACTAAGAAGTAATCTACCAGTTTTAGATTGCTGGTTATTTTAATATTGATAAAGATTGAAGGAATTGTTAAAACTTACCTTTTTCTTCCAGCTAAGAGTTCTTATAATTAAGTCATAGGGTGTTTTTTTTTGTTTGTTTGTTTTTTGTTTTTTGTTTTGTTTTTTTAAGGACAAACCAGTCTTTCAGTGGTGTTTTCTGTTTTAGTAAGGACATGTCTGTCTTGTGATGAAGCACATTGTAATGCTTTAGATTTGTCACAGTTATAAAGAAGTTGATTTGGTATTACAGAAAATAGAATTCTTTGTCCCAAGTGAGTTGTCAGAACAACCAACAGGGGGAAGAAGATGGTGGGAGCAAATAGGTCAAGCACTGCTCTAGTTGTTAGAGTTGAGAGCTTAGTCTCTTTGGGGCAATAAAATTAGAGCTGATTAATTGGCCTACTTCTTGGTTACTGAGCCAGTGTGTCATTATGACAGAAAAGGAAGAGTATAAATCCTTCATGAATTTTATGCTTATATTGTATGATTTTTTTTTATAGGATTGCTGATTTATTCATAATATTCAGCATACTTAAACAAAATCCTGCTATATACCAAGCACTACGCTAGCCTAGGAAGTACAAAAGAGGAAAGGACACAATAGTCTTCTTCAGGGAGCTCTCACCATTAATGGGAAAGAAAAACCTGTGAAAATAATTACAGGACTATATAAGAAGTGATAAAATAGGATTAACTCAAGGTATAGATAATGTATAAAGCAAGGAATGGTTACATCTGTCTCAGTTATGGTATTAGTGAAAACTTTACAGAGGACCATTTGAACTAGCTCTTGAAAGATGAATCAAGTTTGCCTGGAGAATAAGAATGTACTATTCTAGGCTGAGAGAACAGCTTGCAGAGACAGAGTGAGACAACATGACACACTGGGGAATACTTGGAAAGAAGAGGAAAGAAGGTTAAGAAATAAAAGTTAGAGGTTAGCTCACGAAGAGCTTTCAAAATCTGTTCCTTCAGTGGTTTTTACCAGCCAGTTATGAGATAATGTGATGGACTTACTGTTTCCAAGGATTGGGAGAGAGTGAAATGAAAGGCCTGAAGCTGAATGAGCATTCTTGAGTAATCCAGTTGAGAAATGATGTAGCGGTGGAGTGAAGCAGAAGAGGGTGGATCATAGGAGGTAGAACCTATGGGATTGATAATCAGTTTTCTTTGGAGGGCAAGGATGTTGGATTTGAGTTCCCAAGTATTTTGTTTTGTTTTGCTTGTTGGTTTTGGGTTTTGTTTGTTTGTTTGTTTGTTTGTTTGGTGTTTGTAAGGGCAGTGATATCATTACCCCAAATAGGAACTATAAGAAGAACTGAACTTTGCATCCCAGATAACATTGGGCTATATAATCAGTTTATTTTTGGATATATTGATTTTGTGGTGCCTTTTGAACATTGAAGAGCTAGAGAAATTTGTGAATTGTAAACATAAGTAGACATGGAAGTTAAATTTGTTGAAGTAGTATGTGCAGAATGAGAGGGAAAGAGAACCAAAGAAGGGCTCCTTTTTCTTTCCTTGTGGAGAATGTTACCTTTTAACGTTTAACAGAGGAAGAACACATAAAAGTAACTGAGAAGCAACTAGGGTAGAACCAGGGACGAGTAGTACCAAAAGTTCAGGGGAAGAGAGAGAAGAGACTTAAAAATATATATATTAATATTTTTTGTGGAGTAGTTTTATGTGGAGACCTGATATTTGTAATGCCATAATTTCTGATTTTAATTGTGATATCTCAAGTTTAGAAATATTAAATTTATTATTTGGAATTTATTCTTGCAAACTTTATATATATATATATATATATGCACATATATATATATATGTAAGCACACCTATCTACACACTACAGATATATGCTATTACTATAACTATTATTGCTATATAACAGGCCAGAAAGGTGGTATTATTCCTGTTTTACAGATAATAAAACTAAGGTTTTTTTGTCCAAGAACATATGATCAGTATAGAGCTTGGATTCTTGCCTCCTATACACATGTTGAAATCTAGCACACCTCTAAATAAATTTAGTGATGTTTCTCATTTCTGAAATGCTTTTATAAATGTGGTTCTAGAATTTTAAAACATGTTGTTCCGGAAAAGAAGTTATCTATTTTTTTTTTTTTTTTACTGTTGTTATTCAAGATTTAATAATATGATTTCTTGATATAATTATTTTTCAACTTTTAAAATATCATACAAACAGTTGATATTTTAGATGTTTTTGGGGGTGCCTGGCTGGCTCAGTCGGAAGAGCATGCAACTCTTGATCTTGGGGTTGTGAGCTTGAGCCCCGTGTGGATGTAGAGATTACTTAAAGAAATAAAACTTTAAGAAATGTTTTCCCATTAGTTTTAGTTTTTAACTTTTTGATTATGACATAGGTTCTCCTTATCCTATATCTACTACTGTCAATATTTGTTTTAGTATAAGAAATATTTTTACTGCTAAGTGAGAATTTATTCTTATTGATAGATAGCCCTCAGACTAAATTTTGAAAACATAGAATAAATAATGAAAGGTATTGATTGTTATTTGGCCAATTCTCTGTTTCCTACTGAAGTTACTTGCAATTTCTAGCATTGTTTTTCAAAGATAGATGTACCTCATTAGATATTCTTCAGCTCTAAAGTCAGCAAAAGACTCTTGTTATATATTGTATTAATAACTTTAGAAGATACTTCATGGTTACAGCATCAGTTTTCCATAACAGTGGAAAGGGATGTGTTCGTGTTAGGAAAGGAATTTTGCGTTTTTCTTTCAATCATAAAACCCCCAAGGAGAACGAGAGTGGTAGAAATAGCAAGGAAGTAGCAAATCTTCAACTGTATTCTTAGCTTTTCCAGTAAGTAATAAGGTGATCAGGCAAGGTTATTCTTCCTTTCTTTGGGTCTTTTTCCTCATCTGCAGAAATGAGGACATAGAAGAGATGAAAAAGTTTCCTTCAACGTTTGTATTTCTTTAATTATGGTAGAGGTCAGGAAAATAGATAAATTGCAGCATTTTTTTTCTATGCCACCATAGTTTCAATGCAAAACAAGTTAGTAAAATTGCAACTTATATGCTTTTGATTAAATCAGAAAAACTCCCTGATAATTGACTTTCATCATGAAAGGAAATACTAAAAACAGCTCTTTAATTCATTTAATACCTGTGTAAAAAAATCTAAAACTCTTCACCTTGCAATTTGAGTTAATATTTTTCCATTCAAGGAATTCATGTCGTTTTTTTGTTTTTGTTTTTGTTTTTTAAAAAACACTTTCAGGTTTTAGAGACTTTTGCTATAAATTATGTACTTGGGAGAAACAATCTTTTATGTGGAATTGAATTGAAATAAAATGACCAGTATATCTTTCATCATTTTATTTCTCTGCTGAAAACATTCCTGTTGTCAGTGGTATTAGTTGAACCAGTTTACTGAAAAACTGGAAATCTGGGAAACTTAACTGTTCTCAAAACTGGGGATAACAATATTACCTACCTGGTAGAATTTTTGTGAAAAGTAATTGAGGTAATCTATATTAAATGATTTCAAAATAGCGCTTGACATGTAACAAATACTCAGCTAATGTGGACTATTAGTAGGATGAAGAAATTTTAAGAAAGGCTTTATACTGTACGTTGACTTGCTGCATGAGGTGAAGCAGGTTAAGGTATTTACATTCTATTTGTTATAGAGAGATGAGATTGAAACTTACAGTTATGTCCAGTGTTAAGATTCAGTTCCCCTGCCCACCTCCTATTTTCTCTACCTGCTCCAGAGTGGAATACTTACTTTGTTCATCTTATAGCACTCATATGTCTTACAAAAGCTTCCCAAAACTACAGCTACTACTACTATTACCCCTTCTATTGCTATACGACCCCACACAAAAATCATATTGGTGGATCTTAAATTAATCTAAAATATATTGATTTCTAAGTTAGTTGCCTTGAGAAGTAAAACCTTGTTTTGTTTTGATTATTTTAATTTAGAGAATAAGTGACAATATACTTGTGTTATTTGGCTTTTTTTCTGTCTGATTATAAGAGTTAATTTTAGTCATATGTCAGAAAGTATTATCTGACTTTCTAAAAAATGACTTTTTGAGTCACATATGTTTTTGAATATTTGTGACAGGATAATCTAATCCATTCCTTATCATTTTTGCCACCAAAAAAGGACATGTGATATGAAAGTAAAATTTAGGATTTTCTTCTGAATGACTTAAAAAAAATTTTTTTAAGGTTTTATTTATTTATTCATAGAGACAGAGAGAGAGAGAGAGGCAGAGACATAGGCAGGAGGAGAAGCAGGCTCCATGGAAGGAGCCCGACATGGGACTCGATCCAGGGTCTCCAGGATCATGCCCTGGGCTGCAGGCGGCGCCAAAGCACCGCGCCACCGGGGCTGCCTTGATTTTAAAATTTTAAAGAAAAAGTCTTTTTTCCCCAAATGTCATGAACAGAATTTTGTTGAAAGCTAAGACTTGGGACCAAGCTGGGTGGCTTGGCTCAGGGCGTGATCCCGGGGTACCAGGATCGAGTCCCACATTGAGCTCCCCGCGAGGAGCCTGCTTCTCTCTCTGCTTATGTCTCTGCTTCTCTCTGTGTGTCTCTCATGAATAAATAAATAAAATCTTAAAAAAGAAAAAGTTAAGACTTGTAGATTATTATAGTTTAGACAGAAGAAATGAAAACAGCTGGAATAATTGTTAAGTAATATTGTTTTATTTCAGTTTTTTTCTTCATGTTGAATCAAAAGATAGTGAAGTCACAATTCAGTCTAAAGAGGATACAGGGGAAGATATTACATAAAGAATTTCATCTAACAGTGATTTATGTCGATGTCATTGTCAGTATCACTCAGATTAGAGTATTGATAATAGTAAATCTTCGTTAGGAGATGGCCACAAGAGTGCCAATTGTCAAATCTGATGCATAAAGCCAAGGAAAAGTAGGTCTGTGACAGGAGACGAGGAAGACAAACCATTCCAGTATTAAGATTGAGCATAAGGTTAGTCCAGATTCCAGTAGAAATTATTTGGATATATATTTCAGAATTTACCTTAAAAGAAAGTGTGAAGTAGTTGATACTTAAACTTGGTGAATTATAATTAGGAGGATGGAAAATATTTCCATGTGAATTAGCTAGAAATTTTGTCTGAATTTTGCTCTGGAAGGATTACGTGAACTTTCTAATTACCCTTTTTTCATTTTGTTTAGATCAGCTGTTCCATGTATTAGCCTTGCACATGCGACTTTATAGCATTGATTCTGAGTATAACCCTTGGAGAAAGCTTACGCAATTAGTAGAAGAGGTGAACTCACAGTAAGTATTATTGAGAGATTAAAGTCAATTAAAACTGTTTTTGAGAAACAGGTCAAGTATTAAAATAGTAAAATTCTTTATGAATGTGTGAATTTTCCTTATTAAACACAGAAATATATTAAAAAATAAAAAATGTTTACCATTATACTTTCTGTAAAAATTGCCTAACAATTCATACCATCTGAGAAAATGTTTAAAAGAATCCCATTAATTTTTATGCAGTTAAAAAGTTTGAATGGAGGTGCACAATGGCTGATTGCCCTTCTTTTTATGTCAGAATTGATCAGTGGGTTCAGGTAACCTTAGTCTGATCCCTTTACTGTAAAGTTCCCCATCAGTCACACCCAGTATTGTAACCCCTGATGATTCATTCCTGCCTAAATCTGGTATTTCATTAGATACTTGAAAAGAGTGATTTAAAACAAAACAAAACAAAACAAAACAAAATCTCACTTCTGATTTATTAGCTAGGAATGATTTTTTAATTTATGGGAAAACTTCCCCATATCATCTATTTGGTTACCCTGAAGTATAGTTTGGTAGGATGAATGCTTGATTTTTCCCAGTTTATAAATTTTCAAAGAAATGAATTGATGCTGTAGCAACTTCCAGTGGTGACCAAAAAGTCATGGTTATTTATTTGATGATCTTATCATTTTTATGTATTTGATGTGTTCACTCCATTTTTGCCATTCTTCTTTCCAGTGCAAATTGTCCTACTTTATTATTTTTATTGAAGGATAATTGCATCAAAACTATGCGTATATCATAGACATTCAGTATTTTTGTACGTTACAAAATGATCTCCACCATAAGTCTAGTTACCATCTGCCGCTATACAAAGTTACTGCAATATTGACTATAGTCCCTATGTTGTATATCCCCATGACTTATTTTATAACTAGAAGTTTGTACCTCTTACTCCCCTTCACCTATTTCACCTATCCTCAACTTCTTTCCACTTTAGTAACCATCAGTCTGTTTCCTCTGTGAGTCTATTTCTGTTTTGTTTTGTCCGCTTGCTTGTTTTGTTTTTTAGATTCCAAATAAGTGAGACCATACAGGATTTGTCCATCTGACTTAACTTCACTTAGTGTAATACCTTCTAGGTCCATCCATGTTGTCACAAATGGCATGATTTCATTCTTTTTTTTTTTTTTTTATTTCATTCTTTTTTATGGTTGCGTGTGTGTGTGTGTGTGTGTGTGTGTGTGTACACATATTTGACATCTTTTATCCATTCATCTATCGATGGACACTTAGGTTGCTTCCATGTCTTGCTATTGTAAATAATGCTGCAGTGAACCAGGGGTGCATAAATCTCTTCACTAGTGCTGGCGAGATTGTGGAGAAAAGGGAACCCTTACACATTGCTAGTGTAGCCACTATGGAGGTTCTTCAGAAAATTAAAAATAGAACTACTGCCGTACGATCCAACAATTCTGCTTCTAGGTATTTACCCAAAGAAAGTAAAAACACCAATTCGAAGATGTGTATATTGCTCCCTTTTAGGTTAGTGAGAATCCCTGTGTATTTTTACATGATCCAAGTAGTCTTTGATAATATCCCTGCTTTCTGGCACAATAAGTTAATGTAGGCTTATTTTGTACATTTTGCACTCTCTACCTGGCATCAGCCATTTTTCTGTGTAGTTCCTTTTAATGGGAAATGGTATTTAGAGATCACAATCAGGATGATAAGGGGTATTTATAGCTATTGTATTATCATAATTATTTTTAGGCTTGTAGGCCATTCCAGTGGACAGAGCTAGGATCTCTCTCTCTCTCTCTCTCTCTCTTAAAAAGATTTATTTATTTTTAGAGAGAGAGACAGAGAGCAGACAAGAGGAGAGACAGAGGGGGAGGGAGAATGACAAGCTGACTCTGTACTGAGTGTGGAGCCAGATACACAGGGCTTGATCTCAGCATCAAGATCATGACCTGAGCTGAAATCAAGAGTTGGTCACTTAACCAACTGAGCCACAGATGCCCCAGAAATCAGTCTCTTTCTCTTTCTCTCTTTTTTAGTGAGAAAAAGATCTTTAGTTCTTACTGGTATTTGTAATTCAAATGGAAGATTGCAAAGTTATATTTTATTTCTTAACTTTTTTGTCATGTGCATCTTTTTTCTCTTATTTTGAAAATCTAGGTTCACAATGATACTAACTCTATTATTACTTCCATCACCTACAGTATAACTATAATTATTTTTAAAATGCTATTACTACTGACTCTTAAGTTCTTTTGACCTAGAATATAGGGATATACAGGCAAAATACTGTTTTTAAGTCATTTGAAGTAACTTTTATTCTTGTGTTGTTATGCCATCAACTTGATTTATAGTGAGACTCATTTGCCTCAGTATTTAAAGATTGCCTTTTTCCCCCTTGATTCGTTAACCTTAATTTTATAAAACTTAAATTTTTCCTAATGAAAAACTATGTGATCAATTCAGAGACCTCTATCTTACATTCATGCCTGTTTGCATTTCTTTTAGGGAACTTTTTATCTGTTGCCCACTTCTAAACATTGAGTTTTTAGTCTTTTTCCTCTTCATTTAAAAAACATGTTTATGGATTATAGATATTAGCCCTTTGTATTATAAGTTGCAAATATATTTCATTAGATTGTCAAATGTGTTTTTACTTTATGATTTTTTGCCATCCAGTTTTTAAAATATATTAATCTTTTCAATTATTAATTCTGCCATTTGACTTACCTTCACTCAGGTCTTACCCCACTCCCTGATTATAAGGAAATTCACTTAGGTTTTCTTTTCCTATCCCTTTTTTTAATTGAGATACAATTGATGTACATTATGTTAGTTTCAGGTATAATGAAACTAATTACAACATAATGATATATTTGTATATGTTGTGAAATGATCACCATAGTATGTCTAGTTAACATCCGTCACTGCACATAATTACAAACCTTTTTCTAATGATGAAAATTTTTAAGATTTATTCTCTTAGCAATTTTTAAAAAAGATTTATTTATTTATTCATGAGAGACACACAGAGGCAGAGGGAGAAGCAGGGAGCCCCATGAGGTTCTTGATCCCAGATCCCAGGATCACGCCTTGAGCCAAAGGCAGACACTCAACCACTGAGCCACCCAGGTGTCCCTCTCTTAGCAACTTCTAAATTTACAACACACTATTATTAACTATAGTCACCATGCCATACACTATACCCCCATGACTTATTTATTTTAACCTGGAAGTTGATACTATTTGACTACCTTCACCCATTTTGCTCACTTACCATCGACCATCTTTGACAACCACCAATTTGTTCTTTGTATCTGTGAGTTCATTTCTTAAAAAATATTCCACCTGTAAGTGAAGTCATATGATATTCGTCTTTCTTTGTCTGATTTATTTCACTTAGCGTAATGCCCTCAGGGTCCATCCTTATTGTCAGAATGATAGGGTTTCCTTCTTTTTATGGCTGAATAATATTCCTCCGTGTGTGTGTGTGTGTGTGTGTGTGTGATATTTGCATTATCCATTCATCCATTGATTGATACTTAGATTGGTTTCCATGTCTTGGTGATTGTAAATAATGCTGTAGTGAACATGAGGGTGCATATATTTTTTTGAGTTAGTCTTATTTCCTTTTGATAAATATCCAGAAGTGGAATTGCTGGATCATTTGGTAGTTGTATTTTTAACTTTTTGAGGAACCTCCATACTATTTGCTATAATGGCTGTACTAGTTTACCTTTCCACCAACAGTGCACAAAGGTTCCTTTTCTCCACATTCTTGTCAATACCTAGTTTTTCTTTTTGATAATAGCCATGTTAACAGTAGTGAAGTTATATCTCATTGTGGTTTTGATTTGCATTTCCCTGATGATTAGTGATGCTGAACACCTTTTTAATACCTGCGGGTCATCTATGTCTTCTTTGGGAGAATGTCTGTTCAGATCCTCTGCCCATTTTTTAATTGACTTGGTTTTTTTGCTATTGAGTTGTATGAATTCCTTGTATATTTTGGATATTTACCTCTTATCAGATGTACGATTCTTCTAATACATCTATGACTTCAGTTTTTACATTTAGATCTCTATTTGGAATTTATCATATCTGATAGAGAAATGGATCCAATTTTATTTTTTTCCATATAGCTACCAGATGTTTATTGCTTTGCCTCCCCTACAATAGTATATTAAAAAAAAAAAAAAAAACTATCAAAAAAAAAAAAAGGAAAGGAAAGAAAGGTGAGAAAACACTTTGTTTTCTGGTGTGGAAAGATCTGCATCAAAGTACAATGTTAAGAGATAAATACAGGAGAAAAAAATGTGTACATTATGCCACTACTTGTATAACCAAGTAGGGCTCAGAAAATTCATTTGTATTTGCTTATTAAAGCAAACCAGACCCATACATGGCTGGATAGTGAATTTATAGCAAGCATAAATGGCACCAAGGAACAGTAAGGGAAGCATAGACTTTATAATAAATAATGCTGGGTTAATTGGATAGTTTTATGAGAAGTAATTAATATTGACCCCTATCTTCATACAGAAGCTACTCACATGTTGCCCATTGTTTCAGAAATGTCCTAGAAATGTAAATGCAGTGCACAGAAAATTCAAGATTGTGCTTGAGTTTATTATAATTTAATGAATTCATAAACTATAAAAATGAGATCAAATATGAGGGGGAAAAATCAGGTGTCATATCTCTTTAATTTCCTTTAATCTAAAATTGCTCCCAACTTTTTCTTTGTCTTTCATGACATTGACTTTTTTTTTTTTTTAAAGAGTTCAGGCCAATTATTTTGTAGAATCCTTCAATTAATTTCTGTTCAGTAGTTCTTATGGTTAGATTCAGGTTATGAACTTTTGGCAGAAATACCACAGAAGTAATCTTTTTAGTGTATCATATTAGGAGGTACAAGCTGTTGATTTGTGTTGTTATTGACGATAATGACTCTGATCACTTGATTAATGTGGTATCTGCCGGGTTTTGCCACTGTAAAGTTACTGTTTTGTCCTTTGTAATTAGTAATTACCTTTTTTTTCTGGAGAGATACTTTGAGGTTATGAATATGTTTTGTGTGTATGTTTTGTGTTTATAGACAAAATTAGCAAGCTATGAGTATTTTGTATGTTATGGCTAAGGAAAGTCACTTTTCTTGACAGTCGCTAGTAATTTTCTTTTCTAGATAGACCTGCATACTCAAGGGCAGTAATGGTGTGCAAGTAAAGTATCAGAAGACCTAATTCTGAGTCTAAAGATGTTTGGCAATCCAAAGATTTCCTAAGTGTAGTATTGATGAATTAAAAGTTTTAAAGACTAGACATAGGTACTGTGCTTTCAATAATACTTTTTGTCAGATGTGTTCTTATCAACCTCTAAGATTTAATATCCACTAGGTTAGTTAGTAAATGCTATGAAAACTTATCCAGTGATTATTTTATGCTAGATATTTTGGTGTTTTGCATATATATAATCTCATTTAATCATCACCATAATTGTATATACTAGGTACCATTGTTATCCCATGTTTTACAGATGAAGAACCTGAGGTTTAGAAAATTAATTGGGGTGCCTGTGTGGCTCAGTTGGTTAAGCATCCGACTTTTTTTTTTTTTTTTTTTTTAAGATTTTATTTATTTTTTCATGAGAGACACACAGAGAGAGGCAGAGACACAGGCAGGGGGAGAAGCAGGCTCCATGCAGGGAGCCTGATGTGGGACTTGATCCCGGGACTCCAGGATCACGCCCTGGGCCGAAGGCAGGTGCTAAACCGCTGAGCCACCCAGGGATCCCCAGCATCCTACTCTTGATCTCAACTCAGGTCTTGATCTCAAGTTCATGACTTCAGGCTCCACACTGGGCTGCACTCTGGGTATGGAGTCTAGGAAAGAAAGGAAAGAAAAAAGAAAAAAGAAAAGAAAAGAAAAGAAAAAAAGAAAGGAGGGAAGGAGGGAAGGGAAGGAAGGGAAGGAAGGAAGGAGAAAGAAGAAAAGAAAGAAAGGAAGGAAAGAAAGAAAGAAAGAGGAAGGAAGGAAGGAAGGAAGGAAGAAAAGGAAGAAAAGAAAAGGAAGAAAAGGAAGAAAAAAGGAAGAAAAGGAAGAAAAAAGAAAGAAATTAACATGGTTTTTAGGTGCACACAACTGTTAAGGAATAGAGTTGGCATTTGAATCCGCATCTTTCTGATTCAAGGGCCTAAGTTCTTAACTATTACTCTTTGTTTCCTTTCTTTGTAGTAAGAGATCTGAGCAATTTCTGAAAAATGTGGTTGATTTTTTCCCTCCTATATTTGTTCTCATTTTATGGTTCCTTAATAGAATGTAGAATGAACTATTAATTTATAATATTATAGTTTGTTATAATATGACATTGTGTTTATTAGCTATAAGATTTTTTAATATTCTATTTTCTCACTTTTAATACTTTCCCAACATAAAATTTTACGTCTAATGATATGGGTTTCTCATATATACTTTTCCCTATAACCCTCTTGAAAGTTATTTTTTCATTTCCTTTTAACCTCATTGTGTTGATAATTACTTTGGTTTTTAAAAAAAAATGGAAAATCAAGGTATTAACTCTAACCCACCTGTTTCTTCTTATCCATAGAGTTAATAGTGATATACAGTTTCTATAATTTGGATTTTAAAGATTATTTTAAAACTTTAAGAAATAGAAACAATTATTTTAAGATTTTCTTGTATTTTAAAATATTAAACATTAAAAGGATAGTTATCACAATGATGGCATTAAACCCCACACTCAGAATTTTTGGTTTTCTTTCTACAATGACGTATATTCATTCATTCACTCATTCATTCTGATTATGTGCCTGCTGTGTGCCAGCAAAAATCCATTTCTGTGTCTTCAGAATGATTGTTGTTGTCTTAGCAGGCTACAAACTCCAGGCTATTATTATTTTTGTAATTTTTTTCTGATTATAAAAATTACATTTATTTTACAGTGTTTGGAATGTGCAAAAATGGTGAGAAAAAATGAAAGAATCTAAAATCTTATAACCCATGTTATATATATAGTTTATTACAATTTAATGAATTCATGAAATATAAAAATGAGATCAGATATGAGGGGGGAAATCAGTCCTGTTTTCTGGGAATTCTTCTAACATTGGTAGCATTGGAGACATTTATTTCCAGTTTCTTTTTTTCTTTAGATATATTACGAATTTTAAAGTATCATTTGAATCATGCTGTTTTAGAATCTGCTTTTTAAAATTAACACAAAACAACCAAATTCCCACATCATTAAAAATTCTTTGACATACCTAGTTTATTTATTCTTTCCTATTGTTAATCTTTTAACTTGTTTCTTCTTTTCTACCATAACATCAGATGATATGTTAAGCCATTCTTGACATGTCAGATATAATCCCAGAACTCTAGAATAACATGAAAGTATATAATATTTTATGTTTTTAGTCATTTATTTGATACTCACTGCGTGTCAGGCACTGTGTTACATATCACAGCACTGCTTTTTAGAAAGATTGTACCTATATAAGCTTTCACTGGCAATGTCGAGATGTTTCCATTTCTGTTAATCTTGGGTATTATCACTTTAAAAACATATTTTGAGCTAGTTTGATAGATTAAAAAAATGGGATCTCAAAGTAATAGAAATTTGTTTAATTTCTGGTAGAGTTAACTTCGTATAAATATTTCACGTTTATTAGCTATTTGTATACATTCTTTGTGAATTATATGTTGAGAACATCAGTCCATTTTTCTGTTGGCATCTTATTTTTAAAAAATTATTACAAAATAGATGAATGTATAGAAGGGAAGGAAAAACAAAATAAGATGAAAATAGGGAGACAAACAGTAAGAGATGCTGAGCTCTAACAAACAGGGTTGTTGGAGGGGAAGTGAGTGGGGAGAAGAGGTAATTAGGTGATGGGCATTAAGGAGGGCACTTGATGTACTGAGCACTGGGTGTTATATACAACTGATGAATCACTAAATTCTACACCTGAAACTAAAAAATACAAAATCTGTTAACTAAGTTGAATTTAAATAAAGAATTAAAAAATTATCTCAGTGATTCTTTACAGCTTAAAATAGTAAACCTTATTTTTCCATAGACTTTGAAACATTTTTTCCAAAATATGTTTTGCCTTTTGATTTTGTATTACTTTTCTTGATATATTAAGGTTTTAAAATTTCATGTAGCCAAACCAATCATGCCTTACATTTCTTATTTTTTCTGGTTACTTTCATACTTAGAGTACCTGCCTCGCCTATCCAAGTTCTAGTGTTTACCTTTATAACCTGTATTGCAATGTGTTTCTTGTCTTAGAGTGTGCAATACCTATTGATACATTCTTTGTAGAATTTTCTTATGGGATGATTTTTTTTTAAATCTTGGCATTTATTTTCATCAGTAGTAATGGGTGAAGATTTAAAATTTATTTTCAAGTAACTAGCTAATTTTTTAGAAATTTTACATCCCATTTATTATATACTAAATGTACATTATGGTCCTGATTAAGGACTTTACATTGTTCTATTGACCTGCAAGCTTATTTGTGATAGAACTATTCTGGTTTACTTACTGAGGAGCTATGTTATGTGTATGTCTCTGGTTAGATTAGGCTTTTCTCATTTCTTCTATCTCCTTGCCCCTGTCCTGTCCCATCCCATCCCCTACTTCCCAATTTTTGTTTACTGTTCTCACCTGCATATTCTTCCAGATGATCTTTAGAACCATTTTCTAAGTCCTTTCCTTCACTTGTGATTTTGATTAGAATTATTTTAAACTCATAAATTAATGTTGGGAAAATAGGTATCTTTGTAGTAGACAGTTTCCTCAATTAAGAACATTCCCCATTTTTAAAAAAGCAATTATTTAGCCCAGTGTAGGGCTTGAACTCATGACCCAGAGATCAGCAGTCGCATGTTCTACCAACTGATCCAGCCAGGTACCCCAGAACATTCTCGCTTGATTTATTTATTTATTTATTTATTTATTTATTTATTTATTTATTTATTTATTATTTATGAATGATAGTCACAGAGAGAGAGAGAGAGAGAGAGAGAGAGAGAGGCAGAGACACAGGCAGAGGGAGAAGCAGGCTCCATGCACCGGGAGTCCGATGTGGGATTCAATCCCGGGTCCCCAGGATCGCGCCCTGGGCCAAAGGCAGGCGCCAAACCACTGCGCCACCCAGGGATCCCCCATTCTCGTTTTTTTTAAATTCATTTTTGTATCATTGTAGTTTTGAAACATCTCTTAATTATACATTCTCAATTTAATATATAAAGATTGCTGAATTTTTATCAAGTATATATGATAGAGGATGTAATCTGAAGTATAGTTTTCTATGCATGTGAAGATTTAGACTGATTTTAAATAATATTTGAAGGTCACTGCAATAATAATAATAAGCAATTAAGTAATAACAAAAGGTAATTAACCTCTAAATTTGAGAAAGATTGCTTCTATTATAAAAAAATTATTGACACATAACATAATAAAATAAATGAGAATCTAGACTTATATTTGCCCTTTAAACTTTCCAGTTGCTTATAATATCCCTATTTTAATATTTAACTTACTCATTTGGAGATACTTTTATTTTCTGTATCTAAAAGCTCTGTAATTTGTTAGTCTTTAGATCATGACAGAAGAAGTTCTCAAGCCTCTTTGGTTTTTGTCCAGTAAAATGTATCTTTGCATAGGACTGAGATTGGCCTAGCATATAAAATTCCTTTGAATTCTGAGTGTGAGTCTTTTGTTAGTTAGATTTAATGCAGCAGTTTGATAATCCAAAATCATTTTTATTCTAAATAACTTTTAACAGACCTGTTTCTTACCACTTTCTTTTTTATCCATAGGACAGTAAGGATTTTTCAGTGTATTTTCCTCTTTAGGAACAGATTTTATCCTCTGCATATTTCCTTTTGAGTCATTTTGTTCATTTCACTAAAGAACTGTGATAAAACCACAGAAATACAAATAGTGGGATTTATAGACCCTAATCTCATCAAGTTTGTAATTTACTATTATGTTTCTTCCCTCAGTGCATTTTATCTCTATGCTCAGGAGTCTTAGCTCTCTAGTTTTTGTCTCTTTGCTGCCTGTTTGTCCATCCATCCGCCATCCGTCCATCCATTCATTTTTCATTTTTTTATTTATTCAGCTGGCTTTTATTAACTTTTAATCTAGGCATCAGGGAAATTATGGTAAACAAGAGATAGTTCCTATAGAAAGTTTTTTTTTTTTTTTCCAGGGCACTTAACAATATAGAGGATGAATTGGGAGAACATATAATTGGGGGATATGGAATAGTGAGAAGGCAGTGGCCATAGAGATGACAAGAATAAAGATAGTTGGGGATCCCTGGGTGGCGCAGTGGTTTGGCGCTTGCCTTTGGCCCAGGGCGCGATCCTGGAGACCCGGGATCGAATCCCACATCAGGCTCCCGGTGCATGGAGCCTGCTTCTCCCTCTGCCTATGTCTCTGCCTTTCTCTCTGTCTCTCTGTGACTATCATAAATAAATAAAAATTAAAAAAAAATTTTTAGAATAAAGATAGTTGTTAGGACTTACTGACAATTAAATATGGAGTGAGTTAGAGAAGATAGGTTCAGGAAATCCCCAAGATCCTACCTTATTTATTTATTATATTTTTATTGTGTGTATATTATATTCAGACATTGTGCTAAATGCTAGAGGATATAATAAATAAGCCACATCAAGACTAAGAACATAGAAGGGAGAGTACGTTGGTTATGGGTAGGGGGGTTTGTTTGTGTGGAATTGAATAGAATGATCTTGAATTCAGTTTCAGGCATGCTCAGGTCGAGCTGCCCATTAGATGTACAAGTGGAGAGAGTAAATATTCAGATAGTCCTAGCCAAAGATACAGACTTGAGAGTCATCAGTGTATAGTTGGAGATTGGAGTCATGGATTAGGAGGTCTTTCAAAAAGAGTCCTTTATATTAAAAGAGAGTGGGAATTGAGCCTTGGGAAATAGCGCCATTTTTAGGTTAGTCAAAGGAGGAAGAAATTGTCCAAAATACTAGCATAATCAGGGACACCTGGGTGGCTCAGTTGATAGTCTGTCTGCCTTGGGCTCGAATCCACATCGGGCTCCCTACAGGGAGCCTGCTTCTCCCTCTGCCAGGGTTTCTGTGTCTCTCATGAATGAATAAATAAAATCTCAAAAAAAAAAAAAAAATCTAGAGTAATCAGAGATTACTGATCTCCCAGGGAACCTGGGAGAGTGTTTCACAAAAGCCAAGAGAAGTTTCCAGACAAAAGTGTTCAACTGTATGCAGAATTAAAGGTCAATGAAATAAGGATTGAAAAATGCCTACTAGAGTTTGTAAATAGGAGATCATTGTTGGCCATGTGGAAACCATTCGGCAGGCGGGAGGAGGGAGTGAATTTAAATAATAGGTGGACAAATGATGAGACCCCTAATTTTTTTAAAAAAGGAACTTTGGGCTTGTATAAAAGAGAGACTGGAGAGACAAATAGTAGGTTTCATAGCATTAATGGAAAGTTAGCTTTGGAGAGGGAGACAAGTAAATTAAAGGGATATTTATAGAGAATGGAGACACTTAAAGAACTGACTTCCTCTGGCAATTAGAAGCTTCAGAACAGCAGGCATTCATTTATTCACCATTGTGTCCAGTGCCTGACATATTGTAAATAATCAATATTTGTTGGTAAAAGAGTTGAACAACTTTTGTTCATCCTAAATCTAGACTGAATTATACTTTCAAAATTTAGACAATTCTAGAATTGTCTAATTAAGACAATTAAGATTTGATTGTGTTTTCTTATAATAAAAATTAAACCTGTGATCAAAAAATGTGTCCTTCTACACGGTTTTAAAAATTCTTATAAATCTGGAATGAGATCTGCTTTAGAATATATTTTGTTTCTCATAGTACTACACATTCCTAAGGTTTACTACTTTGTCTTTTATAGTGTTTTAGGTTCTGCTTTGGCTATCATTATCTTTTTTTGAAACCTTGAAAATGTTAAAGATTTAAAAAAAATTTTTATGATAGTCATAAAATTGAAATAACAAAAATGTAAATCATACCTTTTCAATATAACTTGTTTGTGAATTATACCTGTTCTTTTTAAATAATGTGAACATTTATTCTGTAGTGCAAAGTCTGTGATAGCAAGTATCCTATATCTACTCCATTTATAGTGAAACTAATCCTCTAAATTCCAGTTAATCCTTCATTTGATTTCTGTAATCAATCAAGAGATCAGAAAGACTCATAATCAAGTTAATGTATCCCACTTGTTTATTTAAGAAGATCTAATAAATTCTCCATGTAATTTATTCATATTAGGCAGAATCAAGAGAATATATGAATACAAAAGATTATATTTTTAAGCAAAAAATATGGCCCTTTTTCTTTTGAGATTTCTCAGTTGTTTATAAAAGTTTGATTTCTGTTCCATAGACATATATGTGAAATATGAAATGAATTAGAAAAGATATATATTATCATCTAAAGTGATTATGTGTTTTTCTTTTAGGCAGGGAAATGAAGAACAACAGCCTGAGGTCCCAATTCTTTATCATGATGTTACATCCCTTTTGCTTATCCAGATCTTAATGATGCCACAACCCTTACGCAAAGGTATGTCTTTATAATTCCGATTCTTAGATTATATAGTATACATAATACTCTAAAAATTGTGGGGACAAATATTTAGTCTGTTGGAAGTGTTTTGAAGTCAATGCTTTTATTATTATTTTTATTAAGTAGTAAATAGTAATCATATATCTAAAAGATGACAATGAAATAAAGGACTTTTTTTCATTTATGGGTCTGTTCTTTTCAGCTGTTTAGTCAATAATAAGGTAAAGGGGAAATCACTCTGAAAACCCTCATTTTAAAAAAATTTAAAGTGATAATACAAAATATGAAAAAAAAGAGCAAACTGTGAGCCTTAATGCCTCAACCTTATATGTATAAATATTTTATATAGTAGTAATCGTAGAGTTATTCAAAATGTGATATCCCATCATTTTTAGAGTTAATATACTATTTTGATATTAACAGCCTAAATACTATGATAATAATAGCATTAATGATACATTTGCAGTGTTTTAATTATTGTTCCATAGTCAGTAGTTTTCATTTAAAGACATTTAAAATATTCTGTTAAATAATTAACTATTCTCTGGGACAACTGGGTGGCTCAGTCAGTTAAGCATCTGCCTTTGGCTCAGGTCATGAGCCCATGGTCCTGGGATCGAGCCCCACATCAGGCTGCCTGCTCAGTAGAGAGCCTGTTCCTCTTCCTGCTCTTTCCCTTTCTTGTGCTCTCTCTCTCTCTGTCAAATAAGTAAAATCTAAAAAAAATTTAGTCATTCTCTTTTGGTGAAAAGTTTTGTTTTTGTGTTGTTAAGAATTACTTGAAAGAACATCTGTAAATGTATAAAGGCCTTATTACTGGAGATGATATCTTTTGCGTGTACTTCAACTTGATCTTTGATAAAATTTTTTACTTAAGGGTATGAAGTGATCATTTATCTAACATAAACAAATTGATATTTTATGCAAATTATTATATTTTCTGAGGAGTTAAATATCATTAATAAACAAGCATAATATTTTATACTTGAACTGTGAATTTTGGATTTTTTTTTAAGTTTTTATTTTAATCACCTAGTGTTCATCAAGGCAAATCCACTCCTTAATCCCCATCATCTATTTCATCCATAACCCACCAACCTCCCCTCTGGTAGCCATCAGTGTGTTGTTCTCTATAGTTAAGAGTCTGTTTCTTGGTTTGCCTCTCTCTCTGTTCCTTTTGCTTATTTGTTTTGTTTCTTCAATTTTACACATGAATGAAATCATGTGATATTTGTCTTCCTTTGACTGAGCATAATACTCTCTAGCTCCATCTATGTCATTATGGATGGCAAAATTTCATTCTTTTTATATATATACATATATACATATATATGCACATATATGTATTTATACACACACATATATATCACATCTTTATCTGTTCATCAATCGATGGATACTTGGTCTGATTCTGTATCTTGGCTATTGTAAATAATGCTGTTATAAATATAGGGGTGCATGTATCCCTTTGAATTAGAATTTTGTATTCTTTGGATAAGTATCCAGTAGTGCGATTGCTGGATCATAGGGTTGTTCTATTTTTAACTTTTTGAGGAAGCTCCATACTGTTTTCCACAGTGGCTGCACCAGTTTTCATTCCCACTAACAGTGCAAGAAGGTTCCTTTTTCTCCAGATTCATTCTAACACTTGTTTCATGTGTTTTTGATATTAGCCATTCTGGCAGGTGTGAGGTAACATCTCATTATAGTTTTGATTTGCGTTTCCCTGATATTGAGTAAGCGTCTTTTCATGTGTTTGTTGGCTATCTGGAAGTCTTCTTTGGGAAAATGTTGATTCATGTCTTTTTTAATTGGATTATTTGCCTTTTGGGTGTTGAGTTGTATAAATTCTTTATAGATTTTGGATTTGGATCCTTTATTCAGGTTTGTCCTTTGCAATAGCTTCTCCTGTTCTATAGGTTGTCTTTCAGTTTAGTTGATTCTTTCCTTTGCTGTGCAGGAGGTTTATATTGATGATGTCCAAATAGTTTATTTTTGCTTTTGTTTCTCTTGCCTCAGGAGACGTGTAGAAAGAAATTGCTTTGGCTGATGTCAAAGAAGTTACTGCCTGTGTTCTCTTCTAGAATTTTTATGGTTTCAGGTCTCACATTTAGGACTTTAATCCATTTTGAATTTATTTTTGTGTATGGTGTAAGAAAGTAGTCCAGTTTCATTCTTTTGCATGTTGCTGTCCAATTTTCCCAATACCATTTGTTGAAGAGGCTGTCTTTTTTCTATTAAATATTCTCTCCTGCTTTGTCAAAGATTAACTGATCATATAATTGTGGGTTCATTTTTGGGTTTTCTGTTTTGTTCTGTTGATCTAAGTGTTTTTGTGCCAGTATCATACTGTTTGAATACTATAGCTTTGTAATATAACCTGAAATCTGGAATTGTGATGCTTCCACCTTTGCTTTTCCTTTTCAAGATTGCTTTGACTATTTGGGATCTTTTGTAGTTCCATACAAATGCTGTTGGCATTTTGATAGAGATGCATTAAATGTGTAGATTGCCTTCGGTAGTATGGATATTTAACAATATTTATTCTTCAAATCCATAAGCGTGAACTATCTTTCCATTTCTTTGTGTCATCTTCAATTTCTTTGATTAGTGTTTACATTTTCAGAGTACAGGTCTTTCACTTCTTTGGTTAGAGTTATTCCGAGGTATCTTACTATTTTTGGTGCAGTTATAAATGGGATTATTTTTTTAAATTATCTTTCTGCTGCTTCATTATTGATATATAGAGATGCCACAAAATAATTCCACAGATTTCTGAACACTGATTTTGTATCCTCAGACTTTACTGAATTCATTTATCAATTCTAGAAGTTCTTTGGTGAAATCTCTCAGGTTTTCTATATATAATATCATGTCATCTGCAAATAGTGAAAGTTGTACTTCTTCCTTACTGATATGAATGCCTTTTATTTCTTTCTGTTGTCTGATTGCTGAGGCCCTAGTACTATGTTGAATACAAGTGGTGAAGGTGGACATCTTTGTCTTGTTTCTGACCTTAGAGGAAAGGCTCTCAGTTTTTCCCCATTGAGGATGATATTAGCTGTGGGTTTTTCATTGAGGGCCTTTATTATGTTCCCTTTGAACCTATGTTATTGAGGGTTTTTATCATGAATAGATGCCACTTGATTGTGGTGAATGATTTTTTTAATGCATTGTTGGATTTGGTTTGCTGATGTTTTCTTGAGGATTTTTGTATCTATATTCATCAGAGATATTAGCCTGTAGGAGTTTTTGGTGTGGTTTTTTATTTGTATTTATTTTTATTTTTATTATTATTTTTTTTTGTGGTGGTATCTTTATCTGGTTTTGGTATCAGGGTAATGGTGGCCTCATTGAATGAATTTGGAAGCCATGTGGTCCTTTACTTGTTTGTTGTGAGTTTTTTGATAACTGATTCAGTTTCTTTGCTGGTAATCAGTCTGTTCAAAATTTGTTTCTTCCTGTTTCAGTTTTTGTAGGTTATATACTTCTACGAATTTATCCATTTCTTTTAGGTTGTCTAGTTTTGTTGGCATATAGCTTTTCATAGTATTCTCTTAAAATTGTACTTCTGTGATATTGGTTCACTAGTGATTTTATTTAGTTGAGTCCTTTCGCTTTTTTTCTTGATAAAGTTTGGCTAGAGGTTAATCAATTTTACTGATTTTTTTTTTCCAGTGATCCAGTCCGGTTTTTATTGATCTGTTCTATTGGATTTTTTTTTTTAGTTTCATTTATTTCTGTTTAATCTTTTTTTTTTTTTTAAGATTTTATTTATTTATTCACAAGAGACACACACAGAGAGAGAGAGAGAGAGAGAGAGAGAGGCAGAGACACAGGCAGAGAGAGAAGCAGGCTCCATGCAGGGAGCCCGACATGGGACTCGATCCCGGGACTCCAGGATCACGGCCTGGGCCGAAGGCAGGCGCTAAACCGCTGAGCCACCCAGGGATCCCTATTTCTGTTTAATCTTTATTGTTTCTTTCCTTGTGCTGGTTTTAGGTTTTGCTTATTGTTCTTTTTGTAGCTTCTTTAGGTGTAAGGTTAGATTGTTTATTTGAGATGTTTTTCTTGCCTCTTGAGATAGGCCTATATTGTTATAAGGTTCCCTTGTAGAAACACTTTGCGGTGTCCATAGTTTTTGAACCATTGTGTTTTCATTTTCATTTGTGTCCATGTTCTTTTTAATTTCTTCTTTTATTTCCTGGTTGATGCATTCATTGTTTAGTAGCATGTTATATAACCTCCATGTGTTTGTGGGCTTTCCAGGTTTTTTCTTGTGGTTGACATGTAATTTCATAGCATTGTATCAGAAAAGATGCATGCTATGACTTTGATCTTTTTGAATTTGTTGAGGCTTGTTTTGTGGCCTAATATGTGATCGATTTTGGAGAATGTCCCATATGCACTTGAATATTATTCTGTTGTTTTAGAATGAAATGTTCTGAGTATATTTGCTAAATCCATCTGGTAATTTTGGATTGTTTTTAAAGATCAAATTTATGAAACATAAAGTTCACAGGGTGCCTGGGTGGCTCAGTTGGTTATTGACTCTTAATTTTGGCTCAGATTATGATCTCAGGATCCTGGGATTGAGCTCTGCATTGGGCTCCACACACAGCATCGAGTCTGCTGCATTTTCTCTCTCCTCCCTCTGCCCGTCCCCCAGCTTGTATGTGCTCTTTCTCTCTCAAGTAAATCGTTTTTTTTAAATTCATAAAATTCACCTTTCTAACAATTTTAAAGTGTATAAATGCAGTACATTCATCACTATGTTGTGCAACCATCACTGTTATCTAAATCCAGAACATTTTCATCAGCCCAGAGGAAACTTTGTATCCATTAAGAAATCACTCCTATTTCCTTCTTTCCCCACCCCTTAGGAAACCACTAATCTGCTTGATTTCTCTATGGATTTGCCTGTACTAGATATTCCATATTAATAAAATTATATAATATGTGGCATTTTGTGTCCAGCTGCCTTCACTGAATATTTTCAGGGTTCATCCATGTTGTAGTATGTGTTGTACTTCATTTCTCTTCATGGCTCAGTAATATTTCATTGTAGGGCTATGCCACATTTTGTTTATCCAGTCATCATTTGATAGACATTTCAGTTGTTTTTACCACTTGGCTCTTATGAGTAGTGCTACTGTTATATTTGTGTACAGTTTTTGTTTGAATACCTGTACATAGCCAAAAGTGGGTTTGCTGGGTCATGGCCATTCTGTTTAACTTCTTGAGGAACTGCCAAATTTCAGATATTTTTGAATGCTACTTTTTTGAGGTTTGGCTATCTATATGAATTTCATTATTTATTTTACAGACTTTACAAAATATACTTGTTAAATAGCCTTATTGAATTTCATCTCTTCAAAATTAGTTATAAGCTGTCTAGGTTTTCTGTGTTACTTTGGTTAGTTTTTTTATTTTAGGGAAATAGTTGCTTTGGAGTTAGGTTGATTTGCCCTGACTGTGCTCTTGTAATTATACTAGTAATACTACATTTTGAAATGTAAACAATTTTATTTTGTTTTATAAAGTCTTCAAAATAAGGATGCCTGGGTAGCTCAGATGGTTAAGCATCTACCTTTGGCACAGGTCATGATCTTCAGCTCCTAGGATCGAGCCCCATGTTTGGCTCCTGGCTCCATAGGAGCCTGCTTCTCCCTCTCCCTCTGCCTCTCCCTCTCCTCCTGCTCCTGCTCTCTCTCTCTGTATCACTCTGTCTCAAATGAGTAAATAAAATCTTTAAAAAAAATTAAAAATTTTTTCAAAATAGATTTTTTATTTTTTAAAGATATTATATTTAAATATACATTTTATGTATGTGCATAATTATTACATAAACCTTTGAAAAGCTAAAATGAAGGAAACTTGATATATAGAAATAAACTGATTTCCATAATTAATGTTTATCTAAATTGAAAATAGTTCAGTTAAGGGATCCCTGGGTGGTGCAGCGGTTTGGCGCCTGCCTTTGGCCCAGGGCGCGATCCTGGAGACTCGGGATCGAATCTCATGTCGGGCTCCCAGTGCATGGAGCCTGCTTCTCCCTCTGCCTGTGTCTCTGCCTCTCTCTCTCTCTGTGTGCCTATCATAAATAAATAAAAATTAAAAAAAAAAAAAAAGAAAGTTCAGTTAATTGTAAAGGACCTACTGTATTAGTGTCTGAGAGCTGTAACTGGTGCATTTCCCTTATCATGAGATGACAATTGTTAGCACTAGCCCTCAATAGAAAGTGAAATTAATGCCAAAAGAGGATGTAATATATTGAATTAATTGAACATGGTAAATTACATTCAGTGGAAACATATTCTAAATTTGTTTACCAAAATTTGAGTCAAGAACATTGATCTACTTAATAATAGCTAGATGAATAGAATAGATTCAGGAAAACATCTATGTAAATATTTATAATACTGTTAGTAACTGTATCTTAATATTGTTAAAGAAGTGTTTGGTGGACAAATTTAATCAATAGATGCTTGTTTAGTATTTAGTTGTAAAAGTCATTACCTGATTTAGTTCAAGAAATATTTAATGAGGGATGCCTGGGTAGCTCAGCAGTTAAGCGTCTGCGTTCAGCTCAGAGCGTGATCCTGGAGTCCTGGGATCGAGTCCCACATCGGACTCCCTGCATGGAACCTGCTTCTCCCTCTATGTAGGTCTCTGCCTCTCTCTCTCTCTCTCTCTCTCTCTCTCTCTCTGTCTCTCATGAATAATAAATAGAATATTTAAAAAGAAACAAAAAAAATTTAATGAGTACCTGCTAATGTGCCAGGTTGCTGTACTTCTTTGCATAGCATGGATATGCAAAGATGAATAAAACATGGACTTTACTTTTGGAGAACCAGAGAGCTAAGTATTTAGTCATTAACTTTAGTTAGAATTGCTTTTAAAAATATATTTTTTAAAACTTCATAATAATTCAAGGTTGATTATCTGCACTGTTTTTATAATACAGCTTCAAAGATATTAGATATGTTGCTCACTGTCATTGTAGTCATAAATTCCTCTTAGAATTTAGGGCCAGAAAAAAATTTGCCATTCTTTGTTAATTTTTTTTAGTTTGTCACTCATTGAGAACTAAATAGAGACCTTTATTTGAATTTTATGTATAACCGGATACAGACCTTTATTTAATTGCTAGGAAGTTTGGAGCCTCATAATAGTAAGTTACTTGAATTTTTTTTAGATAGTTTTTTTTTTTTTTTGAAGATGGGAAGTTGTAGAGTAGGAGAGGTAGAGTTGTTAATATAATTTTTCTTTTGTACTCCCTGTTGACATAGGGTTAACAAGCAGTGATCTTTATTGTATTTGTGTTTTTTATATAATAATATGTATTCATGTACCTCTTTAGTTACTGGTTGTTACTAGAAGAAAGGAAAGTGAGGAAATATTACTGTTTGTATGTGCTAGAATGTTAAATGATCCCACAATTTTATCTTGAAAATAGGTGATGCAGAAACTTACCTTTAGCTTTGTAGTGTTTAGCACCGTGTTCAGGTTAAAAGACTTTTTTTTACACCAGTTGTCTCTTCAGAAGCTTGAGTTAATATATTAAAGACATGTGCTTATTTTCCTTTTATCTCTTTTCATGTCCTTTTATCTTCTCCATTATTATACCCATTATACCATTGGCCTCTAAAAAATAAGCTTAAAAGTAACTTATGTTGCTATTTTCAGGTATTCTTGCTTAGTTCCTTTATAACTTAGGATCAGGTTTGGCTGTATGTAACAGAGGAGAAACCCCAAATGACACAGTAGCTTAACTAAGACAGGTTTATTTTTATTTTTTCATGTAGAAGGAAGTCTGAAGGTAGGCAGCTCAGGTCTTTCAACTTCACAACACTCCAGTTGTATGATGTGACTCTCATCTTTGTTATTTTAAGGAAGTTGCAGCAGTTGCTATCATCAGGGTTTTGTTTAATAAGGCAGCAGTATGGAAAGTTGAGGGAAGAACTTTATCCTCTTGAAAGGTTCCACACAAAACTTACCTTACATATCTTTGGCTAAAGTTTTCCTTCTTTTTGAACCCCTGGGATTTAAAACATAAAACTATTATCTTTTTTTAGGAAGGGTCAGTTACTCAGATTTCGATCATGTTGTTCATTCCCATGATAGTTATTGAGGAGTATCATAATTCTGTTTAATCATGCCTTACAGGTTAGAGACTCCAGGATTCGGTGGGACATCTAGTACTAGTGATTATACACCATCTTCTGCATCCAGCATCCAGAGATAGAAGGTTGTTTATTATTTCCCATTCACTTTAAGAAAGAAGTATTTCAGTCTTGCTTTGTTACAAACCAAGGCTGTGTAAAAATAAACTGTTTATTTTAGAATAATTCAACCATATATAACAATACAGAGCAGAGTTTAGTGAACCTCCATGTACCCACCAATTAGCAATTCATGGCCAATCTTATTTATACCCCCTCCTATTCAATCCTCCCTCTTACCCTGGGTTATTTTAAAGCAACTCCCAGACATCCTATCATTTCATCTATGTAGTCTTTAGTATGTATCTCTAAAAGATAAAGATTTGTTCAATAAACATAATCACAATACTATAAGCCCACTTTTAAATGGGTAATTTTGCCTTAATATCATTAGATACCAAGTCAGTGTTCATGTTTCTGTAAGTTTCAGAAATGGTTTCTTATAGTTGGTTTATTTGACTTGGGATCCAAACAAAGTCTACACATTGAATTTGGTGGTTATTTCTCTTTTAACTCTATGGGTTTCCCCCCCTCCCCTTATATTTTATTCATTGAAGAATCTGGATCTTTTGTCTGTACTTTAATTGCATCCTCACGGCATCCTTTAATAATAGGTTCTATTCCCATGTGTTCCCTGCAAACAAACTGGCACCTAGATTCAGTTTCTTATTTCTTTTTATTTTTGCAAAAATACTTCATGGATGATGTAACATATTTTTCATCACAAGACAATTTCCAGGTTATCTCTCTTTTTGTAACATAGAGGCTGTTCATGGTTGCCTAGATTGTTTTGGTTGTTTTTGTTCTTTAAAGATCTTATTTTTAAGTAATCTCTACACCCAATGTAGAACTCACAACCCTGAGGTCGAGAGTTGCATGCTCTACTGACAGCCAGCAAGACACCCCTATTGAGTGCTTTTTTTTTTTTAGCATCCTCCAAAGATGATTGCTTTTTGTTTTTTAGTATTGTTATGATGCATAGGATTTTTTTTAAAGATTTAAATAATTTCTTTATTACAGAGAGATTGAGAGCCTGACATGGAACTCGATCCTAGGATCTGATATTATAATGTGAGCTGAAGGCAAACACTTAGCTGACTGAGCCACCAAGGCGCCCTTGAATGCATAGATTTTAATAAAGTTGATGTCTTTTATTCCCAGTGTAGAATAATAACTGTTTAAATACTTGTGTTTGGTTTGTGTTGGCTTATGTTCTGATCATATGATCCCAATCATCCCATGTGATTTGATAGCTTTTTCAGACCAAAGCTTTTTTGATTTGTGATTTAAGAGTTCATTAGTAGGAATCCGTGAATCTCCTAAAATGATATAGGAGATTTTTAAAAGATTTATTATATGTGTGTGTATATATATATATATATATATATATATATATATTTATTTATTTATTTATGAATGAGAGAGAGAGAGAGAGAAAGTGAGGCAGAGACAAGGAGGAGGGAGAAGCAGGCTCCATGCCAGGAGCCCGACATGGCACTTGATCCCAGGACTCCAGGATCGTGCCCTGGGCCAAAGGCAGGCGCTAAAACCATTGAGCCACCCTGGGATCCCCTGTATAGGAGATTTTTATATGTATATATGCAGTTTTTTCCCGAGAAGTTCCATAGCCCATAACCAGGTTTTCAAAAGGATTTTGACCCCTAAAGATGTGTTAGCTATAAATTCTCCTCAGGACTCCTAGTTATATACAGTAATGAGGAATCATAGTAAGGAAGTTGCTTTTGTGTAGTTGGAGAATCAGAAGAAGATTATAGTGAGATGAGAAATGGGAGGGCAATAAGAAAATGGCAGAGAGAACTGTCAAGAATGAATGTGGGGAAAGAGCACAAGCTATATGTGGATATAGTCAAAGGAGTTTTGTTTTTTAAAGATTGGAGAGTTTTGAGCATGTTTTAATGTTCGCCATTTCTCCATTATTTACTCCTGGTGTGGTACTCTTACCTTGTTACTTTCTCCTGAAAAACTTGCACTTAAATGGGCATTTTTTCCCCTTTCCCATAATAACTCATCTGTAGTTCTGTTTTGACACTTGTCTCGTTGTTATAATGGTAGATTTTCTTTTAATATCTCCTTCTCTAAGCTATCAGCTCCTCAAGAATTTGAATCATTTTACATATATCCCTAGTGCCTACTTGCTACATAATATGCTGTAAATGTTCATATAATGGATATGTTAAATATCCAATTGTCTTATTTTCTGGTAAATGGCGTATTTTCTGTTTTGAAATTCAAGAAAGTTATTGCTTTGGTTTAAATCTTTATATCTCATATTGTGATCATTTCTATATAATGTTCTTTGAGGATGTAGGCAGTTTATTAACCACAATTGCCATGAAGTATACCCAAGGGAACAGCTTTAACTACCTTATTAGTTGTTAGATGAACTTATAATCTTTTCTGAGTTCTGTTGATCAAGACAAAGAAAGTCTTATTAAACTATTTGGGTTCTTCACTCATCAAAGAGAAAATGGAGTTGAGCTTATTATGCAAAACATCACAAATTGATTTTTGTTGTAGACTAGACTTTTTCAAGAGAGTCAGAGCATGTGTAATTAGAAACTCAGATCATAAAAGAGAAGACTGAGAAGATTTGATATTTGTATGGATATGTGCAAAGAGCTTTATGGAGGCAGTGAAATAGTGTATCTTTACAGAAATTTTTCATGGTAATTTTAGGAAAACATTAAAATGTCTGATACCATCTTTAGATTGTATCTTTTTTACATGATTTTACCCTTAAGGTTTTATTATTTTACATATATTATACCTTGTCATAAAAGAAACTTGGAGCATTTTGTATTACCTTAACTCTAAAATAGTTTATGGGAAAGGAATTTCTGCAGACATCTGAATCCCGTTTGTCTTCTTGTTTTATCACTTACTCTAAGAATGGTACCTGCAAGCCAGCCAGTAAATTATCTTCCCAGAAGACTATAGATTTCTTGGATTACTTTTACAGAACCCAGCACAAATGCCATTGCATAGAGATGGTACTTACTAAATACTGAATTGTCTCATTTTTAAAATTTCTCATTATGTCTTCATGTATTACTCACTGAAGAAAATCTGGTTTACTCAGATTTTAATGATATCATTACAGAGTCAAGGGGTTGTCTCAGTTATGTCAGTACCCTTTGAACCATTCTTTGAACTATCCCTGTTTTTTAAAGATTTTATCTTGATGAAATTAAGTCAAATACAGGCAAAGATTTACACATGTTATCTATTTAAAATGTTTTAATTTAATGAGGTATGAAGTTCAAGATTTTTTAAAATGATGAACTGAATATAAATAACAAAACTGATGACTTCATGTTCTCAAATAGTATAATGAGGTAGATGTGGCACCTCTCCAAGATTTCAGAAGCTTCAGTTCACAGGGGTGCCTGAGTGGCTTAGTCAGCTGGGCATATGACTCTTGCATGCTCTTCAGTTCGTGATCTCAGGGTCAAGAAATCGAGCCCTGTGTCTGGCTGCATGCTGGGCTTAGAGCCTGCTTAAGATTCTCTCTCCCTCTTTCCCCTGCCCCTCCCCCCGAAAAAGAAACTTCAGTTCACAGACATTTGGAATAGGAAATAAGGAATATAATTTTCATTGTTGATTCTAAGGAAAAATTCACTTTTTAAAGAGCTCTAGGCTAACATATCTTCCATACTACACTCTTGTATTTTTTATGGTCAGTTTTTCATTATTGAGCAGCCTTTGCAGCACCATGGTCCCCCACCCCTTTTTCTTATCATGCAGTAGCACTATAAAGTTTATAGTCTGTGCCGTGGTGCACAGTCTGCTTGCACAGGCATTTCAAGGAAGTAATGATCTTCCTTTGTTCACCTTCAGGTGGTTTGGTAGTTAGGGTTCTGGTTTGGAGCTTTTAAAAAGCATATTGGCTGAGAGAGTAAATGTCCAATTTCCTTTTCCTTTTAAAATGTTGATAATTGGATTTGAAGGCTTTGTTCTCTTTTGCAACCTTAGAAAGTAACAACCTGTGGACCCAATGTACATCTTATGTGAGTGATAGCTTGTTTTCTTCCAAGTCCCTAAAAACCACTGATTTCACGTGGTAAGCATTTAGTAAATATTTGTTAGATAAATGAGTAAATGTGAGAACTTAAGCATAAGCTGTGACTTTAAACTGCCATTTGAAATACTTGAAAAATGATAATAATCAAGATAGATAAAATGACTGAAACCCAAACTAGTACTTTGCTACATTGAAAAGCTAAGATTATGCTTATAGTAGCTGTTATTTTCCTTAAATATATTACTTCTTGTTAAGCAAAAATATATATATATATGTATATATATATATATATGTATATATATATATATATATATATATATATACACACACACACACACACACACACAGTTTAAAATGAGAAGAAATTATATATGAGTGGTATTTCTGGGTAACATAAATGACTTCCTTCATTTTGTTGTGTATAGTAGACAAATTCTATAATGTTCATCATTCTATTAAGACATTCAGTTAAGTCATGAAATATTCTTTTCTCGACTTTGATGATACCATTGTATTCTGGTTCTCCTCCTATCTATTTTTCACTCATTTTCAATGCTCCTTTTCATTCATCTCTTCCTCTCACCATTCTTGGAGTTGTTCCTTAGTTCCTGCCCCTTCTCAGTTTTATTTTCTTTCCCATGACTTCTACTCACCTATTGTCTGATGATTCCCAAATCTCTAGCTCCAGGTGACAACCTCCTGGTGAGCTCCAGACCCAAGTTCTAATGCATACTACAAACAGCATATATAACATTAATTAATTTTCTCCCCCGTTCAAACTTGCCCTCTTTCTCTGTTTTAGTCGTTCCATTTTAGTCCTACCACTAAACTTTGTTGTACAGTGAGAGAGTACCATCATTCTGCCTCCAGAGGGCTACTGAATCCTGTCATTTTTAATATTTAAATCATTATTCTTCCTTAGTTCAGGTTGTCTAATTTCTCATTTGTGATATTTTTGCTGTCTGCTAATAGGTTGTCTTGCCTCTAGTCTTGCCTTGTTTCAGTCCCTTTCTCCCAAGAAGCAGTAGTGAATGTTTTAGATGAGTCGTGTTCTTTCTATCCATTCTGAAATACACTGTGTCTTTCATTTGGAGCACTTAGTCCCTTTACAATCAGTGATTATTGATAGATACAAATTTAGTGCCATTGTATTACCTGTAAAATTGGTGCTTTTGGAGATGCTCTCTGTTCCTTTCTAGTCTTTGATGCTTTAGTCTTTTACTTCGCCCCACTTGAAGAGTCCTGTTTAATATCTTCTCTTGCAGGGCTGGTTTAGTGGTAATTAATTCTTTTAGTTTTTGTTTGTCTGAAAAACTCTTATCTGTCCTTCTATTCTGAATGATGTAAAATTTATTGGTTACGTGTTTTTCCCACTCAGCATGTTGAATATATTCTGCCACTCTCTTCTGGCCTGCCAAGTTTCTTTGGACAGATCTGCTGTGAACCTGATCTGTCTTCCCTTGTAGGTTAAGGACTTTTTCCCCCTTGCTGCTTTCAGGATTCTTTCTTGTCTGTGTATTTTGTGAATTTTACTGTGATATGTCTTGGTGATGGCCACCTATTGTTGAATTTAATGGAAGTTCTCTGTGCTTCTTGGATTTCAATGTCTCTTTCCTTCCCCAGATTAGGAAAAGTTTTCAACTATAATTTGCTCAAATAAACTTTCCGCCCCTTTTTCTCTATCTTCATCTTCTGGGACTCCTATGATACTGTTATTACACTTTAAGGAGTTGCTGAGTTCCCTAAGTCTACATTTGTGATTCAGTACCTTTCTTTCCCTCTTCTTTTCAGTTTCATTATTTTCCATAATTTTATCTTCTATATCACTGATTGATTCCTCTGCTTTGTCCATCTTCATTGTCATGGGATCCATTCAGATTTACATCTCAGTTATAGCATTTTTAATTTTGGCCTGACTAGGTTTTAGTTCTTTTATCTCTGTAGTAAGGGATTCTCTAGTGTCTTCTATACTGTTCTTGAAGTCCAGCTAGTATCCTTATAATTGTTTCAAATTCTGGCTCAGACATCTTACTTATATCTGTTTTGGTTAAATCCCTGGCTATCACTTCTGTTTTTTCCTTTTGAGATGAATGCCTCCATCTTGTCATTTTGGTGGTCAAAATAAAATAAAATTAAAATAAAGAAGCTAGATCCAAGGTGCATTTTGGTCTGCTTATTAAGAGAACCTGGGAACCCTGGGTGGTGCAGCGGTTTAGCGCCTGCCTTTGGCCCAGGGCGCGATCCTGGAGACCCGGGATCGAATCCCATGTCGGGCTCCCGGTGCATGGAGCCTGCTTCTCCCTCTGCCTGTGTCTCTACCTCTCTCTCTCTTTCTCTCTCTCTGCGTGTGACTATCATAAATAAATTTAAAAAAAAATTAAAAAAAAAAAAGAGAACCTTAAACTAAAAAATAAATTAATTGCTTTTTCTATCTCAAAAACAAAAAAGAAAACCAAAAACCCCAAAGGAAATTAGATCTGGTTTCCTCTAAAGCTGAAACTTTATAGCACTCTATGATCGGTAGACTTGCTACAGACAAGGGATTTGTGCTGGTCTTCTGGGGGAGGGGCCTGCTGCTCTGATTTTCAGGTAGACTTCCCCGTAGAGATGCACCTACAGGGTGGAGGGGGGCAGGGTTTGGTGTAAGCAGCTCTGACTTCCATTTGATAGTGCTTTTTATTTACTGAAGTTGGTCAGTGTTGATGGGGAGCAGGATGGGAAGGGGAATTGCTTCAACCCACTCTCTTGCCTCACGACTGGGAGCTCATGGCCACCACTCCTCAGGAAGCCCTCCCAGACGAGCAAATGGTCACCTGTCCTATTTCCCCAGCTTCAGTCCCCTGCCTTTACCCTGTCTGTGTCTGAACTGTCCATCTGGTACAGTACCCCTGTATTTTGTCTCAGGCATGGCTAGGTTTCAAAACTCCAAACTTCAGGGGCACCTGTGGTTGGACCTGCACTGATTCTCTGGGGGAGGATCTCACTGCACTGTGGCCAGGGCCAGCTGGGCCCAGAAAATGGTCATGTGGCTGCACAGCAATTTGGAGATTATGGTAAATAATAGCACAAAGTTGCTGCTAAGGTTTGCTATCCTCAGCTGGCTTCTTTGTTCTTATGCTGGTGAAGAGGCCAGTTCAATGGCACCTGCCGGGTCTTTTGCCCCAGAGAGGCCATATCACCACTACCAAATGCACTCCAAGCAGGGGAACTGTTTCTCTCTAATGGGACCCAGGGCTCCTCAGACCATACTGCCGCTCCCCGATCTCTACCCTTCTTCCCCACAGGAGCACCACTAAGGCCACCAGGTATGACCCTGGCATGGCGCTGACCTTTGAAACTTCAGACTCTACATTCCACTGTTTATAAAAAATTGCAGTTTTTAAACCTTCTCCTTTTCCCAGTCAGTGATTTTGGGGAAGAATTTTCTGGTGCAATCCCCTGTATGTGTTTTTCCTCTTTTTTTTCACTCTTTCTCTCTCTCTCCCTGTCAATCTCACTCCTCTCTCTGAGATCAGGGTTCCCTCCCCTCTGCAGCTCCCATGAGTTTTTTCTCTCCCAAATCAATTCTCTGCAGCTCCTACCTTCCATGAGGTGGCTGTTTTTCTTCTTGTAGACCTGCAGCTTTCTCTCAGTCCTCAGATCAATTTTTTGGGTATTCTGAATGATTTGATATTTATCTAGCTGTTTTTGAGGGAAGAGGAAAGCTTAGGGTCACCCTACTCCTCTACCATCTTAACACCCTATACCAACAGTGAATATTTTAAAATGCAGATCTGATATTTTTAGTCTCAAAGTTCTCCAGTGGCTTAAAGTTCTCCAGTGGCTTCTCATTGGCCAGTCTAGGTGCTATAAATACAATGCCTATAAATAAACAAGTAACATAAATACTAATATTAATAACAGAAATTTACTGATTGCCATTGCTATTTACTATTTTAAGCATTTAAGTATAAACCTTTTATCACTTAATCCTTTTAAGGTAGGTGAGATTATTATCTCCATTAAATTGATGAGGAAACAAAAGCAAGAATGTATTACTAACCTGCCTCAGATCTAAAGAGTCAGAATTTAGATCTAGACAATTTGGCTTCATAGCCTAAGTCTATTGTTTTTTTGTTTTTTGTTTTTAGTCTATTGTTAATAATAATGTTATTTATTGACTCCTTGTGAAACAGCCTTTGGTTTGATATAATCAGGAGTGGGAGACTGACAATTCTCTAGAATGTATGCTTGGCTGAAGAGGACAGTTATCACTCAGCTCCAGATCACTGTTGGCATGTAAGAATATAAGCCCAGGATTGTCAGATCTTCCTGTTTTTTTGAGAATAAGGGGAATTCTGGGATTTTATAAGAAATATACTATAATTAAATGTTAGTTACTAAAAACTAAACAGGGTAAAGGTAAAACAAACATCTCTGTAAGCTGCAGTTAGGTAGCCTATAGGTCACAACCTTTTATCTTTAGCATGAATATTGCTTTTTGAGCTTCATCTCTCAAAAATCACTACTTGATTCTAGTTACAATGGACAATTTATAGTTCTTGTAAACCTTTGGCTTTTTCTGTGCTCTCATAAAAATGGCTTCATCGGCCTAGAATCCCCCTTTCTTTCCTTTCCCTGCCATTGCCTTCCTCATTAAGGCTTTGTCATTCAAGACTTAACTTTCCTGCTTGGTACAGGAGGCTTTATTTTTTATTTTTTTCATGTCCTGCCCTTTATCTTCATTAGTTCATCCTCTTATCTTCTACCAGTATACCACATGCATATATCTAGCCATCTGTCTCTCTCTTTCTGTCTACACAGATTATAAGTTTTTATTGTCTGTATCCTGGCATATGGTAACCACATAGGTGTTAGGACATTTAGAAAATCATTTAGAGCTAGCTTATAAGCACAGAAGAACACTGATGGACTCACATTATCAAACTTTAACAGTTGAGAGTAGTCTTGGGAATTACCAGAACCAGGGCTTTGGATGCTGGCAGGGTGTTTGCCATCTTGGATCTCTCCTCTCTGTGGATCTGCTTCATTCAGTGTTACTTTAGACAGTCTCTGCCGTAAACCAAGGAGGATGACCTCTGACACTTCCAGACTTATATCTTTACCTCCATTAGAAAAATCCCAGATAGGTACTCTGACTAGCTCAGCTATGTCAAGTTCCCACCCCAGCCCATCAACATGAGGAAGAGATGGTGCTCACGTGTGTATGCATGTACACACCCACTCACTCACTTTAGACTCAGGAAAGATTTTCTTTTTTTTTTTTTAATTTTTTTTTTAAATTTTATTTATTTATGATAGGCACACAGTGAGAGAGAGAGAAGCAGAGACATAGGCAGAGGGAGAAGCAGGCTCCATGCACCGGGAGCCTGACGTGGGATTCGATCCCGGGTCTCCAGGATCGCGCCCCGGGCCAAAGGCAGGCGCCAAACCGCTGCGCCACCCAGGGATCCCAGGAAAGATTTTCCTTAGGAAGTGACCTTAAGGTGTCATCTAATTTAAGAGTTAACCAGGTTATCAGGAAGGAAAGAATGTTGCAACTTGTACAAAGATCCAGTAGAAGGATGCCAAATATTTCCTTTAGAAATATCAGTCTGCCTGTAATAGAAAGAAAGAAAGAAAGAAAGAAAGAAAGAAAGAAAGAAAGAAAGAAAGAAAGAAAGAAAAAGAGAAAAGGTTGCAAGAGGCTAAGAGGTGATGCACATAAATCACTCACTGTGGAGGAAAGAATTAACATAGAAGGCCTGACTTAACTTTTGAAAGGCCTTGACAGGCATTTGGGAACTTTGTTTTGGGGCGGGTCTCCACAATTTCCCCCCGTCCACAGAACTGATGAGAGTGGCTCACTCTGTCTAAACTGTACAAACAATGATTTATGCTGAACACACCTGCTTTCCTCCTGGGAGTTTAGGACTTTGCTATGTGCTAGGTAGAGGGTGCCTATGTGACCTAACCTCAATAAAAACCTTGGGCACTGAATTTCTTAATGAACTTACCTGACATGAGTTTCTCACATGCTTTTACAATTTGTTAGAGGAATTAAGCATGCTCTGTGTTATTCTACTGGTAGAGAACTCTGGAAGTTTCACCTGGATTATGCCCAATGTGCCTTTTGCCTTCTATGATTTTACCTTATATCTCTTGCTGTAATAATAAATCATAGGACTATAGTGTAAGTCTTGTGAGTCCTCCTGGTGAATCATCAGCTTGGAAGTGGTCTCAGGGACCCCCAACACAACTAATTAAGCTGTTGTAGGCAAGAAAGGACAGAAGCATGGTCCGGGATGTTGGAACTGACTTGAGATAGTTATACTGAATCTGCAATAAAATAATCTATATGGATTCAAGTTCAGACCTGGGTGCTTTGTATCAGAGGCACTTCCTTTTGAAGCTCAGATGTCCATTGAGACTGTTATGAAGATTAAATGAGACATTTGAGGAAATTTTCTAAGCTATTAGATCAGTTTAAATATTAATTATGATTTTTAAGCTACCACTTATGAAGTATCTAATATGTGCTAGAAGTATCAGATATGTGCTAGAAGCTACCAGGCATTTTATTTTATGTACTGTTACTACTATTTTTGCATTATTATAGTTTTAAATCAAATTTTCAAACTCAATTGGAGTGCCTAAAATATTAGTATTTCTTTTTTTTAACTTTAGAAGTTCTATATTATATATTATATTCTTTATAAGGTTCATATCACACTGAAGTAGATGAAGTGTTGGTTTTAAACACTGGCTCCTAGATGTTGTTGTTAAGCACATAATGTCCAGTAAGGGGATTTGCCAACATTACACAACTATTCCAAGATTGAGTGGCATTAGCACTCTGGTCTTTTAAAACAGAGCACACATTATGCTGTGCTAACTGCCTCTCATTTATATGTTCTGTGGATGAATAATAGAATTTTGCTTTCATGATTTCAGGTCCATTGGGTAGCAAATATAATACTACATTATAATCTCATTTTTTTAAACTACTTAAATGTTGAACAAAAACCAATAACATGTTCAAGGAAAGGTATATATATTGTGCACAAAATATTTAGCTTCCAAAGAAATAATGATCTTCTCTTTCTCTTACAGACCACTTCACCTGCATTGTGAAGGTGCTTTTTACCCTACTATACACACAAGCTCTTGTGGCACTTTCAGTTAAATGCAATGAGGAAGATAGGTCGGCCTGGAAACACACAGGAGCTCTCAAAAAGGTTAGTGTCTTGTCTGAATTTATTTATTAGTTCGGTGAACTCCTTTAAGTTGGGGATATGAGTGAATGAGATTAGGTGTTTGAAAGGCAAAATGACGCACCTTTAGGTTAAAAAAGTTAAAAATGTTGAAATGGAGCACCTTTAGGTTAAAAAAGTTAAAAATGTTTCCTTGATAAATAAGGTCTTCTGCATCTACCTCTAAACCTTGACCTTTTTCCCTTTTTGTTTGAGCAGTTTTATTTTGCCTTTGCTTGCAAACCTTAAACTTAGAAAAGTTATAAAAAAAAAAAAAGAAAAGTTATAAAATTTGTGCCAACAACAGTGAGCAAGTAATAAAATATCTACAGACTTACCTATTTTACTTGTCATATTTTCTTCTCCTTGCTCCTATTTCCAGTCCATCCAAAGATGGCTTTTGACTCATCACTTATGAGTTTAAAAATCCTAGCCTTTTCTTAATTATTATTCTTTAAATAAAAAAAATAGAAAAGTGGGACACCCAGGGGGCTCAGTCAGTTAAGCATTTTGACATAGGTCATGATCTCAGGGTTGTGGGATTAAGCCCTGGGTTGGGCTCCATTCTGGGCTTGGAGTCTGCTTAAGATTCTGTCGCTCTCTCCCTGCTCTTCCCTCCTCCCCTCTTAAAAAAAAAAATACATAAGTTCTTAGCAAATTTAAAGTTTTCCAGTTAAAATTACATAAATAATTTGGAAAAATTGTGCAAGTTTAGTTAAACCTAAGTATTTTCAGTGACTTCGGAACAAAAATGATACTATAGAACCAAAGAACTGAGTTAGATGGTTTGGCTGAGAGGTAGGTAAAATAAATTACTTCTGTGTTTTATTTGGGGAAGTTGGTAGGAAAAAATAGTAACTGTGGTATTAATTGAACCTATTGATTGATTTATAGAGTCTTGAGGAGGTTTTGAACCTTAATGAAAAGTTTGTATTAAAATCATATCTACTTATGTTGGTAAATTGAACACCAATAAAAAATAAATTTATTAAAAAAATAAAAATAAAATCATATCTACTTATATCAAAAGAGAGAGAAGCAATTATAAATACATGAAATCTAGTCAATATAATCTTCACTTTTATCACTAGTTTACTCCCAAACCATGAATATGTGTACAAAAATTTAATATAGTATCATCACCAAGTTCATTATGTTTTAATTAGGAATATTAGTTGTTGGCCTGAATACCAGGCTGAGCTCCTGCCACTAAATAGCTCATTCTTGGATAATTTTGCTTTCTGCAATTATCTTTCTTTTTTCTAAATACGCTTTTCATATCTCTGCACTATGATCTGATATTTGGATTGTTAATATTCAAATCAGGTATATTCGATTTCTATGCTGTGTTATTGTTTAAATATATTTCCTTAATAAGATGTCTAAACAGTACACTAATTTAAAACATTTTCTGATATAATTTAGGTCTAAATCTATTCATCTGGTTTTTGCTAAAATGAAACCTAATAACAGAAAATCAGACAATTGTAAATCTATGATGGAACTAATTTCGGTAACTGTTCTGTCAATTTTCTTTCTCAATTTGATAATTGTTAGCTATTTTTAAAAGTAGTTAATGAAACATTTAATGTAAGGCAGATTCTTATCAGAACCTGTATTAGAAGGTTATAGCCATATAAATTGCTTTTAGTGAATGGAAACAAAAAAATTATGGTATTCTGTTGGTTGGTTTGCCACATGTTGCTAGCTTATTCTGTAATAAACTGAAACATTTAGATATATAGCAGATTATAAATAATAGCAACAAAATTTATAAGTAATGAAATAAGTCATTGTGATTTTTGTAACTATTCTGCATCATTCATTCCTCTTCTTTTTCCTTCCTTCTTCCTTTACTTCTTCCTTCTTTCCCTCACCCCCTTCTTCTTTCCTTACTGCATTGAGTCTCACTTACTCATTCCATCCCTCATTTTCTTATCCTCAAATATGACAGTTCCAATGAAAACAGATTTTTTGCCAGCCCTAATCTGGTCCAGGGCAATAAAAATACAGGTATTACATATTTGTAAAGGAAAATGAGGCTTAGTTATGCTAGAAAAATCATTATTACAGTTGGTATAAGTTGTGTTCTTTTGGTTAGTGGAATTTCTATTAAAAGACTGTACCAGTATTTCATAACCTGAGGTCCTATCCTTTCCTTTTCCTTTTCCTTTTCCTTTCCTTTTTCATTTTGTATTTTGTTTTGTTTTGTTTTGTTTTGTTTTGTTTTGTTTTGTTTTGGAGTAGGACCATAGCATCCAACATATATTCAAAGGGCCTGTCACCCCCCAAATTTGAAGAACTACTATTACTTAGATAAAGCATCTGCCCCACACATAACTGTTGAATCTCTCAACCCCTGATCCTTTTCTTTATTTAACCCACATACCTTTGCCATCTCTCCCATTAGATTCTTTTGATCTTGATTCTAGGTCTTTCATCCATGGTCTTAGAAATCCTCTTCTTAAGCTTTACAACCCTACTTGTAAAATTCAAATAGTGCTTACATAAAAATATGCTTTCCTGAGACTTCTTACATATGAAATAAAATTATTTTCTTATCTAATAAATCTTCTCATCAGAAGTTCTCCATACAAGAGTGAATATTACATTATATTTGCTTTCTGATCTGATATAGTACCTGCCATGTATAAAAGAAGTGCTTAAGATATGTTTTGGTAATAATGACTTAAAAGCTGATTATCACTCAGTAACTTACTTGAATGATCTGAACATCATTTGTTTTTATTGAAGGGTATTTTCCCCATAAATTAGAAAGTATTATAACTTGAAATACTTTGCTGTTGTTATACTCTGTAAATCTTTTACTCAAGGGTATATTGAATTCAGGAAGCTTTTAGGCTGAATTGTATATTTTCAGAAACCTTAATATATCACATTGATTAATAAGCAGCAAAATCATGGTAATATTTTCTCTTGAGTCTTCTGCATTTTGAGTTTAAGTGAACTCTGCCTATTTAAAAACTACTCTGATTAAATTAATTTTGGAAACATAATGTGTTGTTGTTTTGATATTTAGTAGGATATTGATTTTTGTTGATTGGCAGGTGATCATCCTTTTGGCTAATTAGTCAAGGGTAGAGAGGGTCACCTGATTAAAGAGTGCACTTGTAGAGTCAGGGCTGTTTTTGTAGTTTAGAATCAGGACATGATAACACAATATAGTGAAATAGCTGAATGATATGACAGAAAGCAGAGGAGTAATTTAAAAATAATGCAAAGAATTGATTATCTATACAAGTTCCAAGGTCAAAAACTCCAACATTACCAAAATAAATTCTATCAGTACCTATTTATTGCTCAGATTTTTGTTATGCAAAAGGATACATATAAAATACAAAGTATAATTCCTGACACTTTGGAATTTAGGCTGTAGGTGAAAAGAACACAACAACACATGAGAAACAATGGAAAGACTAAGTATCATCAAATAACAAGCTTTGTAGTCCAGCTGATTCATGCTTATCAGACTGTCAGGATAACGTATATCCCATAGTGTTTACTCAAGTTTTATATTTTGCTATTTAAAAAGTATAGTTAATAGAATAAATGCTGTCATAGCAAAGTTATTACTTTAGCCCAGTTTACACTTCACGGAACCTCTAATACCTCAGTGAATATAAAAAGAGGCACATTTGTTTATGTGTAAAAGACACATTGACAGGGGTGCCTGGATGGCTCAGTAGGTTAAGCATCTGACTCCTGATTCGGCTCTGGTCATGATCTCAGAGTTGTGAGATCAAATCCTGTGTTGGGGCTCCCATGTTGGGCTTGGAACTTGCTTAAGACTCTCTCCCTTTCCCTCTGCCCCTCCCCCAACCCCACCCCACTGCATATGTTCTCTTTCTTTCTCTCGCTTAAAACAAGAAAACCTTATTGACATAAATTTGAATTTATAAATAGCCATTATTTTCCCTTTCTTATAAAAATATAGCATCATTAAGCTTAATTTATAAATTGTTACTTAATATATCTATACATTCTTTAATAAACATATTGTTCTCTATTATTTTTACATTAAATTGTCTTAAATCCTATTCAGGGAATTGTAAAAGAAAAAAATTGTGGTCTGTGTTTCTATTTCATGCATGTATGATTTTATCATTATAATGAATGTATGTATATACTGCTTCTATTGGCACTTTCACATCATATTATGAACATTATTTCATACAACTCAAATTTGTCATATTCGCTGCCTATAAAATATTCTGTTGAGTTGATATGGCATAATTTCGGTAACTGCTTCACTTCTGTTGGTTGTTTCTAGTTTTTCATTATTATAGTGATGCACTGAATGTCTTGGGTGTATAGTTATCTTTTTCTTTTAGATAATTTCCCTAGGAAGAATTTCCAGGATAGAAATCACTGGGTCAAAGATATGATTTATATATGTTCATTTACACATACATTATGTCATTTACATCTGTCTTTTAAAGAAGTATTGGAGGGATCCCTGGGTGGCTCAGCGGTTTAGTGCCTGCCTTTGGCCCAGGATGCGATCCGGGAGTCCCAGGATCGAGTCCCATGTTGGGCTCCCGGCATGGAGCCTGCTTCTCCCTCCTCCTGTGTCTCTGCCTCTCTCTCTCTCTCTCTCTCTCTCTCTTCTCTCTCTCTCTCATAAATAAATAAATCTTAAAATAAAATAAAGAAGTATTGGAATAGTTTTAATGACATACCCAGTTTCATAGAGAATCCAGGGGTGTACTATTAACAGATTTTGAGGAATTGAAGTTTACATGTGTGAAAAAAATGTAGTCACAATTATACCTCTAATTATTAAAAAGTATTCTTTCCAATGTAATTTTTTCAGTGACCGATGGAACTAATTTTTAAATTTTTTCCCAGAATACATGTGATACTGAAAAGTCTTATGAAGTGTTACTGAGCTTTGTGATAAGTGAACTCTCTAAAGGAAAGTTATACCATGAAGAAGGAACTCAGGAATCTGCAATGGTATGTTCCAGATATAGTAATTTGTTAAAAATTTAGGTATTATTGCCATTATGAATATAATTTTTAAACTATATCTATTATAGAATGAATTGTTGAGATTCTCTTTTTTTAACTTTAGGTTAGCCCTATTTCTTGGTCTCCTGAATCCATGGAAAAATACTTACAGGACTTCTGTTTACCTTTCCTCAGAATCACCAGCCTTCTTCAGCATCATCTTTTTGGGGAAGATTTACCTAGCTGCCAGGTATAATTTGTGGTAGAGAATAGGAAGTCTTGGTTTACAGTTAATTTTTTGAAATATACTGACAAATAGTAAAATATTTATATGTATACAGAACTGTCATGCAGGTATATGTTAGTCTAACTCAAAGGAATAAACATTTAGAATATTTACTGTTGTTTTTTTGTATTTGCTAGCATCTACTCACTTTTATGATATTACTAATATTTAATATTTGAGCATTTTTGTATGAGATCAATGCTAATAAATGCCCAGTACTTGAGCAGGATCAGTTTTCATACGGATACATTTATCATTATTTTTATCATATTGATATATTAATCACTGATCATTATCTGCTTTTACTATCCTATTAAAAGTTATGTTGTCAGAAAGCTGGTTATCTGAAGACATGATGGCATTTATATAATTTTAGGACAGGAAAATGTTCAGTTTGTAAACAGTTATGTTAAAAATTTGGATGCATGAATTATCACTGGTTTAATCTATTTCATAAAACTAAGTTGATGTGAGTAGGCAAGAAAGTGACAGAGTAGAGAACCAGAAGGTAAGTAAACCAAACTGCTTATAGGATTATAATCCTGACATTATCTGTCATCTGTTTCCAGGGAATTCGATATGGAAATTAAGACATTTATCATATATATATGGTCTTCAAAGCCTGCAGTATATCAGAATTAAGCAGTTGATTGTTCTTTTTTTAAGTAATTGATCATTACATTAAATAGTTTAGATTCTTTGGTGTTTTTTTTTTTCAAGTGATTCAAGATAAACTCTGCACATTTGTCCTCAGACATTTAAAGTATATGGATATTGAATAAATTTTAAATGTTCATCCACTAGATAATTTTCTTTCATAGTTATTTATTTTAAAATTTCACCTTAAAAGTATTTCCTCTGACATATAGTAGTTTCCCTTATCTGCAGGGGATATGTTTTAAAACCCCCAGTGGATGCCTAAAACTAGTGCTTGTATTGAACTCTGTATATACTAGGTTTTTTTCCTATGGAAAAAGGATACCTATGATAAAGTTTAATTTATAAATTAGGTAGAGTAAGAGATTAACAATAATAATGGAATATTTATAACAATATGTTATAAAAAAAAGTTATGTGAATACAGTCTCTGTTAAAATATCTTACTGTATTGTACTCACCCTTCCTGTGATGATGAGATGATAAAATTCCTACATGATGAAATGAAATGAATGATATGTAGGCATTGTAATAGACTACTGTTGACCTTCTGATTATATGTCAGAAGATGAATCATATATTTCTAAACCACAGTTGACCACCAGTAAATGAAACCAGACAAGGTGAAACTGTGATAAGGTGGGGGACTTACTTACTGTATGAGCATCCTCAAGCATGGATATTAATAGAAAAAAACCTATTTCATTCATCAGCTTTTTTTCCTTCACATTTAAAGGCCATAGGCTGTGGTTCTTTGTATGCTTATTACTTTATGGTTTATTTTATCATTTGTTTTTACTGGAAGGTATTTTTCTTCCATGAGTTGGAAATTATCTGGAAGCAGAAGCTCTTGACCTCGGCATTGAAAGCTGGTTGGGGTTGGCTGTACAGTGATGCTTGTGATAGAGCACCAGGCATATGCATAGGACAGGGAAGAAATGATTCAATTAGCACAGAAAGGAACAATGCTACATAGTGTTAGAAATACATTGTGGTGAAGTTGTAATGGATCTTGAATTTCACATGAAGGAATTTGGACCATTGAAAGATTTGGGACAAAAATGTAACATAATTCAAATTTTATTTTAGGATAAAATCTCATTCTAATAATATAAGATTTGGGGGTGTGAGGAATGGAAGAATTGGGAACAGAAAAGCTAGTTGGCGAATGACATAGTATAGAAATAGAAGAGGATAGGAAGATATTAAAGATTTCATAGATGGAATAGTCAAGATTTTAGTTGAACATGTGGGAGTCAAGGGAGAAGAGTCATACTGTATGTGGGTTTTGGACCTGGGAGACTTGAACCTTTCTGATACAATTAATAGAAGGAGGAAATGTGAAGTAAGTCTGTGGGGCCCGAATGAAAGTACTTTGCATATATTCAAGTTGAGGGATTGGTTGGATGTGGATATATTCAACTGAAGCGAGAAAAGTTAAGTTACAACTTTAGATAGAAGTTTGGTCTCTCTTTGTTTAGATTTCTGTCATTTATGTAATCTCACTTGCAGATTTCACTTTTTTTTTTTTAAGGATTTTATTTACTTATTCATGAGAGACACAGAGAGAGAGAGAGAGAGGGAGAGAGAGAGAGAGGCAGAGACACAGGCTGAGGGAGAAGCAGGCTCCATGCAGGGAGCCCAGTGTGGGACTTGATCCCGGATCTCCAGGATCAGGCTCTGGGCTGAAGGCGGCGCTAAACCACTGAGCCACCCGGGCTGCCCCACGTTGTTTTTTTTTTTTTTTTTTGTCGTTTTCATTTAGAATAATTTTTCTGGTTAGCTATACGTGGACATTTATTTTCATAAATAATTTTATAATCAATTTGTAAATTTTCTTCCCAAATCCTCCAGGATATTAGATGAGAATTGCCTTGAACATGTAGTTTTAAAAGCATTTAGCATAGTTTATATATAAAGTCCATTCATTCAGTTCTCTTTTAATACTTTTCATAGAATTGTAAAATTGTCACTTTAAATTCTAGAGCATTGTATATAAAGAGAATCCTAGGTTTCTACGCTTTATGGTTTTAGTTTCTATCTAAATGATACCTTCTTTCCGTGACACACTGATTGCTCCTTGCTGGTACGGAATAATACTATTGATTTTTAGTGTGTTCTTGTGACTGGCCACTTGCTGATTTCTCTTATTAGTTCTAATAATTTGTCTGTTGATTCTTTTAGCTGGTTTATGTAATTATGACCATGTCATCTGAAAATAAGGAGAAAATTGTCCTTTTCCTTCAAATCTTTATTTTTGTCTTGTCTTAATACATGTCCAGTTAGGATTCTGAGCAGTGGGAATAACAGGCAGCATCCTTTTGTATTCTGCTGCATCCCAAAGAGAATTCTAAAATGTCCTGTGCGTGTTTTTTGTTTGTTTTTAGTTATAAATGGAATCATTTAGAATTATATTTTCTAATATGTTGCTAAAATGGTGAAATCCAATTGGAAGTTTTGAACATTAATCATCCACATTTACCACATTGCTAATAGTTTGAGTGGTTATTTCTAAAAGCCAGGAGACTCTTGAGCTTAACAATTTTTTCAGGATTTTTAGACATTCCGGTAAGCATTACTGCTCATGAGGAGTGGTGCCCAGTACATGTCCCGACACAACATTTTGCTCTTCACAGTGATCTGTTAGACTTTCCTAATTTAGTTAAATGTCTTAATCTGACACTTTCTACTACCATAATAGGGCTAATTATAGTGACCTGTATGGTTCTGTTACATTTTCTCCTATTTAAATGCATCTTCTTTTATTTATCCTTTAACTCTGGAATTCTTATACAGGGACTTCAGGAATTTTTGAATTCCATGGCATTGTTTGTAAAATGTTTGTGTATGTGTAGTTTTCTTGGAAGAAAATGATTATCAGACTCTTATAGGAGACCATGATTATTGCCTGCCCCAATTTGAAAACTAGTGTTCTGATATATCTCCTTTAATCCTTTTTTCTTTCTTCTATTTAATTCTCTTTTCTTTGTTCTGTCAACAATAGTTTTGCCATAAATAATTACAATGATAGCTAGCATTATTGTATATTGACACATGCTAAGCACTGATTTAAGTGCATTGCATTTAAATTCATTTAAGTTGGGGATCCCTGGGTGGCTCAGCGGTTTGGCGCCTGCCTTTGGCCCAGGGGGCGCAATCCTGGAGTCCCAGGATCGAGTCCCAGGATCGAGTCCCACGTCGGGCTCCCATGTCGGGCTCCCGGCATGGAGCCTGCTTCTCCCTCCTCCTGTATCTCTGTACCTCTCTGTCTCTCTCTATGTCTATCATAAATAAATAAATAAATCTTAAAAAAAAATTCATTTAAGTTTCCCAACAACTATGAAATAGCTGTTATAATCCTCACTTTGCAGACAAGGAAACAGACACAGAGAGTGAATAAGTTGCTCAGGATTCACAGCTAGTATTTAAAGCAGCCAGGATTTGAACACATTTAGTCTGGATGCCAAATCCGCACTGTTAACATCTGAGCTGTGCTGCTGCTTGCAACACAAAGCATTTTTTGAGGAATACAGGTAATTTTCTTCTACTATTAAGTCTGTAAAAACCACTAAAATATTGCATATTATATTCTATTTCAATCTCATGTAATTATGACTGTACTCCACCTATAGATGTCTCTTATAGTACAATAATAGGGTAATCAATTTATTGATAGCTGAATAGACATACTGAAATGGCAAAAAAAATTAAAACATCTCAAATATCGATCAATGGGAACTTGGTTAAGTAAATTGTAGTTTATTCATACAATGGAATACTCTACAGAAAAGAAAAGGTTTTCTATGTACTAATGTGGAAAAATCTCAAAGATACATTAAGTAACCAAAGGCAAGGCATGCTTGTATTAAATGGCAGATAGGGGAGAGATAGTGGTATTTATATTTGCTTATGTATATAATCCCCATCACCTCTTTGACTCATCCCCCTCATCTACCTACCCTCTGGTAACCATCAGTTTGTTGTCCTTTTTAAGAGTCTGTTTCTTAGTTTGCTTCTTTTCTCCCCACTATGACCCCTTGTTATGTTTCTTAAATTCCGCATATGAGTGAAATCATGTGGTATTTGTCTTTCTCTGACTTATTTCACTTAGCATAATACTCTCTAGCTCCACCCATGGCCTTGCACATGGCAAGATTTCATTCTTTTTATGGCTGAGTAATATTCCATTACACACACACACACACACACACACACATATACATATATACATACAGACCACATCTTCTTTACCATTCATCAGTCATTGGACACTTGGGCTGTTTCCATAATTTGGCTATTGTAGATAATGCTGCTATAGACATCAGGGTGTATGTATCCCCTTGAATCAATATTTTCATTTTTTTAGGTAAATACTTAGTAGTATAATTGCTGGATCATAGCGTAGTTCTCTTTTTAACTTTTTGAAGAATGTCATACTGTTTTCCAGAGCAGCTTTACCAGTTTGCATTCCTACCAGCAGTACAAGAGGGTTCCCCTTTCTCCAAATCCTTGCCAATACTTGCTGTTTGTTTCTTTCTTTTTTAAGTTTTTATTTATTTAGTTGACAGAAGAAGAAAGAAAGTATAAGCAGGGGGAGCAGCAGAGGGAGAGGAAGAAGCATGTTCTCTGCTGAGCAGGGAGCCTTGATCCCAGGACCCCTTGGATCATGACTTGAGCCAAATGCAGACACTCAACTGACTGAGCCATCCAGACACCCTGCCAATACCTGTTGTTTCTTGTGTTGTTGATTTCAGCCATTCTGACAGGTGTGAGGTGATATATCATTCTGATTTTGACTTGTATTTCCCTGATGATGAGTGATGTTGAGCGTCGTTTTGTGTGTCTGTTGGACATCTGGGTGTCTTTTTTGGGAAAATACCAATCCATGTCTTCTGCCAATTTTTTAATTGGACTGTTTGTTTTTTGGGTGTTGAGTTGTATGAATTCTTTATAGATTTTGGATTTAGACCCTTTATCAGATAGGTCATTTGCAAATCTTCTCCCTTTATGTAGATTGCCTTTTTTGTTTTGTTGATTATTTTCTTTGCTGTGCAGGAGATTTATATTAATGAAGTGTCCCAATAGTTTATTTTTGCTTTTGTTTCCCTTGTCTTGGGAGATACAGCTAGGAAGAAGTTGCTGTTGTTGATGTCATTTATGTAGATCTTTGTTAATTTTTATTCATTGTTGGATTTCCTATCATAAAGTTGAAAAATATTGCTATTTTTCTACCGTTGGTACTCCTTTTTTCTCAGATTATTTTTGTGCCTTACATAGAAATAAATGCCCTCTCTCAATACAGCAGGAGATATAGCATTTAAAAATATATGTGCATAAAACCCCAAATTGCATAAATAGAAATTGACAGAATTGAAAGAATAGACAAATCAACAGGTATAGCTGGAGACATCAGTGTTCTTTCTTACTAGTCACTAATAAGGAGACACAGTATAAATGAAACCTGAACAATACTATCAATCAAGATGGTGCCATTAACATCTGTAGAATACTTAACCAGACAATAGCAGAATGCATATTTTTTTTACAAGCACACTGAATGTTCATGAGAATATATCATATACCAAGCCATAATACAAGTATCAATAAATTTATAAGAGTTGAAATCATAAAACATATTTTCTGACCACATAAAAATTAAATTAAAATCAATAATAAAAAATATGGAAATTCCCAAATGTGTGGGAATTAGGCAACATACTTTTGAATAAGTTATATATCGAAGCAGAAATCCTGAGGAAATTAGAAAATACTTAAACTGAGTGAAAATGAAAACAGCATAGCAAAAAAGTGGAATGCCACTAAGTTCTTGAAGAGATATAGCTTCAAGTGCTTATATTTAAAAAGAAGAAAGCTCTCAAGTCATTCATTTAAATTCCTACTTTATGAAGCTAGAAATAGGGCAAGTTGGACCAAAGCAAGTAAAAGAAAGGAAATTTTAAAATCAGAACAGAAGTCAATGAAGTAGTTATGTAGAAATAGAGAAAATCAATGTCTGGTTTTTTGCAAAGATCAGTAAAATAGGTAAACCTAAACGTTAGGAGCTCAGCTGAACTGGAAGAGAGAGAGCTGAGTTACTAGGTGTAGGTGTCAGAGTAGCTGATTAAAGTAACAAGCCAAAAGTGAGAGAGTTGAGTCTCTAATCACTTACTGTCATGGTATAAGTAAGAGGCTAAAACCAGGGAAGATGCCAGTTCCTCCTGTTCCATCTACCCTCGTGGAATGAAATGGCACACCAACTGAGGATCAAGTGGATCAGCACAGATGTGGGGAGATGTTAAAGGAGCCCCCAAATAAAAGGCTTTGGTAGTTTATGGGCTCTGAGGTATAAAAAGGTCAGGGGAAGGGATAAGAGTAGAAGAAACTCCTTCCCAAGGCTTCAGATAAAGAAGCCTAGGAATAAAGGTACCAGGGCTAGGAATGTAAATATGTGAAATAATGTGACTGAGGGAGGTGGTCCTGAGATCCTAACTATAAATTCCTTCAGAGACTTCAATGCATTGGTTATGTATTGAGTCTGATGTAGGGAGGGCAGTTTCAACCCACAAAGCCTGTGAAGTAAAAACTTTGTAAATTGTCTATAGTTAGGCCTGAAAAAAATCACACAGATTTTTAACCAGGAGCCAGACTCCTCACTAGATGGATAAGAAAAAAAGAGAGAAGGTACAAATTATCAATATCAGGAATGAAGGAGGAAACATCCCTACAGAACCATAAGAGAATATTATGAATAACATTTGCCAACAAATTTGATCATGTAGATAAAATGGACAAATTTCTTGAAAAATGAAAATTACTAAAACTGCCTCAAGAAGAAATAGAAAATCTTGGCTAGATCTGTATCAAGTAAGAAAGTTTAATTAGCTTATTAAGCTTCTTTGATTATTATCCTTCCAAAAAAGAAAAATCAACAACTTTATACCAACAAAGATAACATCATGGTGAATTCTGTGAATATATAAGGAAGAAATTGTATCCATACATACAAACCTTCAGAAAACAGAGAAAGAAGGAACAATCCAAATTTTATTAGGCCAATTTTATCCTGATACCCAAACCAGGAATCATGAGAAAACTACCAACCCAGATCTTCCATGAACATAGAAGCAAAAGCTTTAAAAGTATATTACCAATAGAAAAGGATAATACGGGCAGCCTGGGTGGCTCAGCGGTTTAGTGCCGCCTTTGGCCCAGGGTGTGATCCTGGAGACCTGGGATCGAGTCCAACGTCAGGTTCCCTGCATGGAGCCTGCTTCTCCCTCTGCCTGTGTCTCTGCCTCTCTCTCTGTGTGTTTCTCATGAATAAATAAATAAAATCTTAAAAAAAAAAAGAAAGAAAGAAAAGGATAATACACCATAGCCAAATGGATTTATCCTAGGAGTGTATAATTGGTTCAGCAACAAAAATATTGTTAATTTAATTCACATTATTATAATAAAGTTGATTTTTTTAAAAGCATATGATCATCTCAGTAGTCAAAAAATGTTTGACAAAATTCAACACCTGATCTTGGTAAAAACACTAAAAAAACAAGGAACAGAAAGGAATTTTTTCAACCTGATAAAGGGCATGTATGGAAAAAACTATAGCTAACATCATAATACTGAAGGATAGAAAGCTTGCCCTCTAAGATCAGGAACAAGACAAGGATGGCTGCCCTTATCGCTTTTTAACGTTGAATTAGAAGCTCTAGAAAGAGCAGTTAGGCTAGAAAAAGGAATAAACGGCATCTAGATTGGAAAAGAACAGGTAAAATAATGTCTATTTGCAAATTAGATGATCTTATATGTGGAAAATTAGAAGGGATCTCCAAAAAATTATTAGAGCTAATAAGTTCAGGAAGTTTGTAGCATATATGATCTATGTACAAAAAAGTCTATTTTATTTCTTTGTACTAGTGATGAGCAATCTGAAAATAAAATTTTAAAAGATTCCATTTAGAATAGGGTGATGAAAATATTCTGGAATTAGTTTGTGATGGTTGCACAATTTTGTGATATACTAAATTATACATGTTTAAGTTAATTTTATAGTATACAAAAAAAATCTCAATTTAAAAATATATTGAAAAATAACATATATATTGAAAAAGGCTTATATCCAGAATATATCAAGATTATAATTCAATAAGAAAACAAAAAACATGAAGTGAGCATAAAATTTGAACAAGCACTTCTCTTATAAGAATATATATAAATGACCCACAAGTACATGAAAATGTGTTCACCATCATTGTTGATTAGAAGAGTACAAATTAATGTCACAGTCATTGATGAGAATTTGGGGTACCTGGAACTCTGAGTCATTGCTGGTAATAATGCAAAATGGTATAGTCAAATTTGAAAAAAGTTTGGCAATTTCTTTAAAAAGCGGAGCATGCACTTACTATACAACCCAACGATTCTACTTCTAGGTATCTACCAAAAGAAATGAGAACATATGTTCACATAAAGACTTTTACATAAATGTTTAAAACAGTTTAATTTGTGGTCGTTAAAAAGTGTAAACCCAGAATTCATCAGCAAGTGAATATGTGAACAAATGTTGGTATATCCATACACTGGAATACTACTCAGCAGTAAAAAGGAATGGACTGCTGATACAATAACATGAATGAATCTCAAAATATTATGCTAAGTAAAAGCAGGCCAGGCACAAATATAGATATAAATACACACACATATACACATATACTGTTTGATTATATTAATATGAAAGCTTTTAAAAATCCAAAACTATAATGACGCAGGATTAGTGATTGCTTGGGGCTGGAATTGATTGCATATAGGCACAAGCAAAATTTTGGGAGGGCATGGAATAGTTCTAAAGTTTTATTGTAGTAGTAGTTCCCTGACTATACATTTGCTGAAATTAATTGAACTACACTTAAAAGTATGTGAATTTTATGGTATATATACTGCGTCTCAGTAAAGTTGCTTTTTAAAAAGCCTTCTTTATGTAGCTGTATAAGTAGGAGATGTATAACCTTATTTCTAGAGATTATAAAAATTTACATTTTTTTCAGCCTGCATATTATTTTTTTCTCTTTGTAGCACCATTTAGAATTTTGTACTTAATCTACATAATTAGTTCAGTTTTACAAACAGATGTTTTTAGAATGTCTATAATGTGTGAAGAACTGGGAGGACAGAGCCCTTACCCCCAGGGACTACTCGTACAGTTTTACAATAAATGCTAATTTATTTTTAAATTAATAGAAAATATAAACACAAGTAGAGAAGTGTTTACAAAGTATGGAAGGATTAACTTTATCTGAATGGAGCGGAGTGATCTAAGGTACTATTAGGTTTGATCAGGAAAGGATTCCCTGGGGAACTGGAATTTGAAGGATGATAGGAATTGATCCAGTAGACCAGGGGAAGTAAACATATTAGCCTCCTAAATAGTCTTTTAGTTGAATAAAGAAGGGCTGGGAAGTATATTTTAGTGTTTATAAGACTAACAAACTCCTTTAAAACTCAGGAAATGAGTCCTTGGCTCACTGATTTTTTTTGGTTATTTCTGTTGTTATTACTGAATAGAACTTCAGCTTAGCTGGTATTTACATCTCTCAAATTCTTAGAAAGTCCACCCTCTTTTAAAAAATGATTTTGTTTCACACTCATTAAGGGTCTAGGCAAATTGTTTTGTACTGCATCTTGTGAATTCCATGTTTTTACTGTTCTTCATCCACACTGACAGCCTGTGTCTTTTTAACCAGAAGTCACTCTCCCTTTGCCACAAAAACATTTGTTCTTATAGAGTGGTTAGATTCTGTAGACTGTATTCATGAGAAATATGACAACACTATTTAAAAAATAAATATATAGAAGAAGCAGATGCTATGGCATTTAAGACTTAAATTTCAAAGAGAAATACTATGGGGATATTTGGATATACGGCTGAGAACCTATTCTCTCTACTTTGCCTCTTCTACTCTCTTTACTTTCCTTTAGTTGACTCAGGTAAGAAAATTTTCTTACTGTCCAAAAGTAATCAATGAAGATGTATTTAAATTATCTATAATGCAAAATGTTCTTTACGAAATGCCTTGAGAATTTTCTATTTCATGTCTAAAAGGAAGAAGAAGAATTTTCAGTTCTTTCCAGCTGCTTGGGACTTCTGCCAACGTTTTACCAAACAGAACATCCATTCATCAGTGCCTCCTGTCTGGATTGGCCAGTTCCAGCATTTGATATTATATCTCAGTGGTGTTTTGAGATAAATTCATTTACTGAAAGACATGCAGAACAAGGAAAGGTATGTAAAAAGAGTAGTATTACCTACTTTGTCACAGTGGTGATATGCTAATAGGGTAAGAGAATAATGAAGAATTATAAATTTCAGGTCGTCTATTCTTGGCAGCATTTATTAAACTAATTATATTGAAAAAATGGTTTACTTATATTTATAAGTGTAAAAGCAAAAATATTTCAGTTAACAAAGCTAAGTTATTAATCTACTTTTGGCTTGTTTTAGGTCATCAGGTTTTATTGAATGTCTTAAACAATCTTAGACTTGAAAGACCACTAGACTTGAAAGATACAGAGGAATTTTAAGATAGACAAGGAACTTGTAACTTATTGGAAAGAGAGCTGTCACATAAAAATCAAAGATTTGGAGTAGCAGATTTAAAAGGCCAGTCTTTAACTGTAAAAGTTGCGTGCCTGTGCTGCCAGCTGGGCCCATGAAAGGTTTTATATTAGAGATGAGCGAATTGGAAAGGTAGGGTGGAGGCAGTGGGAGGTGGCTATGAATGCCATGGTTTGATGCTCAGATTTTCCTCTATAGGTAGAACTATGGTCTTTGAAAAATTGAATAATGTGATGATAGTGTTTTAGGGAGGTAATTTAGATAGCTTTTTATTTTTTTTTTATTATTTTTTTTTTAATTTTTTTTAAAAAAATTTTTTTTATTTATTTATGATAGTCACAGAGAGATAGAGAGAGAAGCAGAGACACAGGCAGAGGGAGAAGCAGGCTCCATGCACCGGGAGCCCGACGTGGGATTCGATCCCGGGTCTCCAGGATTGCGCCCTGGGCCAAAGGCAGGCGCCAAACCGCTGCGCCACCCAGGGATCCCTAGATAGCTTTTTAGTAGTTAAATTGAAGTAAGGAGAGAGGGAAGCCAGAAATTATTTACGTGGTGAAGAAAATCTGGCCTATTATTCTGATAGTAGAAATTAGACAGAATATAACCAATGCAAGAGACATCTGAGAAAAATATATAGAACTTGATGACCAGATGTACTTGACTTTAAGATCTGAACTCAAAGCATTAAAAGAATAGTAACTAGTAGACATAGTTCTGATAGAAATGTGATCCTGCTTAAAACACCATTGAGGGGAGCCCCCGTGGCCCAGTGATTTAGTGCTGCCTTCAGGGGTGTGATCCTGGAGACCCGGGATTGAGTCCCATGTTCAGCCTCTCTGTATGGAGCCTGCTTCTCCCTCTGCCTGTGTTTCTGCCTCTCTCTCTCTCTCTCTGTGTCGGTCATTAATAAATAAATAAAATCTTAAAAAATTAATAAAAAATAAAAAATAATAAAACACCATTGATAGTGCCCCATTGCCTATGGAAGTCTTTGCGTGGCATTCAGGGATTTTCACCATCTGGCTTGCCTTTCTAACCTCATCCAAACCACTCCCCTACTATCACCTTGGTCAAACCACAGAAGAATGTTTTTTAGGTGTGCTGTATATTTTTAAACATCTATGTTATTGCTTATTGCTGTTACTTTTATCTAAAGCAATTTTCCTACCCTTCTCCTGTTGAATTAATCACTCATCAAGGCTATGATAAATGTACCTTTTCTATAAAGGTCTGGCTGATAATCCATCTTCTTTTAGTTCTAATCCGCTCCCTCTGTTGTGTGCTGTATGACAGTATTTTTGCGATGACCTATAATAGTCACCATATTTATCACTTTTTTTTTTGTTTAATATGTCTGAGTGGAGGCTCCAAAAGCAAAAATTGTTCCTGATTTTTCCTTGAGTTCTTAGTTCCTAGAAAGTACCAATATAGAATAGTCACCTAATAAATATTTGTGGAATGGTTAACTGGTGGAATGATCTCATAGATAGAAATAGAACTGGTGAAAGAAGAGCCATGTTTCAGGGAAAATGAGAATTTTAATTTTAACATCAAGAGACAATAAAAGATTAGTATTTTAGGTAGAGATGTCAGACTAGACTTAATCTTTAAGACAGTGAATAATAAAGGCAAGGTAAGCATAAATAATAAGTGTTTCTGCTTTTGTTCATTTCCGTTTTTTATTAAAATCCTTAAGGAGATAGTATCTCATTTTATACCGCTCCTTTTTTTGAAGGAAAGACAGTATCAAGACCTTAATCGAACTTTGTATATTATGTATAAAAATCTTTTCCTATCTAGTAATTTCTTTATTTTCAGATTATAACTGGAATCTGAAGTTAGATATTGATATCTGAAAACCTATAAGGAATGACTAGGCATAAGAGATGGGTATAATTGTAGAACCAGGACAGGAGAAAGTGATGAGTGTCCTTAAAGTTTTTGTCTTCATAGGAGTCATGGGTTAAGCAGTAAATACACATTAACTCATTTGATAGTGTAATAACAAGTTTACATGTTAGATGTATGATTAGTATGGATATTGATGGAAAATAAGAATTTATCGTTTTAAAATAACTAATCGTTTTGTAAAATTGAGTGATAAGGATCTGTTTTATAGCCATAACAGTAGTCATTTATTTATTTCTACTTATGCAGAATTTTTACCAGTTATTTGAATGCACTCCCATCTGACCTGCATCCCTACTCTTGTCCCTGCTCCACTCTGTTCTATCTCTAATCCTCACTCTGACCAGGCCAACCTGATTTTCTTTACTTGGAATTTTAAATTTGAACAAGATATAAACAGTGACTGGAGCTGAATAGTCCAACAAAAATAACCTTGAAAAATTGAGTTACTGCTTCTAACTTTTTGTATCAGCTAAGATTCTTTGGTCACAGACATACAGTTGGATTGCACAGACAGTTTTGGTGTGTTTTCTCTGAAGTGCTACCACTGGATAACTGCACCTTAACCACTTTCCTTTCTTCCATGTGGTGCTCAAGATTGATATTCCTGGGAGGAAGGATCCAGTTGGCATAATTTGCATCCTATGTACACCCTTGTGATGAGGCAAGATCTTGTGATAGGGCGGTCCTATCAAACCTGATGGAACCAGAAAGGAGATTATTTTCCAAAAATACTTGTAATACTGTTAATAATATAAAAAGGCAGATAAGGGGGCAGCCTGGGTGGCTCAGCGGTTTAGCACCGCCTTCAGCCTGGCTTGTGATCCTGGGGTTCGAGGATCGAGTCCAGTGTTGGGCTCCCTGCGTGGAGCCTGCTTCTTCCTCTGCCTGTGCCTCTGCCTCTCTCTCTCTGTGTGTCTCTCATGAATAAATAAATAAAATCTAAAAAAAAAAAAAAGCAGATAAGGTTGATAGACAAATTGAAAAACATAAATAACCAACACTGTCTTCATATCTTACCTGTTAGCACATAGACATTCTTATGCTCATTCACAGTTTCACTTCTTCCCCTGTTCAAAATGATGTAACCATTCCATTCGTAATCACAAATGCATCTACCACTTTCCCAAGTACGCAACCTGAAATCACACCCAACAGTTAGATTACCAGACCTCTCTGAATTCAGAGGCTCTGAGAGATGTCCATTCTTTCTGTGATTTGTTGTATTTACACCCTGGTGGCCTGGAAAATTTTAATTAGCAGCTTGTCACCCTGAATTCCATAGTTAAGTGAAAGAAGAAGAGAATGGAACATATTGCAAGAATAAATACCACCTAAGCAAGAACATTTACAAGTGGTCATAAAGCTGTAGCTAATATATAGTCAAATATATGACTTTCTTCTTAGACCTTCTTTGACCAGAACCTTGACAGCTTATATTTATTTGACCAAGTATGTGAACTAGACTTTATTCTGAGATGTCTGAGCTTCTGGTGATTTGGCTCTATCTTGCTTATATTAAGGCATAATAGTTTTGTATTAAATTTTTTCCTTTCAAGCTTTGGGACATGGTGAGTGATGGGTGGATCTCTAAGTTCAAAATATACTGCTGCTAATTGTAGAGCAGTATTTCTTTTCTTCTTGATAGTTAGGGTCAGTCCCTCCAGACAATGCTATAAACCATTCCATTCTTCTCCTAGTGATATGGGGAACCTAAAAATGGCCAGATGATGTTTAGTTTCCAATTCAGTAAAACTATTATCCTATCCTCTGATGGAGGATAATACGCAACTTTTTTAGGATGGTCCTAAAACCACAGAACAATCCAGAATAGCGGGAAACAGAAATAAAAAACTGAATTCTTAGGTGTAGTCATGAGATGTGCCAAACCACTTTGCACTCCCTGGTTTCTAGGTTTCTAAACTGATGAATTTCATCTGTGAGAAAGTGATCACCCATATATACTGGTTGCTAGTTTAGACCATGTACTTCATTCTGTCGGAACATATACCTCATTTTATAGTTATTTTCTCCCAGCTGGTACCATCTAAAAATTTATCAGCAAAGTAGTTCATCATTTAAAAGATCAACAGTTTTGTCAGATGTTTGAATATATGTTAGGAACAGTTAATTCCATAGACATCCACCTATTGCCTTATATCTCTCTTAACGAAGAAAATTCTTTAAGACCATGTGGTGTGAGCTACTGGGTAATTTACAACCTAATCTAGATAGAGATCAAGTTCAGTGAGGACAAACTGCTGTTCCTTCCACTAATGGAAGATTGCAGTATAATCAACCCATTACAGAATATGCAATCTTTGCAGTCTGGTTTGGGCACTGAATACAGGCAAATAGCATATTGTAAGCCCATATATTGTCCTTATCCTTGCTTCCATGGCCACTTTGTCCATGAACTTATTGATAAACGCCAAGCTGACTACTTAACTACTACATCAATTTAAATAGATTATGGTTGTAGGTAATGTGAAATGATCACCACATGAGTTGCCTGATATCTATACAGTTTCTTGAGCTAATAGATTCATACTACATTTTATCTATTTTAAGTGTTAATGGAGAGGCATTTAGTGCTATTACCAGTATTTTTGTACAACTGCAAATAATGAATTTAGTATATTCTACAGGGAAACTTAACTAATTTGGCATTGTTTTCATACTTGTAGCAGAAAATTTATGAAGAGTTGTAGCCTTAGCACATATGGATACAAAAGGCCTTAACAGATTGTGGTATGAGAAGATTTTACATTTTCTAAGAAGGAGAATCTAAATTATAAAATATTGAGATAAAAATAATGGGCTATAACTATGACATTACCTTAAGAAAGGCCAGTAAAATTTTTTTATCCAAGAAAGATCAAAACTTGATTTTTAAAAGTGTTTATTTAAAATTTTACATTAAGCATATTTAAAAACAAGTACATCTAGATATATTTCCCATGCATTCTTATTTATGTTTAGTATTTTTCTCTTAGGGTAACGACAAGTTTAAATGTTTCAGGGTGCTTAGTCTGAAAACTGACATCATATTGTAATTGGAAACTACATTAAAATAGAGATTGGTAATTATTGAAGTACTATATAAGTCATTTGTAAAATGGAAATGAGAGATTTAATAAAGAAAATAAGTCACATACTTAGAGACAGATGTTTCTTCCTTATAAAGACAAAAGGCCTTTAAAATACAAGCATTTTGTGTTAGTGACTTAAGTATATAGGACTAATGAATATTTTTGGATTTTATTTTAGGCCTTGCTTATCCAAGAGGCAAGATGGAAATTACCACACCTGCTCCAGTTGCCTGAGAATTATAACACCATTTTTCAGTACTACCATAGAAAAACCTGTAGTGTCTGCACTAAGGTTCCTAAAGATCCTGCTGTTTGCCTTGTTTGTGGTACTTTTGTGTGCCTGAAAGGACTTTGCTGCAAGCAACAAAGTTACTGTGAATGTGTATTGGTAAGCAGTAGTAAATAATATAAAATTTATGAAGCCCAAATCTACTATCACATTGAAATGTGGTATATGTAGTTAAGCCAGCTCTTCACATTAACTATTCTTTGAAGTAAATACACAGTACACAAGGATTTCATTCTTGTTCTTTTGTTCTTTTTAATCCAATAGAAGGGTTTAAAAAAACAAAAAGAAAAAAAAACACCCGGGGCTTTATTTAAGTGAGTAAAACTTTTCTTAAGTACAAAACTTTTCTTAAGCCATTGCATGGGCTTTTAAATGTTGGGCAATGAAACAATAGTCAAACCTGCTATTGTGGATGCCAGCCTCTGAATCTGGTTTACGTTGGCTCTTAATTGCTTTCCTAGATAATCCTTACCCACATTCCTCCTAATGTATTATTAATCTAGTGTTAAGAATGAAATTGTAAGTTTAACTTAGATGAAATCTTATTAAAAACTTAAAAGTTTTCAGTATTATTTAGATGATATTTAACTAAGGCATTCTTGATTTTCTTATGAAGTCCATTTGATTATGAATATCATTGCTGTATTTTTAATTTTTTAGCATTCTCAGAACTGTGGTGCTGGAACGGGGATTTTCCTTTTGATCAATGCATCAGTGATTATCATCATTAGAGGCCACCGCTTCTGCCTCTGGGGTTCTGTGTATTTGGATGCTCATGGAGAAGAAGATCGAGATCTTAGGTTAGATACGCATGCATATGTTTGAATGTTTATTGAAGTTTGATTAGAGGACAATGCTCCATTCCTGGCTTTGTAATTGTAATAATATTTTTTTATATTAAGAAATTCTGACAGTCATTAATTTTAAGCTCTTTTTAGTTTTTGAGATAGTTTCCACATCCACATGCTAAGGAAATATGAAATAAACCAAACCACTGTGTGAAATTTTTGTCATTAAGAATCTGTTTTGTACAAGTATGTGTGAAATATTCATTGGATTAAATAACTTTTAACACCTTTCTTTCCTTTTTATTTTAGGCGAGGCAAACCACTCTACATTTGTAAGGAAAGATACAAAGTTCTTGAGCAACAGTGGATTTCTCATACTTTTGATCACATCAATAAAAGATGGGGTCCACATTACAATGGACTGTGACTCACCACCTCAGCATTGCATTATATCATTTTCATTAAGAATTTATCAACAATAAGCTTTACTTAATTTGGAGGATTAACGCTTTTGCTGAAGGAGAAAAAGAAAACATATAAAGCCTTTCCAAAATTAGGTGCTTGGTAATCACATTAATGGTATAATAAAAATTTTTTAAATATCTGGAGAACGTAACAACAAGTTAAATCATTCTTTAGTGGTCCTTTTTTTTTTTTAAGTCCACAATTAATAAGAAGCACAACTTGTTGACAAAATCATTTAAAAATGATTCTCCCAGCAATGCATATCAGCTATTCATTGATACTTAGAGTGGGTGTGATTTATTTAAAGTTTTACTGCTTCTTTATATCTGTGTGTTTTAATTTGCATCTGCTAAACACAATGCATCCTTTCCCTCTCCCATTCTTGTGTTGATTTGAGATTTTTGCTGTATGTAATTAGAAAAAAATGTAAAACATGATTTATGTGAAATATTGTATAGTAAAAGTTGGTCTAATAGTAGGACTTTAAAATTTTTTCTTATTGTGAGGAATCTGTTAAAAGTTTAAGGCTTTGCTGAAAACTTAATTCATTCTCAGGAATTTCATAAATATTCTCCCCAGGTAAATAATTGAAATAGTTGTAAAATAAGTAGATAGCTGCTGTTAATATAATACAGTACATTTTGGGGGACATATGTGTGGTTGGGGAAAGGAGTCGTTAAAAATCAAAATTTGCCATTTCAGTCGGTGAATTACTTGAGGTATTAATACACAAATAGTTTTGCCGTAAAATCAGAAGTTTTAAGAGCATTCACGTGGCAGATTTTGATTTTGTGCATGCCCACCTTTTATTAACAACCAAGTTTTTGTTTAAATGATTGAGTTGGAAATGCTTATTAGACTTACCCACAAATGAAGCTTAGTTTTGGAACTTTCCTGTCAGCTCAAGAGGTTCATCTATATTGTATTTGTGCAGCATAATCACTGCTATTTCTGCTTGGTTTCCTAAAAGGAAAAAAGAGGCTCAGTGGTGATGACCCTCACGAATGAGCCATGCATCTGCATTCTTCTTAGAAGCTGCTGAGAAAAGCAATTTATGTTTTTTGAGTTTTTTTAATCAGTAAGAATGGGAATGATTGAGCTAAAAACCCACTCTATAAATAGAGAAGGAAGATTACAGAAAAGCATGTTATATATTGCTAACAAGATTTTTCTTCCAAATGATTTAGTAATTTGATGATTATTTAATATATAGTGTTATCAAGCAATTCCTGGTACTTTGGACTTCCATGGCTTGTTATATAAAATTACATTTTTACATGTAAAATAAACTAAAAAAACATCTAATGATAAAATACAAAAATAAAGTCAGATCTATGTTCTAAAAATTATTGAATGACATGACATTACAGAATGTGAAAATGGACATTAAATGATGGCCTTGCATTAAAATAGAGCAGAACAGTACATATTCAAATGTGTTTAAAACATCAAAAAATTACCTATAGCTCTACAATAAAATACATGGAAATAGCTTGCTATTTTTATATACATTTCCAAAATATTAAGATAACTTTCTGAAAGACAAGACTGATTCTGTTTAACTAAATAGTTGTCCTTTCCAACACATTGCTACTTTTTTAAATACTGTATCATAAGTTCAGCCTGTCATATTTTTTGCATCGGTCATTCTGAATACCAGACCATTTGTAAGTGTGGTTGAAGAGCAAAATGCTAATTTAAATCTCTAGTAAATACTGTTACAGGATTCATGAACTTGAATAATTCTACAGTTTGAAACTCTGATGCTATATATACATGGTATAATGTATTCAGACTTTGATTACTACATATTTAAAATGGAATGTTTTATGATTGTGCATATGGATGTGAAGTGAAAATATTAGCCTTAACATTAAAATTTGGGTATTTGATAGTGTTTATTTTGATATTGGTGAATTAGTCACCAGTAAATTTTTAAAAAGCACTTGGTTGAAAATTGTACTTGAATTACATACATGCATGCTGCTAAACTAGAACTTTAATTTTTTTCCCCATAACTTTTATAAGTCCCATTTATAAGCCCACTTTTAAAAATAACAGGTCCAAGCTAGAGTGATGTGTGTATATTATTCAAAAAAAAATGTACTGGTGTGATATCTTGTATGAATGATCATTTAAATACAGTACATTACTGTAGAGGTTAAATCAATCTTTATAATTAAGCAGAGATTACAAAACTAGGAATAATCAACATTGTAAGATATGTTAATAAAAACCTACTGTCATTTGGTTTGTGAAAGGTCCTTAAAATGTTTAATTCTTATACATGTTTTTCTTTTTTTTTAAAAGGTATTGACAACAATATATCTAAGTGAGCATAGCAGGAAAGTTGCTTTAAGGTGGAGTTAAATATAAAAGGTTTGCTTTCCCTTATATCTTTTATTTACAGAGGTAGTTCCTGTTTCTTCTATCCTTGTCTTAAAATGGATGCAAAGCTTTTTGCTAAGTATGTGTGTGTGTTCTTGGAAGTTGGGGAGAAGGAAATGAGCTTGCAGATCTGAGGAACACTGCTATAATCCTTGCTGCTTTCTGAAAATTCCAGTTAGACTTCAGAATTCTAAAGGACTTTATGATAATGTTTATTTTGGGTGATGTGTGATTTTATTGGAATTGACAGTGTTCATCCCTGCTCTTCCATACTGAAGCTCACCAGGCAGTTATCAGCTAGGAATCCATTTGTGTTCACAAACCTTTTTTTTTTTTTCTGTTTTATGTATTTTGGTATTTATTGATTTCTGTAACTTAGAAAGATGCTTTTCTGAAGGGTTGGCGGTGACAAATAGTATGAGAGGATATATAAAGCAAGAGTCTACTATCTCCAGGATTGTAAATGCTGACTCCCAAGTTCTTATTGTTGGCTTATCGTTGTGGTCCTGTTAAACAGCAACAAAAACAAAGCACAACATTATTTTAACCATAATTATAATCAAATCACCAAGACAAGATAAATTCCCTGGGGGTTATTTATGACATGATGGTTGGTGGGAGGGCAGAAGACTTATGCCTATCTGAGTCCCATTCACAGCACATAGTTCTTTTCCTTTATGATCTGGCTGGATGAGCTGGAGTGGGCAGAAGGATGCCAACATGATCACTTCTTGATTTGTGACACTTCAAGTTCCCCTTGATAATGAAGCATATCAAATATGGAAGAGCTATTACCATCCTATGCCGTATGCCGTAATCAAATAGCAGTGGAGTGAATGTGACTCCAGCTGATGCAACAAAATGAAAAGGTGTAAGGGACCTTATGTAGAGCTGCAATGTAAGATGTGGCAATAACAAAATTAATGTGGCAGAGCCCAAGAGCAAGCCAGAAAAGTAGGGTCAAGGGAAAAGGACAAGAGAAAGGAAAAACTTTAGAGCAAACTAAGAGGATACGTATCTGATTCCCTCTTATGTTGGTGCAAGATGATCTTGAGAGTGAGCAGGCCTAGCATATCTGGGGTTCTGAGTTAAGTGGTAGGATTTAGATATATGCTAGGAGCGAATAGGCTCCTATAAGGAGAAGCACCACAGAAGTCATTGAGAGCCCAATGGTGTTAGAAGCCATAACATTTCAATGGAGCCAGTTAGAAAGGTTTTATGAATTTTTTTTTAAGATTTTATTTATTTATTCATAGACACACAGAGAGAGAGAGAGGCAGAGACACAGGCAGAGGGAGAAGCAGGCTCCATGCAGGGAGCCCAATGTGGGACTTGATCCCGAGTCTCCAGGATCACACCCAAGGCTGCAGGTGGCGCCAAACCGCTGCGCCACCAGGGCTGCCCGGTTTTATGAATTTTTAGAGCCCCTGAGATCAGCAGTCCAGAACCTGAAGGGTAGAAATTAGACTGCTAAATTAATTCATAATTTGGGGATTCAAGAGGTGGGGGGCATCAGGTGGTAAGAGAAATAGAAGTACTGGTTGAAATAAGTGTGGGGTCAATGCTGGGTATAGGATTGGAATTCATGATGAGGCTTAATGAGCAGATGTAGTGCAAGTTTTCAAAGTTTTCATTTGGAATTAGGACAAATTGCTTTTCTACTGAAGCATTTTAATTCATTCAGTAAATATCTATTGAGCTCCTCTTATGAGCCAGCAGTGATGAATACTGGAAGTGCAATGAAAAGGAAACCAGATAGTCCCTTCTCTCATATAGCTTTCTGTGTAACTAATGCTACAAATGGTGTGTGTGTTGAGGGGTCAGGGGGCTGGCTGGGAGGAGAATGGAATATAAGGTACTATTGAAGGGACCTCTAAATCAGACTTCAGAGGTATGAGGAGGCTTCCAGGGGATAGAGATGCCTTTGCTGATTCCGAATACTATGTAGGAGATACCTGGGAGAAAGTGGAGGTGTGGGGAGTAGAGTTTCAGGCAGGTAAAGGGAATACTATTTGCAAAGACTCAGGGTTGAGAGAGAACTTGTAGTTACAGACCTGAAAGAGATCTTTCTGACTCTAACATAGGTGCTTTTGAGATATAGAATCTAAATTATAAAGGGTTTTTATAGGCCTTCTAAGGGTTTTAGACTTTGTTCAGAGAGCATGGAAAGCCATTTTAGGACTTTAGACAGGAGGGTGACATTTGCATCTGATTTGCATCTTAGAAAAATCAATCAGGCTATACTCTAGAAGAAAAATCCAGAGTGGGAAGACCTGTTAGATAACTATCAAAAGAGCCAAGACATGATGGTTGGCTCAACTAGGTGAATCATAGTAGAAACGGAAGTGGAAAGAATCATGAGATTTGACAATTCAGTGAGTGAGGGAGAGCAATGACTAGGTATTAAGCACCTACTATATTCCAAATACTGAGCTAAAGATCAGGTATATCACATTGAACAAGGCAGAAAGAGTTAGTATTTGCTTACCATCTAATGGAAAACACCACTAAATGTGTAATTACAAGTAAATAGATATTATCAGCAAGTTAGAGGGTTGTGGGAACCAGTGGACTCATGTATTTTGGGAAGTTCACAGAAGCCTACATGGAGGAAGTGATGTTTAAGTTCAAGACCTGAAGAAAGGGGCAGATGTGAGCTAACTGAAGGAGGAAGTAGGGGAAGGGCATTCTAAAGGCCCTGGAATTACATATAGCACATGGGCTCTAAAATTAGCAAGTGCAGGAGACACTCACCAAACTGAAAGAAATGCAGTACAGCTGAAGCATTGGAAGCAGAAGGTAGTAGAGTATGTAACAAGAGATTATGCAGGAAAGGTAGGCAGGAATCAGATTATGGCCTCTTGAGCCATGTTATGGATTTTGGGTTTTATCCTAAACGTAGAAGGAAGTCATTGTAAGAGATTAGGGCAGATTGCAATGTTAAAAAGAACATTACGGCTTTAATTTAGAGCAGAGGTCAGCTAGCATGTTCTATAAAGGGCCAGACCGTTTCTGTCACAACTATTCAATTCTGCCATTACAATGCAGACCACATCCATTGATCTGTATAAGTGTGAATAGGCATGGCTGCGTTCCAGTAGAACTACTTATAAAAACAGGCTATGGGCCAGAGTTTGCCAAGCTTCGTTTTGGTGAAGTGGTAGAGGTAGAAGCCAAAGTATAGCTGCTGGAGGTGAGAAAGTAGAAAGTTGATAGTGAAGTGGAGGAGTAGAACACAATTTTCAAATCTCCCTAGTATGGCCAGACCATATCCCTGTCTGCAGGATGGCGGGGTGTTTGCATTAAAACCTCCTTTCTGATAGTTTATGCTTTTATTCAGATGGTGTGTTTTACCATCTGAGTCTAGGGCTTGAAGTCAGCAGACCTGGGTTTGAATGACCTCGCTTCACCTCAGTATATTAGTTAGGAATGTGCCCTGTTTCAAACAAAAAACCTGACTAAGCAACGGCTTGAAGAAGAGGGTTTATTAGTTTCAAGTAAAAGGAAGTTAGGCAGACGGGGAAGGAGAAGCTGCACAAGGAAATCATTATGGATCTAGACCCCTAGTGTTTCTCTTTTCTACATTGTTAGGTTATAGTTTTCATCCTCATAGCTGTATACAAGACAGCTGTTAATCTCCAGGCTACTATGAGGATGAAAAGCAAGATGGCTGCTAACCTTGTTTTCCAGGGAGGACAAAAAGCCAGAGGCTTCTTCCTAAGGCATTGTCCACGTTCAGCAAGAGAAGACTCCTTCCAGTGCACTTTTACATACATCTCAGTCAGTACTGTCAGATGGACACTATTAAATGCAAAAAATCTGGGAAGGTAAGCGTTTTAGCTTTTGAGCCTCTCTGCTAGGGAAATACAGGGTGGATAAAAGGGATTGCAAGTGACTTCTCAATGGTTAATTCAATGTAAGAAACACTTTGGTTTCTCATCTGTGCAATAGAGACAATAGCTAATATGACTGAACATAGACACTTCTGGCTTCTGTTAACATCAGATTAAGTGATTCAGACTACATTAGTTATCAGTTTACACAAGAGTTTAAGAATCAGGAGGTGGAGATCATTAGGGGCCCATCTTACTGAAGAAAACTTTAAAAGACAAATGAGTAGACAAAAGCTGAAGAAGCAACAGTATTTGTGTAGTCTCAAAGTTTGCCTCTTAAAATGTTAATTAACCACAAAGGGTAAGATAGTAACTTTATAGTAGAGAAACTTGGTAGACACCACTTTATTTTTATTTTTTTAAACAATTTTTAAAAGATTTTTATTTTTGTGAGAGAGCATATGTGCATGAGTGGTAAAGAGGGTAGGGGCAGAGGGAGAAGCAGACACCTGCTGAGCAGGGAGACTGATGTAAGACTCGATCTCAAGATACTAGGATCATGACCATGAGTTGACTAGGAAGACTTCAAAAAGACCAATGGAGTAGGGGCTTCCTGGGTGGCTCAATCGGTTAAGTGTCAGACTCTTGATTTTGGCTCAGGTCATGATCTCAGGGTCCTGGGATTGAGCCCTCTGTCAGGCTCCCTGCTCAGCATGGAGTCTGCTTGTTTCCCTCTCCCTCTGCATGCTCTCTCTCACAAATAAATAAATCTTAAAAAAAAAAAAAAAAAAGATGGATGGATGGATGGAATGAAGGGAGTAATTCTAGCTCTAAAAAAAAGTCTTGGTCATAAACTACTAATGCTTTCCAGTGACTAGCAAAAAGAACATCCTGTCTGGAAAATATCCAAATTATTTCTGAAAATATTTCAAATAAAGTGAAGGAACATGATGAGACAATATATATAAACCAGAATCAACAGAAAAATAATAGTAGTGGGCCACAAGGTCTCTTGATACTAAAAGTGTTATTTTTTTTTAATTTGAGAAAGAGCCAATTAGAAATTCTGGCAGTGAAAAAAATTAACTCAATGGAGCTGTTTAATATCATTTGAGACACAGTTAAAGACTTGGTAAACTGGATTATAAGTCAGAAGAGTCTAAAAAATGGAAAGTGGGTAAGAGAGGTAAAAGTTATAGAGGGCATTGTGAAAATGTCAAATACATTTGGATTCCAGGAAGATAGGGGAGAAAGAATGTGTCAGGGACAATATTGAAAGAGATAATAGCTGAGATTTTCAAAAGTGATGAAAGACATTGAGCCATAAATTCAAGAAGTCAGTAGATCCCAAGTAGGATAACTACAAAAGAATCCTTATTTAGACACATCATAGTGAAGTTGGGAAAAAAAAAAAAAAGAAAAGAAATCTTAAAAGCTTCGCACTGGAAAAAGAACTACCTTAAAAAGATTTCTGATTTCTCAGTAGTATATTGGAAACAAATAGACAGTAGAAAAATATCTTCAAAGTATTGAAAGAAAATGACTCTCAACCAAGGATTCTCTACACAACAGAAATATTTTCCATGAATGAAGGCAAAATAAAGACATTAAAATAAAAATTGATAGAATTTAATGCAACATATCCTCCCTAAGAAAGGAAACTCTCTCTCTCCCCCTTCTTGAGACAAAAGGAAAAGAACCCTGGTGGAAAATTAAATTTCAGTAAGAAACAAAAAAACAAAAATTGTGGTAAATATATAACTTAATGAACATATTGCATACAATGATTATGATAATGTACTATATGGGATTTCAATATGTATGTATGTATTTGAAAAAGAATGTAAGCTACAGGGATAAATGAAATGTCTCAAATTTCTTACATTGTCTCAGAAAAGGGTAAAGGTAATATTACTTAGAAGAAAACAGTTACAAATCTTTGTGACTTGGGATGAGGCAGTGGTTTCTTAGCTATGACACCTAAAGCACAAACAACCCTTAGCCCCTCAAAAAAAAAAAGATAAATTGTACTCCATCCATATTAAAAACTTCTCCTTCAAAGAACACTATCATGAAAGTGAAAACTCACAGAATAGGAAAAAAATATTTGTTAATCATATGTATGGTAAGGCTTACTATACCGAATATATAAAGAACTCCTGCAATTCAACAATCAAAAGACCACTCAATTAAAAAATGGACAAGGGACTTGAATAAACTTTCTCCAAAGAAGATACATAAGTGGCAAATAAGCACTATTAATAAGATGCTCAGCATCATTAGCCATTAGGGAAATGTAGATCAAAACCAGAGTATGGGGATGCTTGGATGGCTCAGCAGTTGAGCCTCTGCCTTTGGCTCGGGCTGTGATCCCAGGGCCCATGATCAAGTCCCACATCGGGCTCCCTGTGAGGAGCCTGCTTCTCCCTCTCTCTCTGTCTCTGCCTCTCTCTCCGTGTGTCTCATGAATAAATAAATAAATAAATAAATAAATAAATAAATAAATAAATAAATAAATAACAGTATAATAGTACTTCATGTCCACTAGGATGACTATAGTCAGAACAAGGGACAATAAGTGCTGACAGTGTGGAAATATTGGAATCTTCGTATTCTGGTGGGAACGTAAAGTAACGTTGCTGTGTTTGACAGTTCTTCAAAAAGTTGAACATGACCCAGCAGTTAACACTCCTAATTACATACCCAAGAGAACAAAAAATACATTCATACAAAAACTTGTACACAAATGTTTACAGCAGCATTATCCACAATAGTCAAAAATGTTACCAACCAATGATGGATAAACAAAATGTAGTATATCCATACGATGGACTCTATTACTCAACCACAAAAGGAGTGGAGCACTAATATATGTTACCACATGGATAAGCCTTGAAAACATGCTAAATGAAAGAAGCCAAAGGCTGCACACAAAAGCTGGGATACCCAGGATAGGCAAAGCCATAGGGACAGAGAGTAGAGATTGCCAAAGTTCTGGGGGAAGAGGAAATGGGAATGGTTGCTAATAGAGGACTTCTTCTGGGGGAGATGAAAATATTCTGGAATTAGATAGTACTGATGGTTGTACAGCTTTATGAATATGATAAAAGACACTGAACCATACACTTTAAAAAGATGAATTTTGGGGCACCTGGGTGGCTCCGATGGCTATGCATCTGACTCAGTTTCAGCTCAGATCATGATCTCAGGGTCGTGAGTCACATCAGGCTCAGTGAGGAGCCTGAGATTCTCTCTCTCTGTTCCTCCACCCCCCTATAAATAAATAAATAAAACATTAATTTTATGATATGTGAACTGCATCTCGACAAACTGACAGTCATGTACTCTTAAGGTATTAATACATACACATTATAATTTCTCTAGCCTTCATTTTGACAAATCCTTCCATGTAATAGGGTTGAAAAAATTATAAGCATTAGAGACAGGCAGATCTGTATACGAATCCAGCCCACCACTCACTAGATGTGTGATTGTGGGAAAATCAATTTCACTGAAATAACTGATTGGATGATAATACTTCACTGCAAATTTGTGAGGATAGATATAATGTGTAGAATGATACTTATAAAGATCCAGAGTATCTGGATCCTTTGAAATGATGACCAAAACCAAAAAATTAATATGTAAAAAAGATGTAATAGACTGCTGACAATCTCAACAATAAGCATATGAAATGTTTAGGTCTTTTTATAAGCACATGGTATTTACATAGTGAAAAAAAGCAGTAGTCTGAACTTCGGAGACCTAGAGATTCTTCAAAAGGAAAATAAAGGGACTGACTTGGGCTCTCAAGGACCAGACTGCTTGCTCATTTCAACTCCATGGTTTTTTACGTCACCATGGAGGTACTCAGTACTTTTTGGTAAATGAACTAAGATTAATATTGGAAAGTAAATTTCTAGGGCAATTTTTAAAATATTTCATATAGAGGGGTACTTGGGTGGCTCAGTGGTTGAGCATCTGCCTTTGGCTCAGGTCGTGATCCCGGGGTCCTGGGATCAAGTCCTGCATCAGGCTCCCAATAGGGAGCATGCTCCTCCCTCTGACTATGTCTCTGGCTCTCTGTCTATGACTCTCATGAATAAATAAAATCTTTATAAATAAATAAAATGTTTCAAATAGAAAAAGAGAGTAAAACTTCCAAACTAATATGGGAGTGGAGAATGGAATAATTAAAAAACCAATAAAAAAATAACATAAGAAAGGAGTGAAAAAGAAATGTACCAGTAAAGAGAAGCAAAATTACATAAGAAGGTAGTCATTTGAATTTATACTTACAGAAATTACATTAAATGTAAATAGTTTGAATTTCTCTGTAAGAAAAAGTTGTCAGACTAGTTTTAACAGAAAACCAACACTTGATGTTTACCAGAGACACATCCAAAACAATTATGGCTGTATTTTGAAAAAGAATTCTAGAGACATATACTGATGTATATATAGTAATATAATGTCTGGAGTTTGCCTTAAAATAATCTGAGGTGAGGGTGGGAAATGGGAATATAGATAAAGGAAGGCTGATTATGTATTAATTATTGAAGCTGGACGATGGGTACGTGGGAATTTTTATATTATCTCAATTTTTACATAGTTTGAAAATTTCCAAATTATGACCAAGTTGATTATCTCTCAAATAACGGGAGGATTATTTAACACTAAAATACCAATCAATGTAATTTGCTACATTAACAAATAAAGAAGAAAATGCTAAGATCAGTTGATCCAAAAAAAATCGTGACAAAAATCTAACATACAATCAGTTAAAATTGTTAATAAATTAGGAATAGAAAATAATTTCCTTAATCTCATAAAGGTTGGAGAGCAAAAAAAAAAAAAAAAAAAGAAGAAAGAAAGAAAAAACCAACCTACTGCAAAGATCATATATAATGATGAAACATTGAAAACTTTCCCTTTGAGATTGGGAAAAAGACCAGATGTCTTATATAGCTACTCTGTTCAACATCATACTAATGTCCTAATAATGATTGTAGAGGAAGAAATAAAGTCAGTATTCAGATTCAGTAATGATGTGATGGTACACAGAAGTCCAAAAGAGGAGCACCTGGGTGGCTCAGTCGGTTAAGCATCTGCCTTCAGCTCAAGTCATGGTCTCAGGGTCCTGGGATTGAGCCCTGCATTGGGCCCCCTGCTCCTCAAGGAGCCTGCTTCTCCCTCTCCTCCTGCCCCTCCTCGCTGCTCATGCTCTCTCTCTCTCTCTCAAATAAATAAATAAAATCTTTTTTTAAAACAGTCCAAAATAATCTATAGATAAATTATTCCAATTAGGGTTTAGGTAGGTTACTAGAAATAAAATCAATATAGAAAAATCAATTACTTTTTTTTCCAAAAAAACATTTTTAGAACATACCATCTACAAAAGCACACAAGTATCCAGTACCTATGAGCTAATCTAATAAAAGATTTGTAAGACTTCTCTATTTTTTAAGATGATTGATTGATTGATAAAAGACACAGAGAGGCAGAGACACAGGCAGAAGGAGAAGCAAGCTCCCTGTGGGGAGCCCAATATTGGACTAGATCCCCAGGATTACAACCTGAGCCAAAGGCAGATGCTCAACCACTGAGCCACCCAGGTGCCCCTGTAAGACTTCTTTGGTTAAAATTATATCAATGAGAAAAATCAAAGATATTAAAAAGATAAATCTAAACAGATTTACATGTTATAAAAGTGTAGGCTCATTATTTGTAAAGATATTTTTCCTTACATTGCCCACCAATCAAAATGCAAAGATATGCTGACTCTGGGTTTTACCTAGAAATGCAGAGATCCAAGTTAAGCCAAGACATTCTTAAAGAAGAACAGTGTTCTACTAGATAAGACTTGTCCTGTCTGTTATGAAGACTTAGTAATAGTTCAACAAGAATTAAGGTAATGTGTAGCTGGGTAAGGATAGATAAGTAGAAAGAAACAGAGTACAGACCCCAGAAACAGAGCCATGCATATATGAACACTTTGTTTTTAACAAGGGTCGCAACTGCCTAGGAGTGGGAAGGGTATGGATTTTTCAGTAAATGATACTGGTGTCTATAATGGATCCCATCACACCATACCAATATCTGTACCAGATACATGCTGCCCTAAATGTGAAAAGGGACGTATTAAAGATATTGGAGGTTGTAATAATAATTAATGCCATCCACCAAATATTTTCTAGTTCATATTCAGGTTCATGTGAACTCATGTAACTTGCTTCAGTCAATGTAATATAACTAGAAGTGATGTGTGCTTCCTTGTAGAACCTTTAAAATCCAGTAAATGATTCACTCTGTGGTTTTTCCCATTGTGGCAACTGGTGACGCTCCAGGTGGTGGTTACTCCCAGAGTACTATTGGGTCTCAGTTTGAAAACAACCCAACTCTGCGCTGGATAAGCAAAACAAACATGAACAAAAATAAACCTAGTGTTTTAATATGATGAGGCTCTTGTAGTTGGTTATTACTGCAATATGATCTAGATTATCCCGACTGATTGCTATGAGGAATGGCATTTTTTGTGACAAAAAATAATAAAATATATGTCAGTGGTTCAAGAGTTGATGGTAGATAGCAAGAAAGCTGATATTGAAGGATGAAGAGGAGAGCTATGTTATCCAGGGGTAAAATATTTGTTAAGCTGTTGTCTACAATAAGTTATAAGATGAAGAACATACTAATGAACTTATAGCCTTAAGAGAAAGGGTTGGAAAACAGAATGCATTACCCGCTGTTGGCTGCATTATAACAATGTATTACAAGAGGAGATGAGTTTGGAAAAGAATTGACGATTTTGTAGCAGGAATTAAAACACAGTCCAGAAATTTGGGGAATTGAAGAGTTGTAAAACACAACTTCTCTCAATTGCACTTACTAAGAGATAAAACTGAGTAAGTTTTGAATAACAAAAAAACTCAGTCTTCTGGCCAAGATGAAATGAGGTTATGGTCTTGACATCATTGTTAAAACCTCTGATAAGCCTTTGTGAAAGTCCTTGCTTCAGGGTAAAGCTCAAACTAAGGGTGTGGCATGCAATATATCCTTCAGCCAGACAAAATGGTTTATGGAAGAGAGACTAAAAACGTGGCTCTCCCACTGAGGTCTGGTAAGTCTAACCTACCTACAAACAAGCAGAGAGTCATGAAAGCCAGAAAGCAATGATACAGAGCAAATCTAAGAAGAATGTCTAGAAAAGAAATGTTGCTAGAGCTTCTGAAAACTGGAAATGACACCAATATATAAAAAGTCTACTATGTTTTTAAGAGTTAAATTAAAGAAACCATGAATCAGGGTATTAGAAATCTGTGACTCTTGGGGCACCTGAGTGGCTCAGTCGATTATGCATCTGACTCCTGATTTCTGCTCAGGTCAGGATTTCATGGAATCAAGTCCCATGTCACGTTCCCCACTGGGCACAGAGCGTGCTTGGGATGCCCTCTCCCTCCCCCTCTCCCCCTCCCACCTCATACGTTCTCTCTCTCTCTCTCTCTCTCTCAAAGAAAAAAGAAGAAGCAGGAAAGAAATCTGTGACTTTTCAGGACGTAAAATGACTTTGTAAGCACATACTGAAAAAAGTGGGCTGAGAGCTGTGCAGCTCCCAAGGAGACACATTCTCTTCAGTGTGGACAAGTAGTACAACAGATAAAGAACTTATTCCCAGAGCATGGAGCCATAGGCCACAAAGACAATGGACAAAGGACATCCTCTCAAGAAGCAGAATCTGGACCTAATCAAGAAATACTATACACCCATCAGATAAAGGGCTTTCAAAATGTCTTGCCAGGCGTACTTCAAAATTGCTATGAATCAATGACTGCTGTATTTCTTTAATTTTTCCACTTTCTAAGTAGAAGTGTTTACTAGAGTCATTAGTCCCTTATTATATATTTACATTTTGCTTTTCTATGTAATTAGACATTTTAACTAAAAATGTTTTTCTCTGTAACACGTTTTTATTTGTTTTCATTTTTTTATTTTAAAGATTTTATTTATTCATGAGAGACTCAGAGAGAGAGGCAGAGACACAGGAAGAGGGAGAAGCAGGCTCCATGCAGGAGGCCTGATGTGGGAATTGATTCCAGGACTCTAGGATTGCACCCTGAGCCGAAGGCAAACGCTCAACCACTGAGCCATCCAGGCATCCTGTAACCGTTTTTTAATAAACACTAATTCTTAAAATGTATACGAAATCACTTTATGTTATTAAAGAGTTCTAAAGAAAACTAATCTTAAGATAAAAACCCCAGGGATTACAGACTTTAGATGTAAAGGAGCAGATGTCAAAGTTAAGTAAAATATTTTGGTTGAAAGGATTATGATTGTTGTAAGTAAAATACATATAACCAAATAATAAAGGTCAATGAGGAGAACATTTAGATGGAATGAAATTAAATGCTTTTGCCCTAAAAAGCATTTGAGAATTTCTGAGGTAAAATATTTTATTTCAGTAACTATGTTACTGAGTTACTTATACTGATCCATATATTGACTCATATATTCTAGTTTGTTTCCTTCAAAAACAAGCCATCTACTTGCTAGTAAATTTTCTTTGTTGTCCAAACTAGTTGTATCACTGGATGCTTAAAAGAATCATAATTATGTAACTTTATCTTCAGGGTTTTCTTTCCTTATATGACATTTGGGATTTTTAAAGGTTATATTTTTTCAATGACCTTTACATTTCTTCAGATCAATGCCCTTCACTGTAGTTTTTCCAAAGGGGTAATCCGTGATGAATGATTATGTAGAGGTAATTTCATCACTTTGGAGACCTAGATCTACACAGATTGGTTGCTTGCCTGGAATGGACTTTATAGGCAAGCAATTTCTCCTAAATGTTGTTTATTTAAAGGAAGAGTTGCTTAAAAAAATTACTTTCTCTGTAATTTTTCACTATTAATTATTTATAAAATAAGAACCTATGGGACCGCTTGGGTGGCTCAGTGGTGAGTGTCTGCCTTTGGCTCATGTTGTGATCCCGGGTTCCCGGGATTGAGTCCTGCATCATGCTCCCTTCAGGGAGCCTGCTTCTCCCTCTGCCTATATCTCTGCCCCTCTCTCTCTGTCTGTCGTGAATAAATAATTTTTTTAAAAAAGAACCTGTGGTTCTCATCTATGATACTATATTACCATATAGTATATTACCATATATATACTATATTATATATATATAGTATATATACATTTATATGTTACCATATAATATATACTATATTACCATTTAATAACTCTGCCACCATAAAATTTGTCACACATAATTTGATTTCTCTCAAAGATGATATAAATAGTAAAGTTCTTTCAAATCATTGGGGAAATGATACTCTTGGTTTTTCTATGTCTTTTCTCCTATTTGGTGCTTCAGGATATCAATTTAGTTTTAGAGAGGAAAATAAATAAGACAAATCCCAGACTGCATGGTAGCTAGCAGGTGGGTCTACTGTCATATACATGTCATTAGGCATTTCTCATACCTGTTTTGTAAGCTCACTGATATTTAATCTGGTAGGTTAGGAGATATTTTTTTTAATAATTTACTATTGAAGTGCACTTCCCATAGCTCAACTATACCATAATTCATTTTACCAACTCTACTTAGATGGTACAATAGAGAGAGCATGTTATACTAAGACCCTGAATTCGTGGAGAGGAAAGCTAAGCCTGTCAACTAATTATCCTTGTGATTGAGAAAAGCATTTGTGAAAATACTTGTTCTTATTGCAAAAATCTGAAATGGATGAATACCGAGAATTGAGTGGAATGTCCACTTCTCAGCATTTCTGATAACCTAGAGAGAGAGGAGAATATGGACACAATTTGAATAGATGCCTCAAAGTTGAAATTGATTGTATTATTACTCTTGGTATTTATTAGGAGGTCACACACACACACACACACACACACACACACACAGCCTTCCTCCTGGCCCCTACCTTATTAGATATTATTTCCCCATTTTACTTAGGAAGAAATTTGGCTCACAAAAGCTAATTGGTGCAATGTCACACAGTCAGCAAAGGAGCTGGAATTCAAACCCTAGTTTAATTTTAAAACCCATTATCTTCAAGATTTTGCTGTATCGAAAATGACTGAGATTATTACAATGTTAGGATGTTCATAAACCATATTTCTAGGCAGACTTAAGTAATTGTTAGAATGAAGTGCCATAGGGGTGCCAAGGAGGATTGATTCCATCTGGGAGGTCAAAGGAGGTCAAAGAAGCTCAGCGAAGAAGATGGCTTTGAATGTAGCCTTGAAGAACGCATAGAATTTCATTAAACAGGTAAAAGGGACAGTGAAGGAGCAGCAGAAGCAGGTGGCTCTAGAGCATACACTGTATGTAGGGAATGGAGGCAACAAGCTATCCCAGGAGTTTGAAGGGAGGAGTGATGTTCTCCATCCCAAGTTTTGAGGGAAAGAGCACTGCAGCACATGAAGGAGAGTCAAATTATTTTAGTGGTACACGTGAGAAGTAATCAGGGCCCGAGGGAAATGCAAGAAGAACTAGGGAACCACAAAAAGGTGCTCAAAAGCCCAGGCTATTGGATGCTGGAGGTGAGAGAGATGAGAGAATTAAAGGTTCCCGAGGCTCCTAGACTAGATGACCGGGAGAGTAATGATTCTAGTTACCACAAGAGGGAGCCTGGTCGAGGAAAGTTTTCCTGGATTAATGGAGTTGAGTTTTTGGTGCTAGTGCCAGGCACGTGGAGCTACCTCAGAGAAAGTTGTCTGCAACTAAACTCGTCAACTGCTCTGAATTCCATGGGGCCATGAGGATAAGACACAATAAGAGAGGTCAGAGCACAGAGTCCTGGGAATACCTCCATTTATAAGCATAATGGGGGGGTGGGGGATGGTTACCTGGGGTAGGTGGTGGCACTCGTTACAGTAGGCAGGCCAGGGTCTGCTGGAGGGATTTGAGGAGTGGGTGCAACTCTTAGTGGAAGAGAAGCCAGAGAAGGAGTGAATGGACCAGGTTGGGGAGATGGGGGGCAAGAGATGAAGTTGTGCACACTGAGGGTGATGTAGCAGGAACAATTTTAATCTCTTTCTACTTAAGAGTTTGTCGCTCAGGGAGGTCACGAGCAATGATGGGAGATCCCCAACCACGAATCCCTAACACTCTGGAGAGTCTGGCTATAGTGATAATTTCCTTTCATTTACTATCTCCAGACACACCTGAATGGGCTCCCAGTCCGGGCTCTTAATGCGCTCTTATTACCTTCCTTAAGAGCAACTGAACTATAAAGGGGAGCAAGAGGGAGATTTTTGTGGGATGGGATGGTTCTGTATTTGATTGCAGTAGTGGTTATGCAAATTCACACAGGATAAAACAGCAGAACCTCACCCATATTTTACCAAAGTTCCTTAGTTTTGATGTCTGACTATGGTTCTATAAGATATAAGCACTGGGGGAACTGGGTGAAGGATATAGGGTTGTCTCTGTACTATCTTTACAACTTCCGGAAAATCTGTAATTATTTCAAAATGTACAGTTCTTTTTGAAAAAGGCAAATGATTCTGTATAGTTGATCTCTCATTGATATCTTTGTTTTTGACCTGTTGTCTGACAACAAATTGGGGACTTTCTTAATATCCCTTTAATTGTTTTTATCAACCTCGAAGTTTATTGTATGCCCCTTGGTTTTAGTTCTACTTGCTTCTAAATCTGTCTGGCTTGCAATTCCAATAATACTCTGTCGCCCCCATTACATATATTTTACTATTTTGAAAAGGATAGAAAGATATACTATAAATTAGATATAACTGCATATGTTCGCATATATAGATTTATAGGATATAGCTTCATCAATCAAGGGGTTTAACAATGACCAGATGGGGGTTTTTTGTTGTTGTTTTTTTAACTCACCATCCACAGGACACCTGGATGGCTCAGTGATTGAGTGCCTTTGGCTCAGGGCGTGATTCTGGATTCCCTGAATCGAGTCCCACGTCAGGCTCCCTGCATGGAGCTTGCTTCTCCTTCTACCTGTGTCTCTGCCTCTCTCTCTCTCTCTCTCTCTGTCTCTCATGAATAAATAAATAAAATCTTAAAATAAACTCACCATCCACATGTTTACATAGGCTTTATATTCTTGTATTATTCTGTCCAAAAGACCCTGGAGCATACAATCTTCCACATTTTACCAATAAGAAAACTAAAACAGTATCAGAAATAATTGCCCTAAGGTGATTCAACCAGTGAATGGTCGGGCCAAAGGTGGACGTCAATCTTTCAACTCTTCAATTGTTAACTGTTTACTTAATTAACCACTTAAAAAAAAGAAAGAAAAACAAGCTATGTACTAATCATAAGCAGCAAAAGGAAATCAGGCAGTATGCCTAAAAGACACATGAAACATTTTTATCTTCCATTCTCTGTGGAAATTGATGACAGAAAGTAAGATAGAGGAAGATAGAGGTGTCTTGTGTATTTATTTATTTTAAAGCAGCCTATATGTCTTGAAGGCCTTAAATTCAAGACCCTATGTTGCTTGTTCCTAGCAATACAAAGAATTAAAATGTCATGTACTCAGGGGGGTTATACTGTAGCTGGTGAGACATTAATTTACCTATAAACTCAGAATCGAAATTATAGTGTGAACCACAATTGGCTAGTATAATAAAATTATAAACATAGTATAGTGAAAAAAAATCTACAAAAACTTCCTAGAATTGAAGGCATTGATGTTATTGAGGAGTATGGACCTTGGGTGAACAGGAAAGGAAAGAAGAGATACAAGAGAAGGTGGGCAATTGGAAGACTGGTGTTCTCAATCTGCTGGAAGGAAAAGAAGGAAACTGTTATGAGCATAGACTTTTCTTCTGCTTACTTTGGGCTAAATTTTCTCTTCTTCCAGTTTCTGAAGATAGAAACTTAGATTATTAATTTTAGATCTTTCTTCTTTTCTTTTCTTTTTTTAAAGATTTATTTATTTATTTTAGAGAGAGAGAGCAAGCACAGTGAGGGAGAGAGAGAATCTCAAGCCACTTCCCCAATGAGTATGGAACCCAATGTGAGGCTCGATCTCATGACCCTGAGATCATGACCTGAGCTGAAACCAAGAGTCAGTCACTTTAACCACTTGTGTCACCCGGGTGCCCAGAGAACTTTCTTTTTTTCTAAGAGATGCATCCAATGCTATAAATTTCCCTCTAGGCACTACTTACACTGCATCTCACAAATTTTGATAAGTTGTGTTTTCATTTTCAAAATATTTTAAAATTTCTCTTGAGATTTCTTTGACCCATGTGTGATTTAGAAGTGTTTTCTTCAATCTCCAATTATTTTGGAGTTTTCCAGTTATCTTTGTGTTATTGATTTCTGGCCTAATTCCCTGTGGTCTGAGAGCAAACATTGTATGATTTCTGTTCTTCTAAATTTGTGAAGGTGTGTTTTATAGCCCAGAATGTGGATTTTCCTGGTGACTGTTTCTTGTGAGCTTGAGAAAACTGTGTATTCTGATGTTGGATGAAGTACACTGTGTGTGTGTCAATTACATTACCCACTTGATTGATAGTTGCTCAGTTCGGCTGTGTTCTTACTGATTTTCTGCCTGCTGGATCTACAATTTCTGAAAGGGGGGTGTTGAAGTCTCCAACCATGATTGTGGATTCACCCGTTTTTCCTAGCAGTTCTATCAGTTTTGCCTCACATAATTTGATAGTCTCTTGTGAGGCACATACAGAATTGTGATGGCTTGTTTGCAAATTCACCCCTTTATCACCATCGAGTGCTCTTACTTATCCCTGATAACTTTCCTCAGTTCAAAGTCTGCTTTGTCTGAAATGAACTACTCCTGTTTTCTTCTGATTAGTGTTAGCACGGTATATTTTCTCCATCCATTTACTTCAATCTAGAGGTGCTTTTATATTTCAAGAGGGTGTCTTACAGACAACATCATGTTTTTTGATCCACTCAGATAATCTCTCATTTAATTGCTGCATTTAGATCATTGATATTTAAAGTGATTATTGATATAGCTGGGTTAATAGCTACCATATGTCTTTTTATTTTAATTTTTATTTATTTATTCATGAGAGACACAGGGAGAGAGAGAGAGGCAGAGACCCAGGCAGAGGGAGAAGCAGGCTCCATGCAGGGAGCCCGACGTGGGACTTGATCCCAGATCTCCAGGATCAGGCTCTGGGCCGAAGGCGGTGCTAAACCGCTGAGCCACCGGGGCTACCCAATAGCTACCATATTTCTTACTGTTTTCTATTGGTTGGACTTGATCTTTGTTCCTATTTTTGTCTTCTATTTTTTCCTTGTCTTTTTTTTTTTTGGTTTTAATTAAACATTATATATAATTCCATTTTCTCTCCTTTCTTAGCATACAGTTCTTCTCCTCTCCTTCTCCTCTTCCTCTTTTTCTTACTTTTTAAAATGATTGTCCCAGAGTTTGTGATATACATTTACAATAAATTCAAGTCCACTTTCAAATAACACTATACCACTTCATGGATGGTGTGAGTAACTTATAATAGCAAAATAACCCTAATTCCTTCTTCCCATCCTTTAGACCATTGTTGTCTTTCATTTCACTTAGATATAAATATACAAAAACATATATAGGTATGTATACACACACAAAATATATATACAAGAATACATAATCCAACTATTGTTGCTATTATTATTTTGAAGAAATTGTTATCTGTTAGATCAATTAAGAAAAATTTAAAGAAAATTTTAAAGATTTTATTTCTTTATTTGAGAGAGACAGAGATAGTAAGAGATAACGCAACAGGGGGAGTGGCAGAGGGAGAGGGAGAAGCAGACTTCCCTCTAAGCAGGGAGCCCCATGTGGGACTCAATCCCAGGACCCCAGGATCATGACCTGAGCTAAAGGCAGACACTCAACCACTGAGCCACCCAGGTGCCCCCAGATGTAATTCTTACCTTTCTTCCTCTTTAGGTAGCTCTTTCCTCTCTGGGTTTTTGCTTTATCTTTGATTTTCTGTAGTTTGAGGATGATGTGCTTCGGTGTATTTATTATTGTTAGTTTTCCTGCTTGGTGTTCTTAAGCTTATTGGATCTATGGTTTGGTGTCTGATACTTATTTGGAAAAATTCTCAGTCGTTATTGATTCAAATATTTCTTCTTTTACATTGTCTTTCTTCTCTTTCTTATATTCCCATTATGTGTATGTTTCACCTTTTGTAGTTGTCCTACAGCTCTTGGATATTTTGTTCTGCTTTATTTTTTTTTTTCAGTCGTTGTTCTTTTCGCTTTTCAGTGTTTGAGGTTTCTATCGAGATATTCTTTAGCTCTGAGATTTCCTTCACCTGTGTCCAGTCTACTAGTAACCCCATCAAGGGCATTCTTTTATTTCTGTTAAGAGTTTCTGATCTCTAGCATTTCTTTCTGGTGCTTTCTTAGGATTTCTATCTCTCTGCTTACTTTGCCCATCTGATTTCCCATGCTGTCTACTTATTCCATTAAAGCTCTTAGCATATTAATCATAGTTACTTTAAATTCCTGATCTGATAATTGCAACATCCCTGCCATACCTGGTTCTGATGCTTGCTGTGTCTTTTCATATTGTGTTCTTACCTCTCGGTTTTAATTTTTTTCTTGATAGCCAGACATGATGTACCAGGAAAAAGAAGCTGCTGTAAATAGGTCTTTAGTAACATGATGATACGGTGTTGGGCGAGGGTAAGTGTTCTATAGTTTTATGATTAGGACTCAGTCTTTTGAGCCTGTGCCTCTGGGTTATGAACTTCAGAGGCATTTCTCAATATTTTTCTCCCTCTTATCTGGGACAAAATGGCTAGAGCTGGTATTTCCCTTCCCCAGGTCAATGAGGCTCAAAAGTTACCCCAGCAGGTTCAGCTCTGCTTAACTGGTTTCCCCTGAGGGCAGGCCTTGATAAGAAGAACACTGTGCTCTGGTGCATTTCAAAATGGCATCTTTTCCCTTCCTGCTGCCAGAAACGTGAGGGATTTTTCTTTGATACTGTGGGCACCTGATCAAGCTTCTGGAAGTAAGTCTCATAATATTGTGGGCTCCCCTCAGGCCCAGGTTCTCCTGGAGTTTTTAACTCTCAGACTTGTCCACACTGAGCCTCCAGCAAATTGTCAATTCTAGTTCAGGTTTTCTACCCCAGCACTGGTTCCCATTCGTTTTTCTCCTCCTGAGTCTCTGCTTTAGTCAGCTGCTCCTCCCTACAGCTGCCTGTCTGTCCAGTCTTGGGGGGCACTGGTTTGCCTTGTGTCCTCCCCTCTCTTATGGATCCAAGAAGAGTTGTTGATATTTCAGTCCGTTCAGCTTTTTACTTGTTATTGATGGAGTGATGACTTTCAAGCTTCTCTATGGAAAGGAAAAGCAGAAGTCCCAGGGCATAGACTTTAAAAATCAGATAATCTTCTAATTAGTTATTGGATAATGGGTAAGCTGTTTAATCTCTCTGGTCTCAGTTTTCTCATCTATAAAATGGGTTATAAAGGCACTGACTTCTATGCTCTTTGGGAGGATTAAGTAAATTAGAATGGAGATTGCTGTGATGTTTTAGATGCTGCAAATATCTTCCCATATTTGGTTATCTGTGTGAACTTTGAATTCTGCCTAGACTGTTATTTATGGAAGAAAAATGTTTAATGTTTGATGTCAAATTGTTTACTTTGCACTTTGGGGAGGACTTGTTTAAATCAGTAAAGAGTATTTGGAGACCTAGATGAAAGATGAGCAAAGGATATGAACAGACAATTCACTGATCCAGTAATCTCAATGACTAGTATATCTATGAAAGAAACTCTAGGGACACCTGGGTGGCTCAGTGGTTGAGCATCTGCCTTCAGCTCAGGTCCTGATCCCAGCATCCTGGGATCAAGTCCCACATCAGGCTCCTCTAGGGGAGACTGCTTATCCCTCTATGTCTTTATTATTTATGTCTTTATTTATTAGCCTCTCTTTGTCTCTCATGAATAAATAAAATAAATCTTAAAAGAGAGAAAAAAGAAAAAGAAAGAAAGAAAGAAAGCAAGCAAGCAGAAAGAAATGCTCTAACAATCAGGGAAATACAAATTAAGAGCACAATGAGGGATCCCTGGGTGGCGCAGCAGTTTGGCGCCTGCCTTTGGCCCAGGGTGCGATCCTGGAGACCCGGGATCGAGTCCTGCGTCGGGCTCCCTGCGTGGAGACTGCTTCTCCCTCTGCCTGTGTCTCTGCCTCTCTCTCTCTCTCTCTGTGTGACTATCATGAATAAATAAATAAAATCTTTAAAAAAAAATAAGAGCATAATGAGATACTATTCTAGAAAGCTGCATTTTGGCAGTACCTAGCTAAGATAAATGTGCATACTTGTTGATCCAGCTATCCCAACCCTGGATATATATTCCAGAGAAACATTCTGCACAGGAGATGGATAGGAGGTATGCAGTGTTTTTTTATTGTTCATCACCGAAGAAAAAGATGGATAAAAAGTAGAAGATATACATTGAATAAACTCTGCAACAGTTAGAAATAATGAACTAGATGTCCACACAGCATGACAGAGAATTGTTCAAAACCATGGTGTCAGGTGGAAAAAGAAGAATAAAATCTATGGCATAAATAATTTGTATAAATTAAAATTTTATACAGGTAAAAAACTATATAATTTTCCGGCTTTATTGAAGTATAATTAACAAATAAAAGTTGTATATATTTAGATGTACAATGTGATGTTTTGATACACATATAGATTGGGAAATGATTACCACAATCAAGCTAGTTAACATAGTCATCACCTCACGTGTGTGTGTGTGTGGTGAGGACATTTAAGATCTACTCTCAACAAAGTTTGAGTATACAATTCAGTATTACTAACTATAATCATCCTGCTGTCCATTAGAGCTCTAGAGTTTATTCATCCTGTATAACTGGAACTTTCTACCATTTATAATTTTAAAGAATACATTAACAACCAAGATAATCACAAGGGCATTCTCTAGTTACCTATGTCTGGGCTAGGGGGAGGACAGAGAGGGAAATAGAGGAATTACAGTTGCTGAAAACAAACAAAAGATGGGACTTGTGTAGATGGAGAGTTATCCCAACTCTCTGGCCCTAAGACCACCCATCCCCCAAATAAAAGCTTTGTAAGGAAGATTGGTGTTAGCCATTGTAACAACACTTACTGTCATTGATAGGTAATAATGTGAGGAAAATTTAGATGAGGATGATGCAAATTTTATGAAACAAAAATATTTTATAGGGATCTAATCATCCTTGTAAATTAGGTGAAGTTAAGCATTTCTTGAATCATTTGCCTAATGTTTAATCAGTTAATGGCAAATACAAACTACAATTTCAAAATGCAGTTTTATAAATGTTTCAAGACATGATAGCACTCTATATTTTCCTTTTATGTTTATCATTATTTAAAAATTTGTTATGGAGAACATATAAAAGTATACAATTCATAGTTGTATATTCTAGCGAATGGTCACAAAGTAAATATATCACCCAAGGCAAGAAATGCAATAGTACCAGAGAAACCAGAAATCCGTTTCCCAACCCCAAATACTACATCCTTTCTCCTCCCCAGTGACATTTCTGTCTTCTAGCACCATAGCTTACTTTTGCCTCTTTTTGAACTTCAGTTTAACACTTTTAAATGCCTTAGTACAGGAGCACCTGGGTGGCTCAGTTGGTTAAGTGTCTGCTGTCAGCTCAGGTCATGATCCCAGGGTCCTGGGATTGAGCCCGACATCTGGCTCCCTGCTCTGTGGAGAGCTTGTTTCTTCCTCTCCCTTTGCCCCTCTCCCCTACTTGTTCTCTATCTCATATAAATAGATAAAATCTTTTTTAAAAATTGAAAAAAATACCTTAGCACAGCAGGAATTTGAAAAACAATCTAAGGCTAAATATTAAGTTTATACCCAAAACTTCATTTTATTAGTGGCATTTAAAATTTTTTGAATTTTTTTTGAATTTTTATTTATTTATTCATGAGCGATAGAGAGGGAGAGACACAGGCAGAGTTGGAGAAGCAGGCTCCATGCAGGGAGCCCGTGGGACTCGATCCCGGGTCTCCAGGATCACACCCCGAGCTGCAGGTGGCGCTAAATCGCTGCACCACCGGGGCTGCCCCTTGAATTTCAAACTATTCATTACTAATGTATAGAAACCATTTTTATGTGTTGGCTTTGTATCTTAAGACCTTATCAAACTCACTTATTAGTTCTAGGAGCTTTTTGTAGCTTTCTCAGGATCTTCCATGAGGACAATCATGTCATCTATGAATGGGGATAGTTTTTTCCTTTCTCATTTATATGCCTTTTATTACTTTTTATTGCCTCATTGCACTCACTAGGATGTCAAGTATGGTATTGAATAGCAGTCATAAGAGCAGAAGTCTTTCCCTTGTTCTCAATCTTGAGAGTAATTAGTCTTTTCACCTACTAAGTATGATGCTAGCCATAGCCTTTTTGTAGATGTCCTTTAATAGAAGTTCCTTTCTCTTTCTAATTTGCTGAAAGTCTTAACTGTGAATAGATGTTAAATTTTATCTCATTCTTTTTTTCCATCAGTTGTTACCATCTTCAGATTGTTGATAGGATGGAATACATGGAGTTTTGATTATTGAAACCAGCCTTACATTCCGAGCATAAACCCTATTTCGTGATGGTGTACTATTATTTTAAAATATATTGCTGGATTCAATTAACTAATATTTCATTGAAGATTTTTGTATCTATGTTTATGAGAGATATCAGTCCGCAGTTTTCTTGGACTGTCTTTGTCAAGTTTTGGTATCAAGATAGTGCTGGCCTTATAAAATGAGTTGGGAAGTATTCCTTCCTCTTCTGTTTTGTGGAAGACATTTTGCAGAATTTGTGTTATTTCTTTAAACACTAGATGGAATCAAGCAGTGATACAATCTAGGCCTGGAAATTCCCTTTTCAGAAAGATTTTGACTACGGATTTAATTTGTTTAATAGTTTTAAGACTACATAGATTACTTATTTCATGTAGGGTGAGTTTTGGTAGTCTGAGGTTTTTACAGAATTACTTCATTTTGTCCAGTTTTTAAATGTATGAGCATTGAGATGTTCATAGTGCTCACTTACCCTATTAATGCATATTTAATCTATAGTGATGCCCTCATTCCTGATCTTGGGAATTTGTGTCTTTGATCATTTTTCTTTTCAGACTTCTAAGATGTTTATCAATTTTATTATTTTTTCCAAAGAACCAGCTTTTGGTTGTATTTTTTTCCCACTTATGGTTTCATTAATTCCCACTCTGATCTTTATTATTTCCTTCCTTCTGCTTCCTTTAGGTTTATTTTTCCCTTCTCTTTTTTGTTTATTAAGGTGGAAACTTAAATAATTGGTTTGAGATCTTTTTCCTTTCTAATATAACCATTTAATGTTTGGAGAGTTTCCTGGTTTTTCTTTTAGTTATTGACTTCTCGTTTAATTCCATTATGGTCAAAGAACATATATTGTATGACTCAAATTCTTTTAAATTTGTTAAAGTTTATTTTATGACCAAAGATATGGTCTGTCTTGGTGAATGTTCTTTGTGTACTTGAAAGGAATACATATTCTGCTCTTGTTGGATGGAATATTTTATGAGTGTCATTTAGATTAAGTTGGCTAATGGTGATTGTTCAAATCAGCAATTATATAATCTTGCTGATTTTCTGTGTTCTGTTTCAATCAATAACTGAGTGAAGAATGTGAAGTCTTCAACTATAATTGTGAATTCACATATTTCTCCTTTTAGTTCTGTTAGTTTTTGCTTCATGTTTGAAGCTCTGCTGTTTGATGCATACATATTTAGAATTGTTATGACTTTTTGGTGAAATGATCATCATATTTTAATAGAATTACCCTCTTTATGCCTAATCACTTTCTTTGTTCTGAAGTCTACTTTGTCTGTAATTAACATAGCCACTAACTTTTTTCCTGTTTTGAAAATGTGTGCATGGTACCTTTATTCAATTTTTTGCTTTAGATTTATCTATATCATTACATTTGAAAAAAGTTTCTTGGGTATAGTATATAATTGGAGCATTAAAAAAAAATCATTCTGGGGCACCTGGCCCTCTGAGTCCGAAGAGCATGAGATTCTCAATCTCGGGGTCATGAATTCAAGCTCCACATTGGGGATAAAAATTACTTAAATAAAATTTAAAGAAATATTCTGATATCTATATTTAAACCATTTACATTTAATGTATTTATTTATATGTTTAGATTTAAGTCTATAATCTTAGTGCTTGTTTTCTGCTTGTAAGTCTATGTTTCTGTTTTCAGCTTTGTGAGATCCTGAGCAGAAAGCCTAGAAACTCTTTTCTAGGTTTCCTAGGTTTCTGACTTACAGAACTATGAGATAATAAATTTGCGTGCTTTTAAGCTGCTAATTTTGTAGTAATTTGTCATGTAGCAATAGAAAATGAATATAGGTCTTTTGCCACATAGAATCAGTGTTAGCCTGTATGACCAATAGAATATAGAGGAAATGACAGTGTATTACTTTGAAGTCAACCTCATAACAGCTCTGTGAAGAGGAATGGAAAAAGCTAAGCCCTCCTGCCAACAGCCAGGATCATTTTCTAGTCATATGAGTGAGCCACCTTAGAAGTGGATCCTCTAAACCCAAACAAATCTTCAGATGTCCCGTAGCTCCAGCTGACATCTGATCACAACTTAAAGAGAAATCCTTAGCTCAAATCATTTAGCCAAGCAACTCCTGAATTCCTGACCACAGAAACAGTAAGAGATAATAATAAATGATTATTGTTTAAGCCACTAAATTTTAGGTCACCTTTTAATGCAGCATTAAATAACTAATATATGGCCTATTGTTTGCTAGGCCACTGTTCTACATGATAGGAATATAGCAATGAATAAAGCCAAGTGCCTTCTATCATGGAGTTTATATTCTACTTTAAAGGAAGAGATGGAAAATATAAATAGATGAACCTATGTTTTGTCAGGTTTTAGTAAGTGATGGCAGAAAAATAAAGCAGAGTGAAAAGATTGGAAGTAATGGAGAGGTTTCCGTAAGATGGTCAGGAACACCTCTTTGATAAGTAGAAACTTGAAAGTGACCTGAAGTGAAAGATCAAGCTACACAGATATTTGGGGGGCAGAACATTCTAACAGATGGAGCTTCAAACATAAAGACCATGAGGTGAGAGTGTCCATAGGGAGTATGAGGAAATTGCCAAATATGTGAAGAGTTCTGCTTCTAGTTTTAATTGATACATTTCTAGAATGTTTGGAATGAGAGTTGCCAGATTAAATACCTGATTCCCTGTTAAATTTGAATTTCAGATAAATAATAATTTTTGTTTTATGTATAAGCATGTCCCAAATATTACATAGATATATTTACTAGAAGGTATTAATTATTTATCTGAAATTCAAATTTAACTAGACATATCTTGAATTTTTATTTGCTGTCTCTGGGAGTATTATATAGAGCAAAGGAAAATCTGAAGACAAGCAGCTAAAATGATTACAAGGATGGAAAACACATCTCTTTGGAGGAATGATGAAGGAGTTCCTATGTATATTCTGTAACAGGGAAGGCTAAGAGGATGCTCTCATCCCTACCCCTAAATTAGGGCATATATCAGGCTGGCTGCTCAGCAGGGAGTCTGCTTCTCCCTCTCCCTGTGCCACTCTCCCTGCTCATTCTCTCTCTCTTACTGTCTCTCAAATAAATAAAATACGTAAAAAAAAAAAAATAGGGCACACAGTAGAATAGAAAATGCACAGGATGGGGTACTAGTATAGTTAACTACCTTCTGGATAGCTCCTTTCAGATGTTTTGAAGGTACTGGAAACTAAAACCTACTAAATCTATGTATGTCTTTGGACAAGCATCTTCATAGGTCCAGTAAAACCATAGTGCTGGGTTTTACTGAGCTGGGTGGTTCAGTGGTTGAGTGTCTGCCTTTGGCTCAGGGCATGATCCCAGATTCCCACATCGGGCTCCCTGTGGGGAGCCTGCTTCTCCCTCTGCCTATGTCTCTGCCTTCTTTCTGTGTCTCTCAGGAATAGATAAATAAAATCTTAAAAAAAAACAAACATAGTGCCAGATAATATCTGCAATCCCTTTGTCTCCAATGCTTTGAGACTCAATGAATGGATAGAAATTGCACAATAAGTTGTTTTTTTCCATCTCCACAGAGAATAGCGCAAAGTTGATGAGTCTTGCAATGAGAGAATTGATTAAACGTAAGGAAGAATTTCTTAACTGAGAGACAATTAATCACTGGAATGGCTTTTAAGGGAGGCTATGGAGTCTTGCTCCCAAGTGATCTTCAGGAGGAGGTAGCAGCTGTTATGGGCAACACAGACTCACAGAACACCATCTTGGAATGGGATGACTCAACCCGCTGGCCTCTTGAGGTCCAGATCTTGAGGGGATGATTCCTTTTTGGTCTAGAGAAGTAGAGGGAAATGACCCTTGATTACTCTTAGGAGTTGTACTGCTTCTCTAAGACTCATGATGTTATGTAGCCCTCAAACAGGCTTTCAAAAGTGTCCTTTAAAAAAATATATTTAAATTCAATATAGCAGCATACAACACCCAGTGCTCATCCCATCAGGTGCCCTCCTTAATGCCTGTCATCTAATTATCCCATCCCCCCAACCACTTCCCCTTGTGCAACCCTTTATTTGTTTCCTAGAGTTAGGAGTCTCTTATGGTTTGTCTTCCTCTCTAATTTTCCCCACTCAGTTTCCTTCCTTTCCCTGATAGTAACTTTCACTATTTCTCTTATATAGAAAATATGCATTTTGATAAGTTCTCCAACTGGTCCATATGCATACTGCAATTTGAGAACCATAGGCATTTAGAAATGAGGAGCTTTCTTGTTTTACTATGAATGGGCCTTTGAGACATATATAGTTTTGCATGTGGTGACTGAGATCCCTGCCTAAGCTTACTTCTGGAGGGGAAATATATATGCTAAGAATGGAACGAGAGAATGGAGATGCTGAATGATTTAAAGAGGATTTTGGTCAGGACATTCTAGGCCAAGGGGAAGCATAGATGAGAGGGAATGAAACAGGAGTTTACTTAATCTTAACTTTCGCCAGGCACTCTCATTACAATAAAAAACTATGTCTTGAAACTATTTTTGTCCCTCTTTGTTTTATCTTCTTGAAATTTTCTATCCAATCTTTTAAAAAATTTTTTTGAATAGTACCTTTTTTTAAACCAAAGAGAAGGGTTTTTTTTTTTTTTTTTTTCCTCCATTCTATAATCAGAACAGATTGAGGACCCAGAATATCCCAAGGAGCCATGGGACGGACAACCATCTCTTCTTAAATTTTTTGGAAAGAACCAATGGAGCTGGTAAAAATACAATAGAGGAAAGATCTCAGGGTCACCTAGGAGGCAATTCAATGCAATTTAATATTATAAAAAGAATCCAAAGGCATACAGCATTCCCAAGTTCCACTTTGACCCTGTATTTTTAAGAGTTGTTGCAAAAGTCCTTGGTGAGGAAGAACTAGGAAGGAAAGACCCAAATGTAGAACATTCCAGATTTCCTCTCCATGCCAGTTTACTGTTTAAGCAATCTCAATGAGGCAGTTAAGCCCAAATGGAGTAAATTCATCTTTTAGCCCACATCCACAAAACTTGCCCCAGAGTGGGCTGCAGCTAGTCTTTGCCTATAGTGACTCCAAACTGATTCTAAACATTTCTTCCAATAGATTTACACAAAATAAATTTTTCCCTTGGCAGAGCAGCTTGGTTTGATTTGGGTTATTTGACTACAAAAGCCCAGAGGCCAAGCATTTATTTAGAAATATTAGGATCAGCAGCACAAATGAGCTTTTTTTGTGAAAAGTTAAAGATTTCTCATTTAGGGAGGGAGTTCACAAAAGACCCCATTAGCCAAGCCTCACCAGTAATTAGTCTGATTTCTCAGGCAAGAGGCAGGCTAATTGTCTGCCATCCATTCCAGAGGCCTAGAGACACTTTAAAACCTACCGCCCATTGAAAAATATCTTTGGAGAACTTCCTGCTGCGTCTAAAGTTTTTTCTATTAACTAAATGTTCAAACTGAGATCAATATATGAAAATATTAACAAAATGGCTGATTATAAAGTATCTTTTCAGAGGGCAGATCGGCGGGCCTGTTATGACACTCAACTATAGAGAAGTAGGAAGGGGCTCCTACTTGGTAAACGATACTGTGTAACAAATGTCATTATCCAAATTTAATACAAGAGGAAACTGACGCTCAAAGGAGATAGATAACTTTCCTGAAGTCACACGATGAGTTCGTGGCAGCGCCAGGATTCAGTGAACCCAAGGGAGCATGGTTTCCACAGCCCAGCTTAGGGTCAGCAGCAAAGCAGCATGGACCCAGGGGTGTTGAGGCTGGCTCTTTGCCAGCTCTCTACAGACTTGCAGGATGGTCTAGTCATCACGTGATCTCTCAGGGACGGAGGCCGTTAGTCGGGTGGGTGTACCCGATAAGGCCAGTGTGGAAGCCAGTGTAGATGGGCCGGCTTGGGTCTAACATGGCTCAACTGAGAATCTGGACTCATCTCCACAGTGGCCCCTCTGGGTTGTATGTGCGGAAGCACAGGGCATGTGGACTCAGAACAGAGTCCTTGGGGGGAAGAGGCTACATTTAAACTCCATGCAGGAAGCTGCAGCAGCACTGGTGCCGGACACTTCAGAAACGCCCAGAGATTTCTCTCCAAGTATATGACGTGAGACATTGGCAGCTCTGGTGTAGACAGCTCACTCACTCGCTACCCCCAAAACTTTCTTCCTGATGCATTCAGGGGTCCCCAGGCTGCAGCACAGCATGTTAGGCAGACAGCACTGACCTCACGGCCACCCTCTCTTCTCCTGACACCAGGGGGTGGCACCGTCAGCCTTGGGTGGCCTGCTTGACTTCTGCTCTTGCTCCTCCATCGCAGTGCCTAATGACCTCTGTACTTCCTCTCACGCTGCACCCCAATGCTGGGGTGAGGTGAATCCCCTTCGCCTTCTCTTGTATTCCCAAAGCTCCAGCAGACCTCCCATTTCTTAAAGAATTTTCATGGGCTGTGCTCTCCGTCGGTACCCCCTTCAGTCTCATGGGCTACAGAACCCCACAGAAATGGGTCCTCGGTGGGCCTCTCCTGCTGGCCCCTCAAAAACACCCAGATGTGTCTGAATATGTAGTAGAGTATGAGGCAAGTGTGTGCGTTTTAGACGATGGGGTATCTAAGACTTCATTATTAAAACGCTGATTCTAAGGCCTTAGCCCCAGACGCTCTGATTTGGTGGGTCTGGTGAGCTTGGGCCTGGAGGCTGCATTTTCAATATGCTGCTCAGGGACTCGGGCACAGGAGGTGTTTGAGCTGCAGCTCTGCCCCGGGTCGGGGTCGGCTGTCCGCGTCCTTCTGTCCGGCTGGGTGCCCAGCTCCTGGTGGGCAGGGTGATGGCTCGTTCTTCTCCACAGCTGGGTGTCTGTCCCAGTGCCGGCACACAGGGGACACCAGTAAAGGTCTGCGGCGGGGGTGGGTGGAGGTACTGTGTGAGGGGGCCAATCCGGGTTCCAGAACTGTCCGCGGCATCCTCCTGTCCTTGGTGCCCTGCGGTGGCGGCAGGCCTCCCCGGTTCCCACGTGCTGAGGGCAGGGGTTAGACGGCAGGGAAGAGAACTTCAGGAACGGAACTAGCGCCCAGGAGGCAAAGCCGTCGGGGCACAGGCATTTAGGGCCCAGACCAGAATCCGCGTCGGCTCGAGGAAGTGTGTCTGGAATTTCGACGGAGAGGGCGTCAGGCAACCCCAAAGACCCGGCAGCACGCGGCTGCGCGATGGCCGCACGGCAGGAGGAGGGGCGTCGCCCTCAGCCCCCCCCCCCCCCCCCCCCCCCGCCTCTTCACGCCTTCAGGGGCTCCTGGCGGGCCTTCATCATTCAAGGGCACACTCTAGATTCTTCCCGGTACTTGTCGGACGCCGAGATGTTTGTCCCAAGTGGAGGGATCGGTAATTCTCATACAGAGATTCGGCCTTGCTGCTAAAACTGTCCAATTCGCCCTGCTCCGTGACGCAGCAGAGCTCCTGCGTGTGCGTGTGCGTGTGCACGTGCGTGTGCGTGCGTGTGCGTGCCTGTGCGTGCGTGTGCGTGCGTGTGCGTGCGTGTGCGTGCGTGTGCGTGCGTGTGCGTGCGTGTGCGTGCGTGTGCGTGTCCTGCCCTTACCACACAGGGGAGGAAGGCCTGAAGGGGCCGTGGCTCCCGTCGGGGACGCTCCCTGGAGCAAGCAGGCCTAGTGCAGGTCTCGCGCTCAGCCTTCCTCCCATGGAGGAAACCCTCTGGCGGGCAGAAGCCGGCTGCCCTCCCGCCCGGCCAGGATGCCCGGATGCCCCGCTGCCCCGCCCGGATGCCCCACCCGGATGCCCCACTCTGGCTCCCAGACCCTTGGGACCGAGGCGGCGCCCGGCGCAGCCCAGCGGGCTCCTGGCTCCCCGCGGTTGCAGGGCCCTCCCCGGCCTGCGCGCCCCCCGCCACGCACCTGATCGTCCTCTTCCCGACGGCCCTGCCCCCCGCAGCGAGGGACACCAGCCTCCGGAACTGAGCAACCGCCGGTGGTTGCGGCTGACAGTGGCGGGGACCCCTTGGCCCCGGGGCCACTGACCCCGCGCCCTGCTCAGTGTCTCTGGAGCTGGCCCCAGCGGGGGCTTGTTGACCGGCGGCCACCGCAGCACACTGGTTGGTTTTCCCGAGCGGCCTTGCGAGGGGGTGGCGGCTGCCGGTCGGGGCCCTCGGAGGCCGCCCCGCAGGACGCCCGCCCAGACTTGGGGGACAGCGCGAACTGCACCACGGCTGCGGGGCCCTGGCTGCGAGGCTTCCCGCAGCTGCCGCCCCCCGCCCCCCGCCCGTCCGGAAGGGTCAGGGACTGCGTGGGAACTGCAAAAACTGCAGCTGTGTTTTTGAACATTTTGTTTGGGGACAATTGAAACTTAGGAAAAAGTCGCAAAGATAAAAACAGTACGGGACGGACGCCGGGGTGGCCCAGCGGCTGAGCGTCTGCCTTCGGCCCAGGGCGTGATCCCGGGTCCCGGGATCGAGTCCCGCACTGGCTCCCGCAGGGAGCCCGCCGCTCCCTCTGCCTGGGTCTCTGTGTGTCTCATGACTAAATACATAAAGTCTTTCAAAAGTACAGGAGCACCTACCTGGCCTTCGTCTAACCCCACTTGCTTTATTGTTTGCATGTTTCTCCTCCACTCCATATATATGTACATTGATGTAAAATGGTTCAGAGAAGATGTCATATATAACATGTATCTGTACTGATTTATGTCTCTAGCTGCGCACAGCAATATATGTACAACGTAGTTTTTTCCCGAACCATGTAAAAGTAAGGTCCATAATTCATGGACTCCTGAACATGCTGCTGTCTTCTGTGAATAGGGGCATCCTCTTACATAACCACAGGGCTGACCTAGTGCTTTTATCTGCTCCACCCGCCACATGCCAGTGTTGGTAATCGACCAGTCCATGTCCTTTTCGGCACCTGGCTCCAGGCTGAGGGCTCACGTTTGGCTGGCATGTCTTTTTAGCCTCCTGTAATCTGGCTTGTATGAGGTCCATCCCCTGTGTCTCCCTCACACCATTTTTTTCCCCTCACAAATTTGTGTGTCATCCTTGTGCAGGGGCTTTATTCCAACTTGGGTCTATCTGCTGCCCAAGAGAGTAGCACGTGCCATTTTGTTTTACAGCACGTTCCTCATTGTGTGTTTGGTGTTTCCTCGTGGTGAGATTGGCTGTATAATCTCAGCCAGAATGCTGGCCAGCTGAGATGTGTCCTATCCCCCACACCTGGAGCCCCGTGATGTCATCTGTCCCACGTAGATGATAGTTTGGACCCTCCAGTCACTGGGTATAATGTCTTCATTGTCTGCTTGCTGGTTTTCTTCCCTCCCTTGACGCTAGTAAGCAATATGTGGGGAGTCACTGCCACACACGGAGTTGGTGAGTAAGCGTGAGGTTTGGAGGGGGTGAGGTGCGGAGCCGACGGCCAAGAAAGAATTCTTGAGACGTCTTTGGTGCAAAAAGGTGGTTTTTATTAAAGCACAGGGACAGGACCCGTGGACAGGAAGAGCTGCTGGACCTGAGGGGTGGCTGGTTACATACCTGGGAAGCAGGGAGGTAAGAAAAAGGGAGGTTTTCAACAGAACTTTTTAAAAAAATATTTTATTTATTTATTCATAAGAGACACACAGAGAGAGAGGCAGAGACACAGGCAGAGGGAGAAGCAGGCTCCATGCAGGGAGCCCAATATGGGACTCGATCCCTGGTCTCCAGGATCATGCCCTGGGCTGCAGGCGGATGCTTCAACTGCTGAGCCACCTGGGCCGCCATAAATATTTTATTTTTAAGTAATATCTATACCCAACATGGGGCTCAAACTCACAACCCTGACATCAAGAGTTGTGTGCTCTACTGACTGAGTCAGCCAGGTGCCCCTCAATCAATGAATATTTCTTGAGTAGCTACTATGTACCTAGAGACACAGGACACTGAGCTGGAGATGGGGAGGGGGAAAACTTCCTAATAATAAAAGGATAAACAATTCTATCCTCATTGGGTGAATAGATGAATTCTTTACTTTTCCTACCACTAAGAAAATACATAGCCTCTAATGATGTTTAGAACTATAGGATCTAAGGGCACCTGGGTGGCTCAGTCGGTTAAACATTTGCCTTTGGGGGCAGCCTGGGTGGCTCAGCAGCTTAGTGCCACCTTCAGCCCAGGGCGTGATCCTGGAGTCCTGGGATCGAGTCCCACATCGGGCTCCCTACATGGAGCCTGCTTCTCCCCCTGCCTGTGTCTCTGCCTCTCACACTCTCTCTCTGTGTGTGTGTGTGTGTGTGTGTGTGTGTGTGTGTGTGTGTCTCATGAATAAATAAATAAAATCTTAAAAAACCGTCTGCCTTTGGCTCAGGTTGTGATCCTGGGGTCCTGGGATTGAGGCCCGAATCCAGCTCCCTGCTCATCGAGGAGACTGCTTCTGCTTTTCCTCCTGCTAATGCTCTCTCTCTCTCTCTCTCAAATAAATAAAATCTTAAAACAGGATCTAGTCTCCTAAAAGAAAATAACTTTTTTCTTTTACTCTAGAGAAAGAAAATAAAGAAACATAGGCTGATCTTTAATTACAATTGATCACTAAATCTGTGAGATATGGGGCTGCTAAAAGGGTGGTATTTTACTTTGCTTTTTTTTTTTAACCTTTAAATTTTTTTTTCCATTCTTTTCTTTAGATGATATATTCTTTTTTTTAAATAAATTTATTTTTTATTGGTGTTCAATTTACCAACATACAGAATAACACCCAGTGCTCATCCCGTCAAGTGCCCCCCTCAGTGCCCATCACCCATTCACCCCCAACCCCCACTATTATTTTACTTTGACATTGGGCTTTATAGCTGGACACACTGCAGACCCTAGAGTGATTTGGTGCTTTCCTATGCCCTCTGTCTTGAGCTTGTGAAAAATAGGTCAAGTAAGCTGGAAGCTGCTCAGAAGGAAGAGGCTGGAAAGAAGCTCACAGGCCAGCCTGTCTGGGGAGGAGAAGGGGTGATGGCATGAGATGCAGGCTCCAGGACGAGAACCCCTGCCTCTCCAGGGGACCCCCCTACAACCATTGTGCTAACATGATGGATGCCTCAGCTGTCCTTTGCCAGTGGATTTTTAGGGAATGGAAGCAGCAGGGCTTTTTCTGAGCCAATGCACAGACTCCTGGGAACAGTTGAAGTTTCTGCTGTTTAAGGAATTAAATGGTTGGAAGCTCACTCATCCATTGAAAATGCTCCCCAGGATTATACTGAAGTGTTGGGCAGGGTTTTTTCCTGGTACAGAGAAATTCAGAGGCGGATGATGTGCCACAGAAGAGGCTCCAGAGAAAAAGCCCTGCTTGCGAGCCATTTCTGTAGGATGGGAATATGGTGTCTGACAGCCTAACTTCCCCTCACATCCAAACCTATGGCACAAAGATTCTTCTTCCAATAAGGTCCGACACAAAAGCTCATGCTTTTAGTAATTCTGGCTATATTTTCAGCCAGGCGGATCCCCATGATGATATAGAGAGAATGAAGCACAACAGAAGCCTAGTCTCAGTCTTGAGAAACCTACCATTTCGCCATCCTTACCAATACAGGACAGGGCCAAGAATCACAAAGTAAGAAAAACGAAATAAACCAACCAAACACTGAGAAGCCAGAATTGATGTTACACGATGTTCCATTGGTTTATTTGTTTATACCCTATTTTCAAAAACAACATTAGAGCAACTTTAGGTTGTTTACTTGTGAAATCTTTCAAGGCCCCATTCAGAATCCATTTACACTAACTTTATACATTTTTCTCATCTATCATCCAAACTCTCATATAAAAAGCAACAAATAATTAAATGTGGAAGAAGCTACTATAGCAAATAGTAACTGACAATAGGAAATGACAGGTGCCAATAGGAAGGGAGACACAAAAACTATAATAGTGTCAAGAACTTAAACCAACAATGTGGGCCCATTTATTGTAGGGTTAAATAACCCTTGGAGTCTTAAATCTATATGGATTAGGCCATTTACAATAGTTTTATGAGTAACCTGCAGTCTCTAGGAAAAGATAAAAAATTATGTTCATTTTGCCTTGTTTAGGAAATTGGAATATATTTGTTTAGGAAGATTTTTGTCTCACATCATTAAAATTCTGAAGTTTTCTGTTTAAATGATTAAACATTCAAGTATTGGAAGACTTAGTCATCTAGAAATACTCATGGAACAAGGCTCAAAGAAGCCCAGATAGCAAATTTTGGCTTGAACACAAGTGTATTTGGTGTTTAAATCAGTTAATTCTTGGTGCAAATTATGCTTCTCATCTTGAAAGGTATAATTTGGGACTTCACACAGACCTCTGCAAATAGCATTAATATGATTCATACAGTGATGAATCAGAACCTCAGGATCAATTTTTCACTTGGAATCCATATGGGCTTACAAATAGATTCAGTGCCTCTCTAAATTAAAAAGGAAATTTAGAAATAGAATTCAAGGTGTTCAATCTACTACACACGTGTATCTTTTTGGTTTGGTTGGTTATGCCCTGGACCCCTGAAATTGGCTGAGTATAGGGCACACTGGCCATAGTCTTTGGCTTCTAAGAGTCCATCCTCCTTCTTGGAATTTTGGTGAGAAGATAGGCCCAAATATCTTTCCTAGACCATAGGGTATAGGCATATGACCCAAGATTGACCCAGAATTGACCTTGCCCCTTGAATCCACAGGGAGTGTGCTAATAATTGGTGAAGCCTACACTCTTTTAATAAGATAGGGAGGGATGTTGGGGGAAATGGCTGCCCTTGGAAAAAAGCAAGGTAGCTTGTAGGACCAATCGCCTGTGATGTAATGTGATGTGATGTGATGTGATATGATGTGTGACAGAAGGACCCCTCTTGTCATACCTTGAGGTATGAGTGACAGTGAGCCAAGGGAAACAGAGATAATAACAGAGAGAGACTCTGGATCTGCCCTAACATTTATATACGAGGGTGAGGCATGTGTTGGATCTAGTGATACAAAAAGTGAGCATAATTTTGATAATAATAGTAACAATAGTATCTTATATTTTTGAATGCCTATTGTGTGCTAAGGAACTAGCATGAATTTCTTATTTAACACTCATTGTTAACATATGTGGTGCAGCCTATTCATATCCCTGCTTGACAACATCAATCATGACTGCTATCTTGCCAAATCCAGGGACCATTCTTAAGTTCTCATTTTGATCTTTAGTGGCATAGAATATATTAATCTCTCCCTTCTTTGGGAGATTACCTACTTTGTTTTCTAAGACATTACATTCCTTGGTTATCCCATTTTCTGGCCATGCTCTTTCTTTTGTGATCTATACTTTCTCTGCTCTCATCAGTTATGTAGGGGAATATCTTGTCTTCCTAAGCCCTCACATCCTGTATAGGCAATCTTGTAATTTATAATCCCACCTATATGTTGATAAAGCTAAAAAAAATAACAATTTATTGAGTAGTTTCTAGATTTCAAAATCTTTTCTAAGTGTTTCACATGTAATAACTCACTTAATGCTCAACATCTTGAAGTAGGTCCTATTATCATCCTGGTTTGATAGATGGAGAAATGGAAGGAAAGAGGTTACTCAAGGTCACAGTGGTAAGAGGAGGTGGAAGCAGAATTCCAACCCATGTGGTTCAGCTCAAGTGAGTACAGAGCTGGAGATTATACAACAATGGAAGCCCTCTTTAAGAAAAAGAATACAAAATTATGAGTAAAAATTAAGTAGAAAAGTGAACATGTATTTAGAATGAGAAAAGAAATCATAATAAACTGAAAATTTAAAGGGCTGGCAGAGGGTTCCACTTTTGGCTAAGATGGAATAATAGGCACCACATTTGCTTCCTACCATATACAACTAACATTGCCACAAAATAAGTGACACAATGTTTTTTCAAAAGATTGGATATCAAGCAGCAAAGGATGCTAAACTCTAAGAAATGAGAAACAAATGAAATAAACCTTACAATGGCCCCCAAATTACTTCATTGAGTATTTCCAGGCTATAGCACAAAGAAGAAAAATCTAGGCAGAACCAGATTGATTCCCAGGATAATGAGGCTGAACTGAGGGTCTGGGGCAAGGCAACTGAAGTTCACAGAGTACTGGAGAGGACAGAGCTGCACAAAGAATTCCAAAGAACAGATGGTTCTCTTTAAGTATTTGGCAGAGTACTCATCAGTGTGTCAACAGGACCAGAAGGAACAATGCTTGGAATTTGTACAAGACCAAGAATAGTATCTCCTCCCACCACACAGACTGGAAACCTCATAATTTTCAAAACATTAGGTAAAATTCTCAGAAGCACATTGCCTAAGTAGTGGGAAATAATTAACTCTAGACTGAAGACTGGTCTGCTCTCACCTAGGAAATCTTAAAAACAAGATGAAAAAGAATCAAACTGTTTCCTAGTAATATAACTGCATCTCAGAAAACAGCCAATGATATTTATAGCAATTAAAAAATATCCAGCAGCTAACAAGAAAAATTCACAACTGGCATTCAATAAAAAAATTATCAGGTATCAATGGAAGCAGGAAAATATGACCCATAAGGAAAAAAATCGATAAAAGTCAACCTGGAGGGATCCCTGGCTGGCCCAGCGGTTTAGTGCCTGCCCTCTGCCCAGGGTGTGATCCTGGAGTCCTGGGATCGAGTCCCACATCGGGCTCCCTGCATGGAGCCGGCTTCTCCCTCTGCCTGTGTCTCTGCTTCTCTCTCTCTCTCTCTCTCTCTCTCTCTCTCTGTGTGTGTGTGTCTCTCATGAATGAATAAATAAAATCTTTAAAAAAAAGAAAAAAGTCAACCTGGAACTTATATAGATGTTAGAATTAGTGGGCAAGGGGGATTCCTGGGTGGCTCAGCGGTTTTGCGCCTGTCTTTGGCCCAGGGTGCGATCCTGGAGTCCCGAGATCGAGTCCCGCATCGGGCTCCCAGCATGGAGCCTGCTTTACCCTCTGCCTGCGTCTCTGCCTCTCTCTCTCTCTCTCTCTATGTCTATCATAAAATAATAAATAAATAAAAATAAATCTTAAGAATTGGTGGGCAGGAATGTAGGACAGTTATTATAACTGCATGATACATATTTTAAAAGGTAAGTAAAGACATGAAAGTTATTAAAAGATCCAAGTTAAATCTCTAGAGATAAAAACTATAATGCCTAAAGTGAAAAAATATTAGAGAGACTTAATGGCAGAAGAATTGATTGCAGAAGAAAAGAGTAGTGAACTTGTAGACAAAGATATTTGTCAGTTCTGAAATGATGCAAAGAGAGAAAAAATAATTTAAAAAAAAATGAACAGGGCATCTATATGCTAACGGACATCTTCAAGTGGCCTAATATACAAGCAATTAGAGCTCTGAAAAGGAAATGGGCAAAGAAAAGTTATTTGAAGAACACTGGTCCCCAATTTCTCAAATCTCATTAAAATTACATGGAGCTTTAATGACCCAACCACAAAAAATGAAGAAAACCACACCAAAGCACATCATAATCAGATTTCTGGGAAAATCCTAAAAGCAGCTTAGAGGAAAAAGGACAATTACACTCAGAGGAACAAGGATAATAATGACAGCAGGTTTCTCATCAGAAAAACATACACACGCACACAAGCAAAGCACATGACAGTGGAGTAATGTGTTAAAAGAATCGAAAGAATAAAACCTCTGTTAATACAAGATTTTTATACCCAACAAAAATATCTTTCAAGAAATGAAGCAAAATAAAGACTTTACTGACATAAAATGGTGAATAAATTTATCATTTATGGACTTATAGTACAAGAAAGTCCTTTCTTTAATTTAAGAAATTAAAGGAAGTCCATCAGGCAGAAGAAAAATGATACTGGATGGAAATAAGGATCTACAAAAAGGCTGAAGAATATTGAAGGTGATAACTACATGGGTAAATATATATGATTTAATCTTATATTTAAACTTAGTTTTATAGATGATAATTAATTGGTAAATGCAAATCAAAACCACAGTGAAGTACCACCAGGATAGCTATGGTCAAAAAGACAAATAGTTACAAGTATTGATGAGTATGTAGAGAAAATGGCACCCTTATAATTGCTAATATGAGTGTAAAATGGTACAGCTGCTCTGGAAAATGGTCTGGCAGTTCCACAAATGGTTAAACGAGAGTTGCCATATGACTCAGCAATTCTACTGTAGGTATATACCCAAGTGAAATGAAAACATATATCCACACAAAAACATGCACGAGTGTTGTTGACCCCTAAAAAAAGAGAACCAGTTATTTTACCAGTAAAATGAGTTTATTTGGAAATAGCAGAGAATTGCAATTTGGGACATCCAACTATGGGGAGCCATAGGCAAGGTCAGAAAATAGAGAAGAGGGGTTTGCTTTTAGGAGGGAAAGAAAGAAGCTGGGAGGGGCTGTTACAGCTTCTCATTGGCTGGGCTGTTGCTGGGCAAGGAGGAATTCTTCCTTCTTCCTTTTTTTTTTTTTTTTTCTTCCTTCTTCCTGATGGAGTATGTAGAGTGAGATTCTTTCTGCTGGGGAATGTGAGCTATGCTTCTCACAGTGAGTGGTAGCGCTTGAGAGGTAGTGCATCAGCGCTCCTGACTCCAGTGTAAATGGGGTTTTCTTTATTTATTTTCAGAGTCTTCATACTAACAGTATTCATAACAGTTCCAAAGTGGAAACAACCCAAATGTCCATCAACTGATAGAGTATTTAGAAAGTAATATATTTATATAATGGAATACTATTCAGCAATTAGAAGGAATAAAATATTGATACATATTACAACATGAATGAACCTTGAAAACATGCTAGGTGAAAGAAGCCAGTCATTAAAGACCACATATTGTATGATTCCATTTATATAAAATGTCCAGAATAGGCAAATCTATGGAGATATAAAGAAAATTAGTAGTTACCTATGGCTGGAAGGATGGAGCATTTGATAGATATAGGCTGAAAGGGGTTTCCTTTTGGGGTGATAAAAATGTTCTGGCATTAGTGGTAACAACTGCACAATCTCGTGAATATACTAAAAAATACTAAATTATACACTATCAAAAGGTGAATTACATAGAATGTGAATTATATATCAATAAAGTGGTTATAAAATGATAACTATTTAAACAAAAGTAATAATTAATTGTGAGTTTTGTAGCTTATATATAAGTAGGATGCAAGAAACACAGTATAAAGGCCTAGAGGGAAGAACTGGAAATACACTCTTGTAAGGTTCTTACACTCCACATAAAATGATATAATTTTGCTTGAAACATATCATGCTATATTAATGATGTAGAGCACAGCCCCCAAAAGCTAACACTAAAATAAGAAAACAAAGAGTCATAGTCAATAAGCCAAGTAAGGAGATAAAATGAAATTGTAAAAAGTACTCAATTGAAAAGGAGGTAGAAAACTAGAGGGAAAAGAATAAAGAACAGATAGGTCAAATAGAAAACAAAAAACAAGGGGATCCCTGGGTGGCACAGTGGTTTAGTGCCTGCCTTTGGCCCAGGGCGCGATCCTGGAGACCCGGGATCGAATCCTACATCAGGCTCCCGGTGCATGGAGCCTGCTTCTCCCTCTGCCTATGTCTCTGCACGCCCCCCCCCCCCCCCCCGCGCTCTCTGTGTGACTATCATAAATAAATAAAAATTAAAAAAAAAAACAAGATGATAGGGTTAAAGCTAGCTTTATCAGTAATCATATTACATACAAATAGTCTAAACACTCCAATTAAAAGGTAGAGATTGTCAAATTGATAAAAGAAGCAAGAACTAATTATGTGTTGCCTGCAAGAAATACACTTTAAAGACACAAATAATATAAAAAAATGCAAAAAGTTTACTGTGTTAATACCATTCAAAATAAATCTGAAATGGCTATATTTATATCATACAAAACAGATTTCAGAGTAAAGAGTATTGCCAGGGATACAAAATGACATTTTCTTTTTTTTTTTTTTAATTTTATTTATTTATGATAGTCACACACAGAGAGAGAGAGAGGCAGAGACACAGGCAGAGGGAGAAGCAGGCTCCATGCACTGGGAGCCCGACGTGGGATTCGATCCCAGGTCTCCAGGATCGCGCCCTGGGCCAAAGACAGGCGCTAAACCGCTGCGCCACCCAGGGATCCCCAAAATGACATTTTCTAATGGTGAAAGAGCCAGTTCATTAAGAAGGCATAAAAATCCTAAATATTATGCTGCTACTAACAAAGCTTTAAAATACATGAAGTGAAAACTAACAAATGCAAAGAGAAATAGACAAATCTTTGATTATAGCTAGAGATTTCAATACCCCTCCCTCAATAATCAATAGAATAAGTAGAGAAAATAAGAAAATCAGTGAGGATATAGAAGACCACATCAGCACTACCAGCCAAGTAGACCTAACTGACATTTAGAGAACTTGCCATCTAATAAGAGTGGAATGAATACACATTCTTTTTATAGTTCATTTACTAAGATAGACCATATCCTGCAGCATAAAATAGTCCCAATACACCTAAAAGGATTCAAGTCACTCAAAACATGCCCTGTAATCATAATGGAATTAAATAGGAAACCAAGAAAAGAAAGATCTCTGGAAAGTTTCCAAATCTTTAGAAACTAATGAACATACCTCTAAATGGATCAAAGAAGAAATCAAAAGGAAAATTAGAAAGTATTTTAAACTGAATGCAAATAAAACCACAACCTATTGAAGAGCAGGTAAAAGCAGCTTACAAGGAGTTATCAGGGGTCCCAAGGAAAGTTCTGAGCGTAATGGCTATATTCACTATCTTAATTGTGATGTGTGATTCACTCTCTTGAGGATGATAATTTCATGGGTTTATAGAAATTTCAAAACTTACCAAATTGTATAGTCTATGTGCAGTTTATTCTGCCAATTATATCTCAATAAAGTTGTTTAAAAAGTCATTTAAAAAGCTGTCAGATCCTGTAAATATAAAATAATCCAGAAAATAACATATTTTCATTAATTAACCTTCTGACACATCTCTGAAGTACTTTTTTCCTAGAAAGTTTTGCTGAGTTCTCTTTAATTGCCTTTCTATAGGGCAAAGATTTTGGAACATTATGTCCTACAGCTAGAATTGAAAGAATTCAGTCTTTCCTCTATCATTGTTAATCAAAATTTGTATTTGAAAAAAATTTGTATTTGAGAAAAGCTTCAAACTATTTTACTCCACTGGTGATACTTATGCATTCTGCTTGGGAAACATTAGGCATCACCAGCATAAGGTGAATCAGACACCCTAAGATGAGATTTGCATATGTTTTTATTGATGATGTACTTGCTATTTTTAGTGCTTCTCTAAGATTGGGCCCTATTAACCCAGGAACTTTGATATATTCTCTTTTGTGCAATTTCAATTGTATAAGCTGCATTTTAAAGTAGAATTACTGAATAGGTAATTAAATAGGTATCAGGCACTGTTCTAAGTACTTCAGGCATAGCAGCAAATGAAATTAGCAAAAAACCCCAAAATCCTGGTCTTCATGGAGCTTACATTTTAATGGCAGGAGAAATAAAGTAATAAAACTCAAAAGGTATAGTATGATACACTATACATTAAGTGCTATGGCAAAAAATAAAGCAGGAAATGAGGATAAAGGTGGAATTTTTTACAGCAAGGTTAGAGGAAGCCTCGCTGAGAAGGTGACTTTTGAGAAAAGATCTGAAGAATCTCAGGGTGAGAGCCATGGGGATATCAGGAAGGGGAGAATGTTCTGTAGAGGGACAGCATGTGCAAAGACTTGAGGCTGGCATGTGTGGGGAGTGATGGGGAGGGGAATGAAGTGGCTCCTGCGGGGTGAAGAAGGTGAGAGAAGTAGGAGAGGAAATCAGAGAGATGTGGCGTCCAGAACTGTAGAGAAGTGCAGTTTTTACTCAAGGGTTGGTGGGAGCCATTGCAGGATTCTGAGCAGATGGGTGACATGACCCATCTTTTTTTTTTTTTAAGAAAAAAAATATTTATTTTCAATCCTTTTGTTTTGTTCTAATCTTCAGATAAAAGCTTTTCCATGAAATACACTGGGATTATTTATCTCACTGATTATCAAAGGCGATATAAATTGTCAAATACACTGAATGAAGAATCAGAGCTAGTAATATCATAGAAAAGGGATCTTTTCTGTGTGGCTTTCCATTATTGCCATGAGTAGCAAGTTACTGCAACAGTTTAATCACGGAATGATTCAAAAATTCTCAACACATCTTAGGTTCCCAGATTTGTGTTTTAATGCTATTGCTGTAGTGGGTTGAACAGTGGCCCCTAGAAGTTTTTCATGTCTTAACCTCCAGTCCCTGTGAATGAGAACTTATTTGAAAATAGAGTCTGTGGGCACAGAAACACCCAGAGACATGGAGAAGAAGACAATGTGAAAACGGAAGCAGAGTGATGTGACTACAAGAACCAGGGAGGCTAAGGATTGCCTGCAATCCTAGAAGCTAGGAGAGAGGCGTGGAACATGGAGATCCTCCCTCGGGAGCCTGCGGAAGTCAGCGCCTCCGCTGACACCTGGATTCAGACCTCCGGCCTTCAGAACCAGGACAGAGTTCAATTTCCATTTTAATCCACCAAGCGTGTGGTCATCTGCTACAGCAGCCCGAGCTAATGAGTACAGAAACGTTGGCTTCGGTGTGGAGAACTGACTGGAGGATGAGTAAAGGAAGCCTCTCAGGGGGCTGCTGTGACAGTCCAGGTGACACAGCGTGTGCTTGGAAGGCAGCGGTGGCGGTGCAGTGGTGAGAGCAGCCATGTTGCGCAAGTAGTTTAAAGGGAGAGCCAAGTGGCAAGTCGGAGGTGGGGTGTGAGAGAAGGAAGCTTGGTGGGAAGGTGAGTGGAGGCTAAGTCGCTAAAGAGGTGGACTGTGCTGGTTCTTAAATTCCTGTTTCTCAGCTCCTGTCCCCGTGCAGACCGCCTTTCAGCTGTGCCAGCTTGCTCCACATGAGGCTCTGCCGACAGGAGGTGCTGGAGGGGACTGCCAGCTTGAGGAAGGAGGGGCACATGTTCCATCATGGTCTCAGGCCAGTGACACTGCAACCGTAGCCGGTTTCCATTTCTCACACAACCAGAACCAGCCTCACTGGGCCCCCTCAGAGGTACCAGCGCCCGTTGCCTTTGGTTCTCTCCTCAGAGGTCTAGCTCTGTGGGCCCCTCCTATGGGTTCAGATAACCCCAACTCTTCTTTCTGTGGCCAACCTCTTAGGATAGTGGCTGCTTCCAATGCTGACCACCATAGTGCCACCTCAAGGGTCCTCTTTGGCCTTTTCAGTTAATAACAATTTATATTCAACTCTCTCTGTTAAAATACCTGTTGTGGTTCAAGTTCCCAAACAGACTCTGACTAAAGCCGAAGGCATCAATGATGTCAAAAGGCCGTGGGAGAAGGTTTGGAGTCTTGGTTTGGACAACTTCCATTCAGATGCCTATTAGACAGCGTGAGGTATCCAGGAGCAATTTGGCTCTGAGTTTTGAGTTTCGGGGAGAAGTCTGGGCTGGGGACAGCAATGTGGAAGTCACCAACACAGGCACTGAAAGCCACAAATCGCAAGCCTATCTGGAGACACTTTGGTCTTGTTTTGCTTTTTGATCCCAGGGTCTCGGCACAGATCTTGGCAGAGAGAGAGGCTTCGTAAAGATTTGTTGAATGAAGGATGCGTGGTTAAAAGAATCAGCGAGGGCCCTGGGTGGCTCAGTCGGCGAAGCATCTGCCTTCGGGTCAGGTCATGATCCCGGGGCCCTGGGATGGAGCTCGGAGGTGGAGCTCGGAGCAGCCCTGCTGCTCCCTCTCCCTGAGCCCCTACCCCCTGCTTGCATGCTCTCTCTCTCTCTCAAATAAAATGTCAAAAAAAAAAAAAAAAAGAACCCGCGAATGGCTTAGTGGAGTTGCTGGGCCTGCAGTAGTAAGCTGCTTTGAACATAAAAGGAAGTTTCCTAGAAGTGGCTGCTTCTGGGACATGGGGATCGTGCTGGACTCAGTGTCCACTTGCACAGGCTCAGGTGTGAGACCAGGTGACCGGCCCCAGAGAAGGGGTTCCCTCGAACAGCAGGTGTCCCCTTGGAGTTTTTTGGAAACCAAGGCTTCATTGCTTTTGGTCCAAAACCAGCGTTTGGCAAAGGAGCCTCCAGGCCGCAGCAGTTCACGGGCACGGCCGTGCCTGGGCTTCCCTCCGGATAAAACCTGGCCTTATGTTCAGCCTCCCTCCCTCCCTCCCTCCCTCCCTCCTTCCTTCCTTCCTTCCTTCCTTCCTTCCTTCCTTCCTTCCTTCCTCCTTCTTCCTTCCTTCCTTCCTTCCTTCCTTCCTTCCTTCCTTCCTTCCTTCCTTCCTTCCTTCCTTCCACCCGCCTCCCCACGCAGCTTAGGTTTCTGTGAATTATTCATTATCCATCCCTCCCAGGCCTTTGTTGCCGGAGCCGCTTCCTCAGGGCTGCTCTGCCCTGCGGTCTGCGAGCCATGGCAGGTAAGGGCCTGCTCCTCAGGCCAGGAGGGGACAGGCTGCCCGGCCTGGGTCCCAGTGGCCAGGAGCGCGGGGGGGACAGGTGTGCCCGGTCCTGGGTCCTGGTGGCCACGCGGGGGGACAGGTGTGCCCGGTCCTCAGTCCCCGCGGCCAGGAGTGCAGGGGGACAGGTGTGCCCAGTCCCCAGGTCCTAGTGGCCAGGAGCGTGGAGGGACAGGTGTGCCCAGTCCTGGGTCCTGGTGGCCACGCGGGGGGACAGGTGTGCCCGGTCCTCAGTCCCCGCGGCCAGGAGTGCAGGGGGACAGGTGTGCCCGGTCCCCGGGTCCTAGTGGCCAGGAGCGTGGAGGGACAGGTGTGCCCAGTCCTGGGTCCTGGTGGCCACGCGGGGGGACAGGTGTGCCCCGTCCTCAGTCCCCGCGGCCAGGAGTGCAGGGGGACAGGTGTGCCCGGTCCCCGGGTCCTAGTGGCCAGGAGCGTGGAGGGACAGGTGTGCCCAGTCCTGGGTCCTGGTGGCCACGTGGGGGGGCAGGTGTGCCTGGTCCTCAGTCCCTGTGGCCAGGAGTGCAGGGGGACAGGTGTGCCCGGTCCTCAGTCCCCGCGGCCAGGAGTGCAGGGGGACGGGTGTGCCCGGTCCCCGGGTCCTAGTGGCCAGGAGCGTGGAGGGACAGGTGTGCCTGGTCCCAGGTCCCAGTGGCCAGGAGCACGAGGAGGACAGGTGTGCCCCGTCCTGGGTCTTGGTGGCCACGCGGGGGGACAGGTGTGCCCGGTCCCCGGGTCCTAGTGGCCAGGAGCGTGGAGGGACAGGTGTGCCTGGTCCCGGGTCCTAGTGGCCAGGAGCGTGGAGGGACAGGTGTGCCTGGTCCCGGGTCCCAGTGGCCAGGAGCACGGGGAGGACAGGTGTGCCCCGTCCCGGGTCTTGGTGGCCACGCGGGGGGACAGGTGTGCCCGGTCCCGGGTCCCTGCGGGCAGGAGTGCGGGGGGGTGGGGGGGACAGGCGTGCCCGGTCCCGGTGCGGGCCGCGGGCGTCCAGGGCCCGTCCCGATTCTGCTTTCCCGCCCGTCCCCTGCAGCAGCGGCGCCGGCGCCGGAGCGGAGCAGCGAACGGCCGGAAGGGAACAGCCCGGGGTAAGAGGCGGCTGGGCCCGCTCCCCGCCTGGGGCCTGGGCGTTTGCTCTCCTCCCGAACTGTCTCCCTTTTAAAAAATAACCCAGGCGGGGCTGCTCACCACGTGACCAAGCTTGGGTGGGCTGCAGCGCAGAAGACTGCACGTGAGCCGGGTTTGAGTAAATTCGATTTGAAATAGGATTGAAAACTGCTCACTGTGCCCCCTCCACGTGTCTTTCTGTTGAACGTGATCTTGTGAGAAATATGCTGAGCAACAGCTGTGAATTTTAGTGCAACTGTGTCTGCAGAGTGAATATGAAATGTTTGCCTTCCTTCTGCTTAGGTCCTTTGGTGACCCGATGTTTGCTGTCTGGCTGCGTCCCCTGCTCTTGAGGGGCGGGGGTCCTGCTTTCCAGCCCTCCCTTCCTCAGGCTGTGGGAGGCCTTGCCTTGCAGGGGAGCCCTAGGAGCATGCAAGAGGGGGTCCACGCTGGAGGCTGGAGGCGCCACAGACCCGGTGTTCCCGGGGGAAGGTGGGAAGCGGGCAGGCTGCTGAAATGCTCAGGAGGTCTTGCTCTGTCTCAGGGCCTAGAGGAAATAATCTATTTGTTTTTTCCTCTCTGGTCCCCAAATCTTAGCTTGCAATCAGTCTTGCCACGTTTTGGGAGGGCACCGGAAGGTGGTGGACGGAAAGAGGCCTTGCCCCTTCTCTGCTCAGGAGAGGCTGAGCACCCCCCTCCTCCCATCTCCCATCTCCCATGGGGCGTCTGCGGGGCAGAGGGGCAGGTGGCCCATGGACGACCATGTTGTGTCATCGGGAGAGGAGGGTGAGAGGACAAGATTCAGGATGGTGGAGCAACAGAGAGGCGGTGGCTTCCCTTCCTCTTACCACAGTCCCTGCTCCCAAACTGATAGGTGCCCTTTGGCGGGCCGTGAAGCAGGGTGGGAGCACCCTCCTGGCAGCTCACAAGGGGAGATGGGGACAACCAGGGGCCTGTAATCAGGAAGCATTCACAGCAAGTCTCCTGCCCTCCCAGGCCCTGTTTTAGTGTCCACACAGCCCACTGGCAGGCACAGCCTTTTTTTGAGAATTTTATTATGGTTTTTAAGTGACTACAGAGTGTGTCCTATGATCACAGACGCATCAAGAACTCAAGGTGTTCACCTTTGCTAATGTTTAACAGAAAAGCGGGCCCATCTCCCTTCTTGTGGGGAAGCAGAAGTAAATTGAGCAAGAACATGTTCTTCTGAGGCAGTGGGCTCTGTGAGAGCCAGGGGCGGTGCTGGCCCTCACTGGAACATTCGGTGCAGTCTGCTGGAGTGGTCCTTCCCAAACAGATGCTCCTTCTCCTGCGGACCTGAACACTTTTGTCTTCTGGTCCCCAGGGCCCTAGCCCATCCCCAGACCCTCAGGGGTGGCTCCTTCCACTTTTGGGAATGACTCTTGGTGTTGTCAAGCCCTGGGTTGGAAACATGAAGGATGCTTTCTGGGAGGATATCCAGGCAGGTGGGGGGTGGGGGGACCCCTCAATGGGGGTTGTCAGAGACTTTGTTCTCCTTTGAAAAAAGGCAAACAGTCATTCATGTGACATCAAAACCCTCGCTAAAGAGTGAGAAATAAATTTAGTTGTCATAAGGTATTTTTTGTATCATAAGGATTTTTTGCCTGAAAAGATGATATATTTTGGTATCTTGGCTCTGACACATGGCTTGGGTGTATTTTTAACCAAAAAACATTCACTGTAGTACATTTGAATGCCATCAATCTGCTTTTCTTCAGTGATGACCTTGGGCTCAGCCAGAGTCTTTGGCTGGATTGCGATTGGGTACTTTCTTTCCTTTTTGCCAAGTAAACCCTTTTAATGTCAAAATAGGAAGTAATGTGACAAGTTAACCAGGTATTGGAATATAAGCATAAAGAAAAGCCAAAGAAATGTGTAGTCAAAAATTCATGATAGAAATTATTAATATTTTGCCAACTCTCTATACACTGCTAAACTCATAATTCCTTTTAAAATTTTTAAAAATAAGTATTTTCTTAAACCAGTCAGGAAGCAGTGATGCTTTTTACAATGAATAGGCTCAGCGTAAATTTTTAGTGGCCTTGGGCTTGTGGGCAGGTTATTGCAGGATTGGGTTAGTTTATAGACACAGCGTGCTTGGAAGGACAAGCAGCATTGAGGCTTTGGGCTCATTAATTGGCTGGCCCAGGACCCTGAGAGCGTTGGATCCTGGAGCAGGAGACCTACATTGATTTCAGGGAACCTGCCTGCTTGCCATCTCTCCCTCGCTGTTTCTTTGCTTTAGTCACTCTGTTTCTTTCTGTTTGTTTCTGTTTCTGTTTCTCTCTTTTTGGTAGAGTTTACAAAATAGAGTATATAATTGCAGACACACACACACTGAAAAACTTCTGGGAATATATAACCCGTGATGTTTTCACAGTTACCTCTGAGAGGATTACATAAGGTTTTACTTTCTCCTTCATATGTGTCTGTATTTTTCAGGGTTTTTTTCCAGTGAGTATATATATCTTTTTTCATCAGAAATTTTTGATAAAACCAAGAAGTAGGGGGATCCCTGGGTGGCGCAGCGGTTTGGCGCCTGCCTTTGGCCCAGGGCGCGATCCTGGAGACCCGGGATCGAATCCCACATCGGGCTCCCGGTGCATGGAGCCTGCTTCTCCCTCTGCCTGTGTCTCTGCCTCTCTCTCTCTCTCTGTGACTATCATAAATAAATAAAAATTAAAAAAAATTAAAAAAAAAAAAAAAAAAACCAAGAAGTAGGGATGTGAAAGAGCAGGTTGCCCAAGATTCTCCCCCCACTCAGCTGTGATATCTGTTTGGGGCAGAGACAGCATTTTGTTCACTGTCAAATCCACAGGCCTGGCGTAGTGGCTTTCACGGCATGGGCTTCAACATGTGTTTGTGGGACGAATAATTAGAGAAGGATCCAGGATGAAAAAAAGGTGATTTTGGAGGAAGCAGCTTACTGGTCAGTGTTCAAATGATGCTGCCAAAGATTCAGTCTGTTCGACATTAAAAGGACAATGGATTGAAACTAAAATGTTCTAACTGGATAGAACTTACGAAGGATCTAATAACACTCTTCATTTTAAGCCCTGTAGTCCTTTGATAGAGAGAATATTAGAGATGGGATCCAGACGTGGTTGTTGCTGTAGAAAAGAAAATCTGGCATATATTTTTTAGCCAAGAGAGCCTTTTGTTGGAATCCTAAATACCAGTATTTGGTCACATGCTAAAAATATCTATAACAGCAATTGTGGGATGCGGGGGAAGCTCCATCCTCTCTGAGTTTGACAAGACTGTTTCTTTCAAGGGGAAATAATGGACTTAGCTGGTGCCAAGCCTGCTTGTGGAGGGAGGAAGCTGACCTTACAGTCTCCCCATTCCACACAATCTGGGTGTTCAGCCAGCCGGGACTTGAGGTGTCTGCCCGGCTCAGCAAAGTGCCCTTGCAGGTAGCTTCCAAACTCCCTGGAAGCAAGCGGCTACAAGTATCTGACCTGGAGACTACAAAAGTTTAGCCACTTAGGAAACATTAACCTGCTTCAAATGGGAGACTCACCCCAGCTACAACTCTAATAGGATGTTAAAGGTCTGCTGAAGGATCTTTCCAGAAACTCCAGTTCTACAGCAGAACACTCTGGGGTTTTAATAGTAGAGAATCCACATCCACAGTCTTTCTCCTCAAACCACTTACCTAGTTGTCCTGTCTCCTCACAACTCAGTTGTCACTCCGGTGTTTTAGAATATTTTTTTGCTGAGTTGCTTAGAAAAAAAAAGAAACAATCAGTAATAACTCACAGAGCTTCTGTTGGTGATAATTGTCTAAGGACTTGGGTGCAATTCTTGCTTATCAAGTGGTCACTTTGCTTACTTGGCAGGACGAAAACCATTTTGTGAGCGAGTAATTTTTATTTATTTTGGTTCTATAAAAAGACCTCAACTTTTTTTTTTCAGAGTGAGTCCAAAGCAAATATATTTTTAATATCAAAATAATTAGAAAACAGACTGAAATTTCAACAAAGGGATTTCTCAAGCACCTTGTATGCGGGCAATCTGTGGTTTGCTGTCAGTCTATAAGCTGATGTGTCTAAGATCTCCTGAGCACTCATGGAAATATGACTGCCTGTGAATGGTCTTTCTCCTGCAGATGGATACCTGCTGGGCATGGATGGGTGTCCTTGTGTGTCCCTCCTGCCATCCTGCTGTGCTTATTCTAAACTTCTCTTCAGCCTTGCAGCCCATTTGAAAAACCAGAGCCCTCAGAATGGAGACAAATGGGTTTAGAAAGGCCCTGACCTTCTAAAGCCTTTGTGGCCACTCCTGGCCAGCTGGGAACTGTGAAAAAATGTCCATTCATCTTCCCTGCCTCCCACGCTCTCCCTGTCTCTCCTTATTCAAATATAAATTTGCTAAAATGGTTAAAAGAGTAAGTGAGTAAGTAAAAACAGTACTGCTTCCTGTGCAGAAATTACATGCTTGTTTTGATGAGGGCCATTTATTTCTTAGATGCTTTGCTGCGCATTATATTGTCTTTGCAGTCTGCTGAGCCACCTTGATTAGATACTGGGAGGAAATTATTTCTGAGTGTAATTTTGTGCTTAATTTATAGATTTGATGCTCATGTTTTTATCATTATTTCTGCTTGCTTTTAAAACCCTATTAATACTTTAATTATGAATTTTCTTTGTTTTTATAGCCTGAGGCTACTTGATGGGCAGGCAGAGTTTTATAAATAAGTAGATATGGTTCACTTACAGAGAAAAAGACGAAAATAATCAGAGAAAGTAAGCTATGTGGGGGAGTGATTATTATCAGTTTCCTAATTTACTTTTTTTATTTTTTAAGATTTTGTTTATTTATTCATGAGAGACAGACAGAGAGAGGGAGAGAGAGAGAGAGGCAGAGACACAGGCAGAGGGAGAAGCAGGCTCCATGCAGGGAGCCCGATGTGGGACTCAGTCCCAGGTCTCCAGGATCATGCGCTGGGCCGAAGGTGGTGCTAAACCACTGAGCCACACCGGCTGCCCAGTCAGTTTCCTAATTTAAACGAAGATCTGCCCATAGCACAGAGCTTTGCAGACCTGGTGAGACTGGCTCCCTGAGGTAATGAGCCTTCAGGAGCACCTGCTCCACCCCGTGCTCTGGACACAAGTCCTGAGCCCTTGCGTGCACCTGATATGAAAAAGGAATAAAGTGGCACAGAAGCCTGAAGGCCTGGGATGCTAGTCTTGACTGATATTAATTGGTCATGTGAACTTGGGCCGGTTGCTTTCTCTAAGCCTTGGTGTCTACATCTACAGAAGTGTCAATAATAATATCTGTTTTTCCTGTCATTATAGCAGCTTTATTTTTTTAAAAAACACAGAGAGAGAGAGAGGCAGAGACATAGGCAGAGGGAGAAGCAGGCTCCCTGTGGGGAGCCTGTTGAGGGACTCGATCCCAGAACCCTGGGATCACAACCTGAGTTCAAGGCAGACGCTCAACTACTGAGCCACCCAGGTGTCCCATTATAGCAGCTTTATAAGGGAGAAATGACATAACAGATGTGAAACTACTTGTTAAACTGGGGAGAGTTGTGCAAATACGAGGCTGCAGCCACAAGCCGACAGCTTCCAGGCCAGGTACCAGGCGTGCATTGTATTTGGCCAGCACTGTATTTTTAAAAATAGACCTAGTATCTAAAAATAGAACAATTTGTGGAACATTTTGGGCTTCTGGCTTCGCTTGAAAAACCAAGCCTTGTGGCCACCTGCACCCCATTTCTGTGTGGCAACAGTTGGCCTGAGTTGAATTGTGACCATCGCTTTAGATGGACCACATGCTTTCCAGTTCCCTTCATCTCTGTTCTTTGCTGATGACGGTGACAACACCAGGGGTTCTTTTTGCTGTTTGTGTGCCTGTCTGGCTCCTAAATCGGGTGTCCGTTAGAGTTCATGACACTTGAGGAAGATGTTGGACAGGCTGCTTTGATTTTGTGGCAAAAACCATTGGATTTGGAGTGTGAAGATCAGAGCTAAAGCCACACCTCTGGTATTTTTCAGCTGGGACAACTTGAACAGGTCACTTGACCTTTCTGAGTTTTTTTCTTTATATGTATAGGGGAAATTGGCAACTGCCTCATAAAGCCTTATTAAGGCTTTACACAAGAGGAGGACCTGAGCTTCTAAATAAGAATGAGCAACACAAATACATCCATATTAGTAGGTATATGGGGGATTTATTACCTCAATGAAGCATTATGTTACAAACAACCACAAAAATCTCAATGACCTCTAGCGATTTACACTATTTTTGCTTAGGAGTTTATAAGTTGGATGGGTGGCTCTGCTGATCTTGGCTGGGCGTCATGTGTCTGGGGGCCTTTGCTGAGATACGTGTGCTGATTCAGCTCTGGTCCATGGGTCTCATCTGCCAGCAGGCTAGCCTGGGCTTGTTCTCACGGCAACGTCAGAGGAACAAGAGGGAGAAAGTGAAAATGTGTAAGTGCTTTTTCAGGCATGTGTTTGTGTTATATTTGTTAACATCCCATTGACCACAGTAAGTCTTGTGGCTGAACCCAGATCAATTGTTGGGACAGAAAACCCCATCGAGAATGAGAAGGCGCTGCGAAGTTATATAAAAAAGAGATCCAGGGAGGACAAGGATTTGGAGCCATGTTTACCATCAGTCTGTCACAGGAAGGGTAAGCTACACTCCTGAAACAAATAAATTCCTAAGCCATATATTGGTTCAAAAACATCATTCTTTAATGTACAAGTCCTGGCCAGGGGGCAGCTCTCCTCACATAGTGATCCAGGAATCCAGGCACCTTCCACTGTCCAGCCACATCATCACTTAGGTCCCATCATTGTCACTGTCAACCCCAGGATATCAGGGGTTGACAAACTCCTTCCTAAAGGGCGAGGTAGTAAATATTTTAGAATCTGGGGGTAATATGATCTCCCTTGCAACTATTCAATACTTCCCTTATAGTGCAAAGCAGCCATAGACCATGTGTAAAGAAATGAGCATGAGTGTATTCTGATAAAACTTTGTTTACAAAATGGACAGCAGGCCAAATTTAGTCCAGGAGTCAGAGTTTGTTAGGCCCTGCCCTAGAGCTATAGGCCTGGTAGATATTGGGTGAACCTTCTAAGTTAATGTAGGCGATAGTTTTATTAAATATTTTGGCCACAGGACAAGAGGACTTTCTACTTTTCCATCTTGCTGTATCTATTTCTTTGCTATCTTGGGCTGAACCACTAAACCAATTCTCACATACATAATTTTCATATAGCAACTCTTCAACTTCAAGATACTAACTTCTGTTTCAGTGAGGATAACTTAACTGCTAGCACCCCACTCCACCCCAAACCCCAAGATACGTAATAGCATGAAGACATGCTATTCATGTATGTAGGAAAATATGTATGTAACAGTTAAGGCAGGTGTTCCTGGTTGAAAAGTCTCTGTCCTTTGACCTAGCCATTCAAGATTATGAATCTACTTCCTTTCCCTCTTAGGGCCTTGCCACCCTTTCATTTTGGCCTGCCTCTAATGGATAAAAGAGGAAAGAGCCTGGAGGAAACATATCTACTTCTTAAAAGCTTTGACCCTCAATGGCACATGTTACTTCTCATTTTCTGCTGTGGATAATATAGACACGTGGCCACACAAAAGTGAAATAGAGGCTGGGAAATCAGTCTAACCACATACCAAGCTACTATCACATTCTTTCTATGAAAGAAAAAATAGCTTTGGGTGGACGGTAGTGTTCTTCAATTCTTACAGAATGATTCTTAGACCATAAATATCCTAATGCCGAACATAGTGCCAGGAATAGAATGAATGTTTAGAAAATGCTTATGGAAGGAAAGAAGAAAGGGAGGGAGGGAGGGAAGCTCCAGTGTATGTGGATGCCTGTCCATTTACCAATAGACACATCTATAATGTGCTTCCCCGTTTGGCATCATGGTTTATTCTTTTCAGCACTAAGTAATTAATTGTGTCCCTTGATTTCTATAAATGGTATACCACAACTGTACACATGTTCTCTTTGACTTTTATAAACCTAGGGGGAAAAGGATTAAACATTATTCATTTAACTTAAGGAATTAACTCATTCAACTTGTCAACTAAGTGTGACAATATATAAAAGCAACTGGATCACAGCCTCCTTCAGTAGCTGGGGTCAGAGTCATTGGGGGTTCACAGAATAGTGAGAGTGTGCCTGTGTCTTTCCCTTGCACCTTTAAAGTATATCTAAGTGGACTTTATTGAGGCCACCTTCATCACAAGCCCTTGAAGGAACCCAGATGGCATTCTCCAGGTGCTGCCCAAGTCTGGCTGAGGGTGAGGCCTTTGAGTACTTTTCTCTCTGGCTGCACATATGCCACTGCTCTGCTCAGTAGCCTTTCACTACCTTCTGCTGTTTTGGTGACTGTGTGGGACTGTTCTATGTTGGAATCTCAACAGATCCTGGCATCTCTACCATTGAGGACAGCACTAAAGGCCCAGGGACTGAGAGATCCTTGGCATAATGCTGAACACAATTAATGTGGGGAGGGGAGAGAAAGCTGGAAATCATGGCCACCACCCTACCTCGCTCAGGGAGAGGGAGAGCAGGAACAGAGAGGTCTGCTGGTCCAACTTAACATGATGGGAAATGGGCTGCTATCTGCTTTGGGCCCTGCCTCAATGTGCCCACTAGACTAAGGGTCTTAACTACTACCTTAGCCTCACCTTTTCTCAGATGGTTGACTTCCAGTGGTAGGTATGTACGGTCTGCAGTGAGGCACAGTGAGGACTGACCAACGATGAATGATGCTTTGGCTGGGGCTCCCAACTGTGAATGGTGATGGCTTATTAAAGCAGTGCCACAGGCCCCACAAGCACCACCTCTAGGTAGGGTATGTGGGTCTACAGAGGAAGGGAAAGTAAACCTTAAAAAAAAAACAACAATAACGACAAAGCAATTTCCAGATAATATCAAATCTGAGCAAAGAACATAACACCCATCTAATTACTTGAAATAAATGGCCCAGGAAAGAATTCAATATTTGTCAGTCTGGTAGTGCAAAAGAAAATTTATTTTTGAGCATTTTGACATTGGCATTCTAGCCTGAGTGGAAAGGATGGGCCACAGGCTCTATATCCTGTGTTGTTCATCCCAGTGCATCCCACCGCATCTTTTCCATTTCATGACATAAGTTCATGATGAATGCTTCACAGTCCTCTTGTGTCTCTTCAAGTGGAATGCTGGCTAAGCTGTAATCACTTCACAACCACCAAAAAAACTACACAAAGATATACAGTGAGAAAATACATGAACAGACTTAAATGGAATACTAAAAAATGTTCAAATAATCCAGAAGGAGGCACAGAAACGGGAACTAACTGCAGCTAATAGTAATTGAAGGCAGAAATTGTCAGACTGAATGAACACACACATCCATACACGCAAGAACAAGAGAGGAACTAAGTAAACAAACAGAAAACAGTAAAACAGAAGAGACCCAAATCCAAACTTAGCAATAGTTATGTTTATACCCATCACCTACATCTTGTCTACAAGAAACTCACTTCAAATATAGTCATGCAGGGCAGCCCCAGTGGCACAGCGGTTTAGCGCCGCCTGCAGCCTAGGGTGTGATCCTGGAGACCAGGGATCGAGTCCCGCGTCGGGCTTCCTGCATGGAGCCTGCTTCTCCCTCTGCCTGTGCCTCTGCCTCTTTCTCTCTCTCTCAATAAATAAATAAATAAATCTTAAAAAAACAAAACAAAACAAAACAAATATAGTCATGCAGGTACAGGATGGGACAAGATTGTATTAGCTTTCTGTGCTGTGTAACAATACAAATTTAGTGGCTAAAAACAACACACATTTATAATCTCACAGTTCCTGGAGGGCAGCAGTCTGGGCGCGCCTGAGCTGTTCTCTCTACCTCAGGGTCTTACCAGATTGCAGTTGGCTCTACGCATCGGCAGGTTCTTTGGCAGAATTCATTTCTGTGGGGCTGTGGGACTGAGGCTTCAGTTTCTTATGCACATAGATTTATCATCTTAAATGAAATGGACTAGTTAAAAAAAAAAAAGAAACTAGCAAACTAACCCAAGATAAAAATAGATAATATGAATAGTCTTATAACTATCAAAAGTAATCAAGTCCATAGCCAAAACCTTCCAAATACTGGATGGTTTCACTAAGTCCCACCAGATATTTCAAAGAAGAAATAAATATTACGTAATCTCTTTCAGAAAATACAAAAAACCACTTAACTCATTTGATGAGGCGAGTACTACCCTGATATCAAAACTAAATTAAGGCAGTATAGGAAAATACTCCAGACCCATATCCTCATGGACACAAGAATCCCCAACAAAATATTAGCACATCAAATCCAACCATACAGAAAAAAAAAAAAAAGAATACTACACCACAACCAAGTGGGATCTGTCCTGGGAATGCAAGGCTGGTTCAATGTTTAGATACAAAACAACATAATCCACCCTATTAGCAATTGAAAGGAGAAAGAGCACAGGATCATATCAACTGTTGCAGAAAAAGCATTTGAAAACAAAATCCAATGTTGATTTGTGATTAAAAATTTGCAGTTAACTAGGAATAGTGGGGAACTTCTCCACCTGATAAAGGGCGTCTACAAAAAGTCTCAAATGTGGCAAAACCAATGAAGGCTGCTTAGATCCTGGACAACATTACAACCAGACGAGGTTGCTTTCCTCATCCTACTGTGGTCCAGTGGTAAAGTCCCAGGAAACACCACTTCCAGAATTGTGCTTGTTAGTTCTGACAATCCAGAGACTAGTGGTTGGTGAGGACAGAAGTGCAGCAAAAGTGAGCTCTGCTCCTTATACCACGTGGCACCGGCATCAGGACTGCACACTGGATGTCATTCGTGATGACATTGTGCAGGAAGAGCATGGTGAAGACGGCATTAGGCTGGTGGAGAAGCAGGTTGCTGACCAAGGACAGAGGCTCTGTGAACAAGGCCACGTGGTGGGAAGCTGGCAGGGCAGCTGAGCCTGGGCACGGCCTGGAAACTAGAACTGGCAGTCAGCCCCGCCCAGGGAAACAGCAGGGACTTAGCAGTGAGAGTTCTGAAAGTCAGTAAGTAGTTTGGGGTTGAGTCAGAGCGATAGAACCAGCTGGAACATAAAGTAGCACCAAGCAACAAAGTGCCAAGAAAGGGGCTAAGGAGACCAGGGAGAAAAAAAATTTTTTTGCTAATGAAGGGACTCAAATAAAAAGCTTTCTTAATTAAAGTTACAGCCTGCCAGAGATTCCAAACAGGAGAGTCATAAAGAGAAATGTCTCATGAAGGTTATCCTCGTGTGCAGACGGAGCACTCAAATCTGTAGTCAGGCTCTTTTGTTTTTGAGCTTATTCCTGTCAGCCACGCTTCCCATACTTTCTTCTTAATGACCTGGAACTTCTGACTTTTCAAAGCTCTTCCTTGAGAAGTTCTGTCTTGGGCAGGCTGAGTGGCTCAGCGATTAGCGCCGCATTCAGCGCGGGGTGTGATCCTGGAGACCCGGGATCGAGTCCCACATCGAGCTCCCTGCATGGAGCCTGCTTCTCCCTCTGCCTGTGTTTCTGCCTCTCTCTCTGTGTGTGTCTCTCATGAATAAATAAATAAAATCTAAAAAAAAAAAAAAAAAGGTTTGGTCTCTCAGTTGGTTCAGGCAGAAAAAATGAGAAGTTCAAAGATGAGGCCAAGGTGGAAGTATAATTTGGGGGGTTCTAATGGTTGGCACATGACTCAAAATGGGTATGGGATATCTTTTCCTTCCTTGGTTCTACCAGAATTGCTAATGAAATGCTTCAGTTTAATTGCTCGGAGAGTGTATCAAAGGAATGCTTGCCTGTAGGCCTACAGTTGAACTTCTCTTGTTCTCAAGATGCTCTAAACAAAGAGAAACATAGACTGTTGCAGAGGAGAAGAAGTGGTGTGGGAAAGCCTCCAAGAGAAAGCAGCTGTTCTCAGAGAAAACCTCCCGGAGCTCTCAGTGGCCAACAGAACCCCCAAGTCCTTACTTGGGAAGCGTAGCCTGGGAGGCAGTGTGGTGTGGTGGAGAGCGCCCCGGCCAGGGAGTCCGAGAGCCCGGGTTTCAGATCCCTGCTTGCCTCTGTGGGCTAGTGGTCATGGTGGGCTCTGGAGTCCGGCAGTCTGGGTTCAAAGGCTGGATTTGCTGTTTTCTCCCTCTCTCTCCCTCTCCCTCTCTCTTTCTCTCTCAAATAAACAAAATTTAAAAAACATTACGTGGTTCCTAGGGCAAGGCCCTCTCTGGTGCCAGTTCTCTCCCTTGTAAAGGTAGAGGGCTGGGTTAGGACATCTTTCTCAAAATGTGGTCTGGAGACTTCTAGCATCAAAATAACATAGGGTATCAGTTTAAATAAAACCGCTTAGAATGGGGCCAAAAGATGGGTATTTGAAAATGCTTCCAAAGTGATTCTTAGGCATGTTTATTCAGTTGTAGCCATCTGTATGTAATTAAACAAGCAGTAGTGGGCATTGAGGTGCTGTGGGAGGAAGGGAGGGTGCATGCCCTTCAGGGGGCAGGTGCCCCTCTGACCCGTGAATGGAAAGCCAGGCCAGAGCAGGACACAGGCTGTGCCAGTCCCTGCTCTCTTTAAAGTGGGAATTACAGCTGTAGATGCATGTGCAGCCTCTTCTATGAATGTTCAGACTGGTTGTGGAATCATCCATGCAAAGTCCCCTTCCCACTTGTATGGACTCAGGTGAACCCTTGAATCTTGGTGACAGTTGCATCTTAAAAAGTCACTTGTTGGGCATCAGAACGAATTGCTCCCTCATCTATGCCCCCATCTGCATTATTTCTGCCCTATTTTAATTTGTGTCCTCCTGTGTTACAGTGAGTACCACGTGCGTCTCCCCTGGAAACAAGCACCCCTCAATTCAGGCCAGTCTCTTATCCATCTTCGTGTTCCTCTCTCCTCGCTTGCTCTAGCATTTAGCACGGTGATTTGCACATGGTCATCATTTTATAAATCTTTGTTGAATGAATCAGCAGAGGACCCAGTTTGAACCGAGTCCCTGGGATGGAGTTTCCCAGCCTGTGACCCCAGCACGTACGCTGTAACTGATGAGACCCACGGACACAAAGGCAGTGGAAAAACCCTGCCTCCATCACAAAAGCCTTTGCAATATTAATACAGTGGAAGATATAAATCTTAATTAGTAGCAGGAAAAAGTGATGATGTCTCAAGGTTCTCAAAATGTCAGCTGGTGGCTGGGCAATCCATTCATTTGCAGCCACTAACCATTGCACTGTGATATTGAAACCAATACTGCTCATTAAAGGTGTAATGACAATCAGCCAGATCGCTGCTAATTGATTCTTAATACTTCAATTACTTGTTTTTATGCCAGTTGAATTTCATCAAATGGGGTCAGCAAGTACAACAGGGCTTATAATTTTAAAAGGATTTGCATGTATCAGCTTCTATGTGTATCTTTTACACAAAATCCAAGTGAAAAAAAATACCTCTATTTATATATACTTTACTCCCTCATTAAAGCTTTTGGAAGGTGAAGTTAAATTTTTGATGACAGATATAAATGTTTCATCAACAAGAGGGGAATTTTTATTACTTTTAGATTTTGGTTCCATATTCTAGTTCTTTATCATATGCTTGAAAATAATCCTAGGTTGTTTCCTACTTTGAGAAAAACTTTTGGTTGATCATGGAGCTCCCTTTCTCCATCATCTTGTTTTTCCCTTCCTGTCATTGATAGGTATTGGTGGGGGGGGGGGAGTGGTTTACAGCCTCTCTGTCCTTCACCCCTGCGATGTGGCTTCTCCTTCTGCTGTTCAGTGTCTTCGAAAGCCACCATTAGCCTTCACTAGCTAAGTCAAGTGGCTGTTTCCTGTTCCTCAGTCTCTTGGTAGCCTTTATCACTACTGACCGCTCTGTTTTCAAAACCCTGCTGTCTATGGCTGGGATCCCCACTAATCCCTGTGCTGGAAATATCCTATGGAAGTGAGTTAACAACCTGCTAGTCAGGCAGGCAATATGAACACAGGGCCTACTGGCTTAATAGGGCAAGGAAAGTTCTGAGGCAGAAGTGGTGGCTTCTTTCCAAGAGAAAGCCAATGTGGGTTAGAACCCCCTGGAAAAGGAAAGGCCATGGGAAACTCCAGTTCAATTCTGGGCCCACATCAGTATTTAAAGGAGCAGAATGAGAGCACGTCTCTGAAAGGGTAGGTGGATATGGGATTTCAGATGCAGAGCAGGCTGTGTGCAGTCAAGTCTCCAGAGGTATAGAGAGGATTCTCCATCCACAGAGAAACCCAGCCCTAGAAATAGGATTGGCAGGAAGAAGAGAAAGCAGGCCCCCACCTGGTTTCTGTGGTACGAGACCCAGGGCAAGTTCCTATGTGGAGTTGATTGGAGAGCCCTCAGTTGGGTAGTGATTTGGAAAACTTTCCCGTTTCTCCTTTACTATCACTACTTACCACATACATGGCTCTTCTGAAACCAAATGTGTGGATTTTCCACACCAAGCAATTCTGATACTAACCACTTAGAGTTACAGCTGACCTGATAGGTTAAGGGCTGTGACTCTCCCCCCACCACACATGCCAATTGTAAGTAGTAGGCCTTTAGGTTACTCATAATTTTTGTCCACCTTGGCTACAAATCTGAGGTTCCCATGACCTCCTCCTTGCATCATCTGCTGGAATGCTTCATAGAACTCAGGGAAGCACTTACTTACACTTACTGATTTATTATATATAAGAGATATGATAAAGGATGCAAGATGAAGAGCCGAATGAAGAAATACATAGGTTAAGGTCTGGAAGGGTCCCAAGTACAGTAGCTTCTGTCCCTGCCTATGGAATCAGAGTGCACCACCCTCCTGGCATGTAGAGATGCATTCACCAACCCAGAGCTTCACCATATAGGCATGATCAATCATTAACTCAATCTCTAGCCCCTTTCCCTTTCCTGGGAGGACAGGGGGAGGGGTTGAAAGTTCCAAGCTGCCAATCATGGCTTAGTCTTTTTGGTGACCAGCCTCCACCCCGAAACTAGCCAGGAGCCCACCAAGAGTTGCCTCATTAGAGCAAAAGACACTTCTGTATCACCCAGGAAATGTCAAGGGATTTAGGAGCTCTGTGTCAGGAACCAAGGTTAAAGTCCAAATATTGGAACAAAGAATGCTCCGAGTGTTTTTGAGGATTTAGGAAATTATAATGTTTTAGGAGCTCTTGTCAGGAACTAGGTACAGAAACCTATATACAGATTTTCTTCTATTATTTCACAGGTAGACTATGTGGACAAGGCCACTGCTGACCAGGGTCTTCTCCTCTTTTGACTTTTGGACATTTGAAGAACAACCCTGCTTGCCAGCTTATACCTACAGTTTGCAGATGGCAGCCTGTAGGAGCAGAATGAGAGCACTTCAAGATACTGGGGAAAGCCAGACATTGCCGTGGCTCTGCTTGGTCTCCTTTTCCCATGTTCATTCTTCATCTTTCTCTCCCTTTCTGGTATTTTGGGCTTGATGATCTGGTCTCTCTAATAGCTCCAGTTGGAGAGACCACAGACTGTGGGGACTGAGTTAGGCAGACCCACTCTGCAAAAGCTGCCCCCTACTCAGCCGTTGTAGGTCACAGTTTCCCCATCTGTAAACGGCCTTACTTGGTTGTTGTGAGAATTACATATAATAAGGCATTAGCAAAGCTCAGAACAGTGGCAGTCACATTGCTTGGTCATTGCATGTTAAGCTCTTCCTTTCCTCCATCCCCATATCCACATTCTCCAGCCATGAACTCACCCCCAAGCCCTGGGTTCCATACCTCTGGTGGACTGAGGGCATCAAATGGACGACTATCTCTTTGTCAGATACTCTGCTAACCCCTGATTTAGTTACTGGGATTGTTCCATTTCAAACAAAGAGAGACTTACAGATTGTATAACTTGCCCAAAAGTCACACAGCTAAATTCAAAGTCAGGTTTGTTTGACTTTAAGGAACTCATACTTTTCATATCTACATTCGAACTCATCTTCCCCAACCAGACTTCCTCCTCTCGAGAGGAAGCATACAGATAAAAAAATTTCAAGTTCTCTTTGCCTTCTTCTTTCTTATCACTTTTGGCATCACCTCCAACCCCTCATTCAACCACTCATCACTTTATCCAGCTCATTATGCTTCTAGTATGTCTCTTCTCTTCTCCTTCCACCATTGACCTGACTCAGTGCTTAGCTCCCAGGGTTGGGATTCCTAATCCACTTCCAGGAGGTACATTGTTTCCTGGTTCCTTGCAAGGCATAGCACTGCAGTTCACAGCATAAACCCTGGAGATGGACTGCTGGCTGTGAATACTGGCTCTGCCCCTTACTAGCTATGTGGCCATAGGCAACCGCTCTGTGCTTTGGCTTCCTAGTATCTATCTTGAAGGGTTATCATGTGGGTCAACTGAGTCAGTGTTTATACAGCAATTAGAACTAGGCTCAGCAGTTGAGCATCTGCCTTTGGTTCAGGATGTGATCCTGGAGACCAGAGATCGAGTCCCACATCGAGCTCCCTGCATGGAGCCTGCTTCTCCTTCTGCCTGTGTCTGTGCCTCTCTCTCTCTCTCTCTCTCTCTCTCTCTCTGTGTCACTCATGAATAAATAAATAAAATATTTTAAAAGGGTGGGGGGGCAACCTGGGTGGCTCAGCTGTCTTTAGTGCTGTCTTTAGTGCTGTCTTCAGCTCAGTGTGTGATCCTGGAGATCTGGGATCCAATCCCACGTTGGGCTCTCTGCATGGAGCCTGCTTCTCCTTCTGCCTGTGTCTGTGCCTCTCTCTCTCTCTCTCTCTCTCTGTGTGTGTGTCTCTCATGAATAAATAAATAAAATCTTTAAAAAAAAGAACTATATCTGCTACATAGTAAACAGTATACAAAAATATATAAATTGTGACCAGATGAATGGTCCTCGAACGCTGATTTTGGAATTCTCTTAAGAAACTTCTTAACCCTAAAGAATTCAAGACCAGGGTTATCCTGAGATATTTAGCTAGGCTGACCCTGCTCCCCCAGAGGAACTCTCTGCTGGCTCTCATTGATCAAACGTCCCTCGAGCTTTCCAGCTCTGAGCCTCACATACCTGATTCTTAACCTACCCTTCCCTCTCCTGTTCTTACGCATTTATCCAGGTCCCCTTCAGGATTCTCCTTTTCCATACAATCTTCCAGCCCATAGCACTGGGCCCTGCTGGGACTTAGGGTGTATTGCACTCATTTTGTAATTCTTTGTGACCTCCCAAGTGGTTATATTCCATTCTTCTGCATTTTAATTTAATTTGTCACAATACTTATGTTTTGTCTACAAGATTTAATTATATATTTTACAGAGGTAGAGACCCTACCTTTGGCTTCTTTATGTTCTCCACTGTTTCTGGGAAAATATCTTGCATGTTATAGATGTCCTGTAAATATTTGTTGATTGCATCATGAACCACTTTAAACAAAAAAGGTAACATGAAATTTAAAAATAAAATCAAGTGTTACTTGATTTTTAATGAGATCTTTGTTTCATTTTTAAGATCTGGAGGTCTTTAATTAGCAATGCATCTATCTTATTTCGGTAGTTTGAAACAGAAGATGTTAGTGTTATAGTACTTTATTGTTTTCTTGGAGTGTTACACAATGTGTAAATAGAATAGTGTTTGACTAAATTATTTATAGTTGGATATCTTAATGCATGAAGGGAACATTATTTTAAAAATGGCCAAAAGTGAAGTGAGAAGAATATAAATTATCACCTAATTTAATTGTAAGATTACATAGAAAACCTCAAGAAAACTTAGCATCATTTAATTCTCCTTGCCTTTGGGAAGAATCAGCAATTTCAAATCTATCCATTGAATCTATAGTTGTTTTTTTTTCTCTATCTCCTTCTCCTTGCAACACTCAGCTCACTCTAGTAACCATTTAATTTCCAATGCATTTCCCTAATAGAATTTTATGTATAATTTTAAGATTTTAAGATACTCTAAATCCAGGGCACCTGGGTAGCTCAGTTGTTTAAGCATCTGCCTTCAGCTCAGGTCATGATCCCGTGATCCTGGGTTGGAGCTCCCTCCACCATCCCCCCCTCCCCGCCCCCCCCCCCCTCAGTGGGAAGCCTGCTCCTGTCTCTCTCTCTCTTTCTTTCTCTGTCACTCTCTCTCTTAGATAAATAAGTAAAATCTTAAAAAAAAAGGTACCCCAAATTCTATCAAAAGGCAGAGTAAGAAGAGAGGGGGGAAAGAAGGAAAAATAAATACATTTATTCTTACGTCTGGTAGAACTCTAACATTGCAGATCAGGCCCAAGTCACGTCTCTGGTACAAGTCATTTATTTAATCTTCTTAATCTTTTCTTTGCACTGAAAAACTCTAGATTCTTGAGCTTTTTTTCAGGAACTTATTCTATAGCACGTTAATTTTATAGTTCTCTTTTCACCTCTCTACAGTTCCACACAAAAGTATCTAAATGGAGTTTCTGATACCCAGTACTTTTTCTAGAAGGAACTTGCTTCATTGGAATCTATCCTCCTCCCATTTCTTTTAGTGTAAAGATGAATTGTACAAGAACTAAAGGAGTCGTGGGGTCTGTTCATTACCCCAAATTAGCAGGTGTCTGTGTATGTACTGTTCTCTCAAAAGACCTAACTTTATCCAACATCAATGAGAGATGCCCAAACTCTCCTCCAGGACTGGGGCTTGGGTTTCTGGGAACCTGGCCTGACAAAGAAAGTAGAATGGGCTTATGGTGAAAACATGGCTTATAGCATGGCAATCTTAAAGACCATTTAGTCCAACCTTTTCTAGTTGACATCTGTTGTTTTGCCCATTCAGTATCCTTTCTCCTTTCACCTAGGAACACAAGTCCCATTTTCCTAAGTGGAAACCATTCCAAATGGCTTGAGTGGAACAGACCCTGCCCCCATCTCGCAGGAATGGGTATTTACTAAGGCCTGGCCAATCAGAGAGCTCCATTTCTTGATTCATAATGATTGGTTCCAGGCTGGACACATGAACCATGCCCGACCCCGCTAGGTCTTCTTGAGACCTTGCTCTTGAGCTGTTAGTCCACTGAGGGGACTACAGATGGGTTGCTGGTGGCTACCTGGTTTTTATGAAGAGAAATCCTGTTAAAAAGAAAACTCCGATCAAATCTTTTGAGTGATGCCTGAAATCCATCTATCACTGGACATTTCTGGAATGTGAGCCATGGAAACAACCTTTTAAAAAAAGGTAGCTTAACTTCTCCCCTCTTTTCTCCTTACCTTTACCATGACTACCAGTAAAATTCTCTGATCACAAAATAATTCTGTAAAAAAAATTTTTTTTTTACCATAATGGCTACAGAGAAATGCATCTTCACCATCACCTGCAGTTCTAACCATGAGAAAAAGAGGGAAAAAAAAGCTTCTTGAAGTTATGTTTCTGTCACTTATAAATGGTATCCTAATATAGGTCTCATTTTCATACATGAGGACACTGACAGCCAGAGAGTTAAAGTGACTGCAGTAGCCTCTAAATTAGAATTCTTGCCACCAGGTTGAGATCCCCGCCATCCTCCTTCCAGCCTGCTTCTCCCCTTTTCTCTTTGATACCAGAATAATCTTTCTAAACCACATACATGATTGTGTTGTCTCACTCCTTATGGTAACCAGTGACTCTCCAGTTGCCTATATTTGCAGCATGGCTCCTAAGACCTTGTGGAAGTGGGTCTGTCTATGTCTCCACACCACCTCTGCTTCTGCTGGATGATATTTAATGCTCCAGCTAAGGTACTTGTGCTTTCCCAAGCATGTCATGCCAGTTTATGCTTCCTTCTTTTGCCACCTAGAATTCCCTTTGTCTGGAATGCTTTTTATGTCCTATGCAAACTTTAAGCTTTTATTCCTCCTTCAAAATTAACCCAATACAAAAATCAGCCCAGTCATCACCCTTTCCCTGAAGGGGCTCAGTACCTAATTTGAATTCAGGTAACTTCCCCAAGGTAACTCGACAGGTAGCCAGGAGTAGCACCCAGGTCTTCTGACTTCCAGCCAAGTGCTTTCCTGCCCCTCATGATCTGGAGCTGGAAAAGCGGTGAGCCCTTAATTCTGCACTGTTTACAAAAGCACATCAGTGGCACAATCATTCCCCTCCCCGACATCTGGGATGGGAGCAGCAGACTTCATTTTACAGGATTTTTAATGTGCTACCAATTATTGCTCTCTTTCAGATTATGCTAATAGTATAAAATGCACAATGCTGCTCATTTTTCTCTAATCTGTTCGTACATAGTGGTAGCTCCTGGCTCTAAGCATCTGGCCTGCTAACTGCATAAAATATAATAGTAAACATGCTGTAAGTTGTAATGAACTACTCGAATGAAATTGTTTCTGTATAATCAAGACACTATTGTTGTTATTAATAATATCTGCCATTGTGAACAGGTGCCTGGTCCCCTCTCTGGCCCAATTAAATAAGAATTGCTGAGGGTAGAGCCAGGTCTTGTGTTTTTAAGAGCTCCTGTGGTGATTCCAACATGCAAGCAGAGTTGAGAACCAGGAGGCTTGAGGGGCTATCTGGCTAGGATTTACGAACTTTTTGAGCTATGGAACAACAACAACAAAAAATTATAAGGAAAAGATGTGACCTATTCTAAGAGTTATGAAATAGATTTACTTTTTAATTGCTGAGGCTAGATGTTGTCTCCACCCCCAAACACTTTTTCTTCATTTTCATATTTTTTCCTCATTATCTTATTAAAATATCCTCATAATGTGCAGCCTTATTGCCAGGACAACCTGGGGGAAGGGGGTGGGTGCGTGGGCAGTTCACCTTCAACCTTTCATGAAGACTTTGTTCTACTTGATCATACGTGGTGTTCCTGACTCTTCTCATTCTGGCAGTGGGAAGAATTTTAAAAATCTATAAAAAAGATCTGGCTTCTTTTCCCTCTTCCCTTGGTCTCCTCAAGGTCTCATTGGCCTGTACCTTCTTATCTAAATGCATTAACTGAATCATGTTGTTTCTATATCTGACTTCTCTTAAATAATAGATTTCTCCTTAAGAGAGAAATGGGTTAAGGTAACCCATATCTAATGATATTTAAAATTAAAAAAATAGTGAAAAGATCATCCTCATTTGATTTTGCTATTTGCCTGGTATACATAGAGTCAGGCTCAAAGTATTCAGAGTGTATATATGTCTTGGCAAGTGGCAACAGGGCTTTCCTTGTTTTGAGACCCGCATATGGAAAACCAAACCAAACTCCACAGAGCTGTTCTTGGGCTTATGAATACTGTTCTATATTTATCCCTTCTCTTGTTCAGACTTCATTATTTCCACTTCTCCAGTTTTCCCTTGCATTGGAGAAGTCAATCCATGTTCTCCTCCTGTATTCTCTACTCATAGATCTCAGAGCCCAGGCCAGAGCAGTATCACAAAGGGGGCAACAAATCTTTGAGTGCCTCCAAAATGAGTTATTTAAATCAGGCACAGCCTGTGTTCTAGTGCCTGTGAAGAATAAAACGGGAATTCATTTAAAAGTGTTCCTAAATTCATAGTAACTTATGACTATGTGTTTCTCCAATATCAGATGGTAAAAGTACAGTGTGTTGTGGTAGGAAGTGGAGGGAAAAATTTATGAAAATTTTTGGCTCTAACCAATGAGACTCTGTCTCGTTTTCACTGTTGTGCATCCAGATGCTGGATGCTCCTCTTGCTCTCACTTTCCTGGCTGTCTGTGCCCACTTTACAATCATCAATTTGGTGAATTTAGAGCAAAGTGCCTAAATTTGAGGGGTGCAGCATTCTCCCCTCAAAGACAAGGGTTTATGCTGTCATGATTCTCAACCAGTTATCTGTGCTCTCCCAAAGAGCAGATGGAATCTGGGGGTGGCATGGGACATAGCACATGCAGAGATGACTTGAAAAGAGCCACAGTGATGTCTGATATTTTTACTCCTGCTCAGCTGCTTGAGGAGTGTGATTTGAGAGTTGGAAGGTGATCACTATTTGATGGCAAGATCTAAGAGGGTGAAAGAGTTGGGTGCTATTTCATCCAGGCTCCTCTTTTTGTTTAGCCAACTACTATTCGTTCACTGAATTTTCCTGAGTTGCTCACATGTGCCGAACACTGTATTAGGCAAACAAGAGAGAAAACCAAAATAAATATCAAACAAAAAAAGTATCCACAACTCCATCTTGGAGTATGGAGAATAATTATGAATGGAGAAGGCTGAGCAAGCCCGGATGGGGGCAGTTCTTTACCTGCTGGTTCTGGTCTTCTATTTATTCAGATCCACAATGTGTGTTTTCCAGAACCACTTTGGCTTCCTCCAAATGGCTTTGTTTTATATATTTTCCCACAACTCGAGCCACCTCTTTTTATCTTTGCAAAAGAAATGTTATTTGCAGTGGCAAAAAAAAATTTCTCGGGGAGCTGCCTGGGTGGCTAAGTCAGTAAAGCATTTGCGTTTGGCTCAGGTGATGATCCTAGATTCTGGGAATTGAGCCCCAAATCACATTGGACTCCCTGTTCAATGGGGAGTCTGCTTTTCTGTCTCTCTCTGCCACTCGCCCCATTTGTTCGCATGTGCTCTCTCTTTGTCAAATAAATAAATAAAATCTTTTTAAAAAGATTTTATTTATTTATTCATGAGAGACACAGAGAGAGCCAGAGACAAAAGCAGGCTCCACGCAGAGCGCCCGACGTGGGACTCGATCCTGGGACCCTGGGATCACACCCTGAGCCAAAGGCAGACGCTCAACTGCTAAGCCACCCAGGCATCCCTCTTGTTTTTCTTTTTCTTTTTTTTTATGCAAATAGAATTTGCTCTAACAAGTATAAAATGATTATTAATAATTAGAACTTTTAAAATTATGTTAAATTATAAAGTATTTCAAGTATATAGAAGAGAGCAAAAAATTTAAATCTAAAATGAAAAGAAATCCTATGATCCATTAACACTATTTCAAGGTATTTAAGAAAGAAAATACATGTCCATAGGAAAGCTTTGTACAGGACTGTTCATAGCAGTTCTATTCATAATAGCCCCAAACTGGAAATAAGACACATATCCACCAATAGGAGAATGGATAAGCTGTGATATAGCCAGAAAAGGAATATTACTCAGTACAAAAAATGAACATAAACAAGAGAATTATTGACAAATGTAATAACTTGGGTTGATATTTAAAAAAAAATACACTGAATGAAAGAAGCCTAACACAAAAAAGTACATAATGTATAATTCCATTAATGTGAAATTTTGGAACTAGCAAAACTCACCTGTGTGATAGAAATCTAATCAGTTGTTATGTCTGAAGGGGTTGAAGACTGCCTGGGATTGAGATGCACTTGACAAAATGAGATTGAATGGTACACATAAGATCTGACCATTTCACTCTAGGTAATTTATGTTGCAATTAAGAAGTAACAAAATTAAAGGAGAAATTTTATAAAAATAATATGTTCCTGTCCCTTTCCCCATGATCTTGACATGGTCTTTTGGGAAGGCGTCAGTCTTACTCATTTCTTATTATCTTTTTATTTCAAAGTCAACAACAGAATAAAGATAAAATGTTTGTTGAATGAATAAAGAAGGCTAATATCCTGTACTCATATAGTGGTTTCATATTCACAGTCTTAGTTAATCCCTGTAGTCACCCTGACTCTACAGATAAGGCTCAGAGACGTAATGTGAACCACCTGCGGGCACATAGCAAAAGTGTGGAGGAGGTAGAGACTTGGATGTGGGCCTCCTGATAATTATAATCATCTGACTCCAAATCTAATTCTGTATCCATGACAACCCAGTTTATGACACTCAAATATTACTGCATTGTTTTCTTTACTCAGTCTTGTCAGCTCAACATATATTAAGCACATGTAACTTCCACATTAAAAAAAAAGTATTACAAAAGTTAAGAGGTAAGATTTAGCATTGTTTAATAGTCCTTTAATATGAATTCCACCATATTTAATCTTTTTTTCTGCTGATTTCACAGGTGATTTTGGTAACTTCTGGCTATAAATATCTCACCTAGGAAGTAACTGAGAATGAGAGATAAAGAGAAATCCTTTCCGTTGTTTTAAATCAGGTTGTCATTTAAGCTCCTGAGTAAAGCAGATTTTCAGGCAGCCCTGCCAATATTTAACAGTGTTGGCTAACAAAGAAAACCCGGAACTGACTGTCCATCTTTAACTTTCTGGGCCAGAGGAAACCTCTCTGCACTGAATTTAATAATAATTAACCTCATGTCAGTACAACAAAAATCAGCATGGAGTTGATTTAATGCTGCTGTGCCCTTTTAATGTATAGGTAAGAGGAATCGACTTCTATTTATTCAACACCTCCTGTGTTGGGAGTCTGATGCATTATGTTTGTTTGGTCTTTAATGCTTGCAACAATAAAATGAAGTAGGTACTGTGACCCCATTTTACAACTGGAAAAAAATGGAGGCTCTGAGAGTTTAGTATGCCTTATTCTAACTGGCCAAGCTCTTACAACTAGTAAGTGACCAAAGCCAGGATTCAAACTCTGTCCTCCTTCACTCCTAAATTGTGTTCCATCTGCTATGTTACTTCTGTGCTGCAACTCCCCTGGATACTGCTTGCTGCTAACTGCCAGCCACAGTTTTTACCTTACGTGGCAAAAGAGACTTTGTAGGTTGATTAAATTAAGGATCTTGAGATGTGACGATCACCCTGGATTTTGAGTTGGGCCTAATGTAATCACAGAGATCCTTGTAAGGAAGGAGGGTTCGGGGGTTAGAGTTAGAGAGATTTGAAGATGGTATGCTACTGGCTTTGAAGATGGAGGAGGGGCCACAAGCGAAGGAACGCAGGTGGCCCCTAGACACTGGAAAAGGCAGGGATCCTCTACCAGAGACTCCAGAAGGAACACAGCTCTGCTGACACCTTGAATTTAGCCTACTGATACCTATTTCAGACATCTGACCTCCACAAGTATAAAGTAATAATTTTGGTTTGTGTTAATTTACAGTAGTGGTAGGAAATTAATACAGAAAGGCAGAACAGTTACGCAGTACAAAAATTATCTTGACACTTTAAGGGAGCAAATTAATGCTTTTCTTTTAGTAGGCTGTATCTTGATTAGGTATCCTTATGGCTGACAAATTAAAATATGCTTATACTATAAAAACATTAGTAAGATAGAAGAAACCAACACTGTCAAGCCTTCTCTATAGAAATGGCAATAATAAACAAGGTAGGTTGCATTAAAATTCATAGAGTACTGAAATAATTTGCTAATCTATTACTTTCTCTACCATGGTGGACTCTATCTCTTGCCATCTTAATTTACAATATTTATTACACTCATTCATCATTCACTTAGCAATGACCAGGTGCCTACTATGCAGCAATAATCATACAGATATATGTGTAGGGATAGAGATAAGTGAGTAGATAGACACAGGTAGTGCCCTGAGTTCTGACAGGCAGATTTTCATTTTCAGGATTAATTCACTTACCATCTTTGAATTAGGTGCATGTATAAATGTTTAAAAGTTTATCAGGTATCTGGTTACAAGAGAATATAAATAATTCAATATAGAAAATTACCTCTTTAGAATTGATAGAAGTGGCAGGTAATATAAATTTAATATAATATAAATGAGGAATTTCAATTTTATACTAAGTTGCTTTGATGATTAATCTTTTTTGAAAAAGGAATTAAAACTCCTACCACTGAAAGAACACTCTGACATCTATTAGATCTTATAAAAGTTTGATTTATTTCTTTGCTATCAGAGTTCATTTTGAAAGTTAGGAGAATATCTTGATGTTAAGTGATATGAAAAATCATTCGTCCAATATAACGACTCAGTTGGAATTCAAAGTCCCAGTCAAATTGCAGAGCTGCTCACTTATCATTACACTTGCTTAGCAGGGGACCAAACGGTTGGTCCTGATGGTTATGAGGTGCTGTTTAGAGTCTAGATTAGTAGAGAATTTAACTTACATCTGACTTTGGCTTAAGAGTGCTATTCTAAGAGCACTTTTTTTTTTTATTAAATGAGGACATGTTTTCTGAATCCTTTTCAACTGCTAAAATGGTATTTGATCCTAAAAGACTAAACCATAGTTCAGTTGGGGTTTCCCACCACCATCCCAATCCCAAAGTAGTTTTAATAAAAGTATCAATTAATTATCAATTAACAATATACCCAATCTAGTTGATGTGTAGTGATAGGACACCTCCATATTTAAGGACTTTGCTACCTGAGGTTGGGGAATATGAGTAAATAAAAGACGCAGAGGACCCACCCAGTGTGAATTATGAAAGCTCTGTAGCTTTGTGAGCAACTGTACTTTTGTGACCATTAGAAAAGTTTTCCTTTTCTCTGGATATATGAAGCCTCATGCCAGGGCACATGTGTTTCACCTCCCTTTTGTCTCCTCAGCTGGGTGACTTTGGGCAGTGTACAACGTCCCCAACTGTACTTAGCAACCACGTAAGATCATCCCCACTTTATGATCTAATTGCGGAGATGATACTACTCTGTATTCAGTTCTTATGAATTACTTCTAATAGGTGCATTGCTAATTCAGTTTGGATCAAATCAGAGGAACTAGGAGATTTTCATTCTTAACAGCTCTTGTGAGGAAACCACCATATGGCTGTTTGCAAACTGTTTTGTCAAGTTTGTTTTTAAATATTCAGAGTATGAATTTTACAAGCCTTGCATACAAAAGAGAGGTTGCTAAATCTCATCTATTCATTTAGCAAACATGTTTTGAGAACTGCTCCCAGGCACTGGGAGAACAGCAGTTGATGGTAAAGAAGACAGCCACCATTTCTGCCCACGTGGATAAATGGTCTTGAGGGGTGGGGAAGTAACAAAATAGAAACACTTCAGATCCTGAAAAAGAGTCTTGTTGTTTGCTAATACCAGGGACCTAGTGAGCAGGAGTAGTTGGGGCAGTGATTTAGATGGTTTCCAAGGAAAACTTTTCCAGCTGAAAAAAAAAGGTGTGGAGCTATGGGTATGCAGATATGTGTATCATCACACTTAGCCTTTCTTCTGACACAAAAAGAAGCTGTAGGCCTCCCCTTGAAGAGATTGGATAGGCAGTTAGAGAATGCCAGCCATACTTAGAATTAGGAAGGCTAATGTGTTGGTCTTCCTGAGAAGACGTAAGCAGGTAGTTAAGACTGCAGAGGCTTCTCCCGGGGAGAGCTTCCCCAGAGGGGCTGTGTGCATGTGTGTACCATGGACAGTTCTGAAACCTGAGTAAGAAAGAGAAAGGTCTATGGCTGTCTTTTATTTAGAAAAAGAACCAGTGATTGAAAAAAAATGCCATTTAGTGCAAGAAATATTCTTCATATATTTAAGTATTTCTATTTATTTTGATCATTCTCTAGTCAATGCTATTATGTTTTCTCAAAAATTTATGCATAAACCTTGAGAACAAATTTTTTTTTAAAGATTTTATTTTATTTATTCATAGAGACGGAGAGAGAGAGAGAGGGAGAGAGGCAGAGACACAGGCAGAGGGAGAAGCAGGCTCCATGCAGGGAGCCCGATGCGGGACTCGATCCCGGGTCTCCAGGATCACACCCCAGGCTGCAGTCGGCGCCAAACCGCTGCACCACCGGGGCTGCCCAAGTCAAATTCTTTGACCCAACAATTGATCCAGGGTGTTAGCCTAAGATCATCAGGTATGTATACAAGAATGTACCTCACCTGCAACGTGTTAGAAATGTACATTCTGGGGCTCTTCCCCACAACTAATGCCTGAGACTCTGGGTTTGGGGCCCAGAAATCTAAGTTTTACAACTGTTATGGGGAATTCTGATGCACTTTAATGTTTGAGAACCACTGCCCTATAGTGATGATTCCTAAATTTTCCTGCACATTAGACTCATCTGAGAAACTCTTAAAACTGTTGGTGTTCAGAGCTACACTCCAGAACAATTTAATCAGAATCCCTAGTGGTGGGACCCAGGAATCAGTGTTTTAAAATGTGCCAGGTGATTCCAATGTGCAACCAAGTTGGAGAACCCACCACCTCACAGGATGCATTATCTGTGTGTCTAGGCCACCTGCACTATCTTGTATTTTCTTCTGTAACACTCATGAGCACAAGGAATCTGCTTTATGTCACCAGGAACTATTACACCCTGGTACCACTGAATGGTGACAGAGTGAATCCAACTGTGGTGTGTTAGAAGGATTAATTTAAAAATACTAACACCAAAGGATTTCAACATGGTGTTATCCAAAATATGATTGGGGCAATCTCATATTAGTTCATGATGAAGGAAGATGGTCCTTTACATAGACAGAGGTTTAAAAGTGTAGGAACAACTCCCCCAGACACCCCCTTCACCCATGTAGATACCTGACCTACATCAAAACCACTGTCCTCAGTCTTCGTCTTTTCTTTCAGCCATTCTTTCCTTCATGTTTTTTCAGACACAGGTAAACTGTGTGTGTGTGTGTGTGTGTGTGTGTGTGTGTGTGTGGCAAAATAGGTGAACTCCAAGCCCCCTCATTTTTAAAATTTCAAGTTGAACGCATTATTTGCAGCCAAGTGGCTGCTCCACTTGGGACAGACTTAATATCCAGAAATCCTATCTCCTTGTTACCATCAAGATCTACTTTTTAAAAAAGTACCAGCTGATGACTTTGGCTAGGTTCTCATTTGCTTAGAATGTCATTTGGAATTGAGGGATAAAACCCATGAAATGAAAATATGGATATTAAAATAGAGCAGAAAATGGATTGTTTAATCCTGCCAAAAATGCTGCTGTTTAGAGTAAAACTTAATAGAATGTTCCTTTGGAAAAATTATCCAGGGGAAGAAGCCGAAAAGGTAGCTTTTTTTTTTTTCCTTTCTTGCTTTGCAATTCTTTTTTTTTTTTTTTTTTTGCTTTGCAATTCTTTAACCACATAGCGTAGTGCCTGGCACTCCATAAATAGATTGAAGAGACTAAAAGGTTAATCTGCAGCAAGTCGTTTTAAAATGTTATGCTTTGCTAGTTTTGAAAGAAAGAATTTAAAAATTAAAGTCTTTCTTTTTGATGTACTTACCTTCTGAAAGTGTTTTTACTTGTGGTGTGTGTACACTTGTGTATATATATGGGCACATAAGAATGGACATGACAACATTCTTGCTATTTCTAGGTTTTTGGAAAAATAAATTTTACGTATATATTTTTAAAGTATATTAATTGCCTTTGATACATAAATAAATTACATTCATTCTTCCATCCTTCATCCAGTCTGTCATCTCTTTCAACATTATATAGCCACAACCAGGTCTTACGTGAGGTCTGGGGTATGTGACCTGATAGGCATCGTCCCTATCTGTGTATCGCTGACCATGTAGTGATGTCAGCACCTGCAAAAGTCATTTATGACATTTTTTTTTCTGGGTTCTTGAGTTGTTGCTGACTTGATATGTGTATATCTTATTTTTGATATTATATTATTATCAATACTATTATCATCTTGATATCATTATTATATATTTTTGACACCCTTTTTCCCCTGCCACTCTTAGATGAACTTTTTAAACAAGCTACCTTCCAATCTTATTCCAGAGCAACTGACAGTCCAGAATCAGTTGGTGATTCTACAGTAACACAAACTAAGTGTCCATTCTGCAAAATGTCTCCTTGGAGAGAACAAGTGTTAAACTACATAATTCATGGATTTAAAATCTTCATGGTGCTTTAGTATTTACCTGCATTAAAAAGAGCAGCTCAAGCAAATTTAAAATTAATAGATTCTATCGGGTTTGCCTATTGTTATTTTTGAGGCCTGTTACAGAAGAGAAATTATGCAAATGGCTGTGAGGTTGCTGCTACTGCACTCACACTGGGAATGCATTATATATAACTCGTTTCTTAGAAACACTTATCTGGAGCAGATCAAGCTCTCAGCCATTTGCAGGGGCATGTCCCTTCCTTCAGATGGTCCACTTTGAACTAATAAGTATTGTTAGAGGGTTGAGGTAGGAAGTAGAAGGGGGGGAAAGGAAGGCAGGATAAATTACTTTACTAGCACTCCATAATCTGGAAGGGCCAGGGAAAAATCCTTGGTAAAGATATTTTAGTCAGTCTCCTGAAAAGGCTGTCAATGACCTTTGAAACTATATCCTGCTGGTCTTCTTGTTCTGCTCTTTCTTGAGAAAAACTGCTAGCTCAAATTTTAACCTTCCAGGCTGCCTGAAAATTCCCCCATCAACTGATTCCTGTATACCGATTCAACTTCATCTCTTGATTATGCCTATGACCCTTCTAATGGAACCAGGTCTTTTTCATATCCTCTTCATTTGTTCATTTATTCATCTGGCAAACAAATGGGATGACCAGTAAGTTCAGTCCAACTATATGATGCTATATAATTGTATAAGCTATAATGTGAGCGTCTATTATGTGCACTGTGAGGGATACAAGAACACAGAACATATTATCCTTATTCTTAAGATTCTTAATGACAGTAAATGGAAACACAAAAGGTTGCCCTGACCAGCAGAGGAAGATCTTCATTCTCTAAGCCATGCTCTTATAACTGTAGCCTCTGAGCACTGACTCTTGGCTGATTTCCTTCCTGCCTGGTACACTAATCCTTTTCACTTCTTCCTTCAAAACCATACCTAAATTTATCTACTCCAAGAAGCATTCCCACTGGAGTCTTGGTCCTGGGTTGAAATGGACTCTTCTTCAGAAATTATGGATGCGCTAATCAAAAGTTACTTGGCTCTTGCTGTCTGCTGCTTTGCAATCTTCATTTTATTCCACATGGGCCTCCATGCCACCTTGACTGACCAGAAAAGAAGCTCGCTGCAGGCAGGAAGGCCCTACCTTCCTGTTCTTAGCTCCTCCTCATCTTCTTAGCCTGCTGCTCTGCACATAGCCCACATGCTACTGAATGCTGTAGAAAGTCACTTTTCCTTCCTTGGGAATCGAGATCAGAAACTCATGGAATGTTCCCTGGGTGCATTTGCTGCTCACAAAAGTGAACCTGCCTATAGGCTTTGTTTAGCCCTTTGCTTAGAAAAAGATGATTAGTTTGATTGTGCCATGTCTAGAATGAATGGGTGATGCAACCTAAAGTTGGGGGGATATAAAATTGGGAGATACTACATAATGTGCAAGTGGGACCTGGGAAGATGGGTTTGATTCTGCTGCTTCTGCTGGTAGGAGACACTAAGTAGATTATCGGGTTCACAACCAATTAGCATCATGTTAATCTTGACTCACAGGGAAGCAAAGCCACCGAGGATTTGGTAGATTTATCAGCCCCTCCCACAGCTGTCTGAGGCTAGCCACTTGGAACCTGGCAGGAAAAAAGTCCTCTGGTGACAATGTGTCTGTCATACATTCTGGTCCGTGCACTCCTCGAAGACACCATTTTCTGGGCATGAAGTGTTCTGCTGCTTTTTGGAGGAGTGAGAAACCAATCTCGGATAAGCCGGATTCAGAAAATAGGTCGTCGGTGTGAGTTGCAATTATTTTCCTTCCAGCTTTCTTCTGTGCTTGCTTTAGATTGCTTTTCTGCAAAGGGCAGGCGCAGCTGGCCTTGGCTGGTGTGCAATAGAGGCCCCAGACGACCACTCCAGCCTCGGGCCTTTGTGAGGCACCACCCAGATTCCTGGGGCCTCAGCGCCAGCATCTATTTGCCTTTTGTCCGGGCCGTTAAATTCCCATTAAAGTCGTGAACAAATACCCTCTTTGAGTATTGATTTTACACACACACAGACACACACACAGCGTAGTTCATAGCCACTTGATTTGCCACCTGCAGTTTGTAATAGAACGGACATGTGGGATTTTAAACCACTTTATTCTGCACAGAATTTCTCAGCTTGGGGCCAAATTGAAGGGCATTAGTCATCAGTAATTTGCAGTTATTTTTAATGTATTTCACTCGGAGAGGTTTAAGGCAGCTAAAGCTAAGATAAATTTCCTTACGCTTTGGTGAGGAAGTGAAAAATCTGATCATTTAGTTAATCATGTGTCATAGCTGCGCTTATGTATTGTTCCTAAGCGAGTGCAACATCGTGACCGACTTGTGATTTGGTAACATGACAATTTGAATGATATTAAATACATTCAATTATGCCACGACTCCCCACCCCCCACCCCCGCCCAACCCTCAATATTTGTATAGGTTTAAGGTTTAAACTTCACAGAACACTAGAGAAGGGCACTTAGAGAATCACCCTGTGAAATAAATGCCAGTTCCTGACCTGCCTTGCCCCGAGATTCAGTGTCAGCGGCCCCCGACTTGAACAAGGACAGTGAGCGGCGCCTGCAGCCAACTCTGAGAAGCAGTGAGGAGTTCAACCACCACCTTCTTCAGAAGAGGAAACCGAGGCACAAAGAGATGAAGAGACCTAAGATATTTGCCAGGGTCCCAGAAACAGAAGCCTGCCGCCGCAGGCCAGCTGTCCTGCTTCCTGGTTCAGCGCATTTCCCACCAGCCAAGAGAGAAATCCTTTGCTTCTCGGGCTCTGCTCTGGAACTAGCCTCGCACGGTGCGGCTACCTGCCACTTCCGCGGGCGCGGAGACCTGGGTCCCTCCACGCGCACGCGCAGAGCGGACGGAGGCCTTCCGGTCGGCCTCCCTCCTGCGGCCCCTCTCCCTGCTCCCTCACCCCTCCAGGGCCACCGGCCCAGCTGGAGGGTCCGGGTGACGTCGCCGTGGCCCCTCACAAAGCCGGCCTGCCCTCTCAGGCGGTGCTCCTCCTCGCTCCTGCCCGGGCCGCAGCCTCCACCAACGCTGGGGATGCCTCGCTGAGCCCCCCCTCACCCGCGCCTCAGGCTTCCGCGAGCGTGAGCGCGGCGGTTCCAGAAGTTTCCGCGGAGGCTGAGGTAAGCAAGCGTGCCCGGAAGGGAGGGAAGGTGCTGCCAAACCGCCTGGCCGGAAGGAGCAGGAGAACACTTCTCACCTGGGAACAGCACGGGCAACCAGACTGGCCCGCGGGCCGGAAGGAAGGGACGGCCAGGGCTGCGCCCGACGGCAAGATGGCGGCAGCGGGCGCGCGGGGAGTGGAGTGCGCGGCCAGAAAGGGAGAGAGGCACCTCTCGGCTCTGCGGCGGAAGGGTGGGCCCTGTCCTGGGTGCACTGGCATTTCGTACAACTTTGAAGAAGACCCCACGTGGGCGGCCTGGGTGGCTCAGCGGTTGAGCGTCTGCCTTTGGCCAAGGGCGTGATCCTGGGGTCCTGGGATCGAGTCCCAAGTCAGGTCCCCGCAGGGAGCCCACTCCTCCCTCTGCCTGTGTCTCTGCCTCTCTCTGTGTGTCTCTCACGAATAAATAAAATCTTAAGAAAGAATGAAAAAGACCCTACTTTTAGTGTGGAGGACAGACTGCGGTGGGCGGGAACGGAAGCCATTGGCCAGAGGGAGACTGAGCCTGTGGGTGGGAGACACCAAGGTTGCGCGGGGGTGGGGGAGGGGCGGAGAGGCAGCAGGTAGGGCCCTGGTGGAGGTGCCTGGCTGAGGTGGTGACCGGTTCTTTTGCTCATTTGCTCAAATGGCTCTGTGGTGGCTTGTGGTGTCCCCCGTAGGCGTTGTGGTTGTGGCAGACCTCCAGATTCAGGAATTTATTTTTAGAGTAGAGCTGACAGGACTTATTGATTGTCCACGAGGAGTGCCAATTAATTGCTTACATACAGGTAAAATAATTTGGAACTTGTTAGAAACAAATCTCAGTAAATTTGAAACTTTTCCTTCCCATCCATCTATCGCCTTCAATGAGAAAATTCTATAGTTTTCCATTTTGATCCACGATACAGCTTCTTGACTGTCCTTTTTTTTTCTTTTTTTCCTTTTAAGATTTTCATGTATTTATACCTGAGAGGCACAGAGAGAGAGGCAGCTCCCTGTGCAGAGCCGGATGCAGGACTGGATCATAGACCCTGGGATAGCTACCTGGGCTATCCGAGCCAAAGGAGATGCAACCACTGAGCCACGCAGGTGCCCCTAGCTTGTTGACTGTCTTAATCAGTTTGGGCTGCTACAACACAGTGCCATAGACTGGGTGGTTTAATCAACAAGCTTATTTCTCATAGTTCTGGAGGCTTGTAAGTCCAGATCAAGGCCCTAGAACAGTTGAGTTGTTCCAGAGCCTACTTCCTGGTACACTTTGTCCTCACATGGCAGGGAGATGGCAGTCATCTCTCTAGTGTCTCTTCTTATAAGGGTATGAATCCTTTTCATGAAGTCTCCATTCCCATGACCTAATCATCTCCCAAAGGTCACACCTTCAAACACTATCATATTGGGGATCAGGGCTTTAATATATGAATTTTGGGGGATCCCTGGGTGGCGCAGAGGTTTGGCGCCTGCCTTTGGCCCAGGGCGCGATCCTGGAGACCTGGGATCGAATCCCACGTCGGGCTCTCGGTGCTTGGAGCCTGCTTCTCCCTCTGCCTAGGTCTCTGCCTCTCTCTCTCTCTCTGTGACTATCATAAATTAAAATAAACAAATAAAAAAAATTTAAAAAAATATATGAATTTTGGGGTGACACCTTAGGTAAAAAGGTCTCATTTACCGGCCTAAAAATAGATTTCACTTGTGGAAACAATCATACTTTACAAAAACCACAAATAGCTGAAACAGCATTAATAAATAGAGCACATTCTGTAATATCCTTGTTTTTACTTAGAATATAACTTTATTTTTCTGTGGTGAAATCTTATGTTCCACGTTGAAAAGTCATTGCTCATACTCTGGAGTAAATCCATTGTAAATAAAGAAATAGATACAAAAATAGTGTCTGTAGCAATTAGTGCTTAGAACAAATAAACAGGATTATCTGAGAATAATAGAGGAAATCACATGGGGTGGTTTTTAACTCATCTCTACCATTGTTTCTCAAAGTGGGTGTGGAGCTGAGTGGGAAACTTTAAAATTACTTGAAGGTCCTTGATAAAAATATAGATTCTTCCACCTACTATTGATTCAGAATTGCTGGGGAGTGGGCCTAGAATAGGCATTTTAATAAGTTGCTGGGGGATTTTTTATGGGTATTACTAGGTCCTCCCAAACTCTCCCAACCCTGGTTCCCATCCTAAGTCCTTCTTTTTCCAGCCTCTTCTATTGCTCCATCTGCCTGGCAAGCCTACCCATCTGTGTGTAGCCAGCTCCAGCTTCCCCTTAAGGTCCGTCCAAATCAGATGCCATCCCCAGATCATCCTGGCTGGATGGACGGTCTACTCCCCCATGTTGGCTCTAGTTAGTATATAGTTTACAATCTATAGTGTATACTTATTACTGAATGGTAACTTGCAATTGAAGCTGTATCTTTTCACTGTGTGAACCATATGCCCACTTAGGTCAGGACCGAGTCTGATTCATTTTAAAGTTTATCAGTGGCTTGCTCAGAGTGGGTACTCAGTATGCAGTTTGTGGAATTGTCTGGCTAAGTGTAAGCCTACTGTCTTTGGACTTTGAATTTCTACCACTTGACCATGTACTAAGTGTCTCAATTGTAGCAGGCCAACTTTGTACTAAGATTGGACAACCAGTTCTGTGCTAAAGTTCATGTTGTAAAATGAAGGTAACACAGGAATGATGAGTGAGAATGCAGGCTCTGCCAGCTGCAGTGGAGGCACCCTGACAGAAAGGCTCCCAGTTGCACTATAATTGAATGAAGATTCCCTACAACCGATGTATTCAACAAGACATCATAAAGAGAGTGGAAAGACATCCCAAGCGCTTTGCTTGGAAAAGTTAAAAAAAAATCCATTGTGGTCATACCTGCTGGAACCTAGGAAGGCATTGCTCCTTTTTTTTTTTTTTCTGCTAATAAACCTCCTATAGTCTACTATCTGCATAGCCACCAAAGTAACTTGTTAAAACATAAGTCAAGGGTTGCCGAAGTGGTTCATTGGTTGAGCGTCTGCCTTTGGCTCAGGGTGTGATCCCAGCATCCCGGGATCAAATCCCACATTGGGGTCCTGGCAGGGAGCCTGCTTCTCCCTCTGCCTATGTCTCTGCCTCTCTCTGTGTGTCTTTCCTGAATAAACAAGTAAAATCTTTCTTTCTTTCTTTCTTTCTTTTTTTTTTTTTTTTAAGGAAAAAGATCATGTCAGATCATGTCCTTACTGCTCCGATCCCACCAATGGCTTTTGACCTCAGTCTCAGTAAAAGCCAGTTCCTTAACTTACAAGGGCTGATAAAGACCTGTGTGGTTTATCTGCTCCTCTCCTGTCCCATATCTCTCTGATCCCACCAGCAATATGTCTCTCCCTTGCTTATTCCAGTGCAGCCACAACTGGCTTCTTGCTATTCCTTGAATATGCTAAGTAAACTCCTGCCTCCAGGCCTTTGTACTTACTGTACCCTCTATCTGGAACAGTTTCCCTCCAGATTTGTATTCTTCCATCTTTTTCCTGTCATTTTTCAAACATCCTGCTCACCTGGTCCTGCTACCACCCTGCCTACCACCCACTCTGACTTTCCAGTCACCTTTCATACTTTATTTTTCTCATAGGTGTTGATCTCTACCTATCATCTATATATGATGCTCATTTATTAATTGTCTATCCGCCTATTAGAATATAAGCTCCATGAAGCCATGGTTTTGGTCTGTTTCGTTCATTGTTATATTTTCAACACCTGAACATGCCAGCCATGTAGCAGATGCTCATTAAATACTTATTAAATCAATGAGGCAAAGTGGGGTAAACAAAAAGATTTAAATCCTGGCTCTAGGCTTAAATTCCTTAACATTTCAGTGGATCAGTTTTTTTATCCTTAAAGTAGAAATAGTAATAGTTAGTGCCTCATGGATATATGACATCTGGTATAGTGTCCAACATCCAATATTTACTCAGTAAATGTTCCCTATGACAGATGAAGTTTTACAAGTCATGAAAAGAGTGTCTAGTGGTGATCCTATTTTCCAACTAGCAGATTTTTCCAAGATGTAGTAATAAATAATATATTTTGGAAAAAATAATGTATTTTGTGCTTTCTGTTTGCTGGGACCACCGCACAACTTTAAGGGATGAGTACTTTCATTATTTCCATTTTATGGATGAGGAGACAGAGGCACAGAAGGGTTGAGCAATTTTTCCCTTGCCAGTATAGCTTGTAGTAAGTGTAAAAGCTGGGATTTGATCAAACTCAGGACTAGAGACCATGTTCTTTACCTTTTTTAATTTTTCTCCACTGCTTCTCACTGAGTGAAGCTGTTGGAAAAGAGAAGAAAAGGAGTGGTTGTCAGTTGACTTACTTCCTCCATAGTAGCATGAGGAGTTCAAAGATAGGTGGTGTTGGTTGTTCTTTTCACCTCTTTGGTGGAAGTAATTCTTTTGCTCCAGCCAGATCCTGTGAGGACTCATTAATTCCCTCTCCAGCTGTGCATGGTCTCTCTGCAATGCTTTCAATTAATCCTTCTTACCTGAAAGCAGTGCTGGGGATGTCTTTGTCATACTGGAAGGGAGCTTGTACGTAGTAACCTGGACACAGAATCCTGAAATATATGGAACCGTCCTAGATAATGATGGGCTTTCTTTCTTTCTTTTTTTTTTTTTTAATTTTTATTTATTTATGATAGTCACAGAGAGAGAGAGAGAGAGAGAGAGAGAGAGAGGCAGAGACACAGGCAGAGGGAGAAGCAGGCTCCATGCACCGGGAGCCCGACATGGGATTCGATCCCGGGTCTCCAGGATCGCGCCTTGGGCCAAAGGCAGGCGCTAAACCGCTGCGCCACCCAGGGATCCCTGGGCTTTCTTTCTTGAATTTCTTTCACACAAATCCCATTCCACTAATCGAAGGCATATACTTTCTTCAGGGGTCAGCTAAAGTCATTGCTTTGAGACTCCTAAGATTCAGCGCTCTCAGTTTAACTATATTCAATCTCCTCCTTTGTTTCACAAATGTTTGTTGACTGATAGCTCATGTAAATGCAGAGGGGACTCCTATGAATTAGTCTTTTCCTTTAAAGTGCTTGGGCCCTCGTTTGGCAATTGAGGTTTATTCGCAGGGTGACACCACAGGCCAGCTTATCATATATGAGCACTATAAAGTTTCAGGGGAAAAGGAGATGCCTAATTGTGCAGGGATAAGGGAACATGAGCTGGCTCTTGAAGGGCTGGTAGGATTCGTGATTAATGGATAGGGTGGAATGAGCACTTCTGTTGGTAGAAATCGTTTGGACAAAATTAAAGGTACAGACGTCCAAGGATGATTCAGGAGGTGGTGAGGGATTTGGTTGAAGTTCATCATAAGCTTGATACAGGGAAATAAAAGAAGTTGTAAGATAGTCTTAAATATCTGACTGAAGAATTTGGACTATAATTAATCTAGCAGTAGGAAGCCATCATAGGTTACTCATTTAAGCAAAGTTGTGACATGAATGGATCAATGGTTGTGTGTGTTTATCTGCAGTGATATTTACAGTTAATAATGGTTATGAGTTGGGATGGTGGGATTTTGAGTGTTGTAGTATTCATTCATTTTTCTTCATTTTCTTAATGCTCTATGAAACTACAACTCTTGTGTTTTAATTAAGATGATCTTATTGGTTCTCAAAGTTCTGTTTTTTTTTTTTTAAGATTTTATTTATTTATTCATGAGAAACAAACAGAGAGGTAGAGACACAGGCAGAGGGAAAAGCAGGCTCCATGCAGGGAACCTGACGAGGGACTCCATCCCAGGTCTCCAGGATCATGCCCTGGGCTGAAGGTGGCGCTAAACCGCTGAGCTACCCAGGCTGCCCAGAGTTCTGGTTTTCAATCTTGTATTCACCAAGAATTTATTGAGCACTTATTATACAATAGGCGTTTGCCTATGAGGCAGAAAAAATTATGACGGCATGGCCCCTGTACCTTAGGGCCCACTGGTGGAGAAGACCAACATGTGAACAGTAAATGTCAGGCAATGTGGTAACTGCTAGAAAAGAGTACATGATACAGTGAGACCATAAAGGAAAGGTCACCTCTAATGGGAAGATTAGGAAGGCCTCCTACAAGAGATGACATCTACACTTACTTGAATGGGTTCTGTGTGGCCATGTGCAGATAGGTTCTGTTTGTTAAGGCCCTAAAGATTGGCCTAGTCTCTTACCAACCTTTACCATTGTATCACACACTTGCTTATATGTTAGTTTGGAATTCTACTGTAGTTTGTTAATGCTTATATGATGTTTTCTTATTATATTTAATATTTGTGCAAATTTCCCCTTTCTCTAAACTTGCACTGTTCACTTCTCAGATTTCTTTTTAAAAGCTGTTCTCTAGGTTTAAAAGCATTCTTCCATGATTTGTAATTCATACGGAGCATACTATAACATTTAGACAAAATATTCTGAATAACATACTCAGAAATGGAATTCTTCATCATAAATTTTCTCTCAGGTAGAAAATGTTGCTGGACAAGTTTCTATTTAAATCATACTTGCTAGGCTTGACTGATTGCAGGAGTTCACAGGGTATATGCTTCAGACTGCTTCATTTTCAGCAAGGTAAGGCTGCATCTCTACTATGGAGTAATGCAAGGTATTCAAAAAGGGTAGGCCAGGCTCCTTCAGGGTTGTTAGGAATTAAAACCAGCTTGTGAGGGTCTTAAGTTGGCTTGTGAGAAGAGGCAGTTTCTTAGAAGAATGAAGTAAGAAACTTCATGGACGTCCAAGGACAGACAAAGCTTATCAGGCCTCAGAAAGCCTGGATATAGAATTGGTAGTAAATCCATTTGCCAGTCCTCTTTTAAGCATGGTCTTTTTGATTTCTTCCTTCTCTGCTTTCCTCTTCTCAAGATGGGCTCCTGCAGCTTCATATGGTGTCTGTTCTCCCATGACCTCAGCAGGCATCTGAGTGAGAATAATCTCTATTGAGATCTGTTTGCTAAAAAGAAAAAAATTATTTTACTTTTAAAATAAAATAATACATGCAATAGCCAAAAAAAAAAAAAAAAAAAAAAAGAGTAGTATAGAAAGGTCTAAATTTTCTAAAAATCGTATTAATCTCCCTTTTCTAATTTCTCTGACTCCTGATACCTCTTTCTAAAGTTTAAGAGGTTTTTGGGTGGTTTTCTGGAAAATACATATATAAAGATACACAAATATAGATACACATACAAGGGCATACACATACAATAGCTATAAGTGTAAATATTCCTTTTATTTACATAAAATTCTTATCTTTACAAACTGTACAATACTTTTAGAAAACCGTATTTATTTTGTTATTCTTTCCAGTTAATTGACACAAAACTTATTTTCTCTTAAATGGTTACATGTTAGATAGTATTTCATTTTATGTAATTATTATGATTTGTTACATAATCTTATCATAATGATGGACCTTAAAGTTGTATCTGGTTTTCTATTAGAAACAGTTCTACAATGAACATCCTTGTATATTTGTCTACTAGAAGTTTAATAGAGTTTCAGCTTTTACATTTGTTCTGTGATCAATTGAAGTTAATTTTTGCATATGAGAGGAAAAGGTGGAGATTCCTCTTTTCTTTCTGTATATGGCTATACAATTGTTTCAACATTGTTTATTTGTTGAAAAGTTTTCCTTTCTAGTAATATAGAAATATGATTGATTTTAAAATATTCACCTTGAATTTTATAACTTTGATAAATTCACTAATTCTAGTAGCCTTGTTATAAATGTCCTCAGATTTTTTATGTAGATGAACATGTCATCTGCGAATAAAGTCCATTTGCTTCTACCTTTCTAATCTCCAATCTGGTTGCTTTTCTTTTTCTTGCCTTATTGCACTGCCTCCCCTACAATGTTGAACAGAAGTGGTGAGAGCAGATGTGCTTGCCTTGTTCCTGATTTTAAGGTGAAAGCATTCAGTTTTTCACCATTAAATGCAATGTTAACTCTAGGTCTTCTGTAGTTGCATTTATCAAGTTGAAGAAGTACACATATATTTCTGCTTTGCTGAGCATTTAAAAAAAAAATCCTGGGTGGATGTTGAATTTTGTCAGGTGCTTTTTTGTGTCTATTGAAGTGATCATACGGTTTTTCTTTCTCAATCTGTTAGTATGGTGAATCTAAATTTCCTCCTCTAATTAGAATTAAATTTAAAATTAAAAGGTACTGGGAACCCTGGGTGGCGCAGCGGTTTAGTGCCTGCCTTTGGCCCAGGGCGCGATCCTGGAGACCCGGGATCGAATCCCACGTCAGGCTCCCGGTGCATGGAGCCTGCTTCTCCCTCTGCCTATGTCTCTGCCTCTCTCTCTCTCTGTGTGTGACTATCATAAATAAATAAAAATTTAAAAAAAATTTAAAAAAATTAAAAGGTACTTGGAAAAAAGTTTTATGTTACGTATGTACTTTGATATATATATATATGTTGGGTTAACTATATTGATTGTATTGTATATATTTCCTACTATTTTGTCTTCTTGTTCTTTCATGATTGGCTGTGTCTGTTATTATTGTTTTGTTGGTTCTAGGTGTTTTTTTATGAATTTCGACAGTTTTTAGTGGTGAATGATTTATAACATACATAAACACATTATTGATTTAAATTCTGGAGATTTCAATAGTGTATAGAACATTTCCTGGTGCATAGTAATTGCTTAGTTATTATTACTGAATGTACAAATAATGCTTTATGTTTTTTAATAGTTTTTGCCTTAAGTTTGCTCTTTTGTGATATTAATACTATGACTCTTTTTCTTTTTCTTTACCATTTGCCTGGTTTATCTTTGCTGTCCTTTTTACTTTTAACTTTTCTGAGTTAGTTTCTTGGAGAGTTTTATTATATTTTTAAAGATATTTGTTTTTCTTATTTATTTTTAAAGATTTTATTTATTCATGAGAGACATAGAGAGAGAGGCAGAGACATAGGCAGAGGGAGAAGCAGGCTTCATGCAGGGAGCCCGATGTGGGACTCGATCCCGGGACTCCAGGATCATGCCCTGAGCCAAAGGCAGACACTTAACCACCCAGGCATCCCTTGGAGAGTTTATTTTATTTTATTTAAGATTTATTTATTTATTTATTCAGAGAGAGAGAGAGAGAGAGAGAGGCAGAGACACAGGCAGAGGGGGAGAAGCAGGCTCCATGCCAGAAGCCCGACGCGGGACTCGAACCTAGGTCCCCAGGATCACACCCCGGGCTGCAGGCGGCGCTAAACCGCTGCGCCACCGGGGCTGCCCGGAGAGTTTATTTTAGATGTGGATCTGTACAGATTTGGTTTGTTCTGTATTTTGGTCTCATTAAGAAATGTATGTATTTTATTTAGGATGAATGCTTCTTAATTTACATTATATTTTCTGTTTTATTTTTAAATTGTTTTAAAGATTTTATTAGAGAGAGAGTGAGACAGCACAAGTGGGGGTGGGGGAGGGGCAAAGAGAAAGGGACAAGCTGACTCCCCATTGAGCAGGAGCCTGCTGGGGGCCTAGATCCCAGAACCCCAGGATCCTGACTTGAGCTGAAGGCAAATGCTCAACCGACTGGGCCACCCAGGAACCCCAAATTTTTGTTTCTAATGATTTCCCCATCCCCAACCCAAACTCATCTTTTAGCCGTGGATTGTCTTTTCTTTGTATGGGTGTATGAATGTGTGCGTCATATAAGAGTAAGTGTACTTTTTTATGATAATGTCAAAAATGGTCTCTCTCTCTTTTTTTTAAGCAATTTCTTTTATAAATTTACCTAGTGGTTTAATCTCTTTATTTATCAATTAACTGTTGATTACTTACTGAGATGGATAAGAAAATTATCACATACACTTTCTCCTTATTTTTGCTAATGTTGTCATTTAACTTGGTTAACTTTATAATTTCAGATAGTATACTTAATCCTCAATTTCTTGATTTATAATCTTTAGTAAATAAAGAAATGTGAGAAAATTCTACCTTTATTTTACCCTCTACCTCTCTCCAAACTGTTGAATTTGGCTTATTATTTTTTATTGTTGAAATGTGTAACAATCTGGTGTGAAATAAATGTACTTCATACTGTTGTTTAGCCTAATTTTAAATGTATATAGTTTCAGTTCTCCCTATCATACTTTTTCCTAGAATTCCACATTTATCTCTTGGTTTGCTGGATTTGGGGCTCAAGTCATTTTTTTTTTTCCAAGTGGGACTTACGGAGTCATTGAGCTGTTGCATGTCTGAAAATGTTTGTTGTCTTCATGCTTGAACAACAATTTGGCTAAATATAAAAATATTTATTCACAGTTTTTTCTCCTTCAGAACTTTGTACTCATGGGTTGTGTATTTTAGTGTATTGAGTATTGAGTGTTGCCTGAGCTTTCGTTCTGTTTTGTTGCTTTTGGTTTTGTTTTGGGGTGTGTGTGTGTGTGTGTGTGTGTGCGTGCGTGCACGTGCCTGTGTTGGTTCTGTATAACTGACAAATTCTCCCTCTACTGTGATATTCAGTAACTCTATCAGGAAATGTCTGTCTCTCTGAGGCCTGTTCATTTTGCTCCCTGATGTAGAGGTAGTAGGCATTAGGCGCAATCATGTTTTATAGATATTGATTTTGTTCTTTTTGAAATATTGTTTCAAATCCTGAGTTAGAGTCATCTCACCTGGCAGGAGGCATCTTTCCTGCATATCTTTGGAAATGCAATCTGCTTTAGAATGGAACCTGGTTATTTCTTCCACTTCTTTTAATGACCCTCAGAGCCTAGTTTTGAGTGATTATGCAATAGTTTCTTAATGAATTCTTATTGAAGGCATAAGTGAATGAGCCTTGATTCATTTCCCTGCTGCTAATTCTTCCTCTCTGATTACTTCTTTTTAAAATATGGAGTGTTGCTGAGGTTTTTCAGCATTTTGTCCATTCACCATCTCCCAAACCCACCACACTTCTGGGAGAAGAGAGAGCTTGGTTGAGAACAGCAGTGACTGTGAAGTCTTCCATCTCTCACTTTCTCTGAATGCTGCTTTTCAAAGATTATGGCAAGAAAATGTATCATTTCTTTTGTTTAATTATTGCTAATGTTTAATTATTGCTAATATATTTTTGTTTTGTTTGCTGGATTTCAACCTTTTTGTTATTAATATTGTTCATTCATAGTTTTAGGAAAACCTGACTTCACTGTTCCATCTTGCCCCAGAAGACATAAGGGTTTTCTAAACAAGTTTAGAATCTCAAGAGCAGAGTTGAGTTTGTTAGTCTAGCCTATATTTGTCATAGAACCTAATCTAGGGCTTGTATACATTTAGCATTTAGAAACTACTTACCAAATGCACAGTAAAAAATTTTATGGTAATTTTGTCTAATCTCTGACCTATTGTTGAAAGAAGGGGAGATGGCATATAAAAACTAAGTCACCAGGTCTAGTTTTTGATTAATCCAAAGAAGTGACAAAGCACAGGGAAAGAGCCCTAGGACATGGAAGAAATGGCCACACTTCAGAATGAGGATATTTAGTGCTCACTTCAACCCTGGAAGAATTGAGTTCATCTATTTGTTTTTAACCCCATGTTGATGTCAGCTATTAGAGCCTCTGAAAGGACACAGGTGAATGAACAGGGAATTTATCAAGAACATTTTCCTCCTTTGGATTAGGGTTTTGTTTTTTTTTTTTTCCTTCTTCAGTAAACACATCAGTTTTAAGGGGACCATGTGGAATTTATTCCATGGATTCCTTTTTTTTTTGCCAGAGTCAAAGCTCACTTTGGACTATTTTTTGTTTTCCTTTTAGGCCTTTCACCAGCTGCATAGGGGCTGCCTACCCAGCCTGCTCATGTGTATTACTTTCTTCTTTTATGTGTTTTTAGCCTTGGGCAGATTCAACTTTATGCCATTAGACAGTTTCTTTTTCAGGGACATGATGAGAAAGATTATAGATCATTGTGGTGATGAGCCTTTTTGCTCATTTCAGTGTCTTAAATTGATGTTCTTCCTCCAGGAAGAAAGAATAGGAGTTGGATGGACAGAAGAAGGTCACTTGCCTTCTTCTGCCTATTGATTTTCCTGTGCTGTTCAGCAGTTCATTAGCTTCTCCTAACTATAGTTCTGTGTTTAATGGCAGTATGGGCTGGGACATCAGCCACAGAGGGCCACTGACTGTGCCTCAGTCAGCTAGAGGTGGAATGAGAAGGTGACTTTCTGGCAGTATGAGTGTGGGTGCTTTAGAGTCAAATTCTGGAGTATGTTTTTGTTGGGTAAAGGTTTATTGTTTCTTACCCAAAGTGCTAACCTGCATGAGACTGGGAGACTTTTTCGAGTATTATTGAAGGTGAGATGGTAGGGAAACTCTTTAGGGAGGTAGGATTGACCAGGTGTATAAATCCCAGAATATCCACTGACAATCATTTAGTTACACTAAATTTTAAAAACTTTTTATTATGGAAATTAAAAACATACAAAAGTAAACAATATAATAATGAATCCCCCATGTCCTCAGCTTCAGTAATTACTCCTCATGGCCAATGTTGTGTCAGGCATGCCCCTTCTTGTTTTTTCCTCATATTGTTGTACCTGTAAATATTTCAGTGTGAATTGCTAAATGATAAGGAGTCTTTTTTTTTTTTTTTTTTAAGATTTTATTTATTTGAAAGAGCAAGCATGAGCAGGGGGGAATGGCAGGCAAAGGGAGAGGGAGAAGCAGACACTACCCCACTGAGCAGGGAGCCCAATCCCAGCACCCTAGCATCATGACCTGAGCATTAGGCCAGCGCCTAACTGACTGAGCCACCCAGGTACCCCAAAAAGGAACCTTTTTAAAAAACATAACTACAAACAAAGTTAACAATGCTTCCTTAATATTATTAAATAGCTAGTGATCTGAATATCTTATAAATGTTATATTTTAATGTTTGTTTTTTGTGACTCCTCACTTTATTTCACATTTGATACGTATTTTAAGCCTCTTTTAACCTCTGTCTCAATTTATTTTTATTTGCAACTTATTTTTTGAAGAAATTGGATCGTTTGTCTTGGAGAGTTTCTTGGGGAGATTTAGAGTCTGGATTTGGTTTATCATACACAGATGGTATTGTGTACCATGTGCTCTGTCTTTTTGTATTGAAATATAGTTGACATACAATGTTACGTTAGTTTCAGAGTTACAACATAGTGATTGACAGTTTTGTGTATAACGAAGTGGTTATCCTGCCCTTTTCTCTTCCTGTAAATTGGCAATCCAGAAGCTTGATTAGATTCAGTTTAATTTTTTTGGTAATACCATTTCTTCCATTGGGAAGCCCAATGTCTGACTTTGTGTATGTATGTGAAATTAGAAATCTATGGAATCATGTTTGACAAAACCTAACTATAGTATATTCTGTGGCTTATTTTTTAAAGTATGCTGTCTGCTGATAGATTGAAACCAAAACTCATAAGGAAGTCTAAACATTCAATCCTGATAAGATAAAGCAGCAGCTGTACTATTAGTTTACAGCCATATGTGCAACTCCTCACTGGAGTGTGATGTGTAACCTGGGCAAGCCACTCCTCTCTTGTGAGAGGGATCTGGAACTGAGCTGCTCTCTGGTGGTGTGAAACCTGCCCCTGCTAACAGCAAGCAGAGATCATGTTTGGTCCATTAGTACTTATCAACAGAAAGAATGTTCTCAACCACCATAAAGAGATATGGCTTCTGCCCTCTAGGAGTTTGCCTTCTCAAAAGAAAACAAAATAAGAAAAATGACAATTGTTCTTAACTTCCAAGGGACTGTGTTACCATAAGGTTAAAGTCTCTTACTAAGTTACTAAATCAATCTCTCTCTCTCTCTCCCTCCCTCCCTCCCTCTCTGCTTCAGTAATGAGAAGTTTGGCTGTTTCCTAGATAATTGGCTAATCATGTGTGACAAAGATAGGAAAATACTCCTTAATGTTATATAACCCTTTTCACACAATGGGGATATCCTTCCCAGGTGATGTTGTCTTTGCCTTGCTAATAGCTATTAGCAAGGGTTTGGGTACAGTAGGAATAAAGGGGACAGCAGAATCTTGCTCTGAAAAAGTAGTGACTTTGATGAGAATCCATTTGTGGCATCGATTTACATAATACTACTGCATACAAAAAACAAAGTGTTCATCAAATCTTTACTTTAGAGCAACTGCACACATAGACGTGTCCAGGCTGATAGGACTTCTGATTGGTTTGTAAACTGCTCAAGCTTACCCTGCGCTGAAAAATGTATCATTTTCCTCTGCCACAACATACGAGTCTGTTTGTCTTTCAAAGAGAGTAGCCTGTGTAACCTGAGTTTTGTAGCCTCCTGAGGTTACTCCTTCAAGTCCAAATAAAGGATGGGGTTCCCATTTCAGGAATTGTAGGAAGCCCAGGTGCCTCCACAGAGACATATGAGGTTCTGCAGAGTCCTGGGGTCTCAGATTCATCCTTTTACTTCTGACTGCCCCTGGCTCTTCTTTGCTTAATCCTGACTATTTCCATGAGGTCAAGCTCTGTCTATCTGGATCCAGGCACAGACTGCAGAAGTGCAATCTCCCCCAACGTTAACATTCTGAACAGGAGCAGCTTTTTGGCTCTCAGAAGGGCTATTCCAGCTAGCTCCCTTGAGCAGATTATCACCACTTTTATAGAGCGGTAGCATAAGCAGCTACTATTTGGTCTGAGTATTTAATCAAAATCATCAGGGAGTTGATAAGGTCAGATACTGATTTTAAAGTGAGAAGGACTGGCAACCCTGTTACTGTGCATCTGTTGTGTTACACCTTTATTTAACCTTATCTCTGGATCCCCAGATGGACATGATGGGCATGGCAGGGGAATCTGATCTTCCCTCTGTTCACCCATCTAACTGTAGATGAGTCCCTCTAGGTGAGTCGCTTTTTTTCTGGCAGGGACTAGAGTGACATCCATTAGGTCAGTGGGGGTATTTAGCTTCCATGTGATTGGGAGTATTTCCATATAGAACTTTTAAATATTTGATGCATTGGTGAGACAGTACCATTGTTAACCAGCTAAATCCCTTCATTCTATTCTGTGGAACAAGTATCACAGGATCAGGCCTAGGGAGGACTGAATTGCCTGTAAACGCTTGTGACACCAATCTGGGTTTTATTTTCTTCATTTGTAAAATTGGAGTGTATTGGTTTGCTAGGGCTGCCATAACAAAGTACCCCAGACTGAGTGGCTCAAAAAACAGAAACCTATTTCCTCACAGTTCTGAAGGCTGAAGTCTGAGATCAGAGTATTGGCAAGGTTGATTCTTCTTGGCTTTTGCATCACCATCTTCCCTCTGTGTCTTCACATAATCTTCCCCTTGTGTATGTCTCTGTCCTAATCCATTATAAGGATACCAGTCACATCGAATTAGCACCTTGCATATAACCTCATTTTCCTTAAATACCTCTGTAAAGGCTCTGTCTCCAAAAGTAGTCATATTTGTAGGTATTGGAGGTTTTGACTTCAACATATGAATTTGGAGGGAGGATAGAATTTAGTACATAACAGGGAGTAAGGGTGGGGTGTGGTGGGGGTGCTTAAACAGTGATTTTCTAATAATACTCTGAGAAGGACTCAAAGACTATCTCAGTTGCTTGGTTCTGAGAAGTTTCCCAGGACATAGGATTTTCAGTGCTGAAAGTAAGGCCGTCCTAGGCGAACCAGGATAGTTAGTCACTCTGCGTGTCTCCCATGGGGCAAAGGGTCCCCCAGCCTGCCTCAGCCAGACCTGTACTGCTTCTTTCAGCTTAAACATCAGCATCCTAAGTGAGATTAAATTTAACAAAAGGGTTTTGTGGCTCAAAATCATTAGAAAACCACTTGATTCAGTGGCCTCCAGGGTCCTCTCTTGATGCCACATTCTGTGATTTCATTTGCACACACCAAATCCCAGCCATTTGTCTGAAACTATTAACTGATTGGAGTAAAACTAATTTGGTTCTCATTTAGTTCATGGCTAAAAGTGAGATAAAACAAAACAGGAAACTGTTAAGCTTTGTCTATTCTGAAGTAGAACTTGGTACTATGCTTTTATGATGGCAGATGCCCTCTCTGGGCTCTAATTATGCTCACTTTATTCTGTCTCCATCTCCTAATCCTAGTACCAACTCTGTAAAGTGGATTGCATCACCAGTGGCAGCAGTTCCATGATGCAGATAAAGAAAACAAGGTACAGAGAGACAAGTAGCCAGTTCACATATCATCATTGGTCAGGGAAGGGCCAGGATCATGCAGACAATTTGACTTAAGCACTACTGTTAGACCACTGAACCCAGATGTGAGCATCTCTGCTAGTGGGGGAACTGGCAAGTGTAGGGACTGCACTGGCAAGTATAAAGTAATTCCATCTAGCTGATGGACCCGATTCTTCTCTCCAGAAAGCACATCTCAGTATCCTCCCCCAAGCCCCCCCCCCCCAAGCCTGTCTGGCCCTGACCAGTACCCCTGGATGGTCTAACTTTTTACTGTTGTAGAAGCTAGGCCTGTAACAGTTCTTCAAAAGTGTTAAGAGGTTTTAGGGGATCTCACAATAAAGAACACTGAAACACATAGAGACAAAGTTTCCTTGCTCATTCTTTTTCTGGTCTTCTGATAATGTTAAGGAAAATTTTGTGTTTGTCTATAATTCCCCTCTATCATTTGATGATCTATCCCCCCCCCCCTTTTTTTAGAAAGAGAGAACACTATCTGGCTGTGCTCTACAAAACACTTTCTTGTTTTGTAGCAGTATCTGGTTGAACTTTTGAATAGCTCTTTATTGTTTCTAGCATAATCATCTTTTTGCAGCTAATTTTGATGTTTGGCAAATGATAGTGGTTTTCCATTTAGGGTGGAGAAAAAGTGCCTTAAAAGATATTTATTAATATGAAAAAGCAAGTAAAAGATGAAGAAGCAAATAATTTAAGCATATTTTAATAAGTAATAGCATAGGTAATGTACAGATGGCAAAAATAGTAAAGATTGTGATGAGAAAGATTGATTTTGTAAAACACTGGCCAGGAGGAAAGGCTGGAGTTTGTTTGAATCTTGAAACTGGCAGATGAAAGGCAGGAGTTATTTGACCAGCCAGTCTTTTGGGGTCAGTTCCTCAGCTCTTGAGGTGCTGTCTGTAGGTGACTGTAGGCTCCTTTGGAGCCTGCCAGGTGAACTCTGGAAAGACAGGTTCTTTCTAGCATCAGCCCTACCGTCATTGGGATTCTATTTTGTTTTGGTAATGGTTTTCAGTATCTTTGAAATGCCCCCATCACAAAGAGTAGGGATAGAAACCGAATTCTTGTGCCGGGTCAGAAGGCTGCACCTTGGGAAGATACAGTATAGAAAATAATTAGGATTACAAGTGCAAATTGAAATGCCCAGGATGGGACAGAAATGCTCACACTGGGTGGCTACCAAGCCACTGTGTGAGGATTGGATGCCATGACTCTTGCTGTTGGAGCCTAATTGGCTCCTCCCCTGTGGTTAGAAGCAGACTGGGTTTGGGACCCTTCGTCAAGGAGCAACTGATCTTAAAGGGGCTTTTTCACGGAGTCAATCTTGGGTGACTTTATTTGCCTGTCAAGCTTGCTACCGATACTTAAACTATGTGAACTTCCACAGGGCTGTGTTCTTAGTAAATAGGCAAAGTGAGTTTGCAGTCAACAATGTGAGTTTGTTGACTACTTAGTATGATTTCCACACTAGGCTGTTCCTGTATGGATGGAGTTTGAGCTTGGCTAATCCTTGCAGGACCCAATACCTGGTCAGCAATGAGCGCTATACTTTGATGCCTGCTAGAGTCACAAATTCGTCCTACCTGGCAGCCTAGACTTTGCACCTGGAAGTTGGAGACTGGTGTACAGCGACCATGAGGGAGGCCTGCTCGTGGTTACCAGACCCTGAGCAGGAAGATCTTAGATCTTTAGCTTTCAGATACTTCCCCCCCACCCCCACCCCAGCAGCAACCTAGAGAACAGTCCAGTCATGATCAGACATCCTCTTTGGCCCTTTAGCTCCTTCTTATAGTACTTCTATAATCTCCTCTTTTAGAATCATGTTTTAAAAGGTATTTCAGAGTCATATTGCCCATTCCTCCACCTTCTACCCCCATTACTTAAGAAGGTTTCAAATACCCTTTTTTAAAAAATCTACTTAAAAGAGGAAAATGAAAAGTACCATAATGCTGCTAATTAAGAAATAGTACTCTTGTTCAGAGAGGTGCCTGGATGGCTGAATGAGTTAAGCTGACTTCACCTTAGGTCATGATCTCAGGGTCCTGGAATCCAGCCTTAGGTCGGGCTTCTCGCTTAGTGGGGAGTCTGTTTCTTCTTCTCCCTCTGCCCACTCCCCTGCCCCGCCCCTCATGCTTACTCACATGCACGCTCTCTCAAATAAATAAAAAGAATTTTTTCTTTTAAGTTTTATTTATTCATGAGAGACAGAGAGAGAGAGAGGTGCAGAGACACAGGCAGAGAGAGAAGCAGGCTCCCTGCAGGGAGCCTGACGCAGGACTCCATCCTAGGTCTCCAGAATCACGCCCTGGGCCTCCAGGATCACGCCCTGGGCCAAAGGTGGCGCTAAACCACTGAGCCACCTGGGCTGCCCAAAAAGAATTTTTTTTAAAAGAATATTTTTGTTTTGAAAGCCCACTGCCCCTAATCCTGTGGTACATTGCACATAACGAACTTTTCTCTCCATCAGGAAACATCTGTATGGATTGTTTCATTACAACCACACAATGCTTGGACTTGAATCACTTCCAGATCCTACTGATACCTGGGAAATTATAGAGACCATAGGTAAAGGCACCTATGGCAAGGTCTATAAAGTAACTAACAAGAAAGATGGGAGCCTGGCTGCGGTAAAAATTTTGGATCCAGTCAGTGTAAGTAATGGTAGTAAATTGCAACCACAGTGTAATGTTTTGTGGACATTGAGTTTTCAAATTCTTTCCTCTAGGGATGATTTTCCTGAAACCTGGCATGAAATCTCAAAATGACCCATGATTTGTCAGCTTATCTGAATGAAGGGACTCCATTTGGAGTTTAAAAAATTCCTTGAATTTCGGTTTCTTGTCCATATTACTGTTGTTTTTGTTTTGACCTTTTGGGTTCTTCAAAAGTTATTTTCTTGGAAAGAGTAATGTATTTCATTCCCTTATATAGAGTCTTGTGTTTTTGTAAGTTACAAAGTGATCTAGACTTGTGGTATTCATTCATCTTAGTCTGGCATCTTTTTTCAGAGTGCTGAACACCTAGGCTAAGCTGGGTCCCTTCAAGCTACTTCTCCTTAACTGCTTTGAAAATTCAGACATTTTAAAGTAAAAATAAATACTTATAATGGTATTATTAAAGAAGAAAGTAATAATTGATAAAATAATTAGACGGTTTTAATTGGGATATGAATGTCCATTGTTAAGTATTTTCAAGATACAGTAATGATGACATTAAAATTACAGAATAAATATGCTTTATTAAGTGATATCGTACCTGTATTCTTCCTCACATGTTAGACTTAATCCAGCATGCATTTTTTACCCTGTGTAGGATATGGATGAAGAAATTGAAGCAGAATACAACATTTTGCAGTTTCTTCCTAATCATCCCAACGTTGTAAAGTTTTATGGGATGTTTTACAAAGCGGATCACTGTGTGGGAGGACAGTTGTGGCTGGTCCTGGAGGTAAGAGACTCCCATTGGGTAACCATCCATTTAAACAGAGCACCAGGGACAAGCAGATGCATTGTTGCCTAAATAGTGTAAGATACACACGTGAGGAGTTGGTCCCTCCTGTGTATCACAAGTACCTTACCAGATGTGACTTTCTCCTCTGTGATTTTTACAGGTAGGCTGTGTACAGAAAATATTCATGTTTCTCTGCTGCAAAAGTTTAATAATCTTTTCTTCTCATACAGAGTGTATATAGGAATGCAGTTGGAAAAGGATATTTTTTCCTTAAGCTGGGAACATTTCATAGAAAACATGTTCCAATTGATGGCAGTTCATTTTCAAAAATTGCTAACCCAGGGTTTATTTGGCGTGGCAAGTTTGGATTAGCCCATTCATGTCCATTAATCTTCATTTTAGATTGGGTTCCCTTAAAACAGACTCTTGAGCATCACCTGTGGCAGATTTATTGGAGAGTTCTTGGAGGAGCTAGACCTGGAAGGAAGTGAGGAAGGCAGGACTGGGCAGGGGAGACATGGAATAGCAGTGTGATCACAACAGAGGCCTCTGCCCATTCTCCAGAGATGGAGAGCGTCCTGGATTGTATCTCTGCATCAGCCGGTCAAAGCTATGTGCCGCCTTGGGAAGGGGTGTGACTTAAGGGGAAGCAATTCTCTGTAGCTGGCGGAAATTCCTGGTAAATGGTACCGCCAGGAGCTGGGAGCAGGGAACAGCCAGTATTCCAGGCAACGTCTGCTCTAAAGAGAGAATCTGAGAGGAGCACCACTGTATTCACTGTAATCCTGCCTTTTTCCTTTTTTATTAATGGTAATGAATGTGTGTATCTGGCTGCAAAAGAGTCAGTTCCCTACAACTCTATTCCCATGAGACTTAAAGTGGCAAAGATGTAATAATGACAATATATGAAATTAGTATATTAGGATAGGTCTCTTGCCTCATGCTCACTAGGCCCACCCTCATTTGTTGTGAATTCTCTGAACAGAGATGCTTCTATGCCTGACTTCACATATGCAGCACAGGAGCATGTGTACACATGAGAAAGCTTAAGAGAGAAGCACTAAACAAGAGATCAGGCCTCAATACATCATCTAGCCTCTAGTCCAGATCTTTTGCCTGACTCTGAAGGGGCCTGGGCATGGAACAATATATACTGGCTGCCATGGCAACCGTGTGTAGGGAATTCATTTGTTATATTCAAATGGGATAATCTGCAGGGAAACCAGTTGGAACATTTCTGTCATATCAATTGCCTTCCTCAGAATATAAATATGTAACGGGTTTTGGTTTGCAGAGATCATCTTTGTCTGTTTGGTTGGCTGGTTGTCATATAACATATTGTTACAGTATCTTCTTTTGGATTTTATTATTCCCTACCCTCTCCCTGAGAATGTATCTTTTATCCTGCTGATGAGCTCTAGAATGACATTAATTTTTAAAATGCTGCTTTTCTTGGGACGTGGAAAGTATGGTTTCTAGGGTCTCTGATTATATTCTTCTTCAGCTCTTTAAGATGTTTTAAACCTCATTACAATTTAATAATGGAAGTACAGTGATAAGAAATCTTAGTTTCAGTTGGTTTTTACCCCCTGACTGATAGAGGCTCTGTATTCAAATGTGGAGAACTGGAACTTCCAGGAATTTTCTGAGGCCTTAAAAGGGGCCTCTCCCCTTGATGTGACCAGGTAGGCAGATGGGCTGCTCATATCTGTGGTCACCTGGAGAATAAATGGCTTTTCCTGATGAGGAGTGCTTGAACATCAGCCCCTCAGGCATGGGCAAATCAGCCAGAAAGGGCTGGGCATGGCCTTGAAAGATGAGAAGGAGCCCGGAACTATGAACTAAGCCTCCTGCAAATGCTCCCCTGAAGACTATTCTTTGCTTTTTTTAGGATGACCACAGGCAGATAATGAGGCTGCCCTGAGATACTGAATTATTCATATCTCAGCAATACAATATGCTGACATTTATACCTTTTTCAAGTTGTTTTGGCCCATGCCAAAGTTGGTAGTGCAGAGAACCAGATGTCCAGTGCAATCTTTTCTTGTCCTGGAGTGGGATGTCTTTGCCATGCTGCTGGGTGGTGAGGTATGTCCAGAGCCTACAATATGCTTACAGAAAAGGGACTCCGGGGCTCTTAGAACTGCCTGGAACTTCGGCCTTTCTTCAGGTCAGCCCCCTGGTATTCATTTGAGGAACAAAGGAGTTCCAGGGAAGGAGTTACGTGGCAGAACTGGGTGGAGAACCACACTTCAGAACCTTTCTTCCATCATGTGTTGCTACTGCTATGCATCATGTGTTGCTACTGCCTATGCATCTGCTGGGTCCTTGGAACACAGACTCGGCTTCTCTGGCTGGGATCAAAGCAGTTTCTGGACACACACACACACACACACACAAACACACACAGCAGGAAGACCATGATGGTCTACATAGCACCTTGACCATTTTGCTTTATTTGCTGTTTTTTTAAGGCATGCTTTAAGAGACTTACACAATAAAATTATGGTCTGTTTAATATTGTTCTTCTTGCTGTGTATATGGAGATTAAATTTATGTTACTTTTGTTCTTTCCTTCCTGAATAAGTTAAAGGACCAGTGCGAAGCTATTCTAGAGGATAGAAAAATGTTATTAATAACCCCCTTAAATCACCACAACTCTGAAAAGAAAAGCAAATAAAAGTGTCATTTCTGAAATTCATTACTAATTAGCAGAAAGTAAACCAAAGCTTTCTTTCATGACAGATACCTACTATATTAGAAAGGTGTGGAGAGAAAACACACATCATAATGTTTTGGAAAATTTGTGAATAAGTTTAAAAAATATTAAATTTTAAAAATCTGTAAGTCCTGTTATTTCTCACCTAAATTAAATATAGGAATTTAGACCTTTAAGAAAAATATAATACTCAGAAAAAATACCTAGTGTGTGTTAAGGCATAAACTACATTTTCTCTTTTTTCCTTTTAGCATAAAATGTTCAGCAGATAGGAACTATTAATTGAAGCACAAATCATATGTTCATCTTAAATGGTTTGGAGTTGAGAGCACATAAATGAGTCTGTAAAGTAAAATATTTTTAAAACTGGATAAAATAAATAGCTTTTTTAGAAAAATCTGTTTTGTTTTGTTTTGTTTTAAATCAGAGACCTGTGTTCAGTAACTAAGCCAGGTTGAAGTGGGGGAAGACACCTTTGTCCAGTTTTTGCTTTATTTAAGGGCCTATGTTTAAGTCCAACATAGGCCTGAATATCATTGTAAGTGTTATACTTTAAACCATTTTCATCCACTGATACTGTGGCATGAATCAAGTTTATCACCTTAACAAAGCAGGGTTGTAGCAAGGCTCTGATGGATTGGGATATAGGACAAGTACGTTTTGGATGGCCAGAGATGGTTAGCAAGCACTGCTTCAGATGCTAGCTTCTGGCAGGGTTCTAGAATGAGAGTCACTGGATTGCTGGGGATCAGGAGGAGAGTGTAGAACCTTTGGGAATGGAGAAGAGGGGGGACCTTTGAAATGCAGCAGAGTTGCCTCCTATGCACATGTACTGTATGTGCTCAGCAAAAGCAAGAGAGAATTATAAGCTGAGGAGTGGGAGTGACTCTGCCCACCCACCACCCTCCTCAATAAGCATGTGCCCTGGAGAGAGATGATATGGGAGGTGAGTCTCAGGGCCCACCTACCTCTTGGGGTGGTAGTGACATAGCTTTCATTGTAGGTGCAAGCCATTGACTTCACCTGGTGTCGGCAAAATGAACACCATCTGCCCCAACGGTGTGGTGGAGAAATATGTTGTTCTGGCCTTACTGAGAGGTGGACAGTGTCCAACATAGTACTTTCTACTGTTATACAGGGCTCTTGTCTCACAAGTTGAAGAATAAACCTTGCAGACACAAAAGGGTGAAGCAAAGTTAGAGTTTACTAGGTGAAAGTGAAAGCAGAACAGAAAGAAAAAGCTCTCTAGAGTGAGAGGGGTTCTGAATGGGTTGCCATAAAAAATTATATATATATATACACAAACACACACACACACGAATGGGTTGCCACTGTAGGCTTTCCGTGGCAGTCTTTTATGGAGAACTGACTGGGAAGCTGTGGCCTTGAGATTCTTGTGCTATCTGGGTTTAAGCAAGGATTATTGATAACATCCTTATTGGCTTACTTCATCTTTGAGATCTTGTCATTTTCTGTGATTATAATACAACTGTCAAAAAAAAAAAAAGTACTCTCTAACATTCAGGGCCAGTAGTTTGTTCCCATTATCCCTGGGTTTGTCTGTCTCAGCATTTCTCCACTTCTGAGATTGCTGTGAGCTTGGTCAGGTAGCCCCCTGTGTGAGCCAAGTCAGGGGGGTCAGGAGCCTCCTATCTCTCTCTGTCTAGACCTTAACCCTTTCCTTACTCACTAAGGCATCTTACTGAGTAATTTTGATTATTCTTGACCTTGCTTTATGTCCTCTATAACCTAAAACCCTTGAAAGATTAAAATCCACTGAACAGAAGGGCACTGAAAAGAAATTCCTGTTAATTCTGCAGTCTGACTAGGTCAGATCAGCATGCCAGTACAGAATCTACTTGAAAGTTGGAGCTTTGACTAGAATAAAGGTCTGGTGATTATAATGCATGGGCCATTCTTTAATAACATGGAGGAAAGTTGATGGCTTATTGAGCAAGGAACATTTTATTGCTTGAAATTATGGCCATCTTAGCAAATGCACATACTGTGATTGAATCAATATTCAGCGGTGTTTGGGAAAATAGATGTGGTACATAAATGATTTTTCTATTTTTCTTGGTTTGGAGCAAAATGCTCATTAAATTCTAGATGCATCCAGCTGCCACATTTCCTCAATGTGAAAGCCGTAGGAAAGAAAGCAGGGATGGAGACACACCTCTGTTTTTGAATCTGTTGGCTGGCAGAGTAGGTGGGAATGAAGGGCTGCATTTGCCAACCTTTGGGGTGAGGCGGGGGGGGTCGTTCCCTTCTTACAACTCTAAGGGGATTATTTATTTGATGCATTTAATTGTAATGTCTTTTCATGCTTTTGAAATGTTCATTTCATTTCACTGAACATTTACACAGGTAGGACAGTTGTCAGTGTGTACCTGCTTTCCTTTTTTTTTTTTTTTTTGTACCAGGTACCCAAAGTCCTTCTTCTGTAAACCCACAGGGCTGCCCTTTAAAACTTTACTGGAGGGCTTTTCAATTTCACAGGACAGCTTCCTCTAAAGGTGCTGTGAGCTGTTTAATTATATGTTTTTTGTGAATCACAGGAAGTCACACAGTTCTTAAACTCTGACATTTAGTGAACAAAAGGTACCTACCAAGTAAGATCCTTTTGTTGTTTTTAAATCCACAGCTTTGTTTTTGATCCTGCTACCGAAATGGCTGCTCTTAATCTCCCTTTATAGGTTCTAGAAGCTATGAATAGAGTTTCTAAGTTGGCTACCTATATAAGATATCGTTGAGTAGGCTTGTGTTGCAAAAGTGGCCACAATTAAAGTAGGGCAGGAAAGACTAAAATGAGGTTTTGGGGGAAAATTCCAGGGTTGTGTTAGCTTGGATCATCACCCAGCATTTAATTTAAATTTTCTCTTGTAGAGTTTTATAGAGTACTTTCCTGATGAAAGTGTTATAGTGCCTTGCATTCCTATTACTGCTTTTGATGTGGTTTGAAGTGGTGAGGTTCAAAGCCAATGGCCGAGAAAGAATTCTTGAGGTGTCTTTGGTGCAAAAAGGCCATTTTATTAAAGCATGGGAACAGGACCTGTGGACAGAAAGAGCTGCACTGGGCGTGTGAGGTGTGACAATTATATACGATTTTCTATCCTTGGAGGGGAGGGTGATGTTACAGGTCTCCAGGAAATTGAGTCTGTAGTTTACTGGAGATTGCTTTTTTCTTGTAAATCATCAAGACAGTTGCAAACTGATGGAGACTCCTGTCCTGCATGATTGCGATCTCTATCAGTTAACCATTTGTTTTTCCCTTTCCTTTGTTGTAGGGCAGCCAGAAGTGCATGAGGAATGTTACATATAAACCACTGAGGGAGGGTGCAGGGTGTTAGCTTGTGCCTTGCCCTCAGCCTGCCCTCTGCTCCCTCATCACTTAGGCTTTAGAGGATCAAAGAACTTTATTGATATTTCCCTTAGTCTCATAAGATCCCTGGGGTCTCTGTCTTCTTCACTGTCTGCATCCAGTTGGCCAGAAATTATAGCAGATTCTGTCTCATAAAAGCCTCCTGTATCTGTCTCTGAATCTTCATCCTCATTCATGACTCTTGACTTTTTGACCCTTCCTTTCATGACTTCCTTTCATGCTTCTATACCTTCTAGCAGGTGTCCATTTTCTGTTGTCTTCCTGTTCTGTGTACTCTCCAGTCTGCTGTACAGGTCTTTCTAGACTACAAATCTGAATAGAGACCTCTTGCCTTAAACCTACCGATTGCTTACCATTCCTGTCCTGTGGTATTATAATACATGTGTGTATCATAATAAAATCTGTACTCCTTAGCAGGGCACACTTGTCATTTCCTGTTCCCCATCTTCCTTCTCCATCTCCCTGTGCTCTTTGTTCCAACAGTAGCTGATTATTTAGAATTCCCCTTCTTGTCCATCTACCATAAACTCATTTGTCCTTTAAATTCATTATAAATGCTACATGCTGTAAGAAGATTTTATAGACTGTGTCCTCCTCACCCTATCTCAGCAGAGGCCACCATTCCCTCTTTAGTGTCACCACACTCCCTTAGTTAGGCACACCCCTCCTTCCTTATGTTATACCCTAATTACTCATGTCCATTACTGGTAGTGAGCTTTTGGAGATCGGGGACTGTGTTGAATTCATGAATGACTAATAAGTCATAAACTGGACAGTCACAAACTTAAGAACAAAGAGGTAACTTTGTTCAATAACTGAACTTTGTTCTTGAGCCCCCAGCCTACCTAGAAGAGACAACTGATCTTAATTCATTCTGTTAAACTTAGTTCAACTGAGTGACTTCTTTGAAAAGGGGCAAAATCTATTTATATCCCATTCTCACAGTCTAAGTCAAAGCTCAACCTTTTGGGTAAAGGATCAGTTTGTTTATTTTTATTTTTATTTTTATTTTCTCGTATATTCTTTTATTAGAGTTCGATTTGCCAACATATACCACCGAGTGCTCATCCTGTCAAGTGCCCCCCCCCCCTTAGTGCCCGTCACCCAGTCACCCCATCCCCTCACCCACCTCCCTTTCTACTACCCCTTGTTCATTTCCCAGAGTTAGGAGTCTCTCATGTTTTGTCACCCTTTCTGATTTTTCCCACTCATTTTTTCTCCTTTCCCCTATGATCCCTTTCACTATTTTTTATATTCCCCGTATGAGTGAAACTATATGATGATTGTCCTTCTCCAGCTGACTGACTTCACTCAGCATAATACCCTCCAGTTCCATACACATCAAAGCAAATGGTGGGTATTCATTGTTTCTATAATATTCCATTGTATGTGTATGTGTGTGTGTGTGTGTGTGTGTGTGTGTGTGTATACATACCGCCATCTTTATCGATCCATCTTTCGATGGACACTGAGGCTCCTTCCACAGTTTGGCTATTGTGGACATTGCTGCTATAAACATTGGGGTGCAGGTGTCTTGGCTTAAGGGTCAGTTTCTTTAGAGCCTCTTCTTTACTCTCCAATTTTCCTTCTCCCTCCCTGGGTGGCATCTGGATCTAGGTACAACAGATGCTCATGTAAAGCTATAGCAGTGAGGACAGGGGCCTTTTGAATTGTGCGGTGACCCCTAAGTCCCTGTACTATCTGACTTTGGTTTCTCCCCATGTCCTTGGTTTCTGATATTCCTTCTTATCCTGAGGTCCTCACTCTCTTTGTCCTTTTCATTTATACTCTAGTCTTGTTCCTGTCCCCAGATGGAGCATAAAGTTCTGAATCTTCTGTAAGTCCTGAGTGAGCTGTAGGGAACTGTTAAAATCCCAGCCTTGGTCAGCCTCACTCTCTGTCTTACTGCCATTTCCATTCAACATGGACACCCCTTTGTTGGCAAGAGGTTCCTGTGAAGAGGTCTCCCCTTAGATTTACAAATGAAAAGAGGGCCATTTTTTTTTCTTTCTTTCACAGAGAGCAAGAGAAGGCAGAGACTCAGGCAGAGGGAGAAGCAGGCTCCATGCAGGGAGCCTGTCATGGGACTCAGATCCCCATCCCCATCCGGGTCTCCAGGATCAGGCCCTGGGCTGAAGGTGGCGCTAAACTGCTGAGCCACCCGGGCTGCCCTGAAGTTTCTGTGATAATTGTGCCCTTGTTTAGAACCCCTCAAGAGGTAGTATTGTCATGTCCATCTTGTTCTCTCAAGCTTTCCAAGCTCTAGGTCACCAGCTCCAGAAGGGCTTTTCTTTTTCTTGAGAACTTCCCTTCTGTCATGTCATGATCATCATTTGACTCTCATCGGTTCTCTAGTATTTGTTCCTTGAAATATAGATTCTAGTTTAAGGAGTTCTGGAAAGTTATTTTTGTCTGTTGAAAGCTTAGCTTTTAATACAGATCATGGCACTAAAAATATATTCGTTGCGGAAGGGGATATTAGATTGAATATTGAATGTTATTTGCATTTCTGGGGTCATGTAAAACATTGTCATAATCAAAAGAATGTGGAATCCTTTGAAGACATTACCCTGGTACTCAGTGTTAGTACCATCAGAGTGATCAGTGTTGAATTACAAGTTATATCTGACGTTGGTAATTCCAAGGCTAGATTCCAAGGACACTTTAACTGCAAATTGGTGGGACCATTGTAGCTTTCAATACATTTTGCTGCTTTTAAGGTGCCTCTTAAATCATTCCTGATAGTAATTTTGTTGTAGTTTTAAAGATTGCTAATTCTGTATTAGATTTTTAATCATATACTATTACTTTTGAGCAATTTAAATGGTAAAAAAATTGGCAGATTCAGTTCTAGGTTATTTTGATTGTTAATGTGTATGCAAGGTATCTGCCATGTATGTAGCAGGGAATGATACACATGTCAAATAAAAACATCTCACCTTTGTTAAAACATTATAGGTATTTATAATTAGACGAGATTGGGCACGTTCAGGGTGGTATGGCTGTAGACGGTATTCATAATTATAGTGAAATAGATCCTAATGCATTATTTGATAAAGAGTTGTCTTCTTTTAAGAAAGGTGCTAATCGGGCAGCCCAGGTGGCTCAGCGGTTTAGCACTGCCTTCAGTCCAGGGCCTGATCCTGGAGACCCGGGATCGAGTCCCACATCGGGCTCCCTGCATGGAGCCTGCTTCTCCCTCTGCCTCTATCTCTGCCTCTGTGTGTGTGTGTGTGTCTCTCATGAATAAATAAAATCTTAAAAAAAAAAGAAAGGTGCTAATCTGTGTTTATTCATAATTCCTTGTTTATGAAAAGCCAGTTGACTCAAGCAGACACAAACCAGGGGGATCCCCCTCACTGTTCACTAGTTAACTCTCCCAAATCGCAGACAAAGTACCAGAAGGAAACCTAGGTCTAAAGTGAGGTCTTAACCTTATAAAAGAAAGGATGGCTCTGAGAATCTGAAGAAGGCTCTGAATTTTCTCAGCAGAAAAAATGCAAGATTTGTATACTACATGCTACCTACAATTTCAAGGTATTTACATGTCCTGCTCAAAACAAATAGAACCTTTGATTTAAGATGGCAGGTAGCAAGCCCATACCTGCATATTGACTTCTACAGTTAGTAAAAATTATCCTTGAAAACTCTTAAGTTTCCATGAAAGTATAGTATGCTTGGCTCATCTACTCTCAAATCTCAGTAATGTATAATACTTAAAGAGTAAATATGCAAGAAATACTTTTACAGTGTTTTTCATTACAGAAGAAAAAGAAGGACATAAAGTTGCTGAATGCCTAAGGTTGAGTATGAGAAGGTTATATGCACAAATGAGGCAACTCTACCCCATTAATTTGACATATAATGGCAATTCTAGAAAGAACTGCTGTTGGGCTTCTGATGCCTGTAGTGCTAGCCCTGGAGACAGGAGGGTTTGAAATGAAATTCATTTCCTCCCAAAATGTCAACAGCATTCATCTTTGCTTCTTCTGGTCTTCTCTTATCCTTAAAATATGTGCATGTCTTTTTTAATAGACAATATTCATGTAAAATGAAAAATATCCAATAAGCCACCATGATTACTCATATGCTCTCTCTTTCAAATGTCTAAATAATTTGTGCTTTTATATTTTACTTGACATGTACTTTCACTTATAAATCATTACCCTGAATAATACACATAAATACACTAGGTTTGACTATATAATGTAAATTTGAAGTTTATTCCAACCTGGAGTTTTGTGATCTGTAAATTTACTACATCAGGTCAATAAGCAGTTTTTCTTCTTAACATCTTTTTCTTTTTCTTTTGTATGTGTTCTCCTGCTGTATCTCTCTCCTTGGCACCTCCTCTTGCAGTTGTGTAATGGGGGCTCAGTCACGGAGCTTGTCAAAGGTCTACTCAGGTGTGGCCAGCGGTTGGATGAAGCAATGATCTCCTACATCTTATATGGGGCCCTCTTGGTAAGAACCATCAAACTGGGGATGACATTAGAGGGGGCAGTTTGTAATCACTGATCACCATTGTATATTAACAAGTGGAAATGGCCCGGTAATATGCAAGGTGTATAACAGCAGGGAGGTGTAGCAAAATGTGGATGTTGATTGGATTTTTAAAGGTAGGGTATTGTTTTAAAATAACCATTCAAATTTCCCCTTTCTCTTTCCTGTTGTTTGGTGGTGGTGGGATACTATGCAGGGTCTTCAGCATTTGCACAATAACCGAATCATCCACCGTGATGTCAAGGGGAATAACATTCTTCTGACAACAGAAGGAGGAGTTAAGCTCGTTGACTTTGGTAATGACTGCTTGTCGTTTGTTTTCATGATGTGTGCACTTTAGCCCAAGGCAACAATTTATTGCAGTCTCAGAAGACTGGGGCCTCTCTGCTATCCCATAGGCTGAGGGACTTTTCCAGTCAAACAGACTGGAGAGTGAGGGGTTTACCAGATGGATCCCCGTAGGATATGCTGTTTGTTAATCTATTTTCAGCTTTAGAAGCAGTTTTATTAAAGATAGAAAATAAAAGTGTTTCAAAAGAAGAATTTGATGGAAAAACTTAGGTTTTCTGGGAAGAATTTTACGTCTCAGGGCTGTTGTCTGTAATTTACATTTCGTCATTTCTTCTTTTGCATATGAAAAGAGAAAGCAGTTTGGTCTTTCAAATGACTCTTTCTAGCCTCAGGCATTCTTACTCCCAGTGAGCAGAAGGTAAAATAGTCCTTTGGGTCTGGCAGCTAACATCCCTTTAAATTGTGATTATTGCAGCTACATGTGAGGCTGGTTCAACTGGAAACATTAACAGGAAATGGAAGTGTGAGAGGAAATGCAGAGCAATATTACCTAAGGCCAGAGACCTATTAAATATCTCCTTGGAACATTCATATATTGATATTCACAAACCAACAAACCATTTGGTTTTCCTTTATAAATTATTGAATGATCTACTCTTTTTTTCTTTAAAGATTTATGAGAGAGGCAGAGACACAGGAGGAGGGAGAAGCAGGCTCCATGCCAGGAGCCTGATGTGGAACTCGATCCCGGGACTCCAGGATCACGCCCTGGGCCAAAGGCAGGCTCTAAACCGCTGAGCCACCCAGGGATCCCCTGATCTAATCTTCTAAATGTGTTCAACAACAGTTAGTACTTCAGTATGATTGTTACAAATAATGAGAAAACATTTACAGAAGCACTTTTTAAAATGTTCTTTATAAATGTCAAATAATAGCAGAAAAGATTGATGATTTTGAATATCCATTGTTTTGTTCGTAAGAAAGAATTCAGTTTTAAAATGTATTAGTGAATGATTTGTTCAGAAGAAATAACTCAGAAATAAATGAAGTTACTTTAGGTGTATTGGTTTATTTTTTAATAGGGTAAGAAAAGAAAATTAGCAGAGAGATACTTTGTTCAAGTCTTATGCTCCTCCTTCTATATAAGGAATGGTGTAACCTATGAATTTGCTGTGGATAACATCAGAGATGTATTTTACACTTGATCCGAAGGGCAGTCAATGTATAGTGAGAGAGAGAGCCTAGAAGGATGAGGATGGGGATTCATGCTGATTTAATCTACTCCCCAGTTTTGTGGTTTGAAGTGAGTCTCCTAATCTTGCTAGTAGAACATCCTAAACTTCCAGTTGCTTCAAAAGAAATTTCTAGAAATTTAAAACCGAAAAGTACAGTTTTTATTTTTTTTATTTTTTATTTTTTTATGATAGTCACAGAGAGAGAGGGAGAGAGAGAGAGAGGCAGAGACATAGGCAGAGGGAGAAGCAGGCTCCATGCACCAGGAGCCTGACGTGGGATTCGATCCCGGGTCTCCAGGCTCACACCCTGGGCCAAAGGCAGGCGCCAAACCACTGCGCCGCCCAGGGATCCCTAAAGTTTTTTTTTTAAACCAAAACTAAAGGGCAGCCCTGGTGGCTCAGCAGTTTAGCGCTGCTTTCAGTCCCTAGGGCGTGATCCTGGAGACCCGGGATGGAGTTCCACGTTGGGATCCCTGCATGGAGCCTGCTTCTGTCTCTGGCGCGTGCTCACGCTCTCTCTCTCTCTCTCTCTCTCTCTCTCTCTGTCTCTCATGAATAAATAAATAAAATATTTTTAAAAAACCAAATAAACAAAATTATAGTAGAGAATTTGGCAAAATAACAAATTATCCATGGCCAATAGAGTTTAGCCCTCTTTGGATTTCTAATGAAGAGAATGCAAACGTCGGCAGCCACCCATCCAAAACAACCCATGACAAATCTCTGCCTGATTCAGGTTTCTAAGTTTTCATCATCAATAGCATTAGTAGCAATGCTTATTATTCTGTTAATGGCTGCCTTAGATTTCTGCTTGGTGTAAAAGAATACCTTATATTTGTAAAATACTTTATAATTTTTAGGTTATTTCGCATACGTTTTCTTATTTGATTTTTTAGAAGAATCCTTTGTGTTTGATGTAACAGGTATCATTATCCCCAATTTGAGAATAAGAAAATTGAGGCTCAGAGTGAGGGGATCTGCTTGAGGTCACACAATTAGGGAAAGGCATAATTGGGATGGAAAATAGGTTTTCTGACTCCTAATCCAGTACATCTTTACTTCTACTTTATTCACGCATTATATAAAGACAAAAGCTGTCTGAAAACTATGATAGATAAAATACGTTAGAATTATATTAAAATTCAGGTCCTTAGCACTGAGCCCTAGATAATAATATTATTAGTCAACTTCTTTTTCCATTTGGCAAACATGGTTTTCTTGCCAGGTTTCCAGGCTTCAAGGTAAGATAAGGGACTAAAACCTTTTTATGTCTACACTGATGCTCTATTATAGATAACACATGCCGATTTTCTTCCTCCGTAAAATGAAGCACCATTTTAAGAAAGAAATCACCTGAAATAGTTTGGAAATATAATAGGAAGATATTTTGGGTTTAGTTTTTGATATTTTCTTTTTTTTTTTCAAGATTTATTTATTTATTTGAGAGAGTATGCACATACGTTGGGGAGGGAGAAAAAGGGAGAAGGAGCAGGAGAGGAATCTCAAGCAGACTCCCCTCTGAGCTTGGAGCTGGATATGGGGCTTTGTCTCAGGACCCTGAGACATGGATATGGACCCCTGGATATGGGGCTTTGTCTCAGGACCCTGAGATCATGACCTGAACCAAAACCAAGAATTGGATGTTTAACTGACTGTACCACCCAGGTGCCTCTTGGTATTTTCTTTTGATTCCAGTTTTGTAGCAATACAGATAGGAATGTTCATTAGCAGAAAAAAAAAATTCAGATGATTTAGATAGAGTGGTAAGTGCTCCCACACAGTTATTGGCAAACTTCAGTGTGTCAGCTGAATCTGACCTGCCTCTTTGTTATATGACCTGTGAAAGAAGAATGGTTTCTACATTTTTAGATGATTGGGGAAAAAAGATCAAAATTTTCAAAAGTGAAAATTATATGCATCTATAAATAAATTTTTATGGAGACACAGCTACTCTCATTTGTTTCTGTGTTGTCCATGACTGCTTTTTTTGCTCTCCATTGGTAGATTTGAGTAGTTATGATAGAGACAATAAGGCTCTCAAAGCCTATTGACCATCTGACCCTTTATGGAAAAAGTTTGCCAGTTTCTGGTCTAGCATCCTCCTCTGTTCTCTGCTGAATTACAATACCCTTTTCTTATAGGTGTCTCAGCTCAACTCACCAGTACACGTCTACGGAGAAACACATCTGTTGGTACCCCGTTCTGGATGGCTCCTGAGGTAGGCAGAAGGCATTTATTATGTTTGTTGAGTGTGTTGGCACTATTCCTTTTTATGGGAAAGTCATATGCTTCACAAAATTTTCAGAACTGTAAGTTCTGTTTTTGGGGAGTGATGATGAGACACATAATCTCAGAAAAGCAGGATTAAGTCATAGCTAGCCTATAGGTTACCTTCATGCAATTAGAAAAAGGTATTGCTTCCAGAAGATGCAGCCCTCTCTGGAGACAGGTCATGGCTTGGCAAGTTCACCCAGCCTTTGTGTAAATTAGAAAAAGTCACCTTCCCTGCATAAGTGCAGCTCAGTGACACATGCTTGTTAATGAGAAAGATTTAAGCTCCAAGCGGAGTACAGCACTATATGCAGAGGTGCTGGTTGTTTTTTGTTACCAGGTAGATAGCAGCTTCTCTTGTGTACTTTTTTGGATCTCTAGTAAAACCTGATATTTGGTTCTAATTTAGTTTTGGCATCATCACAGAGCCCTCTGTGAGATGATGTATGTAGTAGTTTGGGGAATTTTCCAGCTAGATAAGACTTACCCTGAAACACTGGTACAGCTTTGCTTACCTAGTCAGCATTTAATTCCACAGTACTAAGGCCTGTGCCCTAAGCAGATCTCTGGATTTAAGGAAATGGATGCTTTTAATAAGAGGACTCAGGCAGTCAACCCCCTAGAGGCTCTACCTTCATTCTGTCCCCATGGCTGTTCTTCTATGAGACTGTGCAGGTGGTCTCCTAGCAAAGTAATCAGTTCACACCAACTGATGAAAGTTTGTCTGTGGTCCTCTTTCATACTTGGGTAATGGATAGGCCCATTTTGGGTAATGGATTGGCCCATTTTGGAGAAAAAGAAAAGCCCTGCAGACTCCAGTGTTTATGCAAATGTTAAATGTTTATTTAAGATTCTAAAAACATGAAACTAGATATAAACTCCTTGTGCCTTATATTTATAGAACTATAAAACTAAAAGGAAAAAATTTGTTATGAAAAAGCAACAAAGCCGGTATCATTCAAATAAGCACTTTTAACTTAAAGAGACAAATGACACTATTTTATGGAACTCAGTTGTCCTTTGTAGTATGACTACATTTTAGAGCATGACAGCATGTATTATTTTAAGTTATTTTGTTATACTTACTACTATGTACCATGTGGTGACCCAGTTCTCCCACCGCTTGACTTCATTTCAGCTAGTGTGATCTTTGTTCAAACAGCATCCCTTTGGTCTCTAACTGGTACATTTCTGTTGGCTTATGCCTATTTAATAACTAAACATAAATAGGGGTACTGAAATTGTGAGGCAAATGGTCATCCAGATTTGGAGTATGTTATCACTGTTCCTCCCATTTTATTGCTAATAAAATTATCATTGCTACAAAAATGTAAACATTTTCATAGGGACTTTGTGAATCCCACTTTGAGAAACCCTGTAGGACAGAATCAAAACTTCTTTGGATGGTGAACAAAGAGCATTTCTTGTTTCAGCTTCTCTCTCCCTATCCAGCCTCATCGCAGGTTACTGTTCTCCAATTTACTTGTGCTTAAGCCTCAAGAGTAGTGAACAAACAAGTTTACGCCAAATCCATGTTGATAAAACATTCCTTTAAATCCTTTCATGCATTTTATCTTCTTGAGTAGCCCTCAGAACACTGAAACATGCCGCCTCAATCTTCAAGTCTCAGCTCAAATGCATCTCTCTCTTACAGGAAACCTTCCCTAATCCCTGGATGACACTGAAGCTCCTGTCCCTAAATTTCTGTTGCAGCCTTTACAGCGTCCATTAGCATACTGTGATCATCCCATTGTAATTGTCAGCAGGGTCTAGGGATGTCCAGCTCTCAGCATAGTGCTTGATACAGAATAAGCTCAATAAGCATCTGTTGGATAATTGAATCCATTAGTAAAAAGAAGCCAAAGGAGAAGATGAATTTTGAGGGTAGTTTGAGGAGGCTTTGATATTAACAAATTTCTCTGTAGATTTTGATTGATCTGTTATTAAAGCATAACTGAAGCCATTCAACTCATATTTAGGGTGACATAACACAGAGATGGTGTTGTTCTAACTCACAGGAAGCTGGTGTTCCCAGAATCACAGAATGTAAATAAGAGAAGACTGCTCTTGGCTTTCTACATTTCTCAAGAGGTGTTTGTGACTTCAGTTTCAGCCAGGTTGAATAAAAATATGTGGAATGTTTCTGTAAGGGGCAGTTTAGTGGTCTGTGGTGAGCCTCAGATTGTCTGGAACCAGTTGTGTTCTCAGCAGGGAAAAGCCAGCATGGCATCCTACTGCTGTAGTGGTTAAGTTGAGGTAGGCAGATGGCAGTGTGGAGACTTGGACAGTGCCTTTCAGCAGCAAGTGCCTGATTGCTCATGCATGCCTCAAAGATTCTCTCAGGATGTGTGCTTGTGCCCGGTATGCTCTGGGTCCTAGCCTGCAGTTCTTGGAACTCAAGCCTACACAATCCTTATGTTTTTTTATGTTTTTTTTTTTTTTTAAGATTTTTATTTATTCATGAGAGACACACAGAGAGAGGCAGAGACACAGGCAGAGGGAGGAGTGGCAGGCTCCATGCAAGGAGCCTGATGTGGGACTCGATCCAGGAAATCCGGGATCACACCCTGAGCCAAAGGCAGCTGCTCAACCACTGAGACACCTACGCATCCCTTATGTTTTTATTTTCTAAAAGGAGAATTACTTTTTCCAAAGATGCTTCTTTTTGCTTCATAATTCTCCATAAGAATGTCCACAGGAATAATCTTCCATGCAACAGTTTGATTCCACAAACGTTTATACTCTCCCTGGTGAGCAAAGTTTTCGGTCAAGAGCAGTTCTTGAAAGTAGATAATCAGCAGTGGTTCAGATGAACATTGTCTTCATATAACAGCCTGTACAATATATTGATTTTAATATGCTTTCACTTCTCTAGTGTGAATAAGTGGTGTTGAGATTAAATATGACAACAATGCATGCAGAGCCAGTACCAGTGGAATGAAATCATTGCAAGTGACCAGCACTTTTATTTTGAAAATACAGCTGAAATATCCTTGATCCTATCTAATTTTGAGAAATGGAACCGAATGATTCTTTTCCCAATTTTATTTCCATTTTTATTTCACTAGCTTGAATAGCTTCAATAGGCTATACTCCAAACCAGGTAGGTAATAGAATGTGACCATACCACGATCACATGTTGATGAGCAGTCCAGATGCACAGTTCACTGGGGCAGCTCAAAGCTGCAGCATAAATTGACTCTAGGATTGTCATCCCTCTTCACTTATTCCCTCTCACTGCCCTATTTGGATACTACTAAAGTTGAACAATACTGGGTAAAAGTATCAACTCAGCAATATAAAATAAGAAAAATTCTAGGGGTGCCCATTACGTGATAGTACTTCATACTATGACTCCAAGAAGATAAGAGGGAAAGAAAACTGTATTTAACATATTAAATGCTTAATATGTAATCATTTTGCAAAAATGATTAAGCAAAGTGACTTAATAGGAAATTAAGTTTCTTGAGTAAGGACAGAGGTAGGTGGTTGCAGTTTGTTGGTTCAACAGCTACGTGAAGCCATCAATAATCCAGGCTGTGACCACTGCAACCTGCATGGCTTCTCTGAGGGACTAACGTAGGGGCAAGTGACAACCTTGCCTGTGAATATCTGAGGGGCAGTAGTGGCTCCAGCATCCCAGTAACCACCAGGGAAAGTACCCCTGGTACAAACAGACATCCCCCTTTACTTCCATGAGGCTGATCCTGTGTTAAGATTCTCCTCCTGTTCTGGGGTTAGAGGCTGTCTTCTCTGTGTTAGTTTTCTAGGACTGTCATAACAAAGTAGTACAAACTGTGGCTTAAAACAACAGAAATTCATTATCTCCCAGTTCTGGAGGCTAGAAGTCCGAAATCAGGGTGTCAGCAGGATTTTGCTCCCTCTGGAGCCTCCAAGATCCTTTCTTGCTTCTTCCTAGTGTTTGGTGGTTTGTTGGTATTCTTTGGTCTGTGGCTGCATGTCTCCAGGATCTTTCTTTGTAATCGCAAGGCACTTTCCTGTGTCTCTGCCCTGACATGGCCATCATGTCATAAGGACACCAGTCCTTGGTGTACTAAGCATGACAGATTGCCTTCCCACATGGGTATTCAGCAATTCAGCACCTTCAGAATTTTTTCTGTCCTACCTGATCTGTAGCCAAGTGTTAATTATCTCCTGAGATGTTTGACTCAGGTTACCTCTCTCAACCCTCTGATTACATTGAGCCTCTGGTCTCCCTGCCTCTTACTTTAACCTGTATCTTAGACATACATATATGTATTTTTAGCACGGTCTTCCTATTAGCCATGTTTATTGTCTCTTTTCTCCTTTAATGTCTCCTGATAGCCAATTTCTTATAATAAATAATATGTGTAATAGTATCACACATTTGCTTAGAATTTTTACAAATATATTTTTTTTAAATGCTCACACCTATCTATGAGGATGCCAGGCTAAGTGCTCAGGGACTCTTAAGTGGATAAGTGGATAACTGTGACTAGAATCTAAATGTTGTGACCCACTGAACTAGAAGATTTCCAGTACAGTTTATGTCAGTGATTGGTATTGCTCAGCTAGTATTTGCATTACATGCATGCCTGGTAACATCCTGGTCTATAGCAAAAAGGGATACAAGTCTACTTTATGTGTATTTATGGTGATGGTGGGGGGTTTGGGAAATGGATCCTTCATCTTCCTTTCCCACAATCACATATAGCAAAGAATTAAACTGAATGTTTGTGAATGACTAAAACTCAGGAATAAGGACAGAAGTGTCAATATTTTTATTTGGGACATTTGTAGACTGTTAGAATAGTGCCTTATAGTTAAGTGATATGCATGGGTGTGGCCAGCCTGATTGGTAAAACATTGAAATACTTCCATTCTGGATGGTAAGTGGCTGGCATCCAGAGCCCCTGGAGTGCTCCAGAGGTGCCTGTCTCTTTCCTTCTGACACCCTAGATCTCCTAATGGTTTGATCACTATGGGTAATATCTGGCAAGCAGGGGACCTCAAGGACCAGCTTCAGTGCCATGAGCCAGCTGAGTGTCACATAGTTTGAATACTGCACCGGCTAAGCAAATGTATGGTGGGAAGGAGACTTCCACTTGTTGAGGATCCGTTAATGTATCAGGAACCAGATTAAGGGATATTTAACACATTGTCATTTTAACAGCTCTCTATACTAGATGCTATTTTCTCCATTTTACCACTGAAGAAAGTGAGGCTCAAAGAAGTGTATAGGAGAAGTCATGCCCAAATCCACATACCTAGGTAGTACTGGAACTGTGTGGCTTTTCAGAGAGCATGGGGATGCAAGTCCCATTTGACAGATGAAGAAACTAAGACAGGCAGAGGCCATTCTCTGTGCTAGTTGAGAGCAGTCTTGGTCCCAGAATTCAGGCTTCCCAGCCCACCAGCCCCATACTCACTTTAGTGTGTTCACAAAAGGTGTTCAGTATGCAAAATGTGTGCTGAGACAGCTCAGACAACAGAGACACGCAGAGATGTAGTGGAAGAATGCTCTGAAGCTGAAGCATGAGACACGTCACTTTAAAAGGCATACACGAAGGACCTATCACCTGTAATTTATAGTTGACTGCACTTTGCAGTCCTACAGTGAGAGAAGCAGCCCATATATTAAGGATCCAGTTTACATGGCATCTTCGTAAAACAGCTAAAGAAAGGTCTGTTTCTGTATTCGAAAGCAGACTTGTGGATAAAGTAAACATTTGCTTCTTTTTAGAAAATTTTTTTTTGTTGTTTTTACTTCCATCTGCTCGTTGTTGCAAACAAGAGCTAATCAGCTGAGCAGAGAAACAGATGTGCTGTGACGGCTCCAAAACTGGGTCTCTCTCTGCCTGGAAAAGGGTCGTTGACAGGGGATGGTTGCCATAACAACAAGCTTACACCAATGCAGAAATATCGCAGGCTTTTTACACCACTCCTGCCTTCATTAATTATGCCTTTCCTAGCTAAATGATACAATAAATGCTATTTCCTTTGGCAGTGCCAGGACTAGAGATGACAAATGAGATATTTTGTGTTGAAGGGCTCAGAAAGCCATAAAACACCACAGAACTGAAATATTATTGTCATTATTACCATTTTGTTTCCTAAGGTCTAGCCAATGGATTTGGTCTCCAAATAAGAGTTAACATTTATTGAGTGCTTACTATGTGCCAGGTACTAAGTGTATTATGTTTTCTTTTTTTTAAGAAATGACTTTTCAGGGCAACCTGGGTGGCTCAGCGATTTAGCGCTGCCTTCAGCCCGGGGCCTGCCTGATCCTGGAGACTTGGGATCGAGTCCCACGTTGGGCTTCCTGCATGGAGCCTGGTTCTTACTCTGCCTGTGTCTCTGCCTCTCTCTCTCTTTCTGTGTGTCTCTCATGAATAAATAAAATCTTAAAAAAAAAAGACTTTTCATTTTTTATTTATTTTAATTGGAGTAAGTTGACGCACAATGTTAGCTTAAATTCAGGAGTACAGTATAGTAATTTGATAACTCTATATGTTATGTTATGCTCACCATAAGGGTAGCTACCATCTGTTACCATACAATGTTATTAAAATACCATTGACTTTATCCTCTTTGCTGTGCCTTTCATCCACATGACTTACTCATTACATAGCTAGAAGCCTATACCTCCCACTCTCCTACACCCATTTTGCTCATTGCCCCACCTCTCTCCCTTCTGGCAACTACCAGTTTGTTGTCTGTATTTATGGTTTCATTTCTGCTTTGTTCTTTTGTGTTTTAGATCTATGAATAAGTGAAATCATATGGTATTTATTTTTCTTTGACTTATTTTACTTAGCATAATACCCTCTGGGTCCATCTGTGTTGTCACAGATGGCAAGTCTTATTCTTTTTTATGGCTGTGTGATACTCCATTGTATATAAATACTACATCTTTATCTGTTCACCTACTGGTGGACACTTGGGTTGCTTCAAATCTTGGCTATTGTAAATAATGCTGCAGTAAACATAGGGGTGCAGATATCTTTTGGCATTAAGTGCTTTTTATGAATTAATTCATTTATAATCCTGACAATAACTTCTTCAAGTCAATGCTATTTACTAGTCCAATGTTTCAGATAAAGTAAGTCCTAGAAAATACTGTTCTTGTCCTTGGACAAGGTATTATGGTGTTACCAGGATTTGAACCCAGCTATTTAGCTTCAAAATTCTTGCTTTTAACTACTATACTAGAGCAAACTGTGACTATCAGTGTACTAGGTAAGATATAAATTTTTTCAGTTTTAAAAATATTTTAGATAAGAATTATCCTTTCTAATATGTTCAGGAAAATGTAATAATTCAACATGACACTAGAAGTTAATGTAATTAGTGCCCAAGGGAAGGATCTGAAAAAATAAAATGACAGAGTTCTTCAGAACAGAATTTAGGATATTTGGATTTTAGTTTTAGCTTTCCACTCATTTTTAGAAAGTGGTTGTGGTTCCATTATTTTAATATGGCTTCAGTTTGGGTAGGAAAGTTAAGAACACAAATTTTAGAGTCAGACCTGGGAGCAAATCAGAGATACCTGCCTACCCATCTAACTGTGGACGTCAGGCAAGTTACTGAATATTTGTGATTGGTAATATAGGGAGAAGTTAAAAGAGGTAAAATGAGAAGGAAAAAAAAAAAAAAACAGCTTCAAAGGACACAATGACATCCTGAACATGTTTTGTGTAGTCCCTAGCATAGTAAGTACTTTAAAAAATATTGCCTGAACCTCACTCCTTCCTAACTTGTTCTCATCTGTAAGAAGAGATTGGCTTGTTCTCATCTGTAAGAAGAGATTGGTTCTCATCTGTAAGAAGCAGGTGGTTTCTGCCTCCAAGCTACTCCCTATTTTTCAGAGAATATATATAGTTTCTAGGGAGAAAAGCCTTTTCTAGCTTGCATATTCCATTGCTCTGGTATTCCTCTGATAATAAAGGCTGGATCTCTCCCAGCTCTCAGTAAGTGTGATATGATGAAAAAAGGTGAGAACATTAGAATCCATTTTTACCTGTTTTAAATGGCTGGGGCTTATTGGGATTCCATGTACCAGTCGTATCACTGTAAGGGATGCAGGTTCTGTTTGTTCAAAAGATTCAAGTGAAGGGGTTTAGAACCCAGATCACTGGCCAGAAGACCTATGTGTCTTCCCTCAGGACATTCATTCCTGAGATTCTGTAACCATTTGCCTTCCCTGATTCCCTCCAGACTCCTATGTTAGCTTCTAGGAGACAGAAGGATTCCCTTCCTTCTTGTTCTGGGCTGACCTTGCCCACATTCCCACAGTGGTTCTGCCTTGAATGGCTCTGAAGCACAACCCAGGTACTTGGGGTCTTGTGGGTGAAGGGCCCAGGGCAAGGGTGAAATGACTTGAGTGCAGCTCTAGCCTTTAGCCTCCCCTCACGGACCTCTCAGCTGGAGCTTTGCAGGGAAGTTGAGTCATGTGTCATATGTTAATGCAGAGGTGGGGGGCTGGCCCTGGAGGTAGTGGTGACTTGTCATCCTCCTCCTCCTGGTGGGTCTAAATATAGAACTCCATCTGAGGGCTTCAGCTCCCACATGTGCAGAAGCATGTGAGGCCAGGAGCAGAGGCCTCATATCCTTTCTACCCCCACCTTCCCCCACTCAGTGCTGAGCAAGAAGTATCAAAATAATGGCTCCTGTGAACATTTGGAGCTTTCCAGGCTGTCTTCCCACTCCTCTCGGGTGGTGAGAAGGGCCAAACTGTTCTCTCATAAGTACTTGCTGAAGGAATTTCAGACCTGGCTTTGGCTCTTCCTGAGCTTTGAGACCCAGATTACCTGGTAGCTTCTTTCCATCAATGCCTCCATCTGCCCTGCCCAGGGCCCAGGGGCTCAGCCCCATGAAAGGGAATTCATGCCTAGACCAAACCCTGTATTTGGTCTGATGGTCCCTGAGCTGGAGGAGAAAGCAAAGGGAGGAGGGTATTCAGCCTTAGGAATAGGATCCCAGAGGAGCCTTGGATGGGGGTGAGGCAGGAGCAGGCAGTGCCTGGGGAGACTAGTATTTGTGGTGCCCTATTACGTCCCGGTTTTTTTCCACACCTTCTTTAGTTTTAGAAGGTTAAAGGAAATCACTTTTTGGTAGGAATGTATGACATTCCCAAGGGCATCCTGTTTTGCATGGTGACATCAGCCTATAAGAGGACAGAATCCAGAGACTACTAGCAAATAAAGGGCTATGCCTATGTTGGATTGTTCAGATATTCTGTTTGATTTGCTTCCCCTCCTATTTTTCAGATGTATTATGGAGGAGTAAAAGTTTTTTTTCCCCTCCATTAGCTTCTTATTGTGGGCTCATGCTTCAGTTCTATTACCTACTAACTGTGTGACTTTGGAGAAGTTTTTTTTTTAACCTTTCTGAATCTTTCCTTACTGGGATAATAAAACCTGACCTAACAAGCTGTAAAATGAACTGAATTGTAGAACTGCTACTCATTCTTTTCCTTGAGTGTACTCTGGTAGAGATGGAGCACTACCTGGCAAAGAAAGGGAAGGGGCAACAAGGAAGTGAAAGGTGGCAGTAAATCCACCTGCTTAAGTGAAAGGTGTGCTTACATACTCCCAGTATGGAAATTACTGTGGCTGTGGCTTATGGTATATGAGATCTTTTTGATGATGACCCAGCATTCCCTGTTTAATAAGAATTCCCAAGAGATTCCTTACTCAGGAGGTGATGGGGAAACCATGGAGCTTGCTCCTGGTATGGCCACAAACCAGCTTTGTAATTCTGGACAAGTCACCTCCACACCCCCACCCACCAACTCTGGGACTTCAGTTTCCAAGGGGGAATGAATCCAAAGGTCCCTTCTAGCATCCATCTCTGGTGTGGGGAAGCTGCTGCAGCAGGGGAGGGCAGTGGGGTTACCCTGGGTTTCCAAGCAAATTTGCTCCTTTTGAGCCTTTTTTCTTTTTTAAAATAAACAACAGACATTTATTTCTAGAACTATTTTCATAGTTCTAGAGGCCATAAGTCCAAGATCAGTGTGTCAGCAGATTCAGTGTCTGGTGGGGCCTGCTAGCCTCCTGGTTCATAGACATCATCTTCTCACTGCATCCTCACATAGATTCAGAATGTTTTGAGTACTAAAGACACATACAGAAATTTGAGCACACTAATTTACCTTTCACAGAGGAGTTCTGTGAATACTGATCCTGAGTTCAAATATGGGGCTTATCACATAAATAAGAATAAGTGACACATTCTTGGGGCTTTGGGGAATTTAAGTACAAAAATCAGTGTTGTATGCTGACCTCAAACCCAAAACCAGTCCCCGTCTAACCTCCACTACCATTGTGGGAATTGGTATGGTTCAAAACAAGGGTTCATTAATTTGAACCTTGTTTTATTTCTCCAAAAGCATAAGTTGAATGTTAGCAATCCTGAGAAAAGTCTTATAGAACATTGTATTTTAGTTGGAAACCTTCTTGAATTTCATAAGGCTAGTATAATTTAAATTATATCTGGCTGTTTCTCAGTATACAAAATATAGATTCAATTCTAGCTTTGGGTTTTATGAAAGAACCAAAAAAAAACCCCAAAAACCCCAAAACAAAACACCTCAACTCCATCATTTTAGTTCTTCTAGTCCACCTCCCATTTGCAAAAAAAACCAAAACAAAAACAAAAAAACAAACAGGCAAATCTCATATATATATCCTCCCTTGAAGTTATATTTCATCCAAGGGAAGAGACTTCATTTGTTTATTCAGTATCTCAGCTTGTAACACTTTATGATGTTTGTATGTAAAACTGATGAATAATATTTGCTATTAGAGTATTTATAACTGAAACGTCCAATTCCAGAGAAGTTCTATTTTAAAAATCTTTAAGATCAATAATATATATCAATTATGCTGCATAAAACGCATAAGCAAAACTAGGAATCCTATTTGCCTGCCTATACCTTTCAACATCTTATTTGCCAGTGTGTTGACTACATTTTTGGACTCAAGGTCAGCCAGGGATTAATAGCTTTAGGTCTATTTGCCTTGCCGATTTTAAAGCTGAATTTAGCTCTTGAAATAACAGCATTTTGCCTGCGTACTTGAGTGAAATTTTAATATTGAGCTTTGGTTATAATTTTGGATGACATGATCAATTCTAGTAAGGTGAGAAATCAGAACATGTAAGGCAAACCTAACTGCATTTTTAAGACATTTTAAAATGTTAGTGGGAAGATGAGATAGTCTGGATAACATTTATTGTTTTTTAAGTTTGGTTAGTTATTTTTTATAAGAATAAAAAACATTTTTCCTTGTTAGATGGTGCTCCTATAATACTACTTGCATGAAAGTATTGATTAAAATCACATTATTAAAAGAGTTTAAAAAAAAAAAAAAGAGTTTTCAGCCTACCAGCTCTTTGATATATAACTTGATAAATGGTTTAAGTTAAATATCTTGTTGGAGAAATCTAGGTTTTCTGAATGTAGGAGCTCATGTGTTACTGTCTTTTATCCCCTTTATATCTAATCTAATACAGGTGTTCTTTTCAGATAATAAAGACCTTGAGATGAGGAGAGACTGCTTTGTCCCCTCAGGTTCCTATAGCCCAAGTCTTTTTGCAAGAGATAGAAAGTGGATCTTACTTCTATCTTCAGAGCTTTATCAGCAAGCCCTACTCGTGTTCTAGGCTGAAATGAAACTATAATCATGGAGCACTTCAAGGGATTGTGATAGCTTGAGAAAGTGAAAGTATTACCTGTAGCCTTGTGCTTACAATAGAAAGGAATATTGTTGGGAAGGGAATTTCTTTAATTCTTCTTGTATTAATCTCATGGGAACCTAGTTTTATGACTGAGACACTATCTTTAACCTTCTAATTTGTTGATGAAGAATCTCAACAGCTAGCAAATACTCTGGATGAATGAAATACATCCTTGAAAATTTAGGCAAACTTTTCAATACTTATTTACATTTTCAAGACAAAAAAACAGATATTTGCTTTATGTTATGGAAATAATTCATGCTCCCTCTAGACACTCTAGAAAATGCAAAAAGGGTTAAAGTAAATAAGATAGATATTACCCATACATCAGTGACCCAGTGATGTCTACAAGTAACTTTTGATGCCATAGAAAAAGCTGGATAACCAGCATTTTCACAAGCAATATGTCAGACAAGGCCCAGGGAAAGGGGTTGCTTGGTTTGCATGGGAAGAGGTACAGGGAGATTAATTTGCTAAAGTCATCTAGTAAGGGGATGGCAATACCAAAATGAAAATGCCTGGCTCTGGGATTTTCTTTTATCAGCCAGAAGTACAAACCTTTTCTATAATCCAAGAGGTACTAACAGTTGTTTTTCTTTGCCATTCCCTTGGTAACTGAGGAAAGGGTCAGCCATCCTCAACAGAAATCAGCAATCAGCTGACCACTCCCAAGGGTAGATGAGGAAATGATATATATCAAAGCAGTTGTATTATCAAGTTGTGGGTTTAGTTTTACCCCCTTAACTCCTTCAGGAGAGGGGAGGAGGCGCTCCCTCTGTGGGGTGGGAAGGAATGACAGGGCAGATTTAGAGAGTCTGGAACTTTGTTAGCCCGAAGAAAGCAAAGAGAACTACCCTAACAAGGAAGATTGACTCTGCTCCAAAGACCAGTAGAGCTAAACTGTTAGTGAAAACTTATTTCCTGTTCTCATACCCTTCCAGAAAGAAAAGTTTTTGATAGCCAAGGTGGTAATGACTGACATTTGGGAGGCTCAGGCCCACCTCCCGGTAAAATAGCTATTGCCATTGGGCAGTATGTCTGCTAACGCATAGATATTGCTAGTAATCCAAGCATTAGTGCTTTTCTTCTTCCTAAAATAAGCACCAGTGTAGTTAAGTGTACCAGAAAAGCTGTAAGTTCCCATTTCAAGGTACGAACCCGAACATGCTCCATTAACCAGCATCCAAACAATTGCTCTGTCACTGAAGCTCATCTTCCCTAACAGAGGCATTATCACAGCACCAGCATCTTTTCATAGACCTTAAGACATTTTACAAAATATTGGCAATAAAATCTCTAAGGTGCCAGCCTTCTGGTTCACATTCCACAATAACCTGTTTACTCTAGTCAATTTGCATGGAGAGGTTAGCCTCTCTGAGATCAACGCTAAACTTACTTGGAAACTGTAAAGCCATAAGAGAATAAGAGCTGGAAGGGATAGCAGAGATCATTCATTCCCACCTTTTCATTTTATAGATGTAGAAGTGAGAACCCTATAACTAGAAGTCTCAGCTCAGAGTTTTTTTTTGTTTTTTGTTTTGTTTTTTTTCAGCTCAGAGTTTTCAAGGGACTTTCCCAAAGGCACTCAGCTGGTAAATAATGTAATTCAGACTTTCTGATTCCAATCTGAAGAGTTTTCAACACAGCTTCTTTGAAGTGTGCCACAAATTGTTGTGAACAGGAAGGGAAGAAAGATAAGACATAATCCTTACCCTGGGTTACTTAACGTTTACTTCAGGGGTCAGTTTGATGATATCATCAAGGCTCTGGCCCCTTTAAAACATTTTTAAATGGGGATCCCTGGGTGGCTCAGTGGTTTGGTTTCTGCCTTTGGCCCAGGGTGCGATCCTGGAGTCCCAGGATCGAATCCCACGTCGGGCTCCCGGCATGGAGGCTGCTTCTCCCTCTGCCTGTGTCTCTGCCTTTCTCTCTCTCTCTCTCTCTCTATCATAAGTAAATAAATAAATCTTAAAAAAAAAATAAAACATTTTAAAAAATGATGAGGTTAATAGTAGATTAACACCAAGTGGATAAAACTATTAAAACTCAGAAATAGTATAAATACTCAGTGATATGCCAGAGACTTGAGGATTGTTAAAAGTGGCTCTGCAGAAGTAGGTAAGGATTTATATAACCCTGAAACTCATTGAGATTCAGATAATATTTTAATCTCGGAGCCATTAGGGCACTAGCAACTACTGCACTAGGACTCTGTCTCTATTTTGATTCATCTAAGGTTATGCTCTTAGCCTTTGCCAGGTACACTAAACATTTTGTAACTGTCCATATACATGTCTCATGGGACACTCTAGAAGGCACATTCTCTTCACATCAACCTCCCAACATGCAGTAGGACTTTGAAATCAACTCTGGAGAATCCATTCTTTATAAAATTAGCAGGCTTTCTATTCACATCACTGGATTAAAATAGATACACAAATCTGTTAAAATTCATGGTAACCTGATATCTGCTTCTGGTACTTACAACTGTGTTTTAAAACTACAAATTTTGACTAGTTGTGTTGGCATTTGACAATGGGAAGATTACAACGTATAGAGTTCTGAAATGGAAGATATACTTACTAGTCACTGAAAACATGTATTTTATTGTTACCCTTTAGCATATATTCTGCTTCTGATCTTAATAGAATTTTGCTTTTCTTATTGCATTTACATGTGAAAAAAAAAGTGAGTTCCCAAGAACACAAGTGATTTTTCTGTATCTGGTGAGGGGTTGAACTTGTTATACTGTTTGCCAAACTGACTTCTCTTCCTGATATCCCCAATGGCACCATCATTCTTCTGATCACCCAGGATCAAAATGTCTTCCTGGGTGCATTCCTTTCCCTAACCTCCCATATTAAATCCCTCTCCAAGGATGCCTGGGTGGCTCAGTGGTTGAGTGTCTGCCTTCAGCTTGGGTTGCGATCCCGGGGTCCTGGGATTGAGTGCTGCAATAGGCTCCCCTCAGGAAGCCTGCTTCTTCCTTTGCCTTTCTCTTTGTCTCTCATAAATAAAATCTTTTTTTTTTTTTAAATCCCTCTCTGTATTAAGTCCTGCAGGTTTTCCCTTGAGCTCCCTCTTACACCTATTCTATCCTCCCTATTCTACTATGACCCACATCATTTAGACTCCTATGACTGAAGCAGACTCGAGGTCAAGGAGCATGTCTCCTTGTGGTGGTCGAGGTATGAGAGAATGAGGTGTTGGGGGTCCTAGCCCTGAGTCCATGCCATCTCAATCTGTCTCTGTCCACTCCTTCAATATGACTTACAGAACCTGGGAAACTTGGTCTCAGCGCAGTATACTTATTTGCCATTGTCAGGCTCCTTTTCTTAGTAGAATATTGGAACATCTGATTCAGAGAGCACTTTGAAAGGTTGCCTTCTCCTTGAGGCAAGGGAACTAAAGACCAGTGGACTATTTAAGCATTCTTAACTCAGCTTTATTTTGCCTAGAAATGAGAATGCTGTGCTAGGGAGAACGAGATGACTTTTTCTCATTAAAAAATAGTTGTAGATTTTGGTGTTAGTGATAAGGAACTAGATCCAGGATGTGTTGACCTTAGTCATGATGCATCTATGAATCCCATCACGCATGTAGCCCACATAAAGGTCTTTTACTTCTGTGAAGGATTGGTCCTACCAGAGACTGCTTCTGAGGAGATGGGAGTTTAAGTGATAAAAATCTCAAGAAACCTGGTTAATTTATTCAAAATATGAGTGCAGAAGCTAATAATTCTTTTTTTAAACATTTTTTAGAAGCTAATAATTCAACCATTCTTTGGACTTAACCTTTATTGTGTAGAACACTTACCATATTACAGTAATTTGTTCACCTGTCTCTTCTCTGCCTGGGTTCAAATTCTGACCCTGACAATGACTAGCTGTGAGTAAGCTGTTTAACTGTGCTATCCCTAGTTTCCACATCTATGCAAAGTGATGATAGCACCTACCTCACAGAATGATTATGAAGATTAAATCCAGTGTGGATTTAACTTTCCCTAGGGCCTAGTACCATGCTGACTCATGGGTACTCAGTAATTATTTGTGAATTATTTTAGTAGGAAATTTTTCTGTAAAACTTCTTTGGAAAGCCAAGCTTAAAGAATTTCTTTGTTGTATTACAAGAGAAATTTTGGGAAGAGAATTTTCCCAAAAGATACATTTCTATTAATCAGATAGAACTGAAGATAATGTCTGTCTGTAAAGAGAAGTTGAAACCACATAAATGTTTTGAATATTTTATGACTGCATTTATGAAACGTTAGGATATCTCCATTCCCACATTTGGATGGGTTCTTGGAATTGCCTTCTGTGTCCCATCCACAATGGCTAGAAGCTGATTTGAATTTTCTCCCAGAAGGTGTGGACCTGGGGCACTAGATACTTTTTGTTGTCTTGTTTCGCCTGGCATGGTCTCCCTCCAAGTATCCCAAGCATTTGGAGCTCATATCCTTTATTGTACAATGTGTACATGCTAGTACACATTGTCTTAGGACACTTAAGAGTTGACATGATTTGTTATTTATTTATTATAGGTTCACTTTAAATTGTAATTGGCCTTAGCTTTTGTTGGGGAAGGACAGAGTCTTATTTTTCTTTCCCTCATAGGAACATGTAAGAATGGTGAGCTATTTGCTGATTGATAGGTCTAAAATTATGTTTGTTCCACATGTTTAGAAAAGTCGTTTCTGAAAGGGAAGGTGTTGAATAGCCTTCTCTGGCAATAAATAGTGGTGTTTCTCACCTGATTGGGGTATGAAAGTGAGGTTTTGGGGCGCTTATGAAATAGCTTCTGCTTCTAAAGTTGGAATTATTTGAACTTTAATTTGAATGCACATTTGAAAATCACGCATTTGGGCACCTGGGTGGCTTAGGGTTGAGCATCCACCTTTGGCTCAGTTCATGATCCTGGGGTCCTGGGATCAAATCCCACATTAGGCTCCCTGCAGGAAGCTTGCTTTTCCCTCTGCCTCTCTCTGTGTGTCTCTTATGAATAAATTAAATTTTTTTTTTTTTTAAAAAAGAAAGAAAATCATGTATTAAAAGTATGGCAGGATATTATGTCAGGCTAGTCTGTTCAGAGGATGGAGCTTGGATCAGACCAGAGATGCAGGTACATGAAAGAATGTACTTCAGTTCTTCCCTGAAGAAAAGGTGGAGGACAATTATAGTAGCAAGAGCACCAGCTCTCAGGCAAGATGGTAGGCATATTTGGCATTGCAAGTCCAATTAAGTGGGTCTGGCAAAGAGCAGGTATATAATAGTTTTCTGTCACTGCCATTATAATATTGCACACGTGAGGCTTAAAACAACACACATTTATTCTCTAGGTCAGTCGGTATGAGACTTACCTGGCTAAAAGGAACTTCTCCATCTGGAAGTCTCATAGGCATCTCAGACTTAACCATCTCTTAAATGGACATGCCTTTTAATCTAAAGCTGCTTCTCCTTCTGTCTTCCCCATCTCACCATATACCAGTTCCATTCTGGAATTGCTCATGTCAAAAACTGTCGACTCATTTTCAACTCCTCTTTCTCATAAGCCCCAGTCAGCAAATCTAGTTGGCTCTACCTTCAAGATTATATAATCACTCTGATTATTTCTTACTGTCTTAGTTTGGATTCTTGTAGGAGCATTTTAAGTGGTTTTGCTTCTTCTACTCATGTCCCATTTTAATGTATCCTCAGCATAGCAGCCAGAATGATCTTGCTAACATGTAGGCCAAATCTGTCACTCTGCTCTTATAGCCAGTTGGCCCATTTTACTCAGAGTCAAAGCCAAGTACCTTCCGGTGGCTGGACAGGGCAGGCAGGCTCTTCACTCTGTCCCCTCAGTGCTCTTCACTGTTGTCATTTGCCTACCTCATAGGCTGTGTGAGGCAGTACATCATCAGACCTTCACAGTTTCCTATGTGCCCATAGCCAAGGGTCATCCTTGGTTGAGGAGGCAAATTTTAGGTCAAATAGGGAGGGACACCTGGTTCTTCGACATTCTCTTTTTCCAACCCCACGTGACAGCCACGAGTCTCAGTGGAGGGGATTTTCCTGTTTATCAAAAAGTTGATAGAGATTTCCCCACAGGGTTCCATGTTCCCCAGATCCAGGGACAAGCTCAGGGGCATTTTCTGGTTCTGCTGGTCTTGTACACAGTAAGGCCAATAACTGAAGGGGTAGCTGCTACTGAAATACAAACCAGTTGTTGGGGTTTGAGGAGGGGGCGGGGCAAGTGTTCTTAGAAAAAAGGGATGGGAGGGAGTGGTTCCTATTTTATGTTTAGCGCATCAGTCTTCCAAACATCTTTCTGCTCAGTTGGCCACACTCCTGGGGATTTTGTGCAGGAAACAAGCATCTTTGCAAACTGTTCCTTGCTGTTGAATTCAGCAGCTGGTAATGAGGTGAAGGATACAGACAAAGCCTTTCCATAAGAAATGTCAGAGCGGGCTGAGTGAGGTATCCACCCTTGTGCCTCTACCTGCATTGTGCTTGGTACCTAGAGGGTTCAATGGATGTTTGTTGTACTGAAATGACACATTTTTAAAAAGTTAATGAGCATACCAGATGATAAGTCAGTCACACAAATAAGGTCAAGATAATACATACCTTATTATCCCCTGGATTCACTCTCAGTGTAACCAAAGGAAATAAGAGGGAGCTAAGATCATGCAAGGGCCTTTTAGGACATCCCAGGTACCAGTTGGGGTTGATGTGTTTTGCTTTTGTCTGATAGGTCATTGCTTGTGAGCAGCAGTATGACTCTTCCTATGATGCTCGCTGTGACGTCTGGTCCTTGGGGATCACAGCTATTGAACTGGGGGACGGAGACCCTCCCCTCTTTGACATGCATCCTGTGAAAACACTTTTTAAGATTCCAAGGTAGGACACAAGATGGCGCTCTTGGCTCATTAGTTCTTTGTGAGAGGGCTGCTTAAGAGGGATAATAAATAGTTCGTAAACAATTTCTGGCCAAACCTGAGAAAGCCTAATTGTAAATTGTATTTCTTTTGGGGAAAAGCTGGGTGGGGTGGTGGAGGAAGAAAGAGGATGGATATTCCCAAAAGATAGCACATCCCAAGAAATAAAAGGACTGTGTCGTAACCATTGCATTTATTTTCAGTACTCTGATTTTTCTGAGATACTTGTTCGCTATGCTTTGCAGGACTAAACATGCGATTTTGGATTAAGTAATCTGTCTAAATACTAGTGTTTTCTTTTTAATTGTATAATCACATCTGATCATTCTGTTTGAATCTTTCTCGAGTATTCAAGAAAATTTGAGGATAAAAAACATGTATTATATTTTCATATCCACTTGAGAGCACTAAAAAATGTCAGAAAAGTGAATCAGTTTATAAAACCTTGTCTCCATCCCCTGATTTCCATCTCAATGGGACATTGTGCTGAAAGAGGTCTGTTTGGAGGGTATTTAATTAAATACCAGTATATTTTCTGTTGTATTAGGGGTTTGTACAAGAGGTTTGGTGGTTTGTCTTGCAGCAGAATCAGGCTGCTGTTTGGCTGCTTAAGCCTCTAGTTACAGAAAACGAAGCAATCAGGGAGTTCTGTCCTGGCCAGGTTGCAGATTAAGAGATTTGTACCCTCCACATTTCTCTTTCAAAGGAAGACTCTGGGCAGGCTGAGCCGGAGCTGGAGGCTGAGCTGTTTAACTACTTTAACAATGCAAGTGTTAACCTTTCGTTATCTGCACAATCACACAGCCTTTAAAAATTTCTTCTGATTGCAATTTGCATTTCTGATTAGGTCTATTTATATGCAGATGAGGCTCTGTGGCGTTCATCATCATAATGTTATCGTTTTATACCTAATCCAGATGTGAATAACTACCCACCCTTATTCCAAAAATGATTCTCACCCAAGTCTGGGTTGGTCTTTTTGCCTTTGCCAAAGTACAAAAACAAGTCCAGGCAATTAGAAGAATAGATGACAAAAGCAACTGACTTAAAATTAATAGTATGGTGATCATTCAAAATGACGTAAGAATGCAGGACCGGGACGCCTGGGTGGCTCAGTTGGTTGGTGTCTGCCTTCCGCTTGGATCATGAACCTGGTTCCTGGGATCAAACCCCGCATAGGGCTCTCTCTGCTTGGCAGGGAGCCTGCTTCTTCCTCTTCCTCTGCCTGCCATTCCACCTGCTTGTGTGTACTCTCTCTCTGTCAAATAAATAGATAGATAGATAGATAGATAGATAGATAGATAGATAGATAGAATGCAGAACCAAGAACAGTATTGTATGCAGTAACATGTCAGAAAATGAGAAATGGAATTTGGGATGATTTGTGTGTATGCTTTAATATTTTACAAATCATTTACTTGTCATCATTTATTTACTGTGACCAAATAATTTCCCAAAGAACAGAATTAAGGTGTGGCTTCTAATTAGCAAGATATATGTACTTTTGATAAGAGGTCATCTGCATGGGTGTACTTTTCTATGTTTTTAAAGTATGTGTTTGTGTACAGACCACCTGTTCAGAAATTTCATAAGGTAGTAAATATGAGGCAGCTTAGAGGTGTGTGTGTGTGTGTGTGTGTTTAAATAGAATCTTTATCTCCTGTACCTCCTCTGAGCTTCTGTGCCCAGCCAAATCTCTGATCTCTAGTAATCTCTATACCTCACTTCTTCCATCTTGGGAGAAGCTTCTAGAGCTGAAGGACAAATAACCAAACCCTCCCACTGCCTCCCTCAGGACAGAGTGAACCCCAGGAACAGGACAATTGCTAGAAAAGGATCTTAGGGGCAACAAGGATTCTTATCCTAAGATAGGTTGAAACTTTCTTTTTCTCCTCCTAATGTAACCTCCTGCCCTTTTACCATTTCTTGGTTTTGCACAAGTGATGAATCAGATTGAATTAGGTAATGTCAATAATAATCAGTCATCAGATCCTCAGTGTGATTATATGTGCTGAACACTTGAGTTGTCCCAGCCTTAACAGCCAACTTGACATTCCTAGGCAGAAAGAATGGAGGTAAAAAAAAAAAAAAAAAAGAAGCATAATTGCATATACTACACAGCTTTTTATACTCAAGTTATTTGCTTAAAAATTACCCTTGTCAGTTAGAATCATGCAGTTCTCTTACAAAGTATTGTGGATTGACCAAGCATGTATGTGCACGTGTATACTATTTTAATTTTGAGTGCTAAAAATGTACATTTCCTCAGAAAAGCTCTTTGTTAGAGATTAGAGAAATTAAGCATTTATATATCTTAAATAGGCACTCAGATTATTTACCTGTGTGTTTCATGGGGTTCTTTCTCTTACTCTCCTTCTCTCAGCATTTCTCTCCTGAGAAAGAAAAGAAATTGACAAGTAATGACAAAAATCCTTTGAATCCGTTTGGCTTCTGTTTATTTTTTTCCTATTTGGTTATGAGTGCTTTTGGTGTTCTAGAATTCCCTTCAGTTGGACAATGAGGTCCATTTCAGAGTATTCTGGGATTCTGAACACTGTATGTGGCTTCCTCCTTTGGCTTTCCTTACTTACTTCTTGCTTACAGTCTCCTTTACTGGAAACAAATTGAGTAAATTACCAAAATAAGGGAAGAAAAGAAAACCTTTACTGAGTTAGGGAAGATGTGACTTTCACAGGTTACAAAGGACTTAGGAGTTAATGAAGTGCTTGTTACATGTGAGGTGAAAGCCTTAGATGTCAACAAAGCAGATAATTCTATAGGTTCCCTGGACGCTATCACGAAATATGAAGCAAGACCTGCCTGGATGTGGTTGACTTGCCTGCACACAGATCTCCTTGCTCTTTCTCTCTCTGCTTCCATTTCTTTTGGAGCACCTTCTTTCTTTTGACCTTCACATTAGAAGATGACACATGGAGTAATCGTGACCTGTCTTTGAAATACTGCGTGACTCACAGTCTTTCCTACATCACAAACACATACAAATTATCTGCTGTCTGTGACAGCATCCACTATTTGCTGAACCTGTCAGTATGTGTCATCTTGTCTAACGCCTTTGCTCCAAAAAAAGTCACCCTTCTCTGACAGTCACTGCTCTGTTTGCTGCTATTTTTTTCTAGGAGTTAGAAGAGAAGAAAAGAATGAAAACCATTTCTTTGGGCATCTGTGGATTTGACAACGTCTCTCTGGTGACTCTCTCCTGAGGACTCCTTTAAAATTTCAGAGACTTGGAAGGATCTTGCAGATGACCTGGATATATTTTCCACTTAAAAGGACATCTGTTTCATAGATGTAATTATAACAAGCCATAGAGTTAGAAGAAATACACAATTATGTTGTCTCTTGGCAGCCAGATATCTTTCCTTAGTTTGGAATCTTTGGCTAATGACCTCTTTGATCTCCATAGATGGGAGTCAGAAAGGCAGTGGGGATCAGTGTGAGTGTATTTATTGGACAAGGACTAAAAGTTGTGTTGCCAGTCCATTTATTTGGGGCCAAATACAGGCTGACTCTTTCCACTGTCTTCCCACACATTGAGTACTTGCACTTTGTTCCTTGTAGAAAAATGCAGAATATTTTCAAGATTCCTAGCCAAAATGTCTTCGGCTGGGAGTGGATGGGACAGAATGGCCTGAACATTCTAGTCCCCAAAGCCAGTGATTTTCCCTTCCTAAAAAGAAGTTTCCCTGCAGTACACTGAAAAGAGAACTCATGATAATTACCAGCTCATGTTTGGACTTGTTTTCATCACCAAACTTAGGTTGTTTCAAACTGTACCTACACTGTACATTGTTTTCCTAAGGCTTCCGTAACAAATTGCCACAAATTTGGTGGCTTAAAACAACACAAATATATTCTCTCACAGTTCTAGAAACTAGAGGTCCGAAATCAAAATGTTGGCAGAGCCGTGCTTCTCTGAAAGCAAAGAGGAGAATTCTTCTTTGCCCCTTCCCATTTCTAGTTACTTCTCGTATTCCTTAGTTTGTGGCAGTATAATTATAATCTCTGCCTTCATTTTCATGTGACTTTCTTCCCTGTCTTTCTACATCTTTTCTATCATGTCCGATAAGGACACTTATTGGTTTTAGAAAAACTCATCCTAATCCAGAATGATCTAATCTTAAGACCCTTGTCTTAATCATATCTGTAAAAGGCCCGTATCTCAAATGAGGTCACATTCTCAGGCTCCAAGTGAACAAATCTTCCGGAGGCCACTATTCAACTCACTATACCATCAACTTTCATGTTGTCTGAATTTCCTGAGAAACTAATTTGGGGTAAAATCTAGGATAGCTGAACTATGATGAAAAAATAATAGATTTAGGGCTATTTGGCAGGTACAGTGCTATGTGTTTCACAAATATAAATGCATCAATTCCTACAGTGACCCTGTGAGGTAGATACTATCGCCAACCACCCTTTTTTCTGGAGGAAAAAACTGGAAGCTCAGGGAGAAAGCCCCTGATTATGTACCTATAGAGGAAAATGGTTTGAATCTGAGAACTTTGACTCCAAAGCCCACATGTTTTGTGACTACAGTTGATTCTTGGACAGCATGGGAATTAGTGGGAATCCATGGTTGAAAACCTGTATTTAACTTTTGAGTCTCCCAAAGCATAACTACTAATAGCTTGTTGTTGACTGGAAGCCTTACAAGATAACATAGTCAATTAACATATATTTTGTATGCTATATGTATTATATACTGTGTTCTTACAATATAGTGTCCTTACAATATAGTAAATGAGAAAAGAAAATGTTATTAAGAAAATTATAAGGAAGAGAAAGTACATTTACAGTACTGTACTCTTTATTGAAAAAACATTTGCGTGTAAATAAGACCTATTCAGTTCAAGCCCATGTTATTCAAGGGTCAGCTGTACATTGAAAAGTTAAGGCCCTTTTTAAGTTATATTTATTTGTTTGATGAATTACAAACAAATAGAGGTAAGCACTTAGGGGACTGGAGTATACAGAATTAAATAGGACACCCCAGTCTTTAGGAAGCTTATAATCCAGCATCATTCTCCCTGTTCCCAATTTAAACTGTCACTTTAAACCTGAGCTCATTTTATTAGTGTCAATGATTGTGTCAGCCATGAAGTTAAAGAACAGAAATCATGAGTGTCATCACAGTTGAACATAGGTCTTCCTTGGCTCATTGATTGATTTATGACCCCCAAACCAAAAATCCCTTCCTTTTCCAAACTTCCTTTTAAGTAACTGCCTTCTAGTTCCTAATTTGGAACACTTAAGACAAGTGTTTGAACTAAAGAATTGTAGAACGTAAGTTATATAAAAGCAGAGAGGCATTTCAGGTTATCATTACTGGTACCCAGAAGTTCCTATCGTATCCTAACCTCCTTGGAAAACCTGCACCTGCCACATCAGGGCTATTTCTTTTTTTTTTTTTTTTTTTTAATTTTGTTTATTTATTCATGAAATACAGAAAGAGAGAGAGAGAGAGAGAGAAAGAGGCAGACAGAGACACAGACAGAGGGAGAACCAGGCTCCATGCAGGAAGCGGACGTGGGACTCAATCCCTGGTCTCCAGGCTCACGCCCTGGGCTGAAGGCGCTAAACCACTGAGCCACCCAGGCTGCCCAAGGGCTATTTCTAATATAGCTAGAATGCCCTCCCCTTTGACCTTCCTTTTTTTTTTTCTTTTTTTTTTTTAAGTGGGAAAAACTCACTTCGGTTCTGGAGTAAATGGAAATCTGTTCCTGGCATCCTCTCATATATTCTCTCATGGAAACTATTTTAAATGATTATTTAGGAGGAGGCAGTGTAACACCTGAAGTTTTCACTTTGCATTATTAGACCCTTGTGGCCAAGTAGAGTTTTATGGTTCAGTTTGAGGAGTTAGCCTATCTCTAGAACTTTATGCTTATGGGAAAAAAGCTGTCTAAGCTCTAAACTACCCATTCACAAAAGTGTTTTGGAACACAATGTGCTGGGAATTTGGGGATGCCTATATCTTCTAACCTAGGACATCTCTAACTGTTCACTCTGATTTAGGCTCCAGTTGAATGCTTAAATTGTAAGGCAGGGTTTTTGTTTTTGTTTTTCTCTCAGGAAGAATGCACTTTTACTGTATTCTTCCCTGTTCACTGTCAGAGGTGGAAAGGGAAGAAGTTGGATAGCAAAAAAAGAAGAACAAGGAGGAGAAATCAAAAAGGATATTTCTGAGGTTCCTGGATGATATGGGTGGTGGGCTCAGAAAAGATAAATTCCCAGTTGAAATATTTGTGAGTTTAATTGAAAGGTTTCGTCAGGGATCCAGTGTCTACAATTAACTCTTGTTCTGAGACAGAATCCTTGGGCTGAATTTTCATCAAATTTCATTTGAATTTCTATCATTTTTTAAAGGTAAAGATTCTTTTTATTCTGACTTTACTAATTCACAAGCCAAATTGTTCCGACGTGGGAAGCCTGCTCCTCAGCTGTGAGAGGATGCAGAGGCAGCAGGGAGCCCTGAGTCACCAGTAATTGTCTTACTATTACAGAATTGTCACAGGACATTTTCCCTTAGGGCTGTGAAATATAAGGAAAAGAAATTAAAACTAAACTATTGTTGTTGAAGTGTAATGAGTGAGGGGGGTGAGTGTTTAATGGCACAGTAAGGCTAGATTTGCCACAGGGAATTTTGGTTTCTCTTCACCAACCCAGGTTACTTAGCTATTGGCCTTTTGAGCAAGGAACCGTCACAATCTTGGCTTCACTCATAAAGCAAGAAAAGCTAGAAGAATTAGCATCATTTAGCATTTATTGAGTGCCTAACAGGAAAAAAAAAAGTTTTGAGATACTCCAGTGAAAAACAGTAGTCTTCTATGAATCTTTTTCTTTCTTCCCCCCCCCCCCCCTTTGGGAGATGTCTGGTCCCATTTTCAGTGGATTGTGGTCCCAATCCCTCAGGATGCCTTAGGGGTGCCCCTTCTCCCCCTGGAGTCTCCTCTCCATTTCCTTAGGAACACAGTAGCTGGAGGCAGCTGGAAGAAATGCCCCAGAAGGCTTTCACTCTGTGGAACATGTTTCCAAACTCTTTTTTAATTTGAGTTGAGCAGCTGGGGCTGTTAGTTCCTGTGGAGGTGCAGCTTGCTGCCCCCCTGTATACTGGCAGGCAGAGAGAGTTCAGCTTTACAAGGTTTCATTTGGGGATCAGGTGGCAAAGCAGAAGCGTGCCTTCAGGGACTGCCAGTCCCTATCCATGTTGAGTAAGAAGCTTATCCTGAGAGAAGGGAAAGGCTGGAGAATGAGAAGTGTTGATTTACAGCACTACCCATGCTTTCTCCCTCATTACCCTGACTTCATTATTTTGGCACCACCAGTTTGACTAATTCCAGCTTAGCTCCTAAATGATGGAGAGAAGAACAAAGACGGTAGACAAGGCAGCAGAGCTCAAAATAGTACCAAAGGGTTTGAAGTACCCTAGTTTCCTCTTGATTCCAGAAATAAAATGAAGAAATATTTATAAACTGCCTTCATAGGTTGGCATAGTGGTAGGGCAGGGTAACACAAGGATGAAGAGAGATAAGGTAGCAATATGGAGGAAGGCTTGTCACAGCTGAAGCTGTCCATTCCAGGAGAGTCCTGGAGTCAGATGACGTTGGTGTCATCAGAAAGAAAATATAGCCTAGTGGTCAAGCATTGGTTTATCAGTTATCTACTAGAATGTAACAAACCACCCCAAAACTTAGTTGCTTAAAGCAGTAATCATTTATTATTTCTCATGAGTCTACTGAGTCTCAGGGTGGTTCTGTGGATCTTGGCTGGGCTTACTGTGGTCAGCTGGGGGTTTGGCTAGGGATTGGCTGGTCTAGGATGGCCTCAGCTAGGATGTCTTGGCTCAGCTCCATGTGGTTTCTTATCCTCCAGTAAGCTAACCAGGGCCGTTCTCACATTGGTGACCAGTTCCCAAGCCTAGATATGGGAAGGGGTAGAAGATTGGCCCATTTTTGCAATCAGTTTACCACAGATAAGTATTCTACCGTCAGTCTATGCGGGTTCACATACCAGCTCTACCATCTTCAAGGTGTATGAACTTGACCAAGTTACTTAACGTCACTGTGCTTCAGCTTCCTCCTTGGTAAAATGGAGATGTGAGTACTATCAGCTACACAAAATTGTTGTGAGCAGTTAATCAATATAAAGTGCTCAGAAAATTTATAGTAAGCATTGATTTTTGCTGGGTGCTACCAAAGGAAAAAAAAATCTTAAGGCTATACTTGAACTTTATATAGGTTGAACATCAAGAATTGTTCCCTTGTATCTCAAGAATTGAAAACTTCTATTCAAAAGAGCCAACCATGAGATCAGTCATTTGAAAGTTTAACTAAGTGATTGATTGATAATTATCTGGGGAATTGAGGGAGAATGAAGACTGATTTTCAGTAAATCCTTACTACTTCTAGCCTGTCTGAAGCACTTTGCCATGAATATCCATTGTTAGAACTCTTTTGGTAATAGACATGCTCCTAAGAGATACAGACTCTCCTCCTACCCCCATACACACCCATGAATGTGATGACAGCAACTGCTCATTGGAAGCAGAGCTGGCCTTAGTATCCACTCCCACTGTATCTGCAATGAGTGGTGGTGCTGTCATCCTCTGAAGAGAACTGAGGCCACAGTGCTTTTCTTTTCCTATTAATTCCATCTTTGTGGTGGCTTTGTGCTTGGCAGATGAGTTGTGTGATGGGGATTTGGCTGCTTCCCTCTACAGTGTCCCTTTAGCTCCCTTGATAGGTACAAACTTCCCCCAGGTTCTGGAAATTTCTTGTCCCTGGGTAAAGGGGCAGGAGTAGGAGTTCTAGGCATCACAGAGTCTAGATTGGGTTCCATTTTGCTCCCATTTTTTTTTCCCCCACCAAAGAGAATGACTGTTTTCTATCCCAGCCTGGAAAAGCTAAAAAACATTGACAAATGGTGATAGAAACCCAAGCCTGTGAAGAGGATTGTAAGGAGAGCACTTAGTTGTTTCAGATGAGTTCGGGTTTCTTGGCTGGGAGGAGTGATACCTCAGGTACTGAGAGAATGTACAGGTAAGACTGCTGATCCCCCCTGTCAGTGATCTTGGAAGAATTCTGCAGAACAGGAACAGCGTTTAAAGACTGGGGAGGGGAGGATATGATACCATTCTTCAAAAAGGGGAAGAAGGCAGGTTCTGCAGATTACTATCTGGTGAGCTTGACTTTCATTATGGGCTAATTACTAAGATTTTTTTTTTCTTAAATAGTTTGTGAATTCTTAGAAGAAAAAGTTGTGATCACTAGGAATTAGCATGGGTTCACCAAGACATGTCAGATTAATGTCCTTGTTTGGCATTATGGTGAGACTGGTAAAAAATAGAGACTGTTTTAGACATACTACATTTGTAATTTTGCCTTTAGGCAAAATCTGTTTTGATATCTGTGGCCAAGAAGGAGAAACATAGGCTGGTGGATGGTGGTAGTGATGGATCATACCTAAGAAAGATTGTATTAAGGAATACTGAGTAATGGTGTCAGTGTTAACGTGGCAAAGGAGGTCCTGGAGGCCTTGGGCGGTGTCCTTCAGACCACCTTGCCTGTTGAATATTTTAAAATTTGTAATGAGTTGGAGGACATTGGTAGCCTGTTGGTCACATTCGTGGAAGGGCAGCTGGTATGTTGGATGACAGGCTTAGAACTCTTAAAGATCGCAGTTGTCAAGAACAATGAGGGATTCTAACAAGCAACTCAGAAACCCTGGTGAACTCTACAGGCTGACAGCCATGACTTCATAACCCAACAGGGGAAAAATGAATTTAATTGTGGCTATAAGCCCGATAAGAGTCAAACAGTAAGATAATCCTACATGGTTAGCATAAGGCTTAATTGTCAGAACAAATACCACCCCACCCCCACATTGGCTGTGTCCCAGTCAGAGCCCTTTGGAATGATGGCTTCATTCTGGGCACCACACTCAAACTATTACAAGACAGTCTTACCCAGGCAGAACTCTAATGGACCCGAAGCTGGCATTTCAAACTGGAGTGGACACCTGGGTGCTGTTTCTGGTCATGCTCTGTCACCAGTCCATAATTTCACCCCTCAGAGGGACAGAAGTGGCACCATCCTTAAGCAGAATGTTTTGTACTCAGATAAGTGGGCCTATTTAAACGGCTTTCTTCAGTATCCTCCCTGCATTCTGAAGGGGCTCAGTGCAGAGGAATGTGAGTAGTCCACCCAGCTGTATGGGTGGTCTCTATAGCAGTTCCCTACAGGAGTGAGTCTCACCCAGGACAGAGTTCCTTCATTTTAGCTGTAGGTTAGGATCCCCTGAGCACTTTAAACAATACCAACAGCTGGATATCACTCCCCAGAGATTCCTATGCAATTGATCTGGGATCAAGAGCAGTATCTATATAAATATATGATTAACTTGCACAGATACATATTTATAATAACATGCATATTGTTTTATATTTCAAAGTTTCCCCAGATGATTCTCAAATCAAATTTTTTTAACATTTTATTTTTAAGTAATCTCTACACCTAATGTGGGGCTTGAACTTCCAACACTGAGATCAAGAGTTGCATGTTCCACCAGCTGAGATAGCCAGGCACCCCTCCCCAGATGATTGTAAGGTGCAACCAGGATTGATAAAATCCTTGCCCAGAAATAACCATTAGACTGATGTTTGTTTATTTATATTTCAAAGCTATAATATCTGCTGGGAATTCTGGTTCTTGCCATCTCCATCCCCACTCTGTTGTTGAAAGTTGCAAAAGACAGATGATAGAGATGAGAATGTATTGTATGTTATGAAGAATGTAAGAGAAGAAAAGAGAATTTCTGCAGAATAGTCAACTATGACTGCTTTGGACTGAATTGTGATGTGTCCCCCACAAAAAGGTACTGTAAAGTCCGAACCCTCCAGTACCTCAGAATATGACCTTATTTCGAAAGTGGGGTCACTGCAGATGTAATTAATTAAGTTAAAATGAGTTAAAATGCTCCATACTGGAGCAGAGTGGGCACTTCATCTAATAGGACTGGTGGCATCCTTATGCGAAGAGGGAAATTTATACATGGACACATACGCAGAGACACATGACGATAGAGACACACAGGAAAACAGCAGCACTGCCAGATGCCAAAGAATGCTTAGGCTACCAGAAGCTGAAGAGGCCAGGAAAGAGCCTCTCCTAGAGCTTCAGAAGGAGTATGGTCCTGCTAATGCTTTGATTTTGAACTTCTGGCCTCTGTAATTGTGAGGGAATGAATTTCTATTGTTCTAAGCCATCTAGTTTGTGGTATTTTGTAATAATATCACTAGGAAGCAAATACAGTAATTTTACTAGTTTTGAGTCCCTTGCTCTTGGAGCACTGACAAGGGCATGATTAAGAATGGGAGTTGGAAAAAGCATAAGATACCTAGGAATAAACCTAACCAAAGAGGTAAAGGATCTATACCCTAAAAACTACAGAACACTTCTGAAAGAAATTGAGGAAGACACAAAGAGATGGAAAAATATTCCACACTATTATTCCACCATAATGCCATTCCACATGGATTGGAAGAATTAATATTGTTAAAATGTCAATGTTACCCAGGGCAATTTACACGTTTAATGCAATCCCTATCAAAATACCATGGACCTTCTTCAGAGAGTTGGAACAAATTATTTTAAGATTTGTGTGGAATCAGAAAAGACCCTGAATAGCCAGAGGAATATTAAAAAAGAAAACCATAGCTGGGGGCATCACAATACCAGATTTCAGGTTGTACTACAAAGCTGTGGTCATCAAGACAGTGTGGTACTGGCACAAAAACAGACACATAGATCAGTGGAACAGAATAGAGAATCCAGAAGTGGACCCTCAACTTTATGGTCAACTAATATTCAACAAAGGAAGAAAGACTATCCACTGGAAAAAAGACAGTCTCTTCAATAAATGGTGCTGGGAAAATTGGACATCCACATGCAGAAGAATGAAACTAGAATACTCCCTTGCACCATACACAAAGATAAACTCAAAATGGATGAAAGATCTAAATGTGAGACAAGATTCCATCAAAATCTTAGAGGAGGGGATCCCTGGGTGGCTCAGTGGCTTAGCATCTGCCTTTGCCCCAGGGCGTGATCCTGGAGTCCCGGGATTGAGTTCCGCATCAGGCTTCCTGCATGGAGCCTGCTTCTCCCTCCACCTGTGTCTCTGCCTCTCTCTCTCTGTGTCTCTCATGAATAAATAAATAAAATATTAAAAAAAAATCCTAGAGGAGAACAGAGTCAACACCCTTTTTGAACTTGGCCACAGTAACTTCTTGCAAGATACATCCATGAAGGCAAGAGAAACAAAAGCAAAAATGAACTATTGGGACTTCATCAAGATAAGAAGCTTTTGCACAGCAAAAGAAACAGTCAACAAAACTAAAAGACAACCTACAGAATGGGAGAAGATATTTGCAAATGACATATCAGATAAAGGATTAGTATCCAAGATCTATAAAGAACTTATTAAACTCAACAGCAAAGAAGCAAACAATCCAATCATGAAATGGGCAAAAGACATGAAGAGAAATCTCACGAGGAAGACATAGACATGGCCAACAAGCACATGAGAAAATGCTCCGCATTGCTTGCCATCAGGGAAATACAAATCAAAACCACAATGAGATCCCACCTCACACCAGTGAGAATGGGGAAAATTAACAAGGCAGGAAACAAATGTTGGAGAGGATGTGGAGCAAGGGGAACCCTCTTGCACTGTTGGTGGGAATGTGAACTGGTGCAGCCACTCTGGAAAACTGTGTGGAGGTTCCTCAAAGAGTTAAAAATAGATCTGCCCTATGACCCAGCAATTACACTGTTGGGGATTTATCCCAAAGATACAGATGCAGTGAAACGCCAGGACACCTGCACCCCGATGTTCATAGCAGCAATGTCCACAACAGCCAAACTGTGGAAGGAGCCTCGGTTCCATCGAAAGACGAATGGGTAAAGAAGCTGTGGTCTATGTATACAATGGAATATTACTCAGCCATTAGAAACGACAAATACCCACCATTTGCTTCTACGTGGATGGAACTGGAGGGTATTATGCTGAGTGAAGTAAGTCAATCGGAGAAGGACAAACATTATATGGTCTCATTCATTTGGGGAATATAAAAAATAGTGAAAGGGAATAAAGGGGAAAGGAGAAAAAAATGAGTGGGGATTATCAGAAAGGGAGACAGAACAGGAGAGACTCCTAACTCTGGGAAATAAACTAAGGGTGGTAGAAAGGGAGGTGGGTGGGGGGTGGGGGTGACTGGGTGACAGGCACTGAGGGGGGCACTTGATGGGATGAGCACTGGGTGTTATTCTATATGTTGGCAAATCGAACACCAATAAAAAATAAATTTATTAAAAAAAAAAAAAAGAATGGGAGTTGGAGGTGGAAGGGAAGTACTCTGCCTAGGAGAGTCCTGGAGGTGAGGGAGGGTAAGATTGGCCAGCCTGCCACTCCATTAGCCCCTAGATGATATTTCTGTAGAAATCAAGATATTCTAACATAATGTACCTAGCATGCCTCAGTGTGCTTCTAGATAGGAAGTGGGTACATGAGAGATTCCTCTTTTGCTCGTTCTAGACCATTGAGTCAAGAACTCCTTTCCTCATCTAGATCTGCCTGGGCAGGGAAGACTCCCTTCCTTCCACAGTGATCAGTGTGGAAAGAGAGCTCTGGATTTTTTCTCTGAGTTCTTCCCTAGACTCAGGATTTCTGGAATGACAGTGGAATGAAAGGAGATGGTTCTTAACTATCAATCTTCTATCTTAGAACAAAGGGAACTACGTGGTAGAAATAGTACTTGGACATTCAGAAGTAGCTGTGGTGGCCTCTCTGAGGTGCTGTGAAAATCCAGGTGTCCACCTGAACAGAGCCAAGCACTGGGGAGTATGATCCAAGGAGCAGTACCATCTGCTTTTCATGTCTTGAAGGGCCACCTTCATGTCTGCACAGAGGACAAGTGGGCATCTCAGGATTATGCTTCATACTAGAGTGAGATATGGGTATTTTTTTTTGAGATATGGGTATTGATCTCCACCAGGCTTCACCCAGGTGTTGTTCTTTAGCTTTGCACAAAACATGTGGCCAGTTCAGGGAATGGTAGGCATATGGGGTAGGATAGAGGGAGTCCTTCTGGACCCTGCCACCTTATTGCTTCTTTTGTATCTGAACCCTTAGCTCCCACTTACTTTGGTTTTGTTTTTTTTTTTTTTTTTTTTTTTTAAGAGAGGGAGAGCATGCGAGCATGAGTTGGAGAAGGGGGAGAGGCAGAGGGAGTAGGAGAGAGAATCTTAAAGCAGGCTCCATGCCAGTGCAGAGCCCTATGTGGGGACCTCATGATCCTGAGATCATGGTCTGAGCTGAAATCAAGAGTCGGGTGCTTAACCAACTAAGCCACCCAGGTGCCCCAGGCCTTATATTCTTGTTGCAAATCCTATCTCTGCTCTCTGGACTCCTGATTCCTCCTCCTTTTCTTTGTATGCCACCTGTCCCTTGGGCCGGAAGCTCCTGCATGCATGCTACATTTATTAATCAGTCCTGATGGGTCTGGCCTCATCTGGCTGCCCTTAATCTGTAGTCCACACCTAGGTCTGATGAAAGTATACCTTTCTTTCCTTCTTCCTTCCAGAAGACTGAGGGGATGAGAAGCATAGTACCTGAAGGGCTGAGAAGGTGTTTGAAATTAGTCACCTCTAGGCCACCAAGTCACAGGGATCCTGGCTAATTTGCAAATTTCTGGAAGACATTCAGCATCTGCATGATAATACTGCTTTATATTTATGTGTTTCTAATGTCTTCAGGCCCAGCTCCAAAATAGCAAGACCTGAGTTGCACATCCCTTGTGTTAACTTCATATTGCTACTATAACGAATTATCACAAACTTAATGGCTTAAAACAACACCAATTTATTATCTTACAGTTTTGAAAGTCAGAGGTCTGACCTGGGTCTCACCGGGCTAAAATCAAGGAATCATCAGGGCTGACTTCCATTCTAGAGGATCTAGGAGAAAATCTATTTTCTTGCCTATTCTAGCTGCTGGACGCATGTCCTTGACTCATGTCTCCTTCTTCTGTCATCAAAGTCAGCAGTGGCTGGTCAAGTCTTTCTCACATTTCATCAATCTGACACTGACCCTTCTGCCTCCCTCTTCATGATTTGAAAATACTGGTGATTACACCGGCCCCACCCATGTGATCCCAGATAATCTTCCTATCTTAGGGTCAGGTGATTAGCAACTGTAATTCCCTCTGCAACCTTAATTCTCCATTGCCATCTAACCTAACATAGTTATAGATTCTGGAGATTAGGACATGGCATCTTTGTGTCTGTTATTCTGCCTGCAGTATCCCCCAAAGTATTGCCCAGAAATTCTTAGAAATCCTCAAGAATGTGCTCCATTTGTGCCCACAGCCATTTGAGGCACCATCATTATGTGCCTCATAAGCCATAAGATGGCTTCTGCCATCTTATTTATCTTCTGACTCTTCTTTGCCCTCATCTGTTGCTCATTCAGTCACCATCAGAATAACCCTGCTTGTGGGGCTGCTGGTTCTGATTACTCTCAAAGCCTCCAGTTTCAGGATGTCAAAGTGCTACTCAGAAGAAGGGAAGTACCCCTTTCCTCAGCTCTGAGCCACACTCCCTGAGCAACTCTGCTTGTGTCCAGAACCTTCCTATTTTGGTCAGCTTATGACCTCTTCTCTTGCCAGAATAGCATCAAATCCCTCCAGAAAAGCAGTTTCTTCTATTTTTGTCCTTATTCTTTTAATCAGTCTAAGGAGCCAAAGAGGAAAGAAACCCATATTACTACCTCCATTTTCTTCCATGCTTTCCCACCCCAGACCTAACCCTTTTGGCCTCATCAGTTACTTATGTACTCATTTGTGTTAATGGACACTTGAGAGAGAAAAGGAATAAAGGAGAGATACTGACTGTTCCAGTATTCTTCAACATGGGAGCATACAGAACAGTTCATGAGGGTGCAGAGAGAAAATACTAGGACTTCTATACCTTTTTATTTCTTACCTTGTAAAAAGGTATATTTTTATTCTTATAAAAAACAAGAAACAAATTATACTTTCCTATTACTACATATGAAATTCAACACTAGTGTGTTCACTCAGTCTAAACATTGGAGGGTTTTGTCTGGTTGATCTGCAGATGAATCATGAGGGAGTTCCATCAAGGGACTGAGGAGGCCTCATTTGTGGGTTCATTTTTAGAGTCTTGGAAAGCACTGAAGTAAAAGGTGCCTTGTTAGGTGGTTATATGGCAAATGCCATCTAGTTTTCAGCTAAATAGATCTTCGCAAACTGGATCAGTGGCTTTAAAAGATTTCTTCAACCTCAAATTGAATCTAATTTTAATGTAAGTACAAATGAGCAACAGAAAAAGTGGCTGAGATGATGACACTTATCCTCCTGGGACAAGCTCTTCATCAACCACATCAGGTTAAAAACAATGACAAGCTAATCATATTTGCAGGAAATACTTTTTTAAAATTCAAAATTACCATGAAGACTACCTGAACTATGGATTTATGTTTACTACTGTTAATGATGAACCTCTTCCTTAGTGAATATCATGCAGGAAGTTATTAGTATGATACCACCAAACCTCTTCAGTCTTAACTGCAGAATTTTTTAAAAGATTTTATTTATTTATTCATGAGAGACACAGAGAGAGAGAGAGGCAGAGACATAGGCAGAGGGAGAAGCAGGCTCCATGCAGGAAACCTGATATGGGACTTGATCCCGGGACTCTGGGATCATGCCCAGAGCCCAAGGCAGATGCTCAACCGCTGAGCCACCCAGGCGTCCCAACTGCAGAATTTTTTAAATTTAAATTCAATTAGTTAAAATATAGTGTATTATTAGTTTCAGAGGTAGAGTTCAGTGATTCATCAGTTGCATATAACACCCAATGCTCATTACATTACATGCCCTCCTTAATGCCTATCAGCCAGTTACCCCATCTGCCCACTCCCTTCCCCCACAGCAACCCTCAGTTTGTTTCCTAAGAGTTCTTACAATTTATCTCCCACTCTGATTTTGTCATATTTCATTTTTCCCTCCCTTCACCTAAGATCCTCTGTCTTGTTTTTTAAATTCCACATGTGAGTGAGATCGTATGATAATTGTCTTACTCTAATTGACTTATTTAGCTTAGTATAATTCCTTTTAGTCCTTTCCAGGTCATTGCAAATTGTAAGATTTCAATTTTTTGATGGCTGAGTAATATTCCATTGTGTATACCCACACACACACACACCCCACATTTTCTTTATCCATTCATTTGTTGATAGACATCTGAGCTCTTTCCATAGTTTGGCCATTGTGGACATTGCTGCTATAAACATTGGGGTGCAGATGCCCCTTCAGATCACTATGTTTGTGTCCTTTGGGTAAACAGTAGTGTAATTGCTGGGTTGTAGGGTAGCTGTATTTTTAACTTTTTGAGGAACCTCCATACTGTTTTCCAGAGTGCTACAACAGCTTGCATTCCCATCAACAGTGTAAGAGGATTCCCCTTTCTCCACATCTTTGCCAACATTTGTTGTTTCCTGACTTGTTAATTTTAGCCATTCTGACTAGTGTGAGGTGGTATCTCATTGTGGTTTTAATTTGTATTTCCCTGATGCTGAGTGATGTTGAGCATTTTTTCATGTGTCTGTTTAACTGCAGAATGTTTTGGGTAGCGTTAAAAACTATTTATTTCATCTTATCCATCTTTAAAATTAGTAACACCTGTACACAATTGATAAAGAAGGAAATTGTTACCAGCGGGTGTACTCAAAAAATTTCTTGCTGATAAAACGTATAGCCAAAAAAATAGAGACCCCACTCTAAACCAGTATCTTTGGGCCCTATTTCTGCCGCTGTAAATAGGTGTTTTTTTACAATCTTTTGTCCTTTCACAATTTACATTTACTGCCATATATGTCATTTCTTTAAATCCTCACTGCAACCCTGATAGGTAGAGTTTTGGAATTGAGCATTGAGAGCTTAAAAAAGTATGGTTTGCTCCAAGACATATAGTTCATAAAAACTAGAAAGTGGGAGGGGCTGAGCTTCAAAGGGTCTGTAAACTCCCCAAGATTGAATGCAAAATGGACTATTTTTAGGAAGATGATTGTATTCAATGGATTGAATTGTGTTCCTCAAAAAAGATATGTTGAAGTCCTAACCCCAGTACTTCAGAATGTGACCTTATTTGGAAATAGGGTATTGACAGGGATAATGAAGTTAAAATGAAATCATTAGGGTAGGTCCTAATCCAATGTGATCAGTGTCCCTATAAAAAGAGGTTAATTTTGACACAGACGTACAGAGGGAAGACGGTATGAGATACACAGAGAACAGCACGTGAAGATTGCAGTTCTACTGGGAAGCCAGAGAACATCTGGGGCTACTACAAACTGGAGAAGCCAGGAGAAATCCTTCCTCTGCAGGTTTCAGAAGGTACATGATCCTACTGACACCTTGACTTTGACTTCTAGCCTCCAGAGCTGTGAAATAAGAAATTTCTGTTGTTCTAAGCCATGCAGTCTGTAGTGCTTTGTTATGGCAGACCTAGGAAACTCATACAATGGCTTATAGTTCTGAAAGGGGCCCTGGACCCCCACACATTTAAAATCACTGATATAATCCAATGCAGCTACCAGCAGAAGAAGAATCTCAGAGGCTGGGAGTGGATTTTCTTAGGATATGGCTAAGTAAGAGAGATAAATGGCTCAGTCCCACACATTCTGACTCATATTCAGCTTCAATGGCAGGAAGGCTAAATGTGGGGAAATTGTCCTGTCCCTTTCATCATTAGATTTAGTTATCAGTCCTGCCATAGTTTGGCACAGCTCACCATTCTTTCACTGACTTTAAAGGAACAAAGGGAAGGTGCATTGCATCTTTGCCTTGATGCATGTTCCTGGAGATCATAGCCCTTTTCTGGCCCCACCCTTCACTACCTTCCCAAAGTTCACATGCCAGCACTTCTGTGTCTAAAAACAAAAACAAAAACAAAAACCGACTGTAACTACATATGTACAACAACAAAAGAGAGTCTGTTGGCTTGGTAAAGATACATTCTCCAACGGGAAAGTGATTGAAAAAAAAAAAATTAATACACCTGGCATAAAATCACAGGTAAGGAAAGCATGACCTCAGGGTAAGAAAAGTTTGCTAAATGAGTTTGGCAAAAAGTAAGAGCTTCTTAACAAACTGTTTCAGGTCTTAGGGAGCATGTGTGTAAGTAGTGACCTACTTAAAAATGGGGTTTGAACTGATGCTTGGAATTATTATTTAATCATTTGGTAAGCATTTATTAAGCATATGCTGTGATCAGGCACTGTATCAGACAAAGCAGTGAACAAAAGAAATTCCTTGTCCTCATGGAGTTTATATTTTGAAAGAGGGAGAGAAATAATAAAGTATATATTATGCTAGGTGGTGATAGGTGCCTGACTAAAGAAAGTAAAGTGGGACAAGGGGAGTAGAAAGTGACAACTGGAGTGGGATTTACTATCTTTAAGGCGCTGAGAGAAGGCCTGTCTGATAAGGGAAAGAGAAGGGTCTAAAAATGAATGAAGGAGTAAGCCATGCCTAGGGAAAGAATAAGAGCAAAGGCCCTGAAATAGGAAAGAGGAGGGCACATCTTAGGGATGGTAAGGAGGCCAAGGCAGCTGGAACACAGAGAAAGGAAAAGACGTAGGAGATGATGAAGAAAAGAGAGCGAGCTGGGTATAGACCACGTAAGGCCTTAAGCCTCCATATGATTTTCGACTTTTCTGTGAATGAGGTAGAAAGCCACTATTAATTTGGAGTAGTGAAGTGACATAAAGTGACTTCTGTTTAAAGTGATCTTCTGGATACTATATGGAGAATGGAATTTTGGAGAATAGGAGCCAGGGGGGTGGTAGGAGTAGAGGCAAGAGAGAAAGGTAAGAGGTTCTTCTCTGTAATAATCTAGGTAAGAGAGAATGGCAGCTTGGATCAAGGTGAAGGTGGTGAGAGCTAGTTGGTTTATGGATATAATTTGAAGGCAGAGTTGATGGAATTGCTGATGGATATTAGGGGATGAGAGAAAAATAGTACATAGTAAAAATGTCAAGGTTGTTGGCTAGAGAAACTGGAAAGTAGGAATTGCCATTTTATAAGGTGGGAATGATTGTAGGAGGAGATGATATGTCAGGGCATAGGGCAGGAATCAAGAATTTTGTTTCAGACATTAGATTTGAGATGAAAATTTGTCATCTAAGTAGAGATAATGAGAAAGCAGTGAGACACAGGGTCTGGAGTTCCATGGAGACATCTGGAGTGGAGGCATAAATGTAGAGTCATCAGAGTGTACATGATATTTAATACCATGGGTCTAGTAGTCTTCACCCTGGTAGTGAATGTAGATAAAGAAGGTAAGAGTACCTGAAGTCCAGTCCTACATTTAGAGATAGAAAAGGTGGAGAGAAACTAGGAAAGGAATTTGAGAAGCAGTGGCCACTGAGACAAGCGAACAACTGAAAAAGGGCAGTGTTCAGGAAGCCAAGGATGGAATTGAAAGAGAGAGAATGATTAACTCTATCAAATGTTCCTGGGTCAGGTAAGCAGAGATTGAGAATTGACTAGAAGAATGGTAGCAGAGAATTTGTAGCCATCTTTAAACCACCATTCCAGCATTCTGGGATTTGAATCCCTGGTCTGCCGCTTGCTGGTTGTGTGATTTGGCGTGAGTTATGTGAATTCTCTTAGCTGAGATATATCAGTATTATTGGGTGCTATGAGGGAAAGAAATGATGTGGCAAAGTGCCCTAGCATTTAGTTGGTGCTCAATAAATAGTAGCTACTATTATTACCACTGTCACATGTACTTAAAAGGGTAAAATATAATGAAAATTGGGAGAAGGATGTTTGTTGATTTGACATTTAGGAGACCTGTGGTGACTGCCTAATTTTGCAAGACAAGAGTGGTGGGATGAGGACCAGAAGCCAGTGGCAAAAGTTAACCTCTAAGTGGATTTGAGGGCAGCGAGCACAGCTTGTCAGTGAAAGGGCCTGTCATGTGGGAAAATCAGGTTAGGCAGAGGGGCAAGTAGAGAGTAGAAAATGAGGATCTGTGAGAGGAGATCATTGAGGAGGGCTTTAAAAAGCCTTCTTAAGATTTTACAGATTTATATTTAGAATGCTGTGATTATAAACTAGAAAGCCATTGGGTTTTTGCTGTCAGATCAGGACTCAGTCTCTTTATTTAACTTTTTTGCCTCCTGATGGGGGGGGCATTTTGTTCTCACCCTGAAAGTGTTCCTTTGGTTGGAGATAGACACTTAAAGAGTATGTAGCTCCTCTAGATTTTTAATTGGCCTTAATTTCAGAGAACTGTGAATTCTTTGCCTATAAATCATACCACTGGGGACTCCAACACACTGAAAAGATTCATATGTACCAAAAAGATTCTAAAAGAAAGCACTTTTCTGTATAGCTTGGAAGGCAAATGTGATAAAAACCTGCATCATATGTGAATTTGGGAGTAATTATAGTATGGTTGGGGCCAAAATCAGCAAATTAGACAGTGACTCAGGTCTCCATGCCAAGGTAGTCACAAGCAGAGGGCAGTCAAGGTTAGGTAAGGCAGGGGGCAGGAAACAAAGTGAAGGAGCTGACAAGTTAGAGATGTCAAAAACAAGAGCTTCAAGGTAGATAGAGATAGGGAGCTAACAGACTTTAGCCCCCTGGTTGGAAGGTAATGCCAGGTATTGTAGCTTGAACAAAATCTGTGATTCTGTTAAAGGTTTACTTACAGCTTCTACCCTTATACCTTGATTTCTCTCTTCTCTCTAGTTAAGTATCCATCTCTCCATTACTTGGTCATTTCCAGAAGTATTTAAAACCATTTACAAAAACACAGACCTGCAACCAGATGAAATATGTGAGGAAAGGAATTTTACATAAATAGAAAACAAAGATAAGAAATAGACTTAGCCAAGGCAAGGTTGATAAACAAAATGCACAATTGAATTTCTTACTCATTCATGGACTACCCATTTGCTTCTGAGCTTTCTAGCTGCGAAGCCAAAAAGCAAAATACAATCAGTTGCACAATTTGCAGTATTCAGAAGATTAAAAACAAGCAGTGTGCTCAAGATGAGTAACATAATAGACAGTGTTTTCACTATCATCTTTATGATAAATCGAACAACAGTTTTTCAGTGTAGATTGGCATCATGACTATAAAGAAAATTCAGTTAAAATTAATAAAACAATGCAGCTTACATGTACAGCTTTCTGGTGGGTTGGCCTGATAGAAGATTAACTTCTGGATTTTATAGAGTAATTGAATGCCCACCTTGAGCTATAAAAATATATTGAAAGTCAATAAAGCATTTAATTTTAGTTTTTTAAACTAACTTTAATCTATTTAATCCATTTCCTGGTATCCTTGAGTTAAACAAATGGATTTCTGGGTAACTAATCAATTTGGTTTATTGCTGATTATAAACTAACTATATTTTTGTGGTGTATCCTTTGCTTTTAGAGTACTTTCAAGTAATTCTTTTCCAAAAATTTTTTAAAAGATATTTGAGAGAGAGTGAGCCTGCACTCATGTCTAAGTGGAGGGGGAGGGGCAGAAATGAGACAGAAAATCTCAAGCAGACCCTACACTGAATGTGGGGCCCCATGTGGGGCTTGGTCCCATGACCCATGAGATCACGCATGACCTGAGCCAAAACCAAGAGCCTGATGCTTAACCGACTGAGCCACCCACAGATGCCCCTCTTAAGTAATTCTTTCTATGGCTCATCTATTTCTTAACAGTTTTTATGTTGGGAAAAAAGTCAATGCTCTGTGCATAAAAGTATGCTTACCATCCTTTTTTTCTGTCATGAGGGAAGTAGAAGGACTGATACAAGTAAGAGAAAGAAGGCCCACGCTTTTTAGGGAAGCATCATAACAACTAGGGATCTCTAATGAGTTCATAATTCCTGGTGTATGACATTCTCATTCATGGAGTCAGAAATTAAAGGCAGGTCTATAAAGCTTTAAACAGTCTTACATGGTTCTTAAGTTTCTCCTGAGAGTAGTCATGTAAAATAGTGGACATGGACAGAGTGTTTGAAAGAAGGAATCCTAATGGAAACTGCTCAGAGTTTTAAATATTGAGTAATATGTAATTATGTGCCTAAGACTTTGCTTTTCTGTATAGTAATTCATTCAATTTATTGAACATTGTAACTCTACTACAAACTGGGGGCTGGAGGGGATGAGGAGATATATTTTAAAATGTAAGGCACACTTACTGCTCTTCAGTCTTAAAATCATCTAGTTGGAAAGACATATGAAGCAGTAAATAATATGAGTATATAAAGGAGTGCCAAATGAGCAATACTCAGATGGAAAGAATATATTTGTAATATGCAGAACATAAAAATTAATGTCCATAATGTAATAAAGAACCCCTTCAGATAAGTAAGAAAAAAATAGTCCGACTGAAAAAGGTGAAGAAATTGGGATTCTACAGAAGAAATACAAATTACCATTTAAAATCTGAAAATGTGCTGAAAATGTTCAAACCACTGTGCATAAAAATCAAGAAAATGTAAATAAAACAATGGCACACACTTGAGCTGCTTCAAAGGGGCACATACGTAGTCTAGGAAAAAGCCTGCTGAGTTGTCCATATTTGGGGTGAGTGTGTAGGTCTCCAAAGAAGCATATTCCTCAGAGATCTTCAAAGTAATTTTGATTAATACATGATTTTCACCGTACCACTTCAGACCTTGCACTTACCCTGAAGCCCCAGGTAATATGTGATTTTACTGTGCCATTTTTGTTTTACTTGTCAGACTGGTAAACCTGAGAAAGACTGCTAATAACAAGTATTGGTGAGAATTTGGGGAAACAAGCCCTACCTTTTTTTTTTTTTTTTAAAGATTTTATTTATTTATTTATTCATGAGAGACACAGAGAGAGAGGCAGAGACATAGGCAGAGGGAGAAGCAGGCTCCCCACAGAGAGCCTGATGTGAGACTTGATCCCAGAACCCTGGGATCACAACCTGAGCCAAAGGCAGATGCTCAACCACTGATCCACTCAGGTGCCCCAGTGCTACCACTTTTGATGGGAGTATTGATAAGCACTTTTGGGGGGCAACTTGACAGTATCAAAATCTGAAAAAAAAAAAACCACTTTGGCACAGAAGTTCCACTCCTAGAAATCCATCTATAGATGTACCACAGAAATTCATGATATGAATGTTCATTGCTATAGTTTTTGTGTTAGGAGAAACTATTTGTCAGGAAGACAGTGGCTAAGAATCTAGTATATATATAGTCTGTGGAGTAACATGTATCCATTAAAAAGAATGTGGGGATCTGTATGTCCCAACCTGGAAAGATCTCAAAAATAGAGGTTCTCAAACTTAAGTGTGCATTAGAATCAGCTGCAGGACTTGTTAAAAGATTTCAGGGCTTCCTCTTTGAGTTTCTCTGATCCAGGAGGACTGGTGTTGGGGGCAGGACAGAAGAATTTCTGTTTCCAAACAAGTTTCGTGTGGTAATGATGCAGCTGGCCTAGGGTCCTCACTTTGGGAACAACTGTTCTAAAAAACTCAGTATTAAATGGAAAAAATCAAATTGCAGATTATTAAGTACAGTATGGTCCTAGTTACTATGAATCTCTGCATATTTTAATGGACATGAAATAGAAAAAGGCTTAAAAGGATATACATCAAACTGTTAACAATGCTTTCCTCTGAGGAGAGGCAGCACTTTTACTTTGATTCTATACTTTTCTATTATTTCAGGTTTTTACATGGAGGATATATTTATATATTACTTGTGTTAAAAGAGAAATTATAAAAGGAAAGAGAACTACTAAGTCTGTTCAGTAGTTGTATAGCTGTAAGAGACACAGGACTAGAATTTGGATGAGAAAGACTGACAATGATAGGGTGATGGAGCCATAAAATCAAGTTTTCACTCTAAATGTTGCTTATTATACACTCTGGGCACACAGCTGCTTTTAGATCGGAGGCACCTGTTTATTTCTCCCTGAACCTGTTTTCTCAGATTTTGGATGACTTTTCTGTTCCTTGGTCTTAAACCCAATGCTGTTTTAACCTGTAGTATCCAACAACTCATACAATGTAGGCTTCTGTCCTTGTGGCCCTGCCCTGCGTGGAAGTCCTGCATAGCCTGACAGTCACTGCTAGAGCCACCACTTTGTGTTGTCTCCAGTAGTTGCAAAGTTATTGGAATGGCAGCTGAGGACTGAACTTGGTGGGGTCTGAGCTGTGGTCCAAGGGAAGAGGATACTCACCTGGGGAGCTATAATTAATGGCTAGTTATTGCATGAACTTAGACATTTGGTAACTTTCATTGTTTATTTCATCACCCTTTCTTTAGCTGAGCTTGTGTGGTAAATGTGAGAGAAGAGAGAAAAATATTTTACTAACTGCTACTACTGTTTCTACAATCCTGGAGTTGTGTAATACTGCACCACTTATAAGCTGTATCAATGCGAATTTATTTATTTATGGAAGCTTTTTTTTATTTTTTAAAGATTTTAATTTATTTGAGAGAGAGAAGCAAGCATGAGCGGGGTCAAGGGCAAAGGGAGAGAGAGAAACAGACTCCCCACTGAGCAGGGAGCTTGACATGGGGTCCAATCCTATGACCTGAGCTGAAGGCAGACACTCAACCAACTGAGCCACCCAGGTACCCCATCATGTTTTTATCTTAGTTAATTCTCAGACTCTGGAAGGAAATGTATTTATTTTCCAGATACAGAAACTGAAGCCCATAAAGATTGCTGCTGAGTAGCAGATTTGGGATTTATACCCAGTCTTACAAGCTCAAGTCCTTTCCAAGAGTTTTGAAATGAGGAAGTTGTCTTCCTTTTCTCCTCAAGGCATTATTTTGGTATTTGTTAATGGGGTAAAGAAATGGATGGTGTACTGGGAATATAAAAGTGGTGAACATGTTTTAGCTCTAAAGCTTCTAATTGGAAAATGGCATAATCTTAAAATAAATATTATCATTTTGTTTCTCAATGCACACATTTCCTTTCAACAAAATAGAATTATATAGGTAGCTCATAAATCTCTTGAATAGGGGGCCTCCGGTGCCTACAGATATAGATAAATCATGCTGAGAGGACGCTGAACCATGAAATGATTCTGTTAACATGTCATCTGTCTGGAATATATTTTCAAATGTCCAACAGAAGGGTCTAAATTATGAAGGGAGGTGGCCTAGTAAAGCTGATATTTTTGATATTTGATACTTGTTTCAACCTCCTCCATCTGCTGCCTCTGCTTGTGTTGAGTCTGGCTCAGTGGATAGAGTACAGCATGGGCCTAATGCTGAGAGTCAACGGAATTAACCATTTTAACAATGAACCCCAAAATTCTTTAAGCTGAGTTAACTTATGAAAAGTGATGTATTAGTGCTACTTACCTGGTCTTACTAAGAAATTGTGAAAATTGCTAAGTCATAATGAGAATTTTGACTACAGAGAAGCCAGATTTAATAGTTTTATGGCCAGTGCTGATTCTGATACTATTGACAATGGGATTTGGAAACCTTCCTTAAAATGGCTTTTGTTTTCAAGTTACTTTGAATGTAGTCTCAGAATTTGGTGTGAGGACTGGTAGATTTGGGTGACAGTTTGCACTGGGTTCAGTATATAATGTGACAGTAGCTTTTTGTGTCTAGGAACCTTGCTGACTGGTGAGGGACTATTAATGTTCTACATTTTATCTGCCCCTAGTACAAAGGAAATATCACTTTTCTAAATGGGGACAAAGGAAAACACTGCATTTTTTACTTAGTGCATGAAATGTGCTCTTTCAGTAGTTCTCAAAGCTTGGTCCCTGTACCAGTAGCATCAGCATCACTTGGGAGCATGTTAGAAAAGTGGTATCTCAATTCCTAACCCAGATCTACTGAATCAGAAACTCTGGGGGTGAGTCCCACATATCTGTGTTTTAACCAGCCCTGCTGGTGATTCTCATGCTCCCTAAGGCTTGAGAACTCCTTCCCAGGCCTGTACTACTGCTTTGGTATGGTCCCTCATCAACATCCCACCCAAGCTATTGGAACAGCATTCCCAACTGGTCTCCAAGTCTCCAGAGTCAAACTCTGCAATTCATTCTTTAGATCACTGTCAGCTGCCTCCTTCTTCTTCTTCTTCTTTTTTTTTTTAAAGATTTTATTTATTCATGAGACACACACACACACACACACACACACACACACACACACACACACAGAGGCAGAGACATAGGCAAAGGGAGAAGCAGGCTCCATGCAGGGAGCCCAGTGCAGAACTGGATCCTGGGACTCCAGGATCATGCCCTGAGCCGAAGGCAAGTGCTCAACCGCTGAGCCACCCAGGCGTCCTACTATCAGCCTTCTTAATGAAAGACTGATTTAATCTTGTCACCACTGAACGCTCAACATTCTCCAGAAATTCCAAGTTTCCCCTCTTTATTCCATTCACCAAAAAGGAATGGGCCCAGGCAGCACATGCAGTAAGACCACAGTTAGTGATAGAGCCTTGTGGGGGAGATGGTAACCATTATGGGAAGGAGCATTGGGTAAACTACTCTTTTTTCCCTTTTCTTTTGGATGGGATGGTACGGTGTATGTATTTCCCTTGGGATCGAATTTATTTTGCCATCCAAGAAGTAAGATCAAGAGGGTCAAGATTTAAAAGTAGGTCTCCAGGAAGGATCCAGAGAGGTTACTCAGCCTGCTTTGGGTGTAAGCTAGAGGGCTGCCCTGGAGCCAAGTCAAAAGGAGTCCTCTCAGCTCTCTGAAGTCTGGCCCACCTCACTCAGTGACTATCCTGGGGTTTGGGATCAAAGCTTCAGCTGGTAATTAACAGAGTGATTTAGCCTGGAGCAATTTTTCTGCATTTCTCTTTTGGGCAAAGGTAGGGATCTGAGAATTCTGGGACTTTGGGACTCTGAGTTCTTGCTGTTGATTAGCTCGACAAATCTAGGGTCTTTCTCTTGCCTCAAATCTTTGAATTGCTTATAGGATGAAGTTTAGATCTCTTGCTATAGCCTATAAGGCCCGTCATATTCTGGTTCCTATTTTGTTACTCTCCAAACATACTCTGCTCTCCAATTATATCAGATTAAGTTCCCTAAAGAAGATGTGCTCTTGCATGGTTCTTCATGTTTTTCACATACTGTACTGTCAGCCTCGAATGCTCTCATGTACTCCATCTTCCATATTACCCTTGGACCCTACCAGTATCTACATTTGTGACCATCTATTAAAACCCAGCTCATATATTAAATTACCTCCTCTGTGAAATCTTCAAACCCACCAAGCAGGATTGGACTCTTGAAGGCATTTACCAAGTAATGTTTGTCTAGTAAATATTTTTGTGACAATTGCCTTATAAAAATACCATAGATTAGGTGGTTTATAAATAGCAGAAATTTATCTCTCACAGTTTTGGAGGCTGGGAACTCCAAGGTCAAGGTGCTAGCAGATTCAGTGTCTGAGGAGAGCCTACTTCCTCATTCACAGGCAGCTGTTCTGTTGCTATGTCCTCACGTGGTGGAAGGAATGGGGGATTTCTGTGGGGTCTTTTTATTAAAGGCACTAATCCCATTCATGATTGTTCTGCTCTCATGACCTGTTCACTGCCCAAAGGCCAGCACACTGGGAAAATTAGATTTCAGTATATGAATTTCAGGGGGGAGACACAAACATTCAGTCTAGTGATATATGAGCTGAAAGGTTGCAAAGAGTTGGGGCTGGGATGGCCACATTATATCAAGATGGATAAGTAGAACAAGTTGGGAGGGAGGGGGAGTAGGGGAGAGAGAGATGATAGGTAACATTAGGAGTTGATGAGGCGATATGGTTAGGGATCCAATCCAAATTTCTTGCCTTTTCTGTTCCCAACCTGGTTCACTTGGGGCCTGTTTTTTTTTTTTTTTTTTTTTTCCCCTTGGGGCCTGTTTGAATGTAATTTTTTGTTCTCAGGTTCAGTGGAGTGCTATAGCCTTAAATCTTTTACTCAAGTTATTTGGAACAGGTTTTTCTCCATGCCACCAGGAGAGCTTTGACTAGCTTATCTCTGGGAGTTTTCTGAGAGAAAGCACAAGGCTTCTTCCCTTACATTCTCAGTTCCATATAGCACAGTGCCTGGTGTTAGTAGGCATTCAGTAAATATTGAGTGAATCCTGCTGCAGAGTGCCCGGGAAATCATTCCGTAGAATTAAAATGGGGTGGGGACTAACTACAGTCACCAGATGACTGTGGAGTGATGGAAATGTTGTGTATTTTAATTCTGATACTGATTACATGAGACTATATGTTTGATAATGCACAGAACCATACAGCTCAAGAGGATCAGTTTTGCTGATGTCAATTTTAACTCGATAAACTTGATCTAAGAAATAAATCAATCAAAAACAAAAAAAAAGCAAAGGAAAATAGGATTCTCTTCCTATCACATATTAATTTCCTAATAATAAATCTCAAAACTTTTTAAAATTTTTTTTAAAGATTTTATTTGTTTATTCATGAGAGACACACACACACAGAGAGAGAGTGTGTGTGTGTGTGAGAGAGAGAGAGAGAGAGAGAGGCAGAGACACAGGCAGAGGGAGAAGCAGGCTCCATGCAGAGAGCCTGATGTTAGGACTCGATCCCAGGTCTCCAGGATGACACCCGGGGCTGCAGGCGGCTGCCCCTCAAAACTTTTTAAAGTTTAGTTTTACTCAGTTCTCTTTATTTTCTTGTGACCGTAGGCTCTGGATAGCAGGGATGTTAATTGTGGGACATGATTTTACTTTTTGGCATCAAAAGGTTGCCAAAATAGAAGTACTATTTCTTCACTTTTCTAGTTCTGAGTAGCAATTGAAACAGAAGACTATGTTCAAAGAGAAATCAATCCACATCCTAAGCTCCAGCCTCTGCTAGGCCCTCATTTAACATTTTGCCTATTAACTATTTGAGAGCTTTAAATAATACTGATTATATTAGACTATCCTAAGCCAAAATCTCCCAGAATTAAACATTGGTTCACAGAATGTTTAAATAGGCTAATTGAAAACCACAATTATGACTTATGAAAGTCCCTGTGATCAGGTGCATTGGGGACATTTAGGTTTAAACAGGGTAAACAGGGTTTTTTTTTTTTTGTTTGTTTCAGGACTTTTTGATGTCTTAAGGTAAGAGTCCACCAAGTGAGACAGTGAAAGTTGCAAGTGTCTTAGATTACCGTCAATCCTGTTCCATCCCAAATTTCCAAATGTGATCATCTCCTTCTTACACCTTTACTTTGGAGCGTGGTTTAATTTAGTCATTGCTGTTACTATGACATATTTCATGTGTACTGTGTCCTGTATATACTGGGTAGTTGCATCCATTTTATTTTTATTTAGAAAGACATGGAGTTAGGGTCTTTGGAACTTCTTATTCACATACTAGTTTAGTACTACCTTATTTTAAAAATAAGTTTGGTGTTTGTAAGTAGTACACATCGTCAGGGCAAGAATGGTTTTCTTGCCTTTTGTTTTGACTTCTGAGGCATGTTTATTAAGGAATTGTTTCATGCTTTGCAGAAACACATAGTACTGTAGAACTAGTAAAATCTGCAGAAAACAAAAAAATGGATTAAACCAGTTATCTGGCATTTTATGAGGGTAAAGAAAGAACTTTTCACCTTAAATAATAGTGTTTATATATTGTTCACACGGGACAAGCAAAGCAAAACAAAAATAATCACCTCTGAGTATCTGCATAAAGTTACAGTGGTTATGAAGCTTTAAATAATCTCCATCATTCATCCTTTTTTTAACATCAGAATTGTTTAATCTTTGCTAAATCCAAACTGGTCTCCTCTCTGCAATGAGTTAAGACTTTGAAGTTGCAGTTCCATACTTTTTCATGCTAGCCAGCATCATTTTCTGGAAGAAGTCATTCAGAGATCACTAATGAATTTTACTCCTGGAATAATTATTGTCACCTTAGACTAATGAAGTTGTACACAAAGAGCTGGTATAGATTTCCTATCTGCACCTACTGCCACAGAGGGAGATTTTTGCCCAAGTCGGGAATGGGTGATGCAGAAACCGGTTTGGGATCAAGTCCTGAATGACCTATTTCTAGTATGATCCATTGAAATAGTAAATAAAATGGTCACTTAGAGAACCTTGGAGCAATATGAATGAGTCCTCTGTTATTTATAGACTATTTATTCATAAAACCAAAGCTATATTAATTCTGGTCTTATGATATCCTTTCTAGCTTTCTGGCTTTCTAGAGTTGAACCTGTATGCTTATGGTTATCTAAGAGCTTCCAGAATCGACTTTGATAAAATGAGAAAACATTTTATATAGTGTGCAAATCCTGTAGCTTAACAGTTGTGTTATCTTAATTGTATAGTTTGTAGCAGTAATTAGATTGTAAAAGTGTGGGTAGTCACATACATGGCCAATTATAGGAAGCACAAAAATAAATCATTAAACCATTACTAGAGTCTAAAGTGATGACTGTCAAAAGACAATTAGAGTTAGTATTCAGTTCCTCACAGGTGGATAATATAATGCCTGCCCACTATATCCCATTGCTTTTCTTGTAAATATAGTTCTTTGATCTCCATTCTCTTTTATACCTGCAGTTGCCTATGTAAATTTCACCAGCAGAAAAAAAATCAGGACCCTGTGATACAAAGGGCTGTGTTTTTGCTTTATAATTAATTTATTTTTTTGGATCAAAGTTCCTATCTCCAGTTTCTGTATATTTTAGTCTAAAAGATAAAGATTGTTCTGTGACACCCCCTCCCTGTCCCCACTTGTGGGCCATTTTATACATTATAGGGTAAATGGGCTCGAAAGATAAACTGTTACTATACAAAACCTGCTGCTTAGGCAAGCAAGGGCAGCTAAGATACAGTTAGCACCAATATTGTTTTGCTTTAGTGGAAAATGTCCTGCTGGCAAGGTCACTGCTGGAGCTGGGTGTCATCAAGCAGCACAAGGCCCTTGCAGCACCTGAAGAGGTCCCTGCTCTGTCTGTTGTGGGTCGGGTGAGCGTCTGAGATCCGGGGCTCTAGCTGCTCCTTAGAAACTCAGTAAACCAGTAAACTACTGGTTTACCAGTAGGTTTGGTGGCTTTGGAAGTACAGATACTCTGTCCTAATGATTGTTATTGTTAATGACATTATTACTGGAGTGTTTTTTGAGTATATTATGTTTTAAATAGGATTTCCCAAGAAGCTAAAATTTAATGGTGTTTTTCATTGACCACAGCTGTTCTGTGGTGAGCTCTTGGGCAGTCAGCATCTATGGCTCACACACATACACACAAGCGATTAAATCAGTATACATCAAGTGTTGATTTTCAAAGAGATTCTTGACTTTTGCAAAATGGAATAGTAACTGTACTGTGGCTGAGTGTGATTGCACAAAGAACTCACTGGGCACTGCATTTACAAATGAAAGCAGGTCAGAGGGAAATGTGACCTTTATAAATGGCTTCATTTATTCATTCAATTTAGGAAATCATTTCTTTTTGGCTGAGAATTTAAGGATAGCTCTGCTGGGGAATAGGAATTTTGTTTCACCTGTACTATTTTATCTGATTACAAAAATAATATATGTGGACTGCAAAAAAATTCAGATATTATAGAAATGTATGTTTTGTAGAGAATGAAAGCCTGTCTTCATCCTCCCCCCTCACTGAGGTAAAGGTGCTGCACATTTTTCAGTATTTTTCATGCAGAATACACACACATACACACACATTTCTGCAATTTGCTTTATTTAGAGGAAACGTATTTTAGAAGGAAATTTTCTGATATATTATAAGAGAAACTAACTTTTCTATATGTTAGATTTTTCAAATTATGTTTGTGTATCTGAAATAGCTTAAGACAGAGGCATTTTCAATGCCTATTTATCTCCATAATTATCCAAAGTCCCTGAGAGGCCATGGATGGTTTATTAGATAGATTTAGAAAGAGTAACTGCAGTCCTAAGCTTTTTCCTACAGAGTGGGCTTCCAATGTGCAAAGCATTACAATTATTTGGAGACAATCTGTAGCCTTGGAAACAATATGGCAGTAGTGACATCAGCAGCAATTATGTGTAATTTCTATCCCCAGTTTATCACCAAGGTAACCAAAGCAGGTTTCCCTGCTTGAAATTTTAAGAATGTCGTAGTCCTATATACAGTGAAGATGTAGGAAAGGATTATTATACTCACAGTCCCTTCTACAATTATTCCATTTCCCTTATAAAACAGCTCTTTAGAATTCAAAGAGCACACGTTCTATTTTAGGCAACAGCTGCAAGCTTTTGAAGCTGTTAAATAAGATTCCAAATAGCCTAAATACTAAAAAAGAATTCATTATAATGTTTAAATTTTATGATATTTTTCCTTGTTAGAATATTTCCTTTTGCTTTGAACTGCAGTTATGGGACACAGCCTTCTATAGAAACAGAAGAAAGGAAACAAGCGGACTACTATCCTTTGGTCCTTTGTAAAAGCAGGCACAAACTGGCTCATTCCTGAAACCAGTTGCCACTAACAACAATCGTAATTTCCTCTTCCTGGGTTGAAAGATTCTGGTCAGTTTTCTGTGCAGATGTATGAAGGCTGAGGAAGAACAATAATTGAAGATGGCATTTAAAATGGCACATTATCTTTGGATTCTTGGGTTGTTCCTAATAAGTTTGGATAACTTTTATCTGATTCTGAACAAATAAATAAGTGAATGAATGAGAAGATACATAAATGTGCATTTTCATGCATTATTGCAGCAGTACACTGGCTCTTCAGTTTCCCAAGAATCCATTTTGCTCTACAGCTGAGCAGTTCTTGTGAGTTCTTTGCTCACATATTCTAATCCTAGCTCCTTCCATAAGTAGAACTCTGTGAAGCAAAGACCACAGCAATGGTCTTTGACCAAATCACCACTGCAGAACTCCTTGATGATATAAGGTGGAAAAAATGTACCAATTATCTATCCTTTTAAATCTAAGGGGAGGAGATTTAAGAAGAGGCATAAAAGAAATGCCTGTCCTATGGAATCAGTTCAATTCACATGACCACTGAGCACCCCTGTATGATGCCCCTGCATAATGCAGTAAATCGAACATGGATACTCAGGGGGCCCAGGGTCTGGTAGGAAAGGCAGATAGCTAAATGTAATTTTCAGTGGAACCATATGCCATTCCCAGTGTTAGAATGTTTTTGACCTAGAAACAGCAGCAGTCTTTAGTGATTCAGCACAACAGCGGTGTGGTAGCTCTGATAACAGAGAAGGGTGTGAGTCCAGTGGGTGTTCCAGTCAGGGTGCAGAGGAGGGAGGGGGATAGGCAGACAGAATGAGGAGTTAGGGAGTTTTTTCCAGAGGAGTTAAAGCCTATACAGGATTTTGATGAATAATGGAGAGAAGAAGAAAGAGAAAGGAATCTTTGGGAAAGATGTTTACAATAATATATTTCCTGAAGACAGTGGCTTAAGTTTGTAAATTTTGATATAATTATTTGGTTAAACATTAAAACATGCAAAAAAGCTTAGAAAATAATGACACCTGGGAACCTCCCACATCTGCCTAAATTCTTTGTTTTTAATGAATAAAATGTAATAGATAAAGGTAAAGTACCCCACCCATCTGATTCCTCTCCTTCCTAAAGGTGACCATCACACTGAAATTGGTATGTATCTTTCCCATGCATTTAAAAAATTTTATTACATATGCATCTGTTAATAACCTAAAACATTGTTTTAAAATGTTAATAAACTGTCTCATACTGTATATGTTCATTTGCAACTTGCTTTTGTATGCTAAACATCATGTTTTTATCCATGTTGATACATGTAGATCATTTGTTCATTTGATCTGTTGCATAATATTCCATTATTGCACTGTGTCATACTTTATCTGTCCTTTCCTTGTGGATGAGCATTGCCATTGTCATGACAAGCAATATTGTACTTCTTGTGTACATGTATGAGGATTTCTCTGGAGGCCACACCTAGAGGTGGAACAGCTCTGTTATTGGATATGCACATCTTTAACTTAATCAGATAGTAGCAACCTGCATTTCAAAGGATTTATTAACTGCATTAATTTATAGGAACTATATATTATAGCTTATGGATACTGATCTTCTATTATTTTATATGTTGCAAATATCTTCTCCCCTGTGGCCTGTATTGTAATTTCCTTTATGATATTTATTATTGTGCCGAAGCTTTTAATTTTAGTGTGGTCAAATTTCTCAGTCTTTTTTGTTTTTCATTATAGAAATCACTACCTATATAGAAGCTATAAAGTTATTCTCTACATACTTTGTAAAGTGTTGCTTTTCTTAACATTTAAGGACTTTAATTCATCTAGAATTTTCAAATTTTATATAATGGGAGAGAGAAACCTATTTTTTTGTTATATGGAAAATCAGTTGTTCCAGTACCATTTGTTAATTTGATCTTTCCCCTGTGACTTACAATGTCCTAACTACCATATGTCTAAATCTTATTATATGTAGACCTATTTCTAGACTCTCTTCTGTTCCATTGGTCTATTTGCAATCCTGGTATGAATACCACAATAGTTACTTTACAGTGGCCATAGGGTTCTTACTGCATCAGCACTGGGGCAATTGGCCTCTATCTGTACCTGTACTGTATGGTCTGGAAAATTTCCCACTTATGCCTGTTTTAGGGGCTCTCCCAAACAGATCTAGTCATGGCTACTGCATTCTTTCTCTTCCTTTTTCCTCTTCTCAAAAATTATTATGGCTATTCTTGGCATTTTGCTTTTTCATGTGAAATTTAGAAGCAATTAGTCAAGTTCTAGCCTATTAGGCATTTATGTGGAATTGCAAATATTTAAAGAGTAATTTGGGAGGAATGAACTTCTTTAAGATATTTAGTCTTTCTTTCTGTTAAAATGGTATAACCCTCCTTTAATTTTGGTCTTTTATGTCCTTCAGTTAACTTTTATATTCTTTTATTTATTTATTTATTATTTATTTATTTATTTATTTTTTAACTTTTATATTCTTAATAAAAGTTTTGCATATTTAAAAAGAGGTTTGTTTTTAGATACTTAATATTTTTGTTGCTATTTTAAGTTGTATTTTTGCTTGTTTGTTTTAATACTTAATAGTTATTACTAGTTTTGATGCTTATTTCTTATGTTGAATAGAAGTGATAATGGACATCTATCTTGCTTCCTAATTTTGGAGAATATTTACACTGTTCTATAAATATTTTTTGGTGGTAGTATTCTCTCAGATTCTAAATCTTTTCCGACTTTGCTGAAAGTTTATTTTTTACTCCATTCATTCATTCATTCATTCATTCATTCATTCATGAGATACACTTAGAAGAGAGGCAGAGACACAGGCAGAGAGAGAAGCAGGCTCCTTGCAGGGAGCCTGATGCGGGACTCAATTCTCGGACCCAGGATCATGCCCGGAGCCAAAGGCAGACGCTCAACCATTAAGCCACCCAGGCATCCCAAAAGTTTAGTTTTTAGAATCATGAATAAGTGTTGAATTCTATCAAATGTTTCTTAAGCATTTATTTAGATGATCATGTATTTTTCTCCTCTAATTTGTCAATATAATAAATTCAATTAGTAATTATAATTTAATAAGTATATTAATGAAACTAGCTTTTCAGTCTTTTTTTCTCTCTGTTCTTTAGACTGGATAATTCTCTTTAAGTTCACAGACTTTTTCTTCTGTCTTCTCCATTCTGTATTTAACCTCTCTGGAGTTTTAAAATTTGATTGTTGTATTTTTCAGCTCTAAATTTTTAATATATGTATATATATGTGTGTGTGTGTGTGTGTACATATTTTCTTTTATTTCACTGCTGAAAGTTTATTATTCTTTCCATTCATTTCCACAATGTTTGCCCTTACCTTTTAGAATATTTTAATAATATCTGCTTTAAAATCTTTTTCAGATAATTCAAACATCTGTGTCATCTTAGTGTTGATGTCTATTCATTGTCTTCCCATCTGAATCAAGATTTTAATGGTTCTTTGTGTGCTGAATAATTAGGATTGTATACTCAACATTTTGAGTAGTGTATTTTAAAATTCTGAGTCTTGTTTAATTCTGTGGGGGAACATTGATATTTTTGTTTCAGTAGGCCATTGACTTGATTAGGTTTAAGCCAAAAGTTGCACCCAGCCTTCTGTGAGTTGTGATTTTTACCGCCGGTTTCAAAGCCCTTAAAGTATCAATCAGATGTGTTCAGCATGTACACCACCCCAGCAGCCAATCTGGAGCCTGGGTAGTGGTTTATCTTCTACTTTAGTTTTCAGAGTGTTTTTGTATGCTGTTTAGGATCACATCCACATAGGCAAAATTTGGGAGTGTGTTCATTAGGTCATAAACAACTTAATGGGGTTACTTTCTTAAGCTCTTCCCTCTCTGTGATCTCCATGGTACAGTCTGGCTTCCTGGAGTTCCTGTTTTAATCAGCCAGCCAGAAATGTGGGAATTTATTTACCTTTCTCTGTTAACATACTTTCTATGACTGCATATATATCTGGGGTCAAGTGACTGGATGATAGAGAAAAAAGAACCAGATATTCACTCTACCTCTCTGGGGCCAGAGCATATCTAACCAGAGAGGGAAGTTCCTCCCTCCTCCTCCTCCTCCTCCTCCTCCTCCTCCTCCTCCTCCTTTCTTCCTCTTCCTCCTCCTCCTCCTTCTTCTTCTTCTTCTTCTTCTTCTTCTTCTTCTTCTTCTTCTTCTTCTTCTTCTTCTTTTTTAAGATTTTATTTATTTATTCATGAGAGAGACAGAGAGAGGCAGAGACATGGGCAGAGGGAGGAGCAAGCTCCATGCAGGGAGCCCGACGTGGGACTCGATCCCGGGACTCTAGGATCATCAGGCCCTGGGCCCAAGGTGGAGCTAAACCATTGTGCCACCCAGGCTGCCTGGGAAGTTCCCTTCTTTTCAGAGTTTTAGGTGCTAGTTGCTTCTAGGAGTCCCTTTTCTTGCCTTTCAAGCCTGAATTAGAGGTAGTGTCCTGGAGTCTTCTCTGTCTATGCCAATATTCATTTCTGGGTTTTAGGCTGTCTTTAGAACAGTCTGGAGAATATGGAGGGGAAAAAATGATTAATTAACCACTGGTTGAGTGCTACTTAGAATTGGAATCATTTTTCCTAATCTACCAGCTCCCGTTTACTTTTCAGAATCCTCAAATAATTGTTCTATGAATTCTGTCCATGTATTGTAGCTGCATTCAGTGTGAGACAAGATTATGTGTCTTTTTTTGTTTGTTTGTTTCAAAAAATGGCTTTGGTTTGGCCAATCCTGTTATTTGTTTTCTATTTTATTAATTTCTATGCTTACAAATAAAATTCCCTTCCTGCTATTTTATTTGGGCTTATTTTGTTATTTTCATCTGTAATCTTTTATTGAAGGCTTAGGTCAATCTTCCTGTTTCCCTTCTGTTACACACATAAATGCAGCATGTCATAAAATTTCGCCTAAAAGTTGTTTTTGCTGCATTTTACAACTTTGAATAGTATTTTCAGTGTTCTAGTTACTAATTTCTATTTTTATATTTTTCTTTAGTGCCTAAATTATTTGTAAGTTTGTTTTACTCTTGCAAAAAATAGTTTGCTATATTTTAAAAAATTGAATTCTGGTTTTGCTGTACTATGTTATATACTGTGGTTTGTATGACCTCAATTTCGTATCATTTATTGAGAGTTTATGAACCAGTTCATGGTCATCTTTTGAAAATAATTCATGTATGCTTGAAAGGAATATGTGTTCTTTAGGTATAAGGAGATCCTAGATATTACCATCAAATTAAGCATATTAAAAATTCTTACACTGACTGGATTAATTTTTCCTTGTAATTTTTTCCATTTTTACAAGTACAGGACTATTGTTTATTTCTGATAGCTCCCTTTGTCATTATGTAATCTCTTATTAATTTTGTACTTTAATGGTATGTCTTATAATAATATACAGTTGGATTTAAAAAAATCAATCTGAGATTCTTTCATTGGCTAGTTTATTCTGTTTATACTCATAATTTCTGGTAGTTTTGGATTTATTTCCATTTTTTTAAATTTTTCATACTTTCCTTTTATTGGATACATTCTATTACATTGATTGAATTTCTTTATTGCTTGCTTTCTCCCCTCTGTATCATTTGAAAATTGTATATTAGATTTATATTTTAGTGGATACCCTTAAATTTTTAGGGGGGCAAGGTCTAAAGATAATATGTATCTACCTATTCCCTAAACAATAAAAGAACCTTAAAAGATTTAACTATAAATCTCTCAGTTCTTCTCTATGTATTATTCTGTATTTTATTTTTAATCCTCTGAATTAGCCATTGCTATTACTTGTTTTTAAAAATGTTACTAAAAAAAAAAATGTTACTCATGTTTACCAGATCTCTTTGTTCAACACAACTTCTTATAGCCCATTTTTTTTTTTTTGTGTGTGTGTGTGTTTTTTTTAGCCCATTTCTTCATTCAGGGTCAAGGTACAACCTTAAATAATTCTTTTGTAGTATTTGAATATTAAGCTGTCTATGTCTTTATCTTTCTAAAATATCTTTATTCTTTACTATAAAACATCTTTACTTTTGAAGAATAACTTAATCTGGGAATGGAATTCCATGTTGAAAGCTATTTTCTCTCAGTATGTTAAAGATATTATTGCAAAGAATCTTGGCCATCTGCTCCAAGCCTCTATCTGAAGCCCACTCTAGACTTTCTAAGCCAATGGGCTTTACCCATTTTGGGAGTCCTGGGATTATAGGAGCCTGCTGAAATTATATAACAACCTATTTAGAAATTGGATAAAATATTGCCTCTTAATTTGCGAGTTTATGGAGCTCAGAAGCTCATCCTTGGTCTCAAGTTAAAAAAACTTGTTACAGCCCCTCCAAAGGTGGGAAGTCTTTCCAACTAGAAGGTAGGCCCTATATCTTTTCATGTAGAATTTTGGTCTTAAACTCATCTCTAAGATCCCACTCTGATGTGCAGAGTGCTGGACTATGTGTGGATCGAGAACTTCTCTTTCCAGTATGAGGCTTAGCTGAGAGAGAGAAGAATGGTAAAAAGAAATTGAGCAGCACATCTGGGTGGCTTACTTGGTTAAGCATCAGACTTCATCTCATGGAGGAAGTCTCTCTCTCTCCCTCTGTAGTACCCCCTTTCCCCAACTTGTGCTTGTTCTCTTGCTCATAAATAAACAAACAAACAAACTTAAAAAAAAAAAAAAGCTGGTCCAAAGCAAAAGAGATCTCTCTAAAGGCCATCCATGTAGAAGCTAAAGTTGAAATATTAGTTGCTGGGATGTTAGTAATCTGTGTAACCATTGGTAACTAATGGTACAGTTCCACCTGCGTGGTTTACAATAAAGTGGTATTCAATGAGCTTTCCAATAGGATTACTTAGATGTCTCCACAGCCATGCAGACCTGTTAAAGAAGATTCTTATTACCCAAGTATTGAGGAACTGCAAAATGGCATTGTGTGGGATTAAAAGGAGGCTATAGAACTGAGCAGGGCCTTGTAATAGGGAAGTATAAGGTCTTCATGGGCCTTGAGCCACTCTTCATAGTCCAAAGGAGCATAAAACCTTTTCACCAACTGCTTTCCTTTACACATTGAATAGGATTATTAATGGGAGGGAGTTATAGGGGAAATTCACAAGAAGATACACAATTTTTTCTTTATCTTCATTTTCAGCAAACTTATCTGGCATCCATTGTGGCAGAGGCACTCACTGGGTACTGGGGTCTAAAAACTCACCCTAGGAAAATATTCATTCCCCGTTTCCCGTCTCACATTTTGTAGGCTGAAGCAGCAACCCCTCCCCTCCACATATCACATTGTTGCCACAGACGGTTAAGAACATGTGGGTGTTCTTATACCTTATAAAATGAATTGAACTAAATTATAGCTTCCCATTTATAAAACAGTGGTAGTCTAAAGCTGCAGAGTGCAAAATTCAGAGATTGCCATAGTAACTCTGCTTTTCTCAGGAAGTAATTGAAAAAAAAAGGCACTTTTAACAAAAATAGAATATTGATGTTCATATCTATAAAGGAATTAATTTACTGACTGATAGAGGGGAAAGACGAAAGATGAGCCATCGAGCTGCATTTGAATATGATTGTGATTATACACAGGGTGGCAAGCAGCTTAAACTTGTTCTTTTATTTTTGCAGCAAAGAGCACATTTCTTTTCAGCTTGGCTTGTATATAGAAATAGTTTCCAGAAATATATAGAATAATAAGGAATTAGAGAGCACATCTGGTAAAACACTGAAAGGCTCCAATTTGTTTCTTGCCATTATCAGTTTGATGAATGTTAAAATTGCTTGCAAGATATTTAATCGCTGTTCATGATTAGTAGAGCAGCAATACTATAGGAATAGCTCATGAACATGCTTTTAACAATTAGGAAACTCTGACCTATCACAGGTGCCATCATGAGACCAAAGACACGACTATATGAAGGAAAAGTGATTAGGCAAGGAAATAATAATGATGATAATCATGTTCTAGAAATACTATTTGGAGAGTTGATAGAATTTTGATGAAGGCTTATAAATGTGTGTATTTATATCTGTGTGATATAAATATATGCTATATATATTTCAGGGCTTATTCTCTGGGAATTTTTATCTAGAGAATTAGAATCATTCTAAAAGTAATTTGTTTTATTTCCAAATCAGGTCCCAGGTGCCTAAAGAATGATCCAAATGAATGAACCCTAATGAAATATTAGGTCCTATGGCAGGATCAGGCAGGATTAGTTTGAGGATAGGGCCCTCCCAGAAACCAGCCAGATCATATCCATGGATGAGTTTGGTCCTGGTTGGCAGGAAGTGAGAATGTGATTCTTCCATGAAGGCAGTTTTCATTTTAAATAGGTAGATCTTTACGCAGAAGGACTAGAACTCTTGGGATAAAATCTCAAGCAAGGTGATCTGGCATGGGAGTTCTGGATGGGTAGCGACTACGAGACTATGTTGGACTCCACTTAGGATTTATATCTCTCATAATGTTTCTTGTGCTCTGGAATAACAGTAAGATTATGCATCTTCTTCCCCTCCTAGATTGTGAGCTCACAGAGGGAAGGCTAGTTAGTGTCTTAATTATCTCTGGAATCATAGGCCTAGGACAGTGCCTGGAGTAGAAAGAATGGTAAGTGCCTAAATGATTGACTAAATGAATGACTACTCCACTGAGGCTTCAGGTCCTATTTTCTAGGAGCATCCCTACTCCCTTGACATTGCCACTGCCTTGGCAGACATAACAGTTACCTTTATTGCTACCATGGACTTTAAAATAACGGTTTCTTTTCACTTAAAAAAAAACACAACAACACAGTGTTAAAGGAATGACGCTTATGAGCCAGGCACTGGGTTAAGCTCTTTATATATTATTGTGTACATTTATTCCTTTCAAAACCTCTGGCAGGATAGGGCTGTTAATGACCCCACTTTTCACAGGACACTGAGACTCAGAAAGAGTGGCTGCAAGCCTTACTTTTTTTTTTTTTTTCTGCCACAAGCTTTATTCTTTCCCTTTGGTCCAGGGCTTGGGAGAGGGCTCCAGGTGGTCACAAGGCTGTCTGGTGGCTGCAGGAAGAGGCTCAGGCTCTATCCCGGGCACCAGGGGATCCCAGAGGGCTCCCCCCCTCAACCCCCAAGGCTGCTGGCCTCCAGAGGCTCCTGGTAGTGCTGCAGGTGAACCGTTGGAAGAGGTGCTGGCCCAGCCCCCTTGCCCCCCCCGGGGGGGGGGCCGCCAGTCTGCACCGGGAGTCAGGGGGTGGCCCATCTTCTGGATGCGTTTCCCTCTCGAGGAGCTCAGGGTGCTGGGGGTAGGTGTGTGCAGAGCCTGGGGCTGGTGGCCCAGGAGGCAGGGGCGGCTTCTCCTCCGGGCCCTGGCGGCTTCTGGGGTTCAGGATCCCCCGCCTGCTCTCCTTGGGGTGCTCCTGTATGTCCTAGTGGAGGCAATGCTGGTGCCCTTGCTCTCCCCACCGGCGGGAACCGTGGTCTTGCGGGGTCACAATAGAAGCTGAACCGCGGGGGGAGGAGGCCACAGGGGGCCTGGAGGGAGCTTGGCAGCTGCCTCCGGCCCCTGGAATAAGTCCCATGAGCCTGGGAGCTCGCGGTTGGTCCGAAATTAGGAGATGAGCCCCCAAAATGGTATTGGCTGGCCCTGAAGGCAGAGGATGTTTAGAGTGTGATTCTGAAGCGAAAAGAGGTTGGTGATCACAGGCTGGAAGAAGGGGCATCTCCTGGGTCTGTTACACCCAAATACTCATTTTTTTTTCTTCTTTAAGATGAATTTATTTTAGAAAGAGAGAGAGGGAGAGGAAGGGCTGAGGAAGAGAGAATCCCAAGCAGACTTCCAGCTGAGCATGGAGCACCAGGCAGGGCTTGATCCCAGAACCCTGAGATCTGGACCTGAGCTGAAATCAAGAGTCATTGGCTTAACTAACCAAGCCATCTAGGCCCCCAGCCCAAACACTCTTGAAGAAAGGTGCAGATACATGATACTGCCAGGCACACCACTGGCTAAGACTTTACAACTAGCATATGTTAGGGCCAGAGTAGCAACCAACTGGTTTATCTTCCATTTTATCCCCCTCTCTTCCCAGTGCAGTGAATATAAATGGAAATGAACCCAATTCTGGGATCTGAGAAATATGGGTAAAAAGATTTTTAGTGTGGGGAAGGGGCAGTATGGAAAAAAAAAAAAGTACATTATTAGATTACAGGAAGAATTGTATGGGTACTCTGATGAGATCTAAAGACCTAGGAAGCATCTTCTGAGTGCCAGAAAACATGCTTATATTGTTGGATTGAGATTAGCCAGTCTCAGTGTGGCAGAGGTCTTGAATACTGTCAGTGAGTGGTGTGGCACTCATTAATAAAAGAACTCACCTTTGGATTGGGCTTGCAGTTTTAAAAAGCACTTTCATATCTTGTTTCATCTGATCCTCACCCACCTCTGAGGTATGCAATGCAGGCATGGTAATGATTAGAGCTGGTCTGTATTCTAGTTCCCTTCCTCCAACATAGGGTTAGGTTTTATTTGCCTACACCTTCGAAATTGGGTCTGACCTTGTGAGTTGCTTTGGCCAAGGAAATGTGAATGGAGGTAACACATGACATTTCTCTGTGGTTCCCACGTTCTCTTACCCCTGCTAATTTGATGGACAACATTCTTTGATAGTTGACCTTTTTAGTCTTTAGGCTGGAGTTCTGATATAGGGAGGACTAGCTCATATTAAAAGAATGGAGTCATTATCTGCTTATCAGCACCTCTCTTATTGCCTACCGTATAGGTAGGTGATTTAGGGCCACAAGAGAAGATTCATTTCCAACCTTCACTCTAAGGATTCTAAGTTCTTTTCTAAATTCTTATATTGTATATATTATTCCAGCCCCTGTCCCCAAGTCATGTCCTTCTGTGGAGTAGTAATGTGGAAAGTACTAGCTTCTTGGGAGGTTGGTAGTCAGGCGTAAGGGCACTTGGTGGCTGGACCAGAATGGTAAGATAAAGGACTTAGTGCTGCAGATGCAGGCATATACCTATTTCTCTTTTTCTCTTTACTACTGGGATTTAAAAAAAGTCAGGCCTTAGAAGAAATATTAACAGTGACAAGATTGAAACCAGTTCCTGCTGGCTGTTTTCATCCTGACTCATCTAGTCTACAACCAGCTTCACCTAGTGGTTATGAAACAAAAATGAGATATATGCGGGTTATTTTTCTGCTTTTTTTTTTGACATTTACCACATTACACCTTAAATGACTTGCTTGGTAAAACTTGAGATTTAGTGTTTGTTTTTATGGTCCTCTTATCTCAAAACTAGCTAAAAGTGAAGATGAAACAAGTTTCCACACACCAGGTCTCTGGGAAAATCAAAACAAATCTGGAGAAGAGGTACTAATTACAAAAAGAGGTTTGTTCAGTTAGTTGACAAACCATGGTGGGTGCTGGCATGTAGGCATATCAGACTTTTTACAGGCTAGTAGCGTCTGTGCAGGCTGCCTGTTGAAGAGACATCCCAGCCTTGGAAAGATGTTCCAATAGATAGGGGAGCTGGAATCCACTGATGGCAATGAGAGTAATTTCCCTGAATGTTAAACCATCTGCTTGTCAGTGTGTGCTGGTCCCTAAGCCAAACAGTAAAGACCACAGGACCCTTAATTATCTGTACCAACTTCTCAACGGGGTTTTATTTTGGTGACTGAAATCACCTAGTTGACTAATGAAGATATCCTTGACTGAAATGAATCCTAATGATACAGTCAGGTGTGCAATTTGAGGATGTTGATATTTTTGGTTACTTTATACATCAAATGCTTATCTGAAATTTGAGGGAATCATGGTCCCTTGAATTGATAATAGTTATAGATTATTCTAATTTTATATTCTTGGCCCAAAGCACAGTCACATTAAGGTGGAATGTTACTAATTTCTCACATTCATATGCTTCTGCTGAATTCAGTTTATGTTTAAAATGGTCAGATGAGGAAAGAGAATCTTTTAAAGAGAATGCCCTTAGTCAGAATCCCAGCTTCCACCAAGCAAACAAAACAACAGTTGGAAGTTGCTGGAGTGGTTTAATGGCTAATCTTCAATAGTCTACCTGCAATAAGAAATAATTATCATGAGTAATTGTTTCCTGATTGTGTGGTACACAGTCATGCAGAAGGTGATGTTGGGGATGCATGGCCCACTATTTCAGTGCCTTTTTGTATGTCAGGGTCTGTGCAGGATGAGAAAGCCTACAGGAAACAAGCAACATAGAGTGAAGCAGGAGGCTGGATTTTCCCTCCCAGGCACTGGCTAGATAATTAGAGCCAGCAGCAGGAGGCAAATGAAAGCCTTACTGGAAAATTCTAAATAGCTAGGTGTTTGTGAGCTTTGGATACTTCTCTGAAGCCCTGAAGCAAGACTGAAATGTGAGAACAGGCATCAGCAAGTCTTTCCACCAAGCTGGTTGTATCCTTCAGCAACTCTCAAAGTTCCTAAAACCCTCAACACTGCTACAGAGAATGAGATCTGTGTGACTTCTGATTTTAAAACAGGAATATATATAATGAGTAATAACAGTTTCGATTGAAATTTTGTGATAAGAGTTATTTTGTATGTGGTCTTGTATTTCTTTAATTCTTACTCCACATGGTATTTTCTCTTAGAATTAATATATAATCATACACAATTGATACCTAGTTAATATGATTATGAAGAGTTTTAAATTGTTCTAATTTTAAAAAATGATTACTATCATTATTTTTAAAGTAGACTCCATGCCCAACATGGGGCTTGAACTTAATGACCAAGAGTCACATGCTCTACTTGACTGAGCCAGCCAGGCACTCCCAATTACGAAGAGTCTTAAATGGGGAGAAAAGCATTATATGGAATGGAGGTACTTGCCTTAGATGAGTTAATTCTCTGTTTCCCACAATTGAATGAGTCCAGCTGTGTTTGGGACTGTACAATCAGCCTAAAGTATTACTGCCCATGTAGTGGCAACAGCCCCAGTTTCACCAGGGGATTTCATAACTAACTACTCCCTTAGAGGAGTGGTTGGCAACCTTCTTCCTGCCTCCAAACTCCTGAAGGGTATAAAATACTCCTGTTAGCAGGAGGGACTTTTTGTAGCTGTGAAGTTCATTCTACTGAAAGCCTAGATATGCCATGGTCAGGTAGGGGTATGGGTGTTATCTGCAGGGCATGAGGCACATGTGGTTCTAAAATATTTACCCTCCCTCACTGAGATTGTAGCTTTAGAGAATGAATCTTGCAAAAACAACTGTTGTGCTAAATGACCTCTCAGATATTGAGCATCTTATAGGAGAAAAAGCTAAAATATGGAGGTATTAACCAGGAGGCAAGGATAATGGCAGCTTTGCTGTCATGATGCAGCTACATAGAGAAGATGATTTGACCCATTACTCTCCCTTTTTATCACTTGATTCCTTGATTGGTTTTTCTTTTATGAAAGGACTGTGATAGGTTTTGTTATTACAAAGATTTTGCAGTTCTGACTACTGTGCGTCTTTCTATTAGATGGCGCTACTGATTACAACTTGGTTTATATTTTTCTAGACATTTTTTCTCTTTTCTGGTATATGTGTATATGTATTTGTGTGTTTACACACATGTTTTTCTTATGCGCCTATTATATATATTTGTACAACACACTTATTTATAAATTTGCTTTTTTACCAAAACATGATCGTAACATTCATGTTTTATTCACTTTTTTCTTCACTTAGAAATTTTATCAAAGATTTCTTTCCTTGTCAGTACTTATATAGGCCTACTTTACTCTTTTTAAAATGACTGTTTTGTATCACCTAATAGAGGAGTTTCATAATGTATTTATTCTCTTATATATGGGTATTTTGGTTGTTTCTTTTTTGTTATAAAACAAAACATTATGTGTATGTTTGATATCTGTGTGTTGTGAGCATTTCTGTAGGATAGTTAATAAAAAGTGGAACCCATGAGTGAAAAAGATGCATTTATTTTTAATATTGAGACACATTGCTAAATTATTTTAAAAGATGGCTGTGCCAATTGGTATTTTTCTCCAACTGTGTGTGAGAGCACCCATTCCTCTACATTTTTGTCCATACTGTATTTTATCAGTCTTCAGCATTTTTTCCTGACATGGTGGGTAAAATAATTTTATTTCACTACTTTAATTATTGGCAGAGTTTAACATATTTCTGTGTTCTTGGTCATATGTACTTCATCTAAGTGAATTGTTCATTCTTTCATCCATTTTTCTAATGGACTTATATATTTCTAGTAATTTCTAGATGCTTATAATATGGCTCTTAAGCCTTTGATATATATAGCAGATATTTTTTTCCTGTGTTTTTTTGGGGGGAGGCCTTCTTCTAATTTTATTTAAGATATCTTTTTCTGTACAGAATTTGAAAATTTAATGCAGTTAAATCTCAAATTTTCTGTTTATAGCTTTTGAATTTTATATCATACTCAGGAAGTTCTTTTCTATCTTTAAAATTTTTAAAGTTTTTAATCTTTAAAGTTTTATATTTAGATAATATAAATATTTAGATTTTTAAATATTTAGATTTCTGAGCTGAAACTTGTTCTTATGATTAATTCAAGTGGAAAGGTAATTAGACTTATTAAAATATGAATAACCTATTGTCCCAATACCACTGGACACATTGTTCATCTGCTACCACTCTAAAGGATAATTCATCCTTTCCCAATGATTGAAAGGTCTGTTTAATCTTACGCTAAAATATCACATACACATGGGTCTTTTTGTGCACTTCCTATTCTGTTCTGTGATTAAAACAGTACCACACTGTTTTCATTACTTTAATGTGTGTCTTTTTAGCTGCAAGGTGAATCCTCACCCCCCCCCCCCCCGCAAATATTTCTGGCTGTTTATATTTACTATTCCAGAGGCTATTCATTGTAGAATGTGGCAGTGATAATGTCAGAGGCAGTTTCCTTGAGACTACATACAATTGAAGTGTGAAGGCAAGACCCTTTGTGACACAGATGGAGAGAATGATTTGTCTCAGCTAAAATGAGAAGTCATTCTTTTCTGTCTCCCATGTCTGGCCTGCTTTGGCTCATGGTAAGTACTCAATAAATATTTATTGAGTGAATGGCTAGGGCAAAATGATTTGAATGTACTAGCCTCCTATTTCCAGCCTTTTATTTGCCCTATTGAACCCCATTGTCTCAGAACATACTATGATAATAGTTCTGGGAAAACATGAATGTTCTGTTCTTGCAACATTGCAAGGAGATGCTGTAATTGTAGGCGGTACCCCTTGGAGGCCTTTCTGACATGCAGAAACCTGAAAGCAAAAATCAAAGAAACCATTGCTTCCTGTAATTATTTTTGTAGCAGTGTTGCTTAGTGTGAGACATGTGCACCTCTCTTGTCTTTCCCTGCACAAGGGCACTCCCCGTGTCTGGTGGGTATAGATCAATTCTCCATGCCAAGATTTGTGTCAATGAATGTGCAGAAATCACTACTTTTATAACAGTCTAGACTTGTGTAAGGATCATGCTGCCTTCTCCTTGATCTCAGATAGGGTCTTTAGTTCTGGGTATATGTGGATCTCTGTGCTTCACAGACGCTAATTTTATTTTTTTCTATATTAGAAATACCACTTTAATTCCGTATTAGGGTTAATGAAGGACCTCTTCCTACATTCCTGCATACCTTTTTTGATTAGACTATCATACTCCTCCCCTCCCCAGCCTTTAAAAAACACCACCAAAAGGCAACCAAACATACCCTGATAAGCTTGTTCTTTTTGGGGTGGGGCACAAATTCAAATGTAGTCAGAGGCCAAACAGAAAGTGAAAGTAAGAGAAACATGTTAGTAAGAAGAGGGGCTTGGGATTAGACTGGAGAGGTCATTCAGAATCTTAGTTTTAAGGCCATGCAGGCCAAACAAAATATATTTTGTGGCCGAATCTGGCCTTACTAAAGATTTACTCTCTCTGTTGAATCTACAGGGCCCTGGATATTTTCAAGGGGGACCTCTTGGGGATCTTTGAAATCATATATGCCACCATGGCATATAATTTCCCTCATAAAATGCCACAGAGTATGTGAAAATTTTAAGTGGCCTCTTCAACAATAAGTGAAAATGGGGTAGTGAATATAACAAAGTTGACTACAGTCAACACAGTCACACAGTCGCACAATTTGAATTAGTGTCTCTGTAAAAGTGTAAATTACTACATTTAAGAAACCTGTGGATGGCTTGCAAATAGTCAAAACTGTTACTAATAAATTTTTCACATGCCAGGGTTGTACTGGCTTCCTGTTTTGGCTCTACCACAGGATCTTTGCATGCCCTGTTTCCATGGAATGGACTGTTCTCTCCACCACTGCCCCAACCCTTCCTTCCTCTCTTCATTTATTAACTCTAACTTAGTTTTTCTGTCTCAGCTCACTTCTGACATCTTCAGAGAAGCCTTCCCTGATCCATTCATTCATGGTGCTTATGCTTCAAGAAAATGATTATTTGATTAAGGTCTGTCTTTGTCATTAGACTGGCACAGGTGTGCTCACCATTTCCTCCTCAGCATAGTGCCTAATACATCATAGTATTTCCCCATTGGTCCTGTTGTGGAATGAATGAATGAATGTTTTGAACACACGACATAAAATTAACCATTTTAAAGTGAGCAATACAGTGTATATATTTTAGTATATGTACAGTGTTAGTGCAAGTACCACTTCTATTTTCAACACATTTTCATCTCCCCAAAAGGAAACCCTGTGCTCATTAAACAGTTATTTCCTATTTCCCTTTTCCCCGAGCCCCTGGTGACCACCAAACTGCATTCGGTCTCTATGGATTTACCTATTCGAGATATTTCATACAAATGAAATTATACAATAAGTGGCCTTTTGTGTCTGGTTTCATTCATTTAGCATAATGTTTTTGAGGTTCATTCACACTGTAGTCTATCAGTATTTCAATCCTTTTTATGACTAATATTCCATTGTATGTATGTGCCTTAGTTTATCATTCATCCATTGACGGGCATTTGAGCTGTATTCACTTTTTAGCTATTGTGATTAGTGCTGTTGTGAATGTGTATGTGCGTGTATTTGAGTACCTGTTTTTAATTCTATGACCATTTTATGTTAGGCTTATTGAGGCACCACCAGACTGCCACAGCAGCTACCCATTTCACATTCTCACCAGGAAAATAAAAGGGTTCCCATTTCTCTGCATCCACATCCAGCATGGAACCAATGCAGGGCTTGATCTTACAACCCTGAAATGATGACCTGAGCCAAAATCCAGAGGCTCATGCTTAACCAACTGAGCCACTCAGGCATCCTGTTATTTTCCCCTTTAGAAAAAATTATAGCCATTCGAATATGAAGTGAAGTGGTACCTAATTGTGATTTTGATTTGTATTTCTTGAATGATTAGTGATGTTGAATGTATTTTCTTTGGGGAAGTGTCTATTAAAGTCCTTAGCCATTTTTTTTACAAGTTAACTTTTTGTTGTTGAGTTGTAAGAGTTTTATATGTAAGTATACATATATATGTACATATTTACATATATATATATTCTGAATACTAAACTCTTATCAGATTCACAGTTTACAAATATTTTCTCCTGTTTTGTGTATTGTCTTTTTAATATCTTGATGGTGTCCTTTGAAGCACAATTAAATCTATTTTTTCTTTTGTTGTTGGTGTAAATAGTCCCATATTTAAAAATCTATTGCCAAATCCAAGGTCATGAAGATTTACTCTTATGTTTCCTTCTAAGAGTTCTATGGTTTTAGTTCTCCTATTTAGCTTGTTCATCCACTTGAGTTGGTTATTGTATATGGTTTGAGGTACAGGTCCACCTTCATTCTTTGGCATGTGGCTATCCTGTCGTTCCAGCATCCAACAGGAGGAACTGTTCTTTACCCTACTGAATAGTGTTGGCACCCTTGTTGAAAATCAGTCAGCCATGGACATATGGGTTTATTTCTGGATTCTCAGTTCTATCCCATGTATCTATTTGTCCTTAGGCTAGTACCACACTATTTTGATCACCATTGCTTTGTACTAAGTTTTGAAGTCTGGAAGTGTTCATCTTCTAATAGGTTCTTATTCTTATTTTTCAATATTGATTTGGAATAGGATAGTTTTTCCCTTGCAGCTGAGCCTGTCATATTTCCTCGCACATCCTCTTCTCCATCCTTTTCACCACTAAGCCATGTGTTCTAATATGCATATTTCTTTAAGTATTCATCTTTTTTCATAGTCACAAAAATTTTTCCAGGGAGAAGTTAAGGTTTGCTGTGGTTTTATAATGTGAACACATCTAAGCCTATATAGAATAGGATGAAATGATGCCAGGGGGTCAAAATCTGGCACAGCATCTTTCTGTGACCCATATAGCGGGACTCCATGCAGCATTTTGTAATGGTCCATCTACTTATCAGTGAATGATCGGTAAGTAATTGGAACATAAAGAAGGCACTCCTAATATTTAGTACAACTCCTGGCCTTCAATAAAAACTTACTATGCATACTTAGTATGTTACTAAATAAAGAACCCACACCAGGCCAGTTTTTAAATTGTGATATATGTTTGATCAAACCCAATGGGCAAATGCCATTAAAGCAAATCCTGCATGGAAGGCTGGTGGTAAAAAGTGGAGATGTTTATTTTGCAGTTAGCTAAGGATATGGGAGACTTTTCTGAATATTTTACTCAGCAGCTCCATATACTCCATGCAGACCACTGTGCTAACCAGCTTCACTGGAGGTTAAAGGCCTATTGATATCCCTTCCATCCTTTAGGACAACTATGCCTACCTGTGGTTTGGAGGGCATGTTTATCTACAATTATTGTCTAAGTTTTAGGAGCACTTAAAGCTGGTGAGTTCCCCAGTGCCTTATATGGAGTGGAGAGTTCATACCCACATATCTACAGTTGCATATAAGTTACACATAGAGGAGCTGTCCGTTTTTCATTTGTGGTGTAACTATGTTGTTTATTTTTTAAACCACTATGGAATTGCAGGACTTAGACAACGGGATATCTGTTTTAGAGAAGAGTAATAAATATGTTAGCATTGTTCCCTCCACTACTTGGCAGTAATTGGCATTCTTGCTTTCCAAATTTTTAGTTTTTTGATTATAATAGAAACAAAATACTGCAGAATATTTTGTTAATTAAAAATAAAATCTTTTATTGTACTTCTGCATCCTTGATGCCTAGTCTGGGCTGCCTCTCTTACTTTGATATGCTATTTCAATAAGAGGAATGATTGGATGAAATACTGCAGGCACATTGCATTTAGCCTGAAGGATGACTATTAGCAAGTGAAAATGTATTTGTCTTTACCGTCCTTCCATCTTATTGATGAGTTTTTAGCAATCTAGATATATCTTTCCTATCCAAGTGAAGCTGGAAACAAAAGAATAAATGGTTCTTGGCCAGGCCCTAAAAAATAAAATGCCACACCTGCCAGTTAGGCCTGTAACCTGCATTCACTCCATAATATCAAGAAAAAGGTCAAATGTGGGCCAGTAGTTCCAAAACAGGGTTTGTTTTGTTTTTGTTTTAATCACTTTCTTATTTACTTTTGTGAGTAGGAGGCTAAGGTATAATTCAGTTAGGAGATACTCTTGAGTGGATTAAGGAAGACTTAAAAGATCTCCTGTACCCTGAGGAGTGTATGAGAATTCTTACCTCTTGGTTCTCTGATACCCAGGTTTGTTTGAAGATGTCTGACTCATTGAATAAGCTCTGTCTAAAGATATACCTGTGGTCTTCATATATTTAAAAGGCACACCCCCTTGCATTGACAATGGGAATGAACTCATAGTTAACACTCATGCTGTACCACCAGTGTGCCCTAACCTACCCTTTTGAAATGTCTTGAAGTTGTAGGGACACAATTGCAGGTGTAGTATGTGTGGGATCGCATAAACAACCCAGAGTCTGGGCTAGTCTGAGTCAAAGTGGGAAGTAGGTTGAATCTGTCTTTGCAGCTCAGCTTTGCCATTCTTTCCTGAGACCTGCCCTACTTGTGACTGTCCCCCACACTCCTCTTACAGCTCCTACCTTTGTGCTTCAGTGCCCCACTGAGACCCTTCTCACGGAACCACACCCAGTGCATGGGGCCTTTCTTGACCTCTCCTCTTTTGTATGTACCTGTTCATGTGTCCTACACTCTGGTTGACTAGTCCTTGATAAGAGGATGATAGGTTCAGTAATAGGTTCTAGTGGCCTGTGAGATAATATTTCAGGGGACCACAGAACCTTGTGACTGGATGAAGGCTCAGCATTGCACTGTGGGTGGGAGACTTCTTTTGAAGTTGACCCACTAGGGTTGCTCACCCTGACACTTAACATCCATAAGCTAGTTGTGTCACCTCTGAACTTCACTTTCTTCTTCTCTAAAGTGAGGGTTATGACTGTTCCTTCTGAGAAGAAGTGGTCTGGATTATAGGAGATATTTAGATAATGCATGGGGCATAGTGGCAAGCATATAGTATTCAGTAAGTAAATGAGAGTTCCTTTATTAAAAAAAAATGGTGGAGTGGAATATAGAAATTATCCAATCTCTTGGAGAGACATATCAGCTGTAACCCAGTAAAGTGATTCCAGATGTAGAGGGAGAAATGTGCAGCTGAGCCCTTTGATTCAGAGCTGTGGGCTGCATTTGTCCTCAGGGCCAGCCTCGGTTCAAGTGTGATTTTGCTTCTGTATGATCCAGTGATAGCATCTTTAGACCTGAAGAACCAAAATGTTGCTGAAAGGGACCTACTTCCCACAGATATGCAGCCAGCCACCTGGACATCAGATTTGTTTTTAATATTAGCAACCGTGATCTTTTAAAAATAACTTTGAGGATATACTAAATCCATCTTGTATGGTTTCCTCCTCTCCTGACAGGGCCTCTCTTTTCCCTACACACCCACCTCTTGGCCACCCTCTCATCCTGGCAGCTGCAGAGAAGATTTCTCTCCAGCTGTCTATCAGGTCTTCAAAAGCCAGCCAGAATGTAATTGTAATCTATTTTTCCACCCCTCAATAGTAGTGGGTAAAAAACACACACACACACATTGCTCAAAATTGCAAGGAGACAGGAGCCAGAGCTGCCTCGTGACTCACACAGAGCCCTGCATGGATAATTACTGCCATTCATTACTGGCCCAGGAAAGAAAACAACGGTCCAAGTGGGTTTTAGTGAATCAGAAGCCTGATGGATAAGGGGGAAAAGGGGCTTGTGCTCCCTCCCTACTGATATCCCCTTATCCAATGCATACTCATATGCCATTCTCAGAAAAAATAACATCCTGCTGGCTATTCCCCTCCCAATTCACATCTTTTATTATGCTTATTATTATGTGCAGTTTAGAATTGGTATTGTGGCCAGATTTTGCCAAGCACTTCTCTCTAGAAGGCCTCAATAACCTTGAGCCAGGACCCGACTTGCCCATTTTCCTGGATGAGGGGTAAATGGGTTCTATTTCATTAATTAATTCAACCAACAGTTATCATGAATTCACTACACAGTGCTAGATTCAATAGGAAATGAAGTTGCATTTCTCCTGTGAAGTGTTCTCCCCACCCCGCCCCCCCCACCCCCACCCCGCCAACCTGCCTAGTAACATTTCTTGCAGACAGGCTATGATGCCATTTACTGGCTCCTGGTCAGTGCATTCTCTCCCTTCCCTAAATTCCTTCAGTTGTGCTGTTCTGTCTTGTATTCTTTCATTGGATCTTTAACTTAACAAGGACAGAGAATATAGCTAAGAAAAGAGAGAAATAAATATACAAAAATACATCAACATCAGCTCTGAGCACAGAATTTTATATATTGTTATGTATTGTTTGTAGGCCCTCAAGCAGTATTGAATGAATGAATGTTCACATAAGGAACAATGTATTTTAAGCTAAATGTCTTGGGATGGCTATGGGGAGAGGCAAGTTCTAACAGAAGAGTAAGATTTCAGTCAATTCATAGAGATAGGAAATCCTTCTAGAATGGGAAGTGCAAGGGGGCACCTGGCTCACTCACTTTGGAAGAACATGAAACTTTTGATCTCAGGGTCATGAGTTTGAGCCCCATGTTGGGTGTAGAGATTAGATAGATAGATAGATAGATAGATAGATAGATAGATAGATAGATAGATAGATAGATGGGTGTAGAGATTAGATAGATAGATAGATAGACAGACAGACAGATAGATAGACAGACAAAGAATGGGAAGTGTTGGGCAGTCCAGGTGGCTCAGCGGTTTAGTGCTGCTCTCAGCCCGGGGTGTGATCCTGGAGACCCGGGATCAAGTCCCATGTCGGGCTCCCTGCATGGAGCCTGCTTCTCCCTCTGCCTGTGTCTCTGCCTGTATGTGTGTGTGTGTGTGTGTGTGTGTGTGTGTGTGTGTGTGTATGTCTCATGAATAAATAAATAAAATCTTAAAAAAAAAAAAAGAATGGGAAGTGTTGAAAGAAAAGCATGTCCTGCTGGAAGTAAATCTCTGGAAATAGAATGTGTAATAGAATGTGTAAGGCTGCGTTAGTCAACATTATTCAGTTTTGTCTCCAGTTAGACTCCTCAAGGGTGGTACACTGATATCCATGTCTTTCCTTTAGCATTAGCCATTTCTTATAGGAACTCATTAACTGTGTGGAATTTGTATTAGGTGGCTAAGGCCTTGAGTGATACTTTTAGTACAGTCAAATTTTGCCACAGATCATATACATCTTGTTGTTGTCCCTGTTTTATTGTTATTTTTGGTACTCAAGATTCATAAACTGCGCATAATTCCTCATCTGTTCTGCTTTTGAAAAGACTGAAGTTTCAGGAATTAGAAGCAGCATTTAACTTAACGATTCCTGGGAGTCTGCTTTATTTGTAGGCAGAATCACTATTAATTGTCATTGAATTTTTAGGTGAAATAATTTGCTAAGTATTCCATACTGAGAACTCCAAGCGTTACAACCTTCATAACTCTAAACATACATGCACATGTTTATATATACATACATATATTCATGTGTGTGTGGGTATAAATGATGAGGTAGGTTGGATTTAAAGTTAATTATTTGAGTTCTTTTAGGTGTGCCAATCCACTGAACTCTTTCCTGGTTGCTCCTAAACCAAATTATTCCCAGGAAAATCAAATGAAATTCTTCAAATGATCTCTAAGTGGATCATTTACTCTTCCAAAGAGCTTTTATGTTGTTGTTCTCAAGAACAATCTTCTCTAACCGCATCTTCTGAATACTCATAGAATATCTATTCTGAAATCTGAAAAGATTTATCTTGTATACTCACATGTGCCTGGGCAGGAAATTATCTTAGAAAATTGTGTTTCAATTTATAATAACTTGTAGAGTATACCATACTACCTCTCTTGGCAGCTTATTGCCATTCCTAATAATCTAGATAGTCAGCAGATATTTCCTGATGTGCAGTCCACATCTCTCCTGCTGCTTTGGCTTGTTCTATTTGATTGTTGTGATACTGATGTTATCCTATTCATGGTCCTTTTCTCAAGGCTGGGCAATCACAGCATTTATAACTGAGTCAATAGTTATGGTCGCATTCCAGTTTCCTTAAGTGCCTCCATCTTGAGCAGCCCTCTGAGTCCCAATTTTTGTAATGTGGCTGAGGAGCTGTGAGAATGCCATCTGTTTGCAAGAATAGGGCCATACACTTGACTCTGAAGATGGCACTCCTCATCCAAATCAAGATTTGATACTTAAGGAAGCTTGCTTGCACAGCTAGGTTGACCCTCACTTTGTAGGGAGATGTGGCCATTTGAGAGTAATTGAATGTAAGATGAGCCTGGCATGGCATTTATACAGCATTTTTGTTTATGGAGTATAATTGCTATACTCAGCTTCGTATAAAGCATGGGAGTAATAGGATCAAATTAAGAAAAGCTACTTATCTGGAATAGCAGGGAAGTTCCCTAATGAAGAGATCTGATAGACCATGGAATAGTCTTCCCCAGGAAGGCTGGTCTCATTGAGATGTGGTTACTTACCATGGAACTAAATCGTCCCCCACTGGATGCGTCTCAGGCCCTTTTCATTTTGGTTTGTGACTTTAATTGGAAAAGTCTCACATCTGTTGTTGACTACCAAATGCTATGCTTTCAAGTTCTAGTTGTGGCACAATCACCTAATGAGCTTTTAAAATGTGAGTTCTTGGGCCCCATTCCCAGAGATTCTGTTTTATCAGGTCTGTGAATTATCTTAGGATTTTCATATTTACCACATTTTCTGAATGATTCTGATGTACGTGTGTTATCTACTCCATTTTGAAAACCCATGAGTTAGGGCCACTTTGGGAGGACTCCCAATCTTCTAGTAAGTACATCTGTGCATTTTGATTAGTTCCTTTTTCCTTATTCTAATAGTCTACTTTGTCCCACCACCAGGGTCCCTTTTTACTTACAGAGGGGGATCGTGTTTGGTGGAAGAAATGCTTGGTGAAAGGCTAGAGATTGCTCAGAGATGTTTCCTGCTCCAAAGAGCCCCCAGCCTCAATCTGATCTTCCCTGCCTTTACTGTGAGGCAGCCGGGTATAGGGCACTCTTTCCCAAAGTTCTGTGGCATATTAACAGTTATTAGAAAAGGGTTAGTGTGGGTTGGAGTCTGATGACAGCTAGCACCTATAAGCATGAGAGGTCCAGGCCTTCCAGAGAATGGGCTAGAAAAATCTGTGTCATGTCCTAAAGTTCTCACTAAGTGGGCAGAGCATTAGCCTAGTGATGTAACTATGGTGTAATTTTAGAGAAACCCAATTATACCAGTGGAACAAACATAGTGGAACTGGAACTTGGGAAGAATAATTAAAGGGATCACCTACGTGGGGCTTATTCCTCTTACACCAGATTTCAGACGTGCAATGTAAAACTAATTTCAGACCATATCGGCTATTCATGACCAAACTCCTATATCAGCAGTAGTTATAATAGCAAAGAGTTATTGGGTGCTTACTTAATGGCAGGCTGTGTTCTAATCATTTTATATGTAATATATCAATTCTCAAACTGCTCTACAGGGTAGGAGCTGTTAGTATATCCATTTTATAGATGAGAAATTCAAGATAGAGAAGAGCCAAGTAATAATGCCTAAGGTTACACAGCTAGTAAATGGTGGTGAATAGACTTGAATTCATGAAGCTTGACTCCAGAGCTATGCTCTTTTCTACTATGCTAGACTGCTTCTATTCCACCACAATGATGGTAAAAAATATAATAATTAAAATGACAGTCACTTGAACTCAGCAGATTTAATATGGTAAAAGAAAGAATTAACAGACCTGAAAATAGGTCAGTAGAAATTAACCAGTCTGAAGAACACAGAAGGAAAAAAATCAAGGAAAAGTGAAAAGACCTGCAGAGAACTGTGGAATACCATCATAATTTCAACAGACACGTAAAGGGAGTCCAGGAAGGAGGAAAGAGAGATAAGTGTTCAGAAAAAGCATTTAAGAAATAATGGGTGAAAACATCTCAAGTTTGGTGAAAAACATTAGTCCACATAAAACAAAAGCTCACTAAACCCAGAGTAAGGTAAATACCTATACACATCATAGTCTGTTAAAGAGGAAGACAAAATCTTGAAATCAGCAGGGGAAAAAACAACTGACAGTGGACAGAGGAATATCAATATGATTTATGGCTAACTTATCACCTGAAAATGGTAATCAGAGGGTAGTGGAATGACATATTCACAGTCCTAGAAGAAATTATCAACCAATAATTTTATATCTAGCAAACCTACCCCTCAAAAATGAAGGCAAAATAAAAGCAATCCTAGATAAAGACTGAGATAATTTGTTATTAGCTAACTTGCTTTTGTAAGAAATACTAAAGATTGTCCTTCAGGCTGAAAGGAAGTAACAGATGGTAACTGAAATCCACAACAAGAAATAAAGAAGTAAAGAAATGGTAAACATGTAAGTTAATGTGAAAGACTTCCTAAATACATTTTTCTTATTTTCTCTCAACATCTTTAAAAGAGAGAAGATTTTGGGCAGCCTGGGTGCCCAGCGGTTTAGTGCCACCTTCAGCCCAGGGCATGATCCTGGAGACCTGGGATTGAGTCCCACGTCGGGCTCCCTGCGTGGAGCCTGCTTCTCCCTCTGCCTGTGTCTCTGCCTCTGTCTCTCTCTCTTTCTCTCTGTCTCTCTCTCTTTCTCTCTGTCTCTCATGAATAAATAAATAAAATTGAAAATAAAAAAATAAAAGAAGATTTTAATGAAGCAATAATTACAGCATTGTGTTCTTAATATTAGGCAATATTGAATCCAGGACCCAAACATTAAATTAGTCTAAGAAGTGCACCTTTTAATAAATGCTATTTGTTTAATGAACATATAAGAAGTATATTTATGGCATCGTACTTATAAAATAGAAACTACAAACTACATAAATTACAACAAGATATATGTGACCACAGAAGTTATTTATTGAACTTCTTTCAATCTATGACAGATATAATAAGTAAAAAAACAATGGTATAAGTTTTTGTGAAAGTTTCACAGGCACTTTTAAAGAGTATTCTCTCTTCATAAGGGGCAAGGTTTGATCTATATATTTTTATATAATTGTATAGTAATACATATTTATATTACATATGTAAATGTACTATACATGTGTATGCTCATTTAAAGATATATATTTATTTTTATCTGTAAAAATAATCTAAGAGGAAGTTGAAGAATATATAGAACATATTAATTATCAGAATACTATATATCAGAATTAAGGAGAAATAGTTAAAGCAGGGATTAGAGGCAAATTCATAGCCCTAGATACTTATATTAATAATCAAGAAACAATGAAAGTAAATAAATTAGGCTTCCCATCCAAGGAATGAAGAAAAAAAAATTAAGCCTAAGTAAAAGCAAGTGTTTAATAAACAGAAGTGGAAGTTAATGAAGAAAATATAGCAGTTATTTAATAAAATATAAATGAAAGTTAATGAAGTAAAATATTGGAAGCAGTAGAACTAATATGTAAATCTTGAGCTCTTGGGGGGAGTAAAAATAACAAAATAGATGACTTGTTAACTAATATAATCATGAAAAAAGGTTTAAACATGGATAGTTTTAAAAAGAAGTAACCACAGACACAGAAGAAATCAAAAGAATCATGAGAAGTACCTTTTTTCATTTCCTTGCAAATAAACTTGACTCCTGAACAAAGTACATTATTTTTGTAGGGACATATAATTTAGTCAAAGAAAGGACACAAGGCAAAAGAATGCAGCATTATCCACTAGTCACTCAACAACTAGGATGAAATGAGAGAGATTATAGACTTACCTCAGGCAGGGTCTGAGACCTTAAGAGAGGACAAATGGGCATTGTGTTTACTCAGTAAGTTTCTGATGATATGATGTATTTATTCCTCTTCATTTTTATTAATATGCAATCATCATATCCCATTTGCTGAATATGCTGTATAAATATACTTGCTGGCGGGATCCCTGGGTGGCGCAGCGGTTTGGGGCCTGCCTTTGGCCCAGGGCGCGATCCTGGAGACCCGGGATCGAATCCCACATCGGGCTCCCGGTGCATGGAGCCTGCTTCTCCCTCTGCCTATGTCTCTGCCTCTCTCTCTCTCTGTGACTATCATAAATAAATAAAAATTTTAAAAAAAATAAATAAATATACTTGCTGGCACTGTGTGTTCCTGCTAGGAGAGTAGCAGTACTATGATAATATCATATAGCCCCTCACCCACATGCACCCCAGGAGGGAACAACAGATTGATTTTTAAAAAGGAATCTGTGAAATAAATACAAATTCACTCATCAGTTGTGTCTCCAGCATCCTTCTCCCATATTTCTGTTCCTTCAAAGGTTGCTAGGCAACCCAGTAGAAAAATAGCCAAAGCCCTTGTAAAGAGAAGACATGCTTACAATGTCAGAAAAATAAATGTGGGCTTGCTCACATGGGGTTGCTCACAAACTGCCAAGACTTGAGACATAATTCATTCAGTAACAATGATTGTAATTGATCTTAAGGATGGTGAAAACAATTGACCATAATCTACCCAGAAGAGACATGACTCAAACCACCCAAGTGTGAGAGGGGGTGCTGCTCTGGTGGTACCTTTTGCTCTTGAAAGGGGATGAATATCCGTTGGTTCCTGCTGGGGCCAGTCTCTGCCTAAGTCTGTGTGATTCCATTCTGCAGTTAGCAACAGTCTCTATAAAACCTCTTTAAAGCTCACAATTGTTAACACTCAGACATCCTTAGGAACTGCTGCTTCATCTCCCCTCGCGTTTAGTACATCTACTTGATTTTAAGTGGAGCCTGCTTCTGTGGGCGTTGGTATGCATATTGTCTCTGGGGGCCCAGGCTCAGATTGCTCTAAGAAACTACACAGCCTTCCTACCTGGTGTGTGTGCCAGGGTCTGCTCACAGTGACAGGTGTTGATACTCAGCTGTTAATTTCCCCCATTAGAAACAATGTGGTAGGATCTGATGATACAATCTGTTCATCTGAGGTCTGCCCTGGTTTTTCCTATCTAGAATATATTGCTAACTTTATTGAAACAATAAAAGAAGGAATAGATTTGCAATCTACCCTTTAAATGGTTTTGCTTTGCTAGGAAAAAAAGTCCATAGCAGTCAATTTCTTTTTGTCTATTATAAATTTATTAACAGTGTTGTAATTAGGTGCATGGCTTTGCCTTAGAGGACAAATGGTGCTTCTTGAACTGTGACATTAGTCTGATTGTGGTAAAATGACCCATTTGGTTTTACCAGCTGTGACTTTGGAGGGAGCTGAATGACAGAGGATACATAAAACTCAACAGATGAAAATCTTCTCAGCTCATACTCCTAATTACTGATCCTTCTGCATCTCAAACAAAATATTCTTTGGATTGGTTTGCTAATGTCTTGGTGATCTGAAGAGTACTATGCTTGAATTGACTTATCAAATTGGGCCCATATTCCCCCATTAATATGACGTAAATTGCTCTGGCTGACTCTAAAGATGTTGTGTTGTCAACTGAGAGAAATTCCCAAGTGGGGAAGCAGAACGACGCAGTGATTGCAGTTGTGCGCTCTGGGATCAGGCTGCCTGCATTGCAAACCTTCTAACTTCTCCAAAACCCTTGGTTTCTTTATTTCTGAAACAGGGAATTGTGTAACATGCCTCACAGAGTATATGTGAGGGTTAAATGAGTAAATTCTTAGCACAGTGCTTATACATAATAAGCTCTCAAGAATTAAGGATAAAGAGCCCAGATATAATATTAGACTCTGCAGAAAAATGGTCCAGCTGAAGAAAAGCCATGGGTTCCTGACTGGGCTTGAGAGAATAGGGAGAAGAACCGTTATCAGCTCCTTTGAGCCAGCTCACTATCTCGCACTTGTAACTATGTTGGTAGGAAAGGGGGGCCCAGAAGAAAAGGAAATTCTCCTCTGTGGCCATTATCCTGGCAAAAGAGTTTTGAACCACACTTTCATTAATTCTTTTCTTTTCTCGTCTAAGAGAAATCTTAGAGGCAGAGAGACAGGAAAGCATAAGATGAAGTGTCATATTACTTGACTCTTCAATTTTCAGCTCACACAAAGTTGAAACCATAGAAATGGAAAATCACAGATTAAGTCTGTTTGTGGTCCTGTACCCTCACTGATTTTTGTCTTGGATACCCTTTTCTAAGTTTTTATTCTTGTCTTGCCATTTATCCCAAGTAAAGCTTTGGCCAATACAAGTTTACAATAAGATGCTTTCCAGAACATTCCCATTTCAATAAGGAACTTCTGGGATAGAAAACAGTGAGTCTTAATAAGGAAATTTCATGCATCGTGCAAAACAGATTTTTTTAAAGATTTTATTGATTCATGACAGACACACAGACAGAGGCAGAGGCAGGCTCCATGCAAGGAGCCCAATGTGGGACTCGATCCCGGGGCTCCAGGATCACATCACGCCCTAGGCCAAAGGCAGGCACTAAACCACTGAGCCACCCAGGGATCTCCCAAAACAGATGTTTTCAGTGGGGGAGGAAGAGGTTTCCATTATTTCTTCTTTACCTCTGAAATATATCTAGCAAGTGCACCTAAGGTCAGAGCATACTGAACTCATTCAGTTGATGATGGCTGGAAGTAGCCGATTGCAAGTCTGAAATAGAAATTTCCTTAAATAATTTAGTTTTATCTAAAAATAAAACAGACTATTGTAACCCTCCAGCATCTGTGTTTTCATTCATTTCCTTCCTGTACCAGATATCAATTTATTGCTTTTTAGCTCTGACTCTACCCTTCCTTGCCCTGCTTTGTGATACTGGAGTAGCCTCCCTAAACATTCCTCCTTTGCCATATGGGAGATGTTAGACTTTGTCAGTAGAGGGCACTGGAAGGCCACTGCAAGAGGAAAGGGTCCTCTTCCCAGTTTTGGTGTACTTTTTTCTTGCAACTGTGGCTTTTGCCTCCCAGTGGCATTTGGGACCCAGTGGTGCTCACCCTACAGCAAGTTTTACCAATACTCATTGAGCAGCTTCCCACTTAAGAGTCAAAGGCATCCTGGCAGGTGGTTTCCTGTTTGGCAGCCAGGCTTTTCTCACCTCAGAGAATTTCACCATCCCTGGGCCAGAGTCACATCCTTTCCAGTGAGGTATGAACCTAGGCCTTGGTTTTGGGTCAGGGGCTCTTCTAAATTAGTTTCTTCCTTGGATATTCTGTGTCAGCTAGAGGTAGTAGCTCTTTTCCAGTATTGCTCTTCTTGTGCTTATTAGAGTTCTTTACTTCTCAGTATCTAATCCTGTATTATAAGTAATTATTTATATTACATTTTCCCCATTCTAGTTAATAGTGTTTTTTCTGCCTTCTGATTGAACCCAAATTGACAGATCTTTAGAGGATCAGGTGTGATGTATAGAGATGATGAGTTTGGGGAGGCATGTCCCAGCACTTTCCCTTCTCCCTTCTCTTGGGAGTTAGACTGCTCTGGGTGATTGTTCTCAGGCAGCAGTCAGCTCAGTGGCCAAGGCTCTGCCCCTGAGTGAAGACCTATGGTGGCCCAGCCCTGGGCCCAAGGCCTGCCAGGTAAGTTTGTCCAGCTCTGTCTTTCAGTTTTAACTTTTTAAAAAGATTATTTATTTGAGAGTAAGAGAGCATGAGCAGGGCAGGTGAGTAGAGGGAGGAGCAGACTCCCTGTTGAGCAGGGAGCCTGACATGGGGCTCTCTATCCTAAGACCCCGGGATCATGACCTGTCTCTTTAGTTTTGCCTATTCCCTGGCCCACTGCCTCATCATGGTGATTTTTCATACCAATGTATAAAGCTGTTTTTTCTTAAGATGCCATCCTAATTGCGGCATGGTTCTGTATCTCCAGAATGCTTAGACATACTATAATACTCACCTTCAATGAGCGGGACCCGCAGAACACACATAAACAGTCCCAGAATTTGGTGATAGGAAAACATTTAGAAAATTACCTGATCTGTTTGAAACACATCTCTTTACAATCATGAATGACAGATTATGCATTTAAAACTGTGGGAGAAAAAAAAAAAAAAACTGTGGGAGAAAAATAGACTTGCGGCTTCTACTCTGTGCATGAAGGACCACTGAGGAAAAGGATCATTAGCCAGCCCTTGGGTAAGGTCTACTTCCCTGATACATTGGACACTAGCAGTTGATGGCATTGCTGAGTTCTTGTTGAAGGAAATTGAAGAACCAGGTGTCAGCAAATGATCACATTGGCTCAGACCGTGAGCCACATACCACTTGTCCCCTCCATCATCTCTGTTGACATGGCATATTTTATTGTCCTTGACTTTCTCCTGCACTCTGCATGCATGGTTGAGTTGCTTGTGTGTCATGTGTGTTTGCATAAGGAGAGTACAGTGGAGAGAAAGGTACTCCAGTGTGTTTTAGAGAGAATGAAGAAAAATGCAACTTCTACGAACATTTGAAATGTTGGTGTAGTGGCCAAAGATTAATAAAGCTCTATAACACATCCTAATCTCCAACATAGGCCTGGGGTAATAGCCTCTGACATGGGGAACATAATGTAATCTTGAGATTCTGAGATGACCTTTGAACAGATTCTTACAGGGCTAAAAAGCCAGAGGAAGTGAGTATATTGCCACTTACTGGTGGGAAATGGTTAAGAATGGGTTTGTTATGAGCCCTGTAATTTGATATGGTAACTTTCTATTTTAAGAATTACAGCTTAACATTGCAAATAGTGTTATTTTAGAGATAGGGTCAAATTAGGTCATTAAGAATCAGAATCAGGAGCACCTGGATGGCTCTGTCACGTAAGCATCCAACTCTTGATTTTGGCTCAGGTCATGATCTCAGGATCATGAAATTGAGCTCCTCCTTGGGTTCTGTCCTGGATGTGGAGTTGCTTAAGATTCTCTCTCTCCCACTGCCCCACGCCCCACCCCAAATTGTGCACTCTCTTAAAAAAAATACTAGCATAAAAACACTCAAGTTTAGCCATTTCTTCAGGTCTGTATTTCCTTATAAAGGTTCCCATGTCATGTAAAATGTCTATTAAGTGAATTTGTATGCTTTTTTCTTATTGCTCTGTCATTTGTTACAGAGGTCCTAGTGGGGAACTTAAAGGGTAAAGGAAAAAGTACTTTTGTTCTATGTACACCTCCTTCCAGACACCTCCTTGTCTGGTGTTCTCCTTGCAGACCTTTTCTTCTCCTTTTTCCCTGCTTCAAACGATTGACTCTGATTGGGAAATGCCTTTATGGTCAATTAAGCACTTAGCATGGATGTCTTTTCCAACCTGGAACTGTCTTTCACATTTATGGAGAGTGCAGTGTATAGCATTGTGATTCCAATTTCTGTGTCATTTTCATATCATCTATTTTCTGACTTTAAAGGAATATCTTCAACTATTTAATTTTTTTCAAATGATTCTTCTTTAGCAGATTTATATTATATGTATATTTTGAATAAATCTTGGTCTATGCCCCATATGTTAAGGTAATTACCCAGAGATACTCACTGTTCAAACCAGGTAGCAGATTCTTGTAAGTGGCAGAAGGGAATCCAGCAACAGGGTTCAAAGCTTGGTACTGGTGGAATTAAAACAGTTCAGATTTCCCATTCACAGTGTATGCTATGGAGTGGTGATTTAGGGGCACTCTTCACAATCCTACCAGGCCTTTTCATGGTCATTTCCTCTTCTGCTCTGGAATTTCTTACTGGGCTTCTCTGCTAGAGAAGATGAGTCAGTCAGTGCCTACTCTCTGCATTTAAGTTATGTAACAGGTTCCTAAATGTTCAGTGTTCACTACCTAAGAAACCTTTTAAAAGGTTTCTAACTTTTAAAAGTTAGAAATCACACATGACATATGGCATGTGTTAACCATTTCAGCCTTCATTTTAATAGTGAAAAATATAGAAACAGCCTGAATATCAATGACTGAATGGATAAACTGTAGTATTGCCCACATTGTGGAATGCTATTTATGAATCAAGTTGGTATGAGATGATCTTTTTCTTTTCTTTCTTTCTTTCTTTCTTTCTTTCTTTTTTAAGATTTTATTTGTTCATAGAGACAGAGACACAGGCAGAGGGAGAAGCAGGCTCCATACAGGAAGCCTGACATGGTGACATGGGACTTGATCCCGGGTCTCCAGGATCACACCCCAGGCTACATTAAACTGCTATGCCACCAGGGCTGCCCAGCATGAGATGATCTTTAAACCATGTTCTTGAATGTAAAATCTAAGTATCAGAACACTTATGTGTAACATTTAATCCCATTTCTACTGTCCCCAATGTAAGAGTATTATAAAATTTATATTGTATCTATTATATACTTAAAGCATAGCAAAACAGTCTATATATATTTATAGAAAATATTAAAAATACATATAAAAAGGTCTGAAAGAATACAAGCCACACTGATATGGGCAAGAGCCTGAGATTGGGGGTGGTAGTGAAGAGGTATTTTGCTTTTTGCTTTCTACTGAATGAGTGTAGAATGAGATGCCCCAGAACGTGCCACTTTGGCATAAAGATTATTTTGAGTTAAAAGTGATCAAACCCCAGTAGATGCAGGAAAAGCTCTCTGCCTCTCCCTTATATGCCTCAATTTACACTGGAAAAAAAGAGCAGTATCAGGAAGAGAGCTGAGAACTGAGACTCTCCCTTACCTAAGAAATGGTCTGCATAATGGGGCAAATATGCTTTGTTTGTTTTTCCAAACATTTCCTTTCACCTCCCTGCTAATGGTCTTTTTTCCCTTTGTGTTTTCAGGCTTCTACCCCTCTTCTTAGCTCCTATAAGCTTCACATTGCCTCATTAGGATTCCATGTCTGTGTGGATTCCCCATAAATATACTATTAAATTTGACTTTCCCCCTATTAATCTGTGTCATGTCAGTTTGATTCTAAGTCCAGCTAGAAGGACCACAGGACAGAGGAAGGTCTTCTGCCCTAACACTATGTCCTTGCATTGAGGAATTTTCTACATTAAGATGGAGTCATGTATTACTAATAGATAGAAAATAATTTTAACTAATTGATTTTGAACAATTAAGATGTGACTTAGGGAGAAAAACAACTTTGGCTAGGGCTAGGTGGTGATACTTAGGGATGAGACACAGACACATACGTAACCATTCAATCTCATATGTGAATCTACCAATTGTAGATCAGGATGGCAGCTCTGCTGCTGTGGTTAATACTCTCAGAGCAGTTAATTGTGCTCAGCATCTTACTTTATTACTTTTATGAGTAAATAAATAGAATACCATTTGAATACACTGCCAAGAGTTTATTTAACCACATATTAATGATTTATTAATTATTATACTAATGTTTTATGTCATCCTCTCTATACTCCCTCTCTTTGCTTAAAACCCTTCTCCCCTCACCAACTGGTGTATGTACCCTGTTTAGGACCTGCCTTAAAATTCACAACTTCCAGGAAGCTTTTCTTAATTAACTCAGCCTCACTGAGAAATTTTTTACTCAGCATCTCTTTGGTGAGTGTGCCTTAGGGTTGAGGACTTCATTTTGCACCTTCCAGAGGTGTTACTTACTAATTGTTTTTCTGTCATTTTTTGCATATATATTCTCTTAATTCATCTTCCAATGTAATGGACTCAGCATGAGATAAAATATAGAAAACAGTGAGGAGTATGGATATTGAGATAGAAATACTTGTTTAAAACCTGATGCTTCTGCTTTTTGTTAGATGTTTTAAAGAAAATTTCTTCTTGTAAGCTGCATTTTACCCACCTGTGAAACTGGAGTAATAATTTCTATTTTATAGGATTCTTTGGCAAGGAGCTTGGTGGTAGTTAGCACTCAACATGTGGTAGTTATTAGTATTGATCTCTATCTCCAACCTACCATGCATATGTGTATAATGGTCCTAACATCAGATAATGTCTGTGATGAGATTTTAATCATGATTTATTTCCTTTTTTTGGTCAGATATGTTCAGGGATCTGGGGATGTTTGGGCTTCAAAAGAATAGAGATGAGGCTTATATTGTCAAATCCAACTGATGTCACCACCAAAGGGGACTCCTTTGTCCCTCAAACCCTGCTTGTGTGAATAATTTAGTTAGAATTTGTTCACATCCAAAGGAGCTGTTTCGCTTTGTCTAATTTTATGCTGCTTTGGGGACTAAGTCATATTTTGCTCTGGCATCATTTCTTGGCTTACTTACAATAGATGTATGTTTGTGTGTATTCATTCATGTAGTCATTCATTGAGCAAAAATTTATGGTGTGCTTCTGTGCTGAGTACTAAGGATACACATGAAGCATGAGCTGGAACATACAAAGTAGACAAATTGAAGATAGCATTCTAAATGAAAGGTACAGCAGATGCAAAGACCCTGAGGCATGAAATAACAGGACCCACTTTAGGGCCTACAAATACTATACAATACATTCCTGCAGCATCAGATGAAAGGGGGAAGTGGTTTAAGATGAGATTGGGTAGATGGACAGGCAAGGCCATTTGTAATATCATGCAGAGGGGTTGAGATTTTTATCATGCTGGCAGTGTGGATCTACTGAAGAATTTTGAACAAGAAAATAACAAGATCAGATTTGTATGTTACAAAGAAATTCTAGCTGCCAATGCAAGATGGATTAGAGCGAGATGAGGATAGAGGGAGGGAGAAAAATAAAGAGGCTACTGTAGTAGTTTGGGTATGAGATGATAAGTGACTGAACTAGGACATCAAAGAAGGGATGAGGTGATTAGAAAGGAATTTAGGGGGTAGAATTGATAGGACTTGGTCTCAATTGATGTATTAGTTTTTTATTGCTGTCATAACAGATTACCACAAATTTAGCAGCTTAACATAGCACAAATTTATTATCTCCTAGTTCTGTAGGTTAAAAATCTGACATGGATCTCACTCAGCTAAAATCAGAGTGTTGGCAGGGCTGCAACTCTTTCTGGAGGCTTTAGGGGAAAATTGGTTTCCTTATTCCTGTTTTCAGCAGAATTCAGTTCCTTGCAGTTCTAGAATTAAGGTCCCCAATTCTTTGCTGGCTATCAGCAGAGGCCCATTCCTATCTTTCAGAGGCCCATGCATTCTTTGACACCTGACACCCTTTCCCCTGCCTTCAAAGCCAGCAGTGGTGAGTAGAGTCCCTTTCACACTTTGAATCTCTCCTGACTCTTCTTTCTGCCTCTCTTTGCTGTTTTAAAGGAGTAGAGATTAGGGGCACCTGGGTGGCTTGGTTGCTTGGGTGTCCGACTCTTGATTTCAGTTTAGGTCGTAGTGTTAGCGTCATGAGATTGAGCCCTGTGTCATGGTCCTTGCTCAGCGGAGAGTCTGCTGGAGAGTCTCTATCTCCCTCTTCTTCTGCCCCCCACTCAAATGAATAAATAAATAAATCTTAAAAATAATAATAATGGATTAGAGGTTAAATGGAGTCCATCCAGATAATTCAAAGTAATCCTTTGCGCCCTTAACCTTCACCATGTCTGCAAAGTGGGAAGTAGAGTGTTCAGAGGTTCTAGGCGTTAGAATGTGGACTTCTTCGGAGGAGCCATGATTCTGCTTTCTCCAGGTGGATGTGGGGTTACAGGAGAGGGTAGAACCCAAGTTTCTGGTTCCAACAACCAAGTAGAGTGCAGATTTAGGGGAAGAAGATAAGTTTGGTTTTGAACATGCTGACTTTAAGGTGCCTCTGGGGAATAAAAGGGATAACATGTAGTAAGTAGTTGGATGTATTAGCCAAAAGGGAGAGGAGAAATCAAGGCAGGAGATAGAGATTAGGGAGCTGCTGACACACAGTGAGCCCTCGGGGAATGTGTAGAATGGGAAGAGAACAGAATGCTGGAGCCAGTGATATTCTGGGTACACCAGAGAGTGAAGCACTCACAGAAGGAACTCAAGAATAGCCTGTGGGGTCTCAGTTTCTTTGAGACTCAGTTCTTCCTTTCTCTGTTACCTAGCTGTTTTCTCCACATTCCCTGGTTTTCTGCCTGCTTGTAGTTTCTGCTTCCTGAAACTTAAGCTTGCACACTGTGCTCTTTGGCCTCTCCCATCTGCCTTGTCATCATGGATCTCTTAGCTTCAGCTCTCATTACTAAACTCCTTCATTCTTTTGTTTGTTTGTTGTTTGTTGTGTGTGTGTGTGTGTGTGTGTGTGTGTGTGTGTGTTTAGTTCAAGGTGGGGGAAGCAACTAAAGAGAATCATATTGACCCAGATTATCATTTTACATCATACCATGGCATACACCAACAGTTTAAATTAGGATTGGCTATCCAGAGACCAGGTGCCCATGTCAGTCAGACGCTTCTCCATTTCAGGAACTAGAAAGGATTCAGTTCAGCTGTTCAGAAAATCAGTTTATTAGGCTTTGAGGGAAGAAGAGAAGGTTAACTTGATCTCCATTATATTTACTGGATCCAGGTCAAAAATAGGCATATAATAGGTTCAGGACTCTCTTTAACATCACCCCATTGAGCCTAGCCTCATGTAGCCCTAATGGTGTCTGTGCGCAACAGATCATCTTAATAGAAATTGAATTTGGGGTCCAAGTTACAGGAATAAAATCCAGGCAGGCAAAACTCCGATCAAGTACAGGTTTCCCCTGCTACCCAAAAGTAGAGTATTTTTATGAAATCTTTCTTGAGCCAGAATAATGTAAAGCAAAGAAGCAATTGCCATTGATTTATAGAAACATTTTTTAGCATTCCCAGCCCCAAAAGATAACCTCTCTTAGGTTTTTCTGATACCTTAGGACACATATTGCTAACGGGTGCACAAAATAAATCAAGATAAAGTAGAAATGCTCACAGACACAATTCAAGGCTATGGCAGCTTGATGATGAGAAGTTGAGTGTAGCTCCCAGGGAAGGAGGTTGGTGGGGCCTCTTTTTCTTCTTGGGCTTTGCACTGCCCCAGTAATGGCTTGCTGCAAAACATTGAACACTATTTTCACTTTTTGCCTTTTTCTTGTAAAACCAAAATATATGTTTATAAACATTATCTAAATTAGAGCTGGTTATTTAGATTCACAGCCCTTCCAGCTACTCACCATTCATATATTCTGCAGCCTCTTGGCATCCATACACATAAGTGAGTGGTGCCTGCTTGTCTCTGAATCATAGCTATGCACTGACTCTCCCATCACACTGAACATTAAGCATCTCATCTTGTTTTGGAGAGAGACTCTCTGGGTAGAGTTGCCCATCTTGCATCTGCAGTGTTGACAGCCAACAAGGTTTCATCGTTTTTATTTGGTGCTCTTCCTGGATGGCAAGAGAACTGGAATTTATATTGCCAGTGGAAACAAAGTACCATAAAGCCTTCAAATTCCTTTTAGTTTTCATTGCGCACAGATAATAATCTTTCACAAGATCTCTATTTACTGAACCTAAGTATGATGGATCAACTCCAAGAAAAACCGGGCACCTACCTACAAGGTCAAATAAGCTTCTCTGAAACCAATTTCATATGATGCCAAGCTTCAAAGAAGATGTTTCCTTGTGTGAGGTTCATGTGAGGCCAGTGGGGGTTGGTGATGATCTGAGTGAGTGGTGATCCCTTGCTCCCTCCTCCATGCCCTGCTGCAGAGTTTTAGGCCAGCTCATAAACCATCACTCTGGCCTGTAGTTCCTGCTGATAACCACACTGAAAACGGGAAAGTGCAGTGTTCTCTACACAAGAGTGGACACTTGCCATCCATTTCTCCAGTGGACCCTTGCTGGGTCATTCTTTAATTGTAGCAGAGGGATGAACTTTCATGCTCAGATGGCCAGCGTTGAGCCTACTAGGGTTGTTTTAATCAAGTCTGTTTATTTTCTCTACAGATGACTTCTTGGTCATGGTTAACTGCTTTAGGGGTGAATTAAGTCTCTTAGATAGTAAATTGCTTTGAGCAGCTCTTCTCTCTGGAACTGACCTCAGAACAGAATGAGCAGAAAATGTTAGAAAAGCATGGGAAGTTCAACTTTTGGAAAGGGCTCTAAGAAATGATGTAGGATAATCTCCCTGAGAGATGCCACACTGAGGCCTACAGCTGGGGCCTCAAATAGCTGGAGCCAGTAATAACAGATCAGCCAAATTAGCACTGAAGCCAAAGTTATGTGATGGTACTTTTATTATTTTAAAAAATGCAAAGGAAAGATGAAGGCAAATATTATTTAATAAAATGAATGAGATAGAGGCAGTCTCCAAAATAATCGAAGGGCAACCTTAAGGTGCTTTTTCTTTCTAGCTGGGCACACAGAGAATTTTCATTTGGGTCTTTGAATCAGAAGATCCGAAGGATAATTAAGTTCTTAATGCAGAACACAGAAATCATACACTTCTCTCTTATCACTGTTCTTCTTCCCTCCTGCTCTCTCTCCAGATCTGAAAGAATCATGTAGTCTAGCCTCAGAAAATTACTCATGTTCTTTGAACAGCCAAACTTTTTTACACTTCTGTGATGTGGTACATGTTGTTTTCTGAGCCTGTTATTGCTTCCGGTTCCTTCTCTGTCTTGAAAGATCCATCCTAATCTTCAGGGGTCAGCTCAAGTTCATCTCCTTTATAAAGTCTTCTGGGACTCACCAGATTGGGCAAGTTGTTCCTTAATTGTGCTCCCACATATCTTCTTGTGTATATTTCTGTATCACTTACCAACTTATGTTCTTATCATGTAATAGGATAATACTCTGAAATATTGACTTGTTTAGGATTAATTGCATTATACCAATGGCTTAAAAAGGATGAAAGTTTACCTCTTTCTCCTATTAAGGAAGACTAAGGGGAAACAGTCTACAGCTGGTATGGGAGCTTTGCAGTGTCATCATGAATCCAGTTTCCTATCGGTCTTCTTTGCCATACTCAGCTTATAGCTCTCATTTTCAAGTTTATCTCATGTTCAAAATGGCTGCTCAAGTTCCAGCCATCACATTCTTATTCCAGGAGGGAGCAGAGAGGGGAAGAAGGAAGATGGCATGTCTCCCCTCTTGTATGAAGGCTCCTGGAAACACCACTGAACGATTTTAGATACATATTGACCAGAACTCAGTCAAATGGACACATCTAGCTGCAAGAAACTCTGGAAAAAGTTGTTTTTATATTGGCAGCACTGTTAGTGAATAAAAGTTGTACTCAAAAAGAAAGAGAAGAGAATGAGTATTGAGAGGCAAATTATAATCACATTATCTGATACATTTTAAAATTTGTCATCCTCGCTGCTTCCCATTCTTCTACCTATTGAAGCTAAGCAATCTGTGGGTTTAGGAAGCAGTTAGAACCCAGGTGAAAACAAAGATAACACATGATGTGTTTAAGATTACACTCATAACTCAAATATACAGAAATGTAGCTTTATTTGCTGAAATTCATTTGCCTAGGAACCCTTACTTCCATTTACGGCTAGGAAAAAAGCTCTTACCAATTAAAAGTAATATCAGTTCTGTTTTTAAATGTACTCTCTTTGGGTAAATATTCAATCAAATGCAGGGCCTTTACCTTCCCCTTAGCCTACCTTTTCACCAGGAAGTGGTCTGGTTACTAGAGTTTTCCTGCAGCTCACTAGTTCTCTTGGACCTCCAGTACTTAGCTATGTTAGATGTCTGTCACCCTCTCTACCCAGGGACCCCATAGGGTCTGGAACATTGTCTTAGGTGTTTTGCTTTCTCCAGTGCCTGTTGCAGAAGTTGACATGCAGGAAATAGTTAAAAATTTGATTGAGGAATTTATGTGTACTTTTTTTTAAGGATTTATTTATTTATTCATGAGAGACACACACACACACACAGAGAGAGAGGCAGAGACACAGGCAGAGGGAGAAGCAGGCTGCATGCAGGGAGCCTGATGTGGGACTTGATCCCGGGACTCCAGGATCACGCCCTGGGTTGAAGGCAGACACTCAACCACTGAGCCACACAGGTGTCCCTATGAGTGTACTTTAAATGCATCACATAATTAATTCACATGGTAGCATAATCTGAAAATTCTTGTAAAATTTCTCTAAAGTCTCTAGCACTAGGTTTATAGCTTTCTTTCTTGTGGAATTAATAATACTCAGCTCTCAGTTCTAGTGGTTCTATGCTTGCCTCACCCCTCATTAGTGTCCGCTCCCTGAGGAATATTCCTGATCTGTGTAACTCTTACAGGTCCTACGGAAAACCGTGGACACAGTAGGCCTTTAATCAATGAGAATGAAGGACTAAATGAATAGGGGCTAGTACCTTGTAATTTACCACTAATGAATGACTCCCACCCGGGAAGAAACAGAATGGATTTTATCAGAGCTATTTAGAACAATATCAGCGAGGACAAGTTGATATTTTGCCTTTAACTAAACACTTTTTTTTTTAAATACTTTTTTTTTTTTGGTAAGAAAAAAATTGCTTTTGTTTTTCAGAAATCCTCCACCTACTTTACTCCATCCAGAAGAATGGTGTGAGGAATTCAACCACTTTATTTCACGGTGAGTATTTCTTCCACTAAAAATTGCTTATCCAGCAGGGCCTTGAATAGTGATTGGAAATCCAAGCTATGGGATTTACTTGGTGCTAGAAGTTGTTATGCCTTTTAGCATGTTATGACACAGAATTTGTTCTAGTAAATGATAGAAGATGCCTCTGCAGGATTTGAAAAATAAGGAGTTCTATTTGACTTTTGACTGTAATCAGTCCTCTTTGTCATTTGGGTCACATTTATCTGAGAATCTATTCACATTTATCAAATCTACTTGTCCTGGGGCAATTATTTCAGACTGAATGTCTGAAACTGAGAGCCCACACTAGGCCCTGGGAAGAGACAGAGTGTAGCAGCCTTTCACAGGGGTCTTATAGCTTAGAAGTTGGGCTTTGCTCTAGGATCTTTGGGGTCGGAACACATCTCCAGTTCCCAAGATGGTTGAGGGGCAGAGTAGGATCTCAGGCCTGAGGCACCAAGGTGAACAGCCCTAGCCAGGGCTCAAGGCAGGGAGAACAAGATGAAAACCCAAGTGATGGGTGGTATATCCTATGGGAACTATGTTACTGGGAGCTAGGCAAGCTAGAATGGGACTAAGATAGGAGAGAGCCAACAGTAACACCAACAGGATGGTGACTCAGTTCTGGGAATATGAACTTTTGGGCTGGCCCCTAGTAGAGGACCACACTGGTCCTAGATCTGCAGAGGATCTCAGTGTGCTGGAGGGGACTGTGTGGCCCCAAACTAGGCGCCTGGTGAACTTTAGGGGGAGAAGTCCAGACCAGATGTTACAAGGCCTATCCAGGCACAGGGACTGGGAAGAGATGTGTTCATTGTCTAGTAGATCAAACAAGGTGTTCAGGGGTCATGGGAGGAGAAAAGAAGTGCCTAAAATAGCCAATAAACGGTAAGTAGGGAAAGGTCAACACAAATTTTTCTAACTTATGCCTATGGGCAGACTAGCTTCTGCAAAGAGGCAGGGTAATGAAAGAAACTGGGTCCCTTGATCATCTTCCTTACTCATTCATAATACAGATCAGTAATTTCTATCTACGATTCTAGAATCCAAAGAGCTCTGAAAAATGAAAGTTTTTTGTACTTGACTCATTTAGCTACAAGCCTGGCCTTATGTGAACTGATTTGGTGGCAACACATGACCTAAACTGAAGTGAAGCTATTTATAGTCATTATTTATCTCACTCAGTGTGAATATTCATGTGAATTGCTGCAGTTATATTAATCTGTTTGATTACAGTGTGCTGCCCCAGATCCTGCTGGGGAATGTTATATAACATACAGTAAATGTACTGGTTTACTTCTCTAAAATTTGATAAAATTCTGAATTCCAAAACATACTTGACCCCAAGGATTAGTAGAAAGAGCTGTGAACCTATATTTAATTTTTGTTTCAAATGCATCACAGTTCAATGTCCCTGAAATTGTTTGCTTATCCAGCTCCTCCTGGATTTGTTTCATATTCCCCAGGAGAGAAGAGTGGTAAATACTCCCAAGAACTCTACCAAGCAAAGCTGTATTGAAATGTGACCATGAAGTTCAAGGCCAGGGTATTTTTATCACCCCTGTAGTCCCCACTCTGGTGTTTCTACAAAGCCTGAAGAATGTAGAAGCAGTCACAACTCATGGTGGCAATGTCAGGCAATGGTGAGAGGAACAACAGATAGAGCAAGAGGGATGATGCTCACATAGGAGCAGAGGAAGGGGTACTTCTGGGATTTGGGAGCCACAGAGGGAGGTAGAGGGAACTGGAGAACTAAAGATAGCCTGGTGGCTGGGAACATACCCCAGGGAGAGAAATCCAGGGCCTATAGATTCCAGTGATTTTGTTAGCAAAGGCTGGATTTAAAGAGTTTTCCTTTTCATTCCATTACTGCATATAGATTTCCTTGATTGACCTTCTTGAAGCTGTTGGCCTAGAAAAATCCATTATATATTCACAAATATGCCTTCCTATACCAAGCTCTTGTGATGCTTCTAAAATGTGACTTGACTCACCAAATTTTATCTTCTCTATATTTTTTCAAGAGTGTATTTAAACTGTGTTCTTGGTTTGAACTTGTCCTTAAACCAAACACAGTATTGCTTAGATAGATTTGGGAATAAAGGTACTTAATTGATGATGGAGTTGGGACTTTCAGGGTTAAACAGTACAGAAATCCCTCCCTACTATTGATTTTTCCTTATGGCACATACTGTTATATGCCCATTTAAGTCTGCTTATGTTTTCCCTAACACTGAGAACTCTAGCTGCACTCATTTTGATTTGCTTTAGACTTAGAGGGTCTTAATACTAGAATGGAAGACAAAACACAAAAAACAATGCCTTTAGTATGCTACACTATCAGGGGCAAGGCAAAGGCATCTTGTTGAAACCACAGGAGAGGGAGAATCTGAAAAGGTTCTTATGAACCAGTGAAAGTAAATAGAAATCAAATGATTGTGTGCTTTATTAATTTAGGGTATGGAAAAATGTCATCAATTTTGTTTGTTTAATGAGTTGTCCTTAATGGTCTTATTAGTGAAAAAGTTATATATTATACTTGTTTACAGATTCTTTCCTGACTTCAGCTCCCAATCCTGCTTTCTGCATACCATCTTAGATTCCTCAAACATGAGTTCTTTTTTTACAAGATTTTTAGGAATATGAGTCTCAAGATTAGGGATTAATTATTATATTTTATATCTTTAGGTAGAAACCTGCCCACTATTCCCAGAGAATAACCTTTGGTTTCATAGATGAGCTTGCATACCCTAGACTGCCTACCAAGTGAAACTTGACTTTACTATTTCATTCTTTTTATTCAAATTTTTAATGAAATACAAACAATGACACTCACTGGGTTAGAAATGTCTATTTAAAGAGAGAGCCTTGATTTGCTTTTATACTTATCTTGCTCATATTGGGAAGAGGATAGAGGATTAAGGCCTCCGGATTATGAACTTTTCATTATTGATGGGACTGGAGTGGGGAAGAAGATTTTCTGATAATTTCAGGAAAGGTGTCTTTAGCTTGAATTATTCAGATGATTGCTTCAATTCCCGTTGTAGACTGAATAACAGTGCATTGTATTAAGGTAAATAAACTGATTCTCCTTAAGGAATAAACAGGGTTAGAAATACTTTAACAGCTTTAAAACTTTTCATACCCTATCCCCATGTGACTGTTAAACCATAGCAGAGGTGATTCAGTAATTTTGATCTTTCTTGGTCCAAAGACCTGTATGACTTCTCCTTGATTGCTATGGTGGTCCAAAGGGATTGACCTGGCTCTAACCTACTGATTATAGTTGTGTAAACTGGGGACAGGGTGTGTGTGTGTGTGTGTGTGTGTGTGTGTGTGAGAGAGAGAGAGAGAGAGAGAGAGAGAGAATGAGAATGTGTGTGTGAAAGAGAGAATGAATATGAATGTAGGTAGGAGGTAGGAGGGGGTGAGGGACATGCATGCTGGGAGGTGGCTTGGTGTTTTCTCATGTTTCTAGGCTTCTTAATTTGGAGATGCTAGGAGAATTTTAAGAAGTTTTGTAATCTTATTAGTCAACATATTTTGTGGTTAAAAAAAGAAACAGCATTTTGGTTTTGAACCTTTGGTCGTTAGTGATAATTGACTCATTTATATGTGTTAGTTATGTATTTGTCAAAGCATGACTCCTGACAGCTTAGTTATGATAAATTAAGCATGATATGCTCACATAAATTCTACACTGCTTTTTATCCGTATGCTGGGACCCTGTCTGATGTTTTTTGTCACCCTTGTAATGTGTAGTTGGCTTTATAGAGATTTCATTATCAGCCCTTTCCCCTATGGCTAAAGCTATTTGCATAACAAGTTTATCTGGTTCAAGTTTCAGCCAGACTTCTGTTTTGTCAGAAGACTCCATTCAGAAGTAGCCTTTTGACAAGATAACAATAATTTTCCTTTGCCAATTTCATCTTTATCCTAAAGGATGTCACTTTTTTTTCAATTCAAACTAATTTCAGGTCTTTAGACTAAGCTATAATACTTTCCCAATCATTGTGTAAAAGGTATCTGTGAACCATGCTTTTTCATTTTGCTTTTAAAACTTTCAGGGTTTTATTAGGAAATGGGTTTAGGACTTTGTCATCAATGGCTCTGAGCTGATTAGAGAGACAGTAAAAAAGAATTTCTCTTAGTAAGGGCAAATCCACCAGGAGAACCATGGCTTGCCCAGTTTAGGATTTAGTGATGACTTACACTGTATGGTCTCTCACACACACACTGCTTCCTTGGGTAGGCTGGCTTGAGCAGCTAAGCATGCAGGTGTATCTGTTTCCCAACGTGAGCTTTGTGGCTGAGCCTTGCCATTTAGTCATGTAATGAAGAGGCGGCCTTTCCTATCCCTCCAAATAACATTCAAATGGCTACAAGCAGTTGTACTGCATGTTAACAAGGTGAGATCACTGTGAGCTACAAAACTGCTAAAACTAATGGGCATTTGCATAAATTTATTCCTTAAAAATGGAAACTCAGAGCTGGAACTTTTGCTTTTCCCTAGTCCTGAATGTTTATAAAGGTAACCATTTTAGGGTGGTCGCTTCCTTCATATTGATATTGATTGTATTTCCTTCAAGGCAACCACTCTTAGCTCTTCACCATCCCCCATTTTGTTTCAAGGTGGTTTTATTCTACATGATTTTATAATGTCCATGAACAACACACTTGGAATGATAAATATCCTAACTCCGTGATTGATTAAGCTCCACAAATATTCTTAGCTTTTTAATCTTGTTAGATTCTCACGTGGCCAAGCAAAGGGTTAATACTTCTGGAGTGGAAGGATACAATAATCTTTATTTACATTACTTCACAAATTGGTAATTTTAATTAAAATGAGCAGTGGTATCTCCAATGACAGACTCTTTCCATTTTAGATTTATTTAGCCAATGATTAGCTATTATGGCTTCTTGAATTAATTAGCATCTCTTGAGCTACCGGGAATTAGTGAATTAATAAAAAACTCATAGAGAAGCACAAAATTTAAAAAATTCTAATTTAAAACCCCCTAAATTCTTCTCTCTCTTCTTAACATATATCGATCAATATACTTATGAATGCAACCCAACTTCTTTCTCATTTTGAAAAATTGGGATTTTCTTTTTCCTTTTCGTGAAATGAACAAATAAAGCTGTGTGTTTCAAGGTTATGTCTCACTGAAAAGTGTCTAATTTAGATTACCTAATAAATAGATCATCTAAAGATACCAAGGTCCCGATTTGATCTCACTTAGACCCTACTTATAAACTCAGCCAATAAAATCTGACTTTTTCATGGTGTAAACCAAGAAGTGATTCAGTGTGATTTAAAGTTTGAAACATGGTACAGTGTCCACATATCTCTGAAATACACTGCTATCATAGGAACTTTGGCCTTGAGGGTTTTAGCCTCTTCCCAAAGAAGCAAGAGGCATAGTAAAGGGGCTAATCCAGATTCTAGGCAAGCAAGCATATTCTATTTATTTCCCAACAAATGCTGGGTTTGGGTGCAGATCTATAGCATATGTCATAGTTTCACATTAGTGCTTGTAGCACATTATATCAGGTGACATTTAGATAGGGTTATCCTAGATGATATTCTATTCCATTTACCTCATACTGGTCGGTCTGTTGCTTGGTGGTTCTGTCTTTGTTGTTGTTGTTGTTGTTTTTAAATTCATACTTGCATTTCATACTATAAATCAAAGAGTGTCTGCAATTGAAGTAAACAGAAGTGATGATGAGCTCTGTGTTGTGTGTCCATGCACATGGTGTGTAGGGGGGCTGGGCCTGGGGGAGGAGTGCATGCATGACTCCTGCCTCTGTCCACAGTCTGTTCCCCTCCACCCTTCCCCAGAGTGCTGCCTGGTTCATCAAGAAGAGTGGTGTGTGCATTCAGCTGTGTCACTTACTAGATGTGCAACTCTGGGGAAGATATTTAACCTCTCTGACCCTTGGTCCTCATTTGTCAAGCTGGGGGAGAGAAGACCTGACTCATAGGGTTCCTGTAAGGATTAAATTATATAATGTGTCTGTAGAACCTGGCAAATAACTCTTACACATACCAGCCTCTATTCTCTACATGTCCTGTAATTCAAGTAATTCTCATAGCCCTATGAGACAGTTCTAATATCTCCATTTTACAGAAAATGAGGTAGAAAGAGGTTAAGGTTTAAGACTGCAGCTAATAAGTAGTAGAGCTGGGATTTGAACCTCAAAAGACTTGTTTCAGTGTTCATAGCCAGCAATAGTTATTATCTTTATTATTCTTTGCATTTGGCCTATGTCACTGTTCTGAAATTGCTTTTTGAAAGTGTCACTGGCTCCCCCTCCCCTTTCTGGGCTGAACCATCATGGTGTGTGCAGTTGACTCCATTCCTTGGTATATCTTCTCATAAGACTTTCAGAATCAAGCATTTCCTGGCCAAGAAACAAAAGCAGAATCATTCCATTCCCCAGTGGCTTCAGATGAAAACTTAGAATAAAATCAGTTACAACTCTAAGAGGAGACATTAGAAAAGAATGAAGCTTGATCTGTAAGGAATCCTACATGAGATACCTACCTATATTTATGCTGTAGCAAAGTCACTAGCAGCTTACTACATCAAACTACAAACATCACTGCTCTCTGGACAATTGGACATGTTTTATTGGGAAAATTACCTTTCCCTTTGTTTTTTTTGCTTCTGTACTAGTAGTTTTAGTAATAAATATATGAGACCTTTTGTTCAGAAAAATAAGTGTCAATGACTTCATTTTTAATACCTGTGGAAGATTTTAATCTGCCACTTACTTTCTCTTTATTTAAGCTTTAGCTTACTGACTTTCACAGCTCTGGCAAAATACATGCACACACACTCCACTCCACATGCACACTCCTCCACTATCTTCTCAGCGGCAACGGTACCACCCCCTCAAACTCAACCTGAGACAATCCGCTCCAGCAGAGGTCAAACCAGGAGCAGTGCCTGGTGTGCACACTTACCTTTACTTCTCTGGCCCACAAACAGCTCTACCTCCCCAACCTATCCCAGGGCACATCTTGTCCAGGTTGAGTGGCTCTCTCTCTACTGTCAACCAGCCACAAGTTTCTTCATGGGAAAGGAGCAGTGGGACAGGAAATGGATGCCTGGACCCTAGGAGGCAGAATCTGCAGTGTTTGACAACTAATGATGAAAAGAGACAGGTGCTACAGAAAAGGAAGGTTAAATATGGGGACTCCAGTATTTTCAGCATGGGAAAGGGTCTTTTAGAGAATATATGTTGAGAGATTAAGAGCCCTAGATCTGAAATTGAGTTGTATTCTAGCATTGCCACTTAGATTTTTGACCGTGAATAAATTACTTAATCTTTCTGAGCCTCAGTTTCCTCATCTATAAAATGAGAGTACTATTATTTATATAATAACCACTTGGGATTAAGATAAACTCTGCTGTGATAGAAAATCCCAAGTAACAGTGGCTTAAATAAGGTAGATTTTAATTTTCTTTTCACATGAAATAAGCTGGGAGGTAGGCCATAGAGGTACTGCCGATATGGCAGGACACCTAGCAGCCACTGAGGTTTCTGCCCTTGTGCTGCCCCATTAAGTGTGATTTCCATTTCCAAAGGCACCTCATGGGCCAAGATGGCTGCTATAGCTCCAGCATTTACCTACTTGTTAGAGCCAACTGGAAGGAGAGAAAAACAAGTTTCCTTACTTTAAGAAGACTTTCTGGCAGTTTCATGCTGCATATCATTAACTACAACTCAATCACACAGGCACACCTAGCTACAAAGGAAGCTAAGAAATATAGTCCTCTAACAGGGTGGCCTTGGGCCCAGGACAGTATCAGCATAATATCCTTAAGTAGCATGGAGAGTGGATAGATGGGTTAAGTCTGCACTCATGCTACCTTATAGTATTGCAAGAATTAAATGAGATACAGACTGACAGCTCAACAAATGTGAATGATAGTGATGAATATTATAACTCAATAGTGGTATCCTCAAAAGAGATATGAGAGGAAGGAGGGCCATTATGATCCATGGGGTGATGAGTCACAACAGAGTGGGTCACGAGGGGCAGTCATGATCCCTGCTGATACTGATCAAGGGCCTGGGAGGGATGGGGAAAGAAAGGACAAGGTGGGGACATGAGTAGCCAGGTTGACACCCTTCCTGGATCTTCTCTTAAGAGCTGTGATGTTCTTCTGGTTCAGTGCTAAGCTCCCAGCTTTCTGCTTGCTGGTCTATTCCCTGGCTACTATAGTTTCCACTGTGGAATTTCCACAGGCTCTGGTGCAGAAGGAAACCTGGCTCTGGGTCACTAAGAATTTTAATTAAAAATGGAAATGAAGAAAAAAAAAAATGGAAATGAAGGCTCATGTCACCAGTACTACATTCTTCCAGCCCACTGATGATTTCTGGCAGGGATAAAAATAACAGACATAGCCTCTTGGCACTAATGAGAAAAGGGTTGCTTTTTAATTTTTTTTAATAGATTCAAAATTTATAACAGCGATATTAAATATAATGAACAATCATAGATTCTCTTGGTCTTCCATCTCCTTTTTGGTATGTATGCAGCTTCCAGCTGACTTTCTAGTATTATAATTTAGAACCTCCTAAGGAAATAAGGAACCTCATCAAAAACATGATATAGGCATCATACCAGGTCAGTGAGCTGGAGGGAAAATCCCATAATTGATTGTTTTAAAGTTCTTATTTGAGAGAGAGAGAGAGAGAGAAATGCAAGAGCTGGGGGAGGGGCAAAGGCAGAACCAGGCCTCCCACTGATTAGGGAGCCCAATGCGTGGCTTGATCCCAGGACTCTGGGATCATGAGTTGAGCTGAAAGTAGATGCTTAACCCACTGAGCCACTCAGGCAACCCCCTCCCCCCATATTTGGTTTTGAATGTGAAAGACTATTGAATTTTTTTGAAAAAAGAATTTTATTTAAGAAGGCTATATTTTAGTGAATAGTGGGAATTCTTTCCTTTAAGGGAAGCCCAAAGCTTAAACCCTTAGGCTCAAGCAGTGCTCTGCATGCATGTACAGAATGTTTGGCTTTGATGAGCCCATGTTATAGGTTGAATTGTGTCCCCTTGCTATGGGGTATTGCTTGCTATGTGGAAGTCCTAAACTTGCTATGTGGAAGTCCTAATGCTCAATATCTCAGAATATAACCTTATTTGGAAAAAGGGTTATTATTAGATGTAATTAGTTAGAATGAGATCATACTGGAGTAGAGTGGGCCCCTCAAACAGTGTAACTAGTGTCTTTATATAAAGGGGGAAGTAGGGACATAGACACGCACACAGAGAGAGTGCCATGTGAATAATGGAGTTATGCTGCCATAAGCCAAGAAACAACCCAAAGCTAGGAGAGAGAGGCCTGAAACAGATCCTTCATTAGCACCTTTGACGGAGCATTGCCCTACCAACCTTGAGTCTTGATCTCAGATTCTGAGCTTCTTGAGTTGTGGGACAATAAATATTTCTTATTTAAGCCACTGAGTTTGTGGTACCTTGTTACACCAGCCCTAGGAAATAAATACAATCCAAGACTTGACAGCTACAGGACCTTACCTCATTTGATTTCTCCAGAACTCTGCTTCCTTAGTTGTGGGTGAGAATAGCAATGTCCACCTGTCTACCCGTAAGGATCAAATATAAAAATTTTTATTTTTTTTAAAGATTTATTTATTTATTTATTTATTTATTTATTTTATTTATGAAGGGGGGGGGTAGAGACACAGGGGGAGGGAGAAGCAGGCTCCATTCCAGGACCCCGATGCGGAACTCGATCCTGGGACTCCAAGATCGCGCCCTGGGCCAAAGGCAGGCGCTAAACCACTGAGCCACGCAGGGATCCCCCAAATATAAAAAATTTTAATACCGTGGAACATCATCACAAAGTCAAGTATTAGTATTATACCGTAAAGCCATGGCATTTTCTTCCTTACTTGCTTCCTTCCTTTTTTCTGTCCTTATTCCTTTTTGTTTTTTGTTTTTTTAAATGTCTTAAATGTCAAGGGTTTATGTTAAATTCCTCCCAAGCATAGTGCCCAATAGTAAAAGAGGGGTATTTCTGTAATCATCAATATTTGCTGACCTTCACTGAGGACTTTAAAAATCAAATACATATTCTGTGCTAAGATGTCTTGGTCAAATGTGCCTGTCTGAGAGGAACAAATTACATAGAAAGAGATGGCAGATTGGTGTCATCTTGTATCCCAAGACTGATCACTTGATCGCCTTCTTAGAATGCTGTGTTAGAAAGATTCTGAGGCTGTGTCCAGGATAGAGGATCATGATGACCTAGTAATATCTTTTGTGACCCTGAACTGGAGTAACTGTATAAAGGTAGCTTATACCTTTGTGGACCTAGAATCCACTTTTCGTTTTATTTATAATGAAGTTCTCTGCTTTGTGAAAATCTTTGTGGCAAAACTCATTTAGCCAAAGAAAGCTCACATTCAGCCAAATCAAGTATAGCCTAAAAGATGCCTAAGAGTTAAAATAAAAGTAGTTGAATAAATTTGGGTTGTCTGTGTGAGGAGTACAGATAATAACAGTAAGATTTATTTAAGCTTGCTATATGTCACATACAGTGAAATGCACTTTACATGTATTATTTCAATGAATTCGTTATAACTGTGACCATATAAGGTAGGTTACTACTTAGGAAGGTGAACCTCTTAGAAGATAAGTGACTGGCCTAATGTTTCACAACTAGTAGCTGACAGAGCTAGGATTCAGACCCAAGTCTGTATCTAATCCAGTACATGTTCTCAAGCTCATGGTGTTGTGTGTGTGTGTGTGTGTGTGTGTGTGTGTGTATTTAATTTAGGTGAAATTCACATCCATATTGACACATTTTAAAGGACACATTCAATGCCATTTAGTACATTCACAGTGTTGTACAACAACCTCTGTCTAGTTCCAAAATATTTTAATCACTCCCCCCAAAAAGCCCTATACCATTAAGCAGTTATTCTCTGTTCCTCTCTTCCCTATAGCCCCTGAAAAACACTAATCTGCTTCCTGCCTCTATGGGTTTACCTATTTAGTATATTTCATATAAATGGAATCATACAGAAGGTGATTTTTGGTGTTTATCTTTCACTTAACATAATATGTGGAGGCTCATCTTTGTTGTAGCATGTATAAGTATTTCATTCCTTTTTATGGCTAAATCTCTGTTTTTGAGGCAAAATGTCAGCAATTACTCCATAACACTTTCCACTTGGAGACATGAAGAGAACCCAAGATTGGCGGCTGAGATATCTTTTCCAGTTTTCTCTGTCAGGCCCCACATCATGTGATAGGTGAATAGACTGAATACCGTCTTCTTCTTTTATACCCACATAAGTAAGGAGCCTTTGGACATGATCTTGATCCCCTTCATATCTGGGGCCAAAGCACCTACAGGCTTTAGGAGTAGGAGCAATGGCTATAGCCAACATATGTAGTTTCCCTATTCTCCCAATTTAGGATAATAGTTTTGCTATTGGGCTTCTTTTGGGTGCCTAGAACATTCCATTGTACAGGTGTCTGGTGTTCTTGGGTGATGATTCAGCTCTTACTACAACTAGAGCAAAAGCTTCCATATTACTATTTATAGTTCTGCAACTATAGTCACTGTGTAAACCACCTTCCGTAAAACAGTGAAGCCCAAACTGATCGAGTCATGCCCTACTTGTTATTAGGCTGTGGCTATAGCTATCTATTGCTTGTAGGACACACTTGAAAGGCTTTAATACCATACAAGGTTATTTAATATATGGACTCTGTATATGCAATAGTATTTTATCCTCCTTACTTGCTATATACATTCTAGTAAAATTGAATTAAGTGGTGTTTCCCTTTACTTCCCCAGGAAGACTCAAAGTCCCTTTCCTTCATGCTTGTGTGTCAGCATGGTGCCTTTTACAGACATTTATAACAAAGTGGGGGGCAGAGGAGAGTGGGTCTAGCTATCCTGAAATGGTTTATATATCAGTTTCCCCACTCAAACTGTGAATTCCTTAAGCACAGGAATTATATCTTTTTTGCTTTTATTCCCAATATCTGGTACAGTTTTTAGCTCATGACAGGTTTCAGTAGACATCAGTTCATTTTGAAGAACCAAAAATTGTAGAGAGGAAGTGATAGCCTCAAAATCATACATAGAATATGATGGATTTGGGTTAGAAGTTGAATGTCAGTACTCATGGTCTTTGTAAATCTTTCCTAACTGCAAACATAGTATTAAGGAAAAGAATGTGAGGTTCTAAAAAAAAAAAGTGGACAGCCCGGGTGGCTTAGCGGTTTAGTGCCGCCTTCAGCCCAGGGCCTGATCCTGGAGACTCAGGATCGGGTCCCGCGTTGGGCTCCCTGCATGGAGCCTGCTTCTCCCTCTGCCTGTGTCTCTGCCTCTCTCTCTCTGTGTAATAAATAAAATAAATACTATAAATATTTAGAAAGAAAAAGAAAGAAAGACAGAAAGAAAGAAAGAAAGAAAGAAAGAAAAGAAAGAAGAAAGAAAGAAAGAAAAGTGGTCAAATGCACTCCCCAACACACTTTCCCAAAGAAAAACTAAAAGTTTAATCAGAAATATGATAAGTTTGTTAAAAGTGAATGATGTAGCCATAGTTAGCTGTGAATTCTTTTTTTTCTTTTTGGTTGCTTTGAATATATGAAAATGATACCAAAACAGGTCTTCCCTGGCAGTCTCAGTGATTATACCTTTCCAACAGTTTCTGCATATTCCGCTCCATTTCCCCCCATTCTCCCTACCCTGCCACCCTACTTTCCCTATTTTTTCACACCACCTACACCATCATCAGGTTCAGAATTCCAGGGAAAGGTTGAAGAGGAGACATTTCTGAACCTGGGATTAAGATAAAGAGTTATGTCTTCATGGCTCATGATGTTTCAGGACCACGGTCAATGACGTGATCTTCTGCAGAGCTGGCAGTTTCCTTCAAATGTAAACATTATCATGCCAAGGCTGCCTAAGGGGCAGTATGCAGGTGTGATGGATGAGAATCAAGATGTGGGGAATTTTGAAGCCTATGATCTAGACTTTGTTTCCTCTCTATAAAATAAGAGCAGGGACACATCTCATAGGTGTTAATACATTCTTCACACCAGTAGATATTACCAAGGGAAAATGATTTAGGAAGATGGTAAGCAGATTATTGGATAACTTTGAGGGATTTTTGCCTTTAAATGTTTCAATGCAAGAATTTCTGTGAAAGGGAATCTTTAACTTTATACTTCTCCAAAAATGTAACAATGACAGGCCACATATAAAATGGAAAGGCCAAAAATACTACTAGGGAAGGAAGGAAGGAATCTAAATATTGAGGCAGATCAGAATGGAATGCAGAATGCTCAGCTGGGCTGAAGTCATAAGTCTGCTGGGATCAGAACTAAGCAGCAATGGCTTTAAGTGTGGCTCCTGTGGATAAAAGGACTAAGAGGGCTCCAAGCAATATAGCGTCCAGAATTGAACTCCTGCCTGAAGCCAGTGTATGGGGTAGTTCTTGTTGGCTGAGGAAAAGAATGGGATAAGGGAGAAGTCATATGATCCTGTGCTCTAACTATAGCAGTTTCTTCTGTGTTGTTCTCTAACACCTGGGGAAGTGCTGACCATCACCTGGGATTGTGGCTTTCAGCCAGCTTCTGGGTGAGAGAGGTAGGATATATAAGCAGCTAGACCTGCTGCTGCCACAATGATGAGCTCTTTCATATACCTAATAAAACCTTGGGGCAGGAGCACAAAATGGCATTCTAAAACTTGGTTCTGAGCTAGAGACTTAGGGAGCCAAGAAGACACAGTCCCAAAGTAATTACATTAAGAAGATGAGCACACAGAGAGAAAGTAAGAGAGAGAGCAAAATTCTCCTCATCCTCCTCAAAGTGAGCCTGACAACTGAAATTTCAAAACATAGCAAGAACTCTAAGGCTAAGAAAGATAGCTCACCACCACAACAAATGAAACATAAATTAATTTGAAATGAAATAATTTCACAGAACAGTCTGAAAGGGTAAAAAAAAAAAAAGTAACTTTCTGTATAAAGAAGGAAAATGATTTGGGATGAATTATAAACAATTAAAATTCGGGGGGGGGAGGCCCAGTGCATGGTTAAGGCATACGTAGATTCTTCAAGAAGAGGAGAGAACTACTGGAAAGTTTATAGTTAAGCAAATATTTTGAACATGCAGGATAATGACTAAAACTATAGGAAAACAATGTTTAGTTTCTGAAACAGAAGGAAAAAAGGGTCTAGTAGAAAATGTTATCAATCCAACAGAAGCCAGGAAATGAGAAAAAGAATTAGATGGGAAAGATGATAAAAAGATTTCTACTGATATCACAGTGCTTTTGAATTATCAGGCAGTCAGTTTTTCCCAAGATCTCTAGTCTGCGAGCAGTGATATTTAACAACTGGCTGAGTGGGGCTAGGGTGCTGATTCATATCATTTACTGATTTTGTGGTATAAATACCCCCACCGTGGCCAATTTCAGGCTACCAGTGTAACATCAATCGGTTTACAAAATTCCTGAAAATGTAATAATAATGTCTAGGGAACTTGTATATACTGGCTCAGTATACCACTATTTGGGATAGACAGGCTTTTTCTCTATGGTCTTCATTCTGCATATAACTTTTGATAATAAAATAAAAATTAAGAAAAACATTCTCTGCATTTAACTTCTCTAACTGAAACCATATGGAAATTTATTGGGAAAACAGGAGTTGGCGGCATTTTGTTATTAGAGTATTTATCATACAGTTATGGAAGGTTAGTAATTTATGATCCTTGCTTGCAAAGCCAGATCAATACAGAGATAAATGTCCTCAGCACAATAGAATTTATATCCTCCACATGATAATTGACCACTGTGTCATACATTCAGTTATTCATCTCATTATGTGATATGAGCAGGAAGTTCAATATGTATGTGATTTATTAATATACAATATAGTGTGAAACCCATGGCCTATCTAACCCCATTACCTGTCCTTGGCAACATAGTATACAGTTGTCTTCTCCAGCAGTAGGATCCCACAAGGAGGATTATCCACCCCTTTCAACATTAGACATTTGCTTAATTAGAACAGATAGGGGAAATGCCTGAGCTGACATTATTCCCTCTCTTCCTTTTTTTCTTTTCCCTTCTTTCTAATTATGGGTTTATAGTTCTTTTCTTTTCTTTTCTTTTCTTTTCTTTTCTTTTCTTTTCTTTTCTTTTCTTTTCTTTCTCCTTTCCTTTCTTTTACTTCCCTTCCCTTTCCCTTTCCCTTCTTTTCCTTCTCTTTTTTGTCCTCTGTCTCTCTTTTCTTTCTTTCTTTTTCCTTTAGAGCACAAGTGGCTCATCCCAGAGTAGAGTGATGGGTAAATGGTACTGAAAGAGCCTTTCGTGTTTACTGATTTACAACTTTGAGTATATTTGGCAACACGGGTCATTCTGCATCACCTGTCTGTGTAGTTAAGTAACTTAAAGCTCGGGACACAGATAGTCCTAGAGCAGGGAGTAGGACATTCCCAGGAGAGAGAATGAACAGGGAAAATGAAAACAGAAAACTAACCACTTAGAAACCTATGCATAGAGCTAGTTTACTAACAGTGGGAGTAGGAGCCATCCCAACCCCCACCCCCCTTTCTTTCTCAACCCCTGGGAACATTTGTTGCCTGTAACGTCTGTGCTTTGCTTTGCTAGGGTTAATCAGGGGGCCTATTATTCAGCAAATTAAAGGCTTGGCTGCCTGAGAGTTCCTTTCAGAAAGGATTAGGGTCTCTGATGAGGCTTTGATGTAATAGATGGAGCAGTTCTGCTCCTTCATATTAATGGAAGACTGTTAAGGACTCCCCAGGCTCTCTTTGGCAGTTGGTGTCTTTACTCATTCCCTTGCCTAAAAAAGAAAAATATTTTATCTTACAAAAATTTAGTGCTTCAAAAAGGCACTGGATTGACATCTCCAGGGGGTAAAGTGTTCATTTCTTGGCCTAAAAGCACAGAGGCTCAGCACTAACTGGCTTCTTTCGGTGGCCACTTCCTCAGGAAGAACTGTCTCTCCAAAGTGCAACAGAAGCATTTAGATCTTGTAGTTCATTGCCCTTGAAAGCTTTTTTTTGCTCAGAAGTTGGGCAGAGGGATGGGGTGGTGACAGGCATGATGATGGTTTGTGTTCTTAGGCACATAAACCAAGGCTGCCAATAGCTGTGCAAAATCCTGATTTCCATGACATTTACAGTAGTTATTACCTGACAATATTTCCTTTAGGCTTTTCATTAGTGGTTAGGTTGTCAATGAAAATCTCATCTAGTTTATTTTCCCCAATTTAATTTCATGCCGTCAATAATATTCCTATAATTGGCAATCAGCCAGTGTTTAGTCTATGTAAGTCTTTACCAAAAAAGCACACATTAAGGGAAGGATGCTAAATGTGGGCACAGTGTCAGCCAGACTGTCGAAACTCTTGGCCATTATTCTTCTCAATCTAATCTTCCTCCCACCTCCACCTCCACCATGTCCTAGAGCCTGAAAGTTTAGTTGGGACTATTATTGTCATTATTTAAAAAGCAAATTTGACAGTCCTATTGTTTCCATGCCCATTTGTGTAATGTTTCAGTCCTCTTCTTGTCCTTTCCCAAGCCCCACCTGTGGTATTAAATTGCTTCCTCCTCTGAGTTGCTTTTCACCCATGGGCTAAATTTTTAAAGTAGTTTTCTTTTCATTTTTTGCAATGAATAGTTCAGTTGACCTTGAACAATTGGGAGGAGGGCGTTGGAAGCACCAACTCCCCATGCAATTGAAAATCTGCATATAACTTTTGATGCCCCAAAACTTTACTAATAGCCTACTGTTGACTAGAAGACTTACTGTTAACATAAACAGTTGATTAATACATATTTTCTGTTATATATATCATATACTGTATTCTTACAATAAAGCTAGAGAAAAATGTTACTAAAATATAAGGAAGAGGGCAGCCCCAGTGGCTCAGCGGTTTAGTGCCGCCTTCAGCCCAGGATGTGATCCTGGAGACCTGGGATCGAGTCCCACATTGGGCTCCCTGCGTGGAGCCTGCTTCTCCCTCTGCCTGTGTCTCTGCCTCTCTCTCTCTCTCTCTCTCTCTCTCTCTGTGTGTGTCTGTCATGAATAAATAAATAAAATCTTTAAAATATATACACATATATGGAAGAAGAAATATATTTATAGTATTATACTGTATTTATTGAAAAAATCCACATATAAGCGGACCCATGGAGTTCAAATCCATGTTGTTCAGTGGTCAGTTGTATATGGTATCTTGTCACCCTGCCTTTCCTTTCCTTGATGGATACCAGCATCTGTGGGCACTGCACTTAGCATTTTAAGAATCAAGGGACAGGACTAAAAAATTACCAGGTTGTTGCCGATAGAATTAGCTCTGGCTTAAGATCAGAGAGCTCTGTGCCTCCTTGCATTAGCCACTCAGGGAGAATTTTTTAAATAGCTAGTTCTTTGATAGTAGAAGACATCAGTTGGGATTGAAGAGTGTTCTAAGAAGGAGCTGTATGAAACTCACGGCCATGTTTACTGGAGGGAGTTAGTATTCATTATGTTATATAGAGTAATTTTTATGAAATCCCAGGAAAGCTATATCTCTAGTCTCCTTGCCAGTCATCATCATCATCATATCTTCATGGTTCTACAAGCAGAGAGTCTGTTTTTGTATCATGGATTTTAAGAAATACAGAACAGGGGCTCCTTAGTGGCTCAGTTGGTTGGGCATCTGACTCTGATTTTGGCTTGATTTCGGCTAGGGTCTTCAACCCAGGGTTGTGAGATTGAGCCCCACATTGGGCTCCCTGTTCATGCACACTCTGCTTGTCCGTTTCCCTCCTTCTCTGCCCTTCCCCCTGCTCCTTCGTGTGCTCCTTCTTGCTCAAATAAATAAGTAAATAAATAAATAAATAAAATCTTTTTAAAAAGAGAAATTTAGAACAGATTGCGTTTTCCCATTCATGTTGTCTGCTAGAGAACCCAGACCCAAATTTGTGGCCACTGCTACTAAAGTAATTTATTTGGTACTCTAATTTTCCCTTTATTTCATTTTTCTAGTCTGCTTGTAATTATTTTTTATCTTATTCCATGTACCTAAAACGTGTTATGGTAGAATGCCTTAAACTATTTCTAAACAAGATGAAGTTTTAAAAATCAATTATATATATTGATGGTGGGAATGTAAATTGATGCAGTCACTTTAGAAAACAGTCTTCTAGCTCCTCAAAAGGTTAAACATATAGTTACCATATCCACCATGATCCAGTAATTCTACTCCTAGGTACATATACCCAGGAGAAATGGAAACATATGTCCACATAAAAACGTATATATAAATGTTCATAGCAGCATTATTCATAATAGCTTAAATGTGGAATTAACCCATATGTCCATTAACTGGTGAATGGATAACAAAATATGGTATATCCATATGACGAAGCATTATTTAGCAAACAAAAGGATGCAGTATTGGTACATGCTGTGACATGGATGAACTTTGAAAACATGCTGAGTGAATGAAGCCAGTCACAGAAGACCACATATATAATGTGAAACATCCAGATTCAGCAAATCCATAGAAACAGAAAGTAGGTTAGTGGTTGTCTGGGACTGAAGATGTTGAGGAGAAATGGGGAGTGACTGCAAATGGATATAGGGTTCCTTTTGGGAGTGATCAAAATATTCAGAAAATTGATTATGATAATGGTTATACAACTGTATGCATATACCAAAACTTTTTGAATTGTATGCTTTAAAAGGGTAAACTGTGTGGTATATGAATTATATCACATTAAAGCTATTATAAATGTCATTTGCATTAATTGATCAATTATAAACTTTGGGGACTATCTTTTGCTGATTTTCTTACACTTTTTATTTTCACTTAGTGCCAGACATGCACAAAGTAGTTAAGCCCACTTATTTTTAGCAGAATCTGCAGACTTGGAGATTGTGAATCTCTAAGAATAGGGATGTCCATCTCCAAAGGATACAAATCCTCTGCATGTTACCTAGTTCAGTTTATTTGATCCCCTGGGCAAAATCTGTTTGTTCAGCAGCAAATTCCAAGCCTGTGGGTATAAATGCTGTCATTTTATTTCTACACCTTTTTGTCTTTGCCTTGCCTTTGTATACCCTCTCTCCTCTCTTTTGTCATCTTATTCTACCTGGTAGTGAGAATAAATGAGTAAGAATGGCCAGAGAAATAGGAATGAAGAAGAGATTTAGCATCACACCAGGCACAGAAAGAGGAAGTTTCAAGAAGGTGGGGGCAGGTCAAAAGTGGCCATCAATGACAGCATGAACATAGAGGTGAAATAGAATGAAAAGTAAAAAGAGACCACTGAATTGGTAATGTAAAGACTTGGGTTCCTTTGAGAGAGATTACATTTGGGCAATGAATATAAAAAATAGATTAGAATGTTCACCAAGGTTTAGCTGCAGGTACATCCTGTAAACTTAAATTTAAGTTGGCCAAAGATTTTACTAGTGGCCCCTTCTTTTTTCTTTATATACTCCTGACTTCAAGTTTCACAGCTACAACCAATACCTTTCCCTTCCCATTTCCTTAATTCAGACTGATGCTTCCTAAAGGACTCCTCTCTTTCCCTCCCTCTGGCTTACTCCATAATGTGACGCCTGTTCATTTTTTAAAGCAAAGATCTAATTGTGTTATCTCCCTGGTCAAAAAAGCCAGTTCAATGTGGCTAAGAAAAAACCCCTAAGTTTACCTGTTTACCCTCTAGGCCATGCATCGAGACTCTATCTAGAGTCTGGATAAGATGTTCCCACCTCTCCCCCATGCCACTGCTCCCTCCCCATGTACCTGGCCCACCCCCCATCCTCACCCTTGTCTCTATTACAGCTGCATTATTCTGTTCTGCTTTCTTCCCGTATGAGCCATGCATTTTACCAGTGGGCTTCTATTTGTACTATACCCTCCATTTGGCATGCCCCTCTCCTATGCATCTGTCAATATCCCTTTCACCTTTAAAACCCAAGAGCCATTTCTCATGTGAAACACTTGTTCTTCTAGCTAGAGTTGTTTACTTTGACTACTCTGGTGCTTACACTTCTTGGCCTTTGTTATTATTTACGTTCATGTTTATTTTACTACTTGTTTATAAATTCCATGAAAACCAGCATCTCACTCTAGACATCTTTTCCCCACAAGCACTTGGTGGAGTGCTATTCATAGTAAATACCTAATAAGTATGAATGAATAAATCAATTCAATCCTACCTGATCCACTAAATATTTCATATATGTAAGTTTAGTATTACCCTGGAAGATACCTTTCTAATGGAGGCATATAATATCTTTTGTCTTTCACTCTCCTAGCTCTTCCACCCCCAGTCCTGAAGAGTTCTGAGCTTGTAATAGTCATGCACTATAGAACTGGTCATTCATTTCTCATAGGGGATGACTGGGTACTGTCCATTGCTTTTCTTATAGGGAAAGTGCATACAAATGGGAATTATGGGGCATCCCCGGTGGCCCAGCGGTTTAGCGCCGCCTTCAGCCCGGGGTGTGATCCTGGAGACCCAGGATCGAGTCCCACCTTGGGCTCCCTGCATGGAGCCTGCTTCTCCCTCTATCTGTGTCTCTGCTTCTCTCTCTCTGTCATGAATAAATAAATAAAATCTTTAAAAAACAAAAAAAAAAAACCCAAAAAAACAAATGGGAATTATGGATTTAATTCTGGGCAGGGTAGCAGATAGGATCCAGGGAAGGATTAGAATTCATATATCCCCCAGCACTTAAGCCTGAACTAAGAAGCAGACCATAACTGTTTGTCAAAATGGTAATTGATTCTTAAATCAAAGAAATAAGCCAGACATTCAAAATCAGGAATGCCTAAGGGCTTGAACTCAAAAATTCCAGAGTTCTTTGCTTTTGCTGACTTGTGAGACCCTCAAAGTCCCTTCCTCCCCTAGAACTTTGTAAGTTCTGATCAGGACATCTATCAGACAGGAGTTGTGTCCATAGTGGTAGGAATTGCAATGAGAAAAAGTAGCTAATTGGTGGATATAGTATTATTCAAGTCTAACTCAAGGAGACATTGCACCTGAACGTTTATTTTAATAGCAGTCATCTCCTGCTTGGAATTGGGTATGCCATGGCTGTCTTCCCCAATGGGCTGACTTACTGTATCCCTAGCACCCGAGTGACTGGCCCATATAGCTGGCATTTATTGAATGCTCATTATGTGCCAGGATTATCTCATTTACCCCCCCCCCCCACAGTGACATTACTGCTTTACAGATGAAGACACTGAGGCCCAGAGAATTTTATTAACTTGTATATCAACACATATCCAGGGATCCCTGGGTGGCTCAGTGGTTTAGCGTCTGCCTTTGGCCCAGCGCGATCCTGGAGTCCCGGGATCGAGTCCCACATCAGGCTCCTGGCATGGGCCTGCTTCTCCCTCCTCCTGTGTCTCTGCCTCTCTCTCTCTCTCCATGTCTATTATAAATAAATAAATATTTAAAAAAAAACATATCCATAAGAAGTAGTTAAGTTTGACCTTGATGACTGACTTTTAACCTTTATATACTACTGCCCCAATACAGGCACCAGATTTTTTTTTTTAATGTCATGCTTGGGAGAATGATGGGTTTGGAGATTAAGGAGATTATTATTTAAATAAGTCAACATACTAGTTTAAATATTTAAGATTGATAATATTTGATATATAGCTATATATAGGATATATGAATGTATATTATAATAATAAAGTGTAGTATCTTTTTAAATGGACTTGCTAACACCTAGATTATTTTGCCCTGATTCACCCACATTTTCCATAACCACTTCCTTCTGAGTTCAGCCATCACTTCCCTCTTTTATTACTTCTCATCTTCTGGAGTGCTTCAAGTAGCTATTTCCTTAATTTTCACCTGAAGCAGAGACCTTTAAAGAAAATGAAGGTCTGTGCCTGGTTTGCTGGCTGAGTCTAGGGCTGACCTGTGGTCAACATCAGCCCCTTACACAGGCTCCAAAGGCAGTGCATGGCCGCTGTAGGAGACAGTAGCACCTGCAGGACCAGTGAATGCCCAGATCTTTGAGAACTGACAGCACGGTAGCCTGAGAGGTGGAGCCATCCCAGGATTCCCATCACCCAGAGATAGATGCCTTTCCCAACCCCTTTGAATCAGAGTGGGATTTGAACAGATTATCAGTCCAATAAACTAGTCACTGAGCTGTGCAATGATGTAACAGTTCATTGTTTTGGAGGCACCCTGACTAAACTACATGAATGGAGTTGCCTGGAAAAATATTTAATTGCAAAGTGCTTTTCCCAACCAAGGAAGAAAGAAACAAAGCAAGAGCAAGAAGGTGGTGAGTTGGGGCCACTGGTTACAGTTCTTAAGATTGCCTTAGTTGTAGGACACAAATATTGGGATCTTTCTTGGCTATGGTATGTCCAGTGGAGGGCATACCCATCCTGGTCTTCTGCAGCTGCCATATGATACTTCAGAAGCACAGATTAAACAGAAGGAAGTGTTAATAACGACTATAATTAAACTACCACTTCTGCTGTCACACATTCGATTGGCTTCTCTGTGGACAGCTTTTGTGTCCCCTGAGCTCTATCTAGACTTGATCTTTTAGCTTTGGCCTAGTTCCTCTTGGCCCCCTTCTCCTCACTTTACCTCTTTGCTTGGCACTTTTGTTCCTTTTTCCTCCTCCCACAGTAGTTCTACCTACTGTCCATAGTATATATTATCCTCCCTCCATCCCTGCCAGCTGTGACTCCCAGCTAGTACCCTAGACAAGCAGTACTTGAGGATTCTATCTTTTGGCTTCCAACCACCTTATGCTTTTTCCCTAGTTGAGCTTTCTCTGGGTGAGAAAAGTTATTTCTCTCAGGTTCCAGGAAATATAATGTTTTCCCCCTTCCATTTCCTTCCTGGGTTCCCTTGAGCTCACCTTGGACCTTTAGTGCTGCTTGCTTTATCTGAAGCTTAGGCTGACTTGCTAACTTTCTAAGCCTGCATCTGGGTTCCCTTGCCCTGGTATCTGAGGCAAGGTGGCAGCTGCCCTGTTGTCCTGTAGCCTGCCAACACAAATTCTGTGTGACCTTGCCACACAGAATCTGCACCTGTTACACATCTCAAAAGCAGACTCAGCTTCCTGTCTGAAAATGCTCTGTCCTACCAGGACTTTTTTCCTTTTAGTGAATACTATTTCTCTCTGATTGATAGCCACAGACCCTCCCTCACTGACTAAAGTGAAGGCAGTTTTGGTTCTCACTTACCTGTTTCAGGTTAGGACCTCACTTTCTCACCCTAGGTGTGGTTAACATGCAGTTCTAGTATTGCCAGCAAGACTTTAAAACACACCACATGCAGTATTTGTCAACTTCATGAAAACTGAAATGCAGTTAAACATTCTACCAAATGGAGAGGTGATGTTTCACTAAAATAACATATGCATCGTCAAGTTTCTCAGCCTGTCTTCTTTTGAGGCATTAGTCATCTTGGGAAAGTGCCTGTGTTTATCATAGTCCTGTCTTCCAGAATGGAAATTTCCTTTCAAGACAGAGCACCATGGGCTCCAGTATTTAACCTATAATTAGTATATCCCCTAGAGGATTTTCTCCTTTTGATGCAGAGGCCTCTTTGTCACTCAGGCTTCTGTCTGAGAATGATAGGAACTGCAGGGCAGCAAGATGCATCATGAGGCAGGCAAATGTTTGCTCAGATCAAAAATGTTTAGATATTCTGTACCAATGCAAACACTTCACAATCTAAACCCATAAGAAAACAGCAGAAATTATAAAAGACAGAATATCAAGGAAGAAATGCAAAGAGACATAAATCCCAAGTTTTGATCTAGTTTTGTGTGGAGCAAGATTGCTTACCCTCCTGCTTTTCTTACTCAGTTCTCCCATATTTTTAGTTTTTGACTTTTCAGCTGCTCTTTATCAAGTGTGTTTTATTCATACAAACATCTGCCTGTGACTCTTGATAAATAGCTTCCTCTTGCAGGCATCTGATTTTTTGGTTATGAAATGGCAGTTTGCAGCGACAAGGCAGCTGTGTCTCGACAGTGTTATCGTTTAGGAATGGAAAGAACACAGGCTGTGCCAGCTTCAGAGTGCAGCGCACAAGCCCGACCTTGTTTCTTGCTAAGAAACATCTCCTTTTTGCCTGTCTCTGGCAGAAGCTAGGCTGGGAGATCACAGCAAACAGCTGCAACAACCTGTGTTTAATGTGGTGACACTAATGAATTCTGAGAATTAATCTTCAGCCAAGAAAATATGATGGAAGGTACTAGAATTTCAAATTAGGTAATGGATTGATTTCCTTCAAGACTGGAATTTGCTTCCGTTTTCTTCTGGTGGATTTCTCTATCCTGTTCAAACCACCCACCATGGCCTTATAAATCCAGGGTAAATCCAGGTAGTATATCTCTTGGTAGTTTTAAATGTTTAATTTTCTTGTTTTGTTCTGTCTCTTGGCACAGAGATAAATAACTACACCCAAATCCAGATTTTAAAAAATCTGGAAGTGAAAGAATTACTTATGAGTTTGGAAGAAAGCAATATCCCTAAATCTAGTCCTTATTTACTTTTTTCCAGAGTAAAGGACTCTGGGAAGAACTGAACTTGGGGAATGTATTTCTTGTTTGAGACACTGACTTCTATAGAAACCGCAGCCTACAGGTGTCTCAGATGTGCAGTTGACGGTCATAGGCTTTATGTATCTCCCCTCAGTCAGCTGAGATGAGGACTCTGCTAGCATTGTGGGGACCTACTACTGACTTCTCACAACAGCTTTTTCAGGGTTGTCATTTGCTGAGTCCTGGTTCCATTGACACCAGAAAGAGTCAGGGGCCAAGTTAGTTTGGAAACATCGACTTAAACAAGATCAAGCTGTTTTCTTTGCCCTAGAGGCTCTAAGAACATTTAATATGCTCATGTACATTATAAAACTCCAGACTTTTACTTGGTTAGACAGTTACCAATGTTTCCCAAACCTTTTAACTGAACACTAGTTGTATTTTTCAGTGGAATATGTTAGGTGTCTAGGGTTTCACTCAAGTCACCTTATGTTGGTTGGCCCACATTTCCCATTCATTCTATGCATTCCCTTATAAAAACTGCTCAGTCCCTGGCTGGGGGAAAATATTCTGCATCTGGAATTTGCAATTCCTGGTTTAGAAAGCAATATTGAAATGAATAAGCATATTATAACTCCTTAGGTTTTCAGTGTTTGGTCTTCAAGTAGGTTGGAGGATTCTGTCATGTTTTCATAAAGGACATGGAGGCTGTCAGGTGTTCTTACAGACCCCAGGAGTCAATTCTGTCTTAATCTACTAAATTCCTGCCTGGAAGGAGAATAAGACAGAAATGGCAAGATGCCAGATATAAACAGCATGAGTTTAGAGTCTTAAGCAATAAAGAATGTACCCTAGTTAAAGTTGGAAAAGGGACTAAAGGAAAGAATTGTTGGTAGGCTTTCAAAGGGGACAGTTTTGGGGGTGCAGGGGGGTATCCTGGTGGCCTTTTGAGTTCCCAGCTACACAGCTTGCCTAGTCTGGCTTCTTGCATTGCCCATCCAGTTTCCCGACTTTGAAATCTCTTCTACTACTTCTTCACCAATTGAGTTCAGTTTAGTCCCAAAACTTCCTCTCAGACCTTCCTCACTTCTCACTTCCCTAGCTAAGGCTTCCCTGACTGACTCTCCCTGCCCTACCTACCGTTCTAGGCTGTTGCATCTGTGCAATTTAAGAAAACACAGTGCAGAGGAAGAAGAGCTCTCTCATGGGAGTCAAAGGATTGGCCTCATCTCTGTCAGAACTTGACCTGAACTTCCTCACCCCATGAAAAAGGGGGTTAGAACAGAAAATCTTATACCCTTAGCTCTGAAGCCCTGTGCTTTTGTGTGATTATTTCTTATTCTGAATATAGAAACAAACACTGGCTTTTGTTGTTTCCTATGTTTCTCTTGTCCTTCTATCTTTCCAATTAGAATGTAGTTCCTTGAATAAAAGGGTCTTGATTCTTTATGAATTAATTTATTTTGGGTAATTCTGGCTGTGTAATAAATGTTCGCTGAACAAATGAAATTATTGATATATGATTCCAATGACTTGGAGTCTAATAATTGCATGACTTTTAGCCATATCTGTTCCTAAGGTAGTACTGTCCTCTATCAGTAAAATAGTAATTTCATTTCAGTCTGGCTGTTTGCTTCCCATGAGAAAAAGTATGCAAAAGTGTTTTAGAATAAGGCTATCCCCTCAAGGTCTTTATGCCCTTCTCCTAAAAATCCTCCGGTGCAGCTGGATATGTCACAACTCTGTTTAGCATTCTTCCCATATACACTCATTTTCAATTTTGCTGATCCAATGATATGACATTCAGCCCACTCGATTCTTACTGAGAGAATTAACAAATCTTTTTGATCATTGCTTCCAGAGAGTAGATTACCTACCATCTTCGTTTTTAGGGATCTTCAAGAGACAACAGATTCACTTTAGTTTCTTCCCTGCTTGATTATCTTACTTCATTATTTAGTTGCCATTTCTTACTCCCTCTGTGATATAGAGCGAGCTCCTCTCCAAAATATCAAATGATCTGGCAACCTCATTGGTAGCCTTTTTCCCCCACTGGAGGCTGAAATTATGAAACAAGATATAGCACCTTTAATTACATCCCCAGACTCCAGTAGAGACTTATTTTCATAAAACTGGAGTATGGGTTTCTTGGTCTCTGTCAAACCCTATCCAAAGAGCTTTAATTATTACAGTACCAGAAGGACCTTATTTCTAGGCCTCATCTGGAACACTGTCCCAAGGCCTCTATCCTGAGGAGGAAAGTAGAGGCAGTTACATCCCAATTTCCCATTCACATGCCATGAATAATTTTCTGTTAATGGATGTGACTCCCACCTTCAGTCTCAGCCCCAAGTTTACTCATTTGAAGTGTTGGCACTAGTCATCAGGCATTGAGGATTGCCCTTGTACTTTTGCTCTATGTAGGAATGATGTAGCATGACCTGCCCCGGGTCACTGGGCAGGCTTGATTCCTGGACTTCCATCCTATACATGCCCTCTGATGTAGGGAGTGTGTGAAGCTACCATGGCATCTGTAGTAGGAACTCTCAGGAGACACAAACAGTTTTTTTAGGAGTTTTAGCATACCATCCCTCAAGGCAAGAGGACAAGGCCATTACACCTGTATTATTCACCGTATAACTACCAAGAGGTTCCTTATTTTCCAGATGCTTAGGGAAAGCACATTTATTTTACTTTGGTTGTCACATATACATAGACATATGAATAGACATGGAATTCAGGGAAGATGGCTAATAGAAGACATGAACATAGTATTTTTTAAGACTGCACTGATTTATTTTTGGTAGGAAAAGTAATAGATTATACAGAAGTCTCCTGAACCCATGAAAGTCAAATGATTGATTTCTTCCCGTGGCAAACCAGAGGTGGTATTTATAGTCGTGCAGGCAGCAGAATGGAGATCATCTAGGTTCTTTTGGCTTTTCTAACTGAAAGCTCCAGTTCCAATAGATAGGAAATCCCTTGAATCAATTCTAAAACTGACTGGGAAATTTACTGAGTATCTTTTCAGGACTAGGAGGTGAGGGATGTGAAAGTGGCTTGAAATGTAAACGACAAAGGTTAAAGCCACTTTGTAAATCCAACAGTTAAGGATTGTTTAAAGAAGTCTGCTTAAATGTTTGAAAAGATGTTCAAGATGAGGCTGATTTTTTTTTTTTTTTTTTTTTTTTTTACCATTTGTGAATGGATTTCATTATTTAAAATATGTCATGTTTTAGATGTTGCTGGCATGTTCATTATTGGGAAAACTGGAAACATTTGTTTTATACAGTGGGCAGAGGGCGTTTAGCCTTTATCCTAAGCCTCCAAAGTGAGCTAAAGACTGATAGCTTAAAAGGGCAGTTGTTGAAATTTCCTTCTCCTATTAGGGGCAGCTATTCAGAATGGAAATGCAGTGGTAATTGGAAGGGTATTCATCAGATTCAATTTCACTAGAAATTTCCTTGTATCAGAATCATCTTGGATAACATAGGGGATACAGTAAAATGTACAATCGTTGTTTTCTTTGAAAAGGGCATTTAAATCTGAAACAGAAAGTGGTTACACCAGTATGGTTTTAACCAATTAACTACAGAGGAGCTTAAATGCAACACAGTTTTTACCATTTTCAATGGACTTTTTGTTCCTTGTTTGCATAATTCCATTCCAGTGTATCTCAATTATATTGTAGTTACTTCCTGTTCTGAGGTTTTTCTGCTTCAGAAATCATTAGAAATCAAGGTGCTGAAGTTTTTCTGTGAAGGTTTCTTTATGATTAGTTTCTTTCCTTGCACACTCCTGAATGTTTTTCCCTACCATCAAATAGTGGACATTTCATATACTAGGATTTTATTTGAAAGACAGTATATAATTTTATATGTTTCTAAGATACAAGACTAATCAACTTGACTTCACTGTAAACATTTTCCTGTAGTGAAAGTTCAGACAGAAAATTCACATTTTTTTTCTCAGTGTTTTGAGTACTTCAAATTCAATTGATGGCAAAAATTTATTGTTTTCAACATGTACTTAACCCAAATTAAAATAGATTTTTGATGTACTGATTTATTTGGCCAGCAGAGAATTATTATTCTTTTTTAACCCTCTTGGCACATATGAATAAAGAGCTGTGTAAGCTTAGTGATGAGGTTTTATAAATGAACTTTTTTGCCTTTCTCTTGTATTCACAGAGGAACCAGGTATCTAAGGTTGTACTTTGGATTGTTTGTTGATTTTTGCAAACAGGTGTCTTATTAAGGATTTTGAAAAGCGGCCTTCTGTCACACATCTCCTTGACCACCCATTTATTAAAGGAGCCCACGGGAAGGTTTTATTTCTGCAAAAACAGCTGGCCAAGGTCCTCCAAGACCAGAAGCATCAAAACACTGTTGTTAAAACAAGGTATGGTACTTGGTGTCTTCCTACTTCCTCTCTCACGTTATTTATAAAAATGGCATGTCATGTGTTTTGATTTGTCCAGCATTAGTACTGGTAATTATCACATCCCTGCATTTTTGAGAGTTTCATTTACATGACATTAAGTACTCCATACTCAATGGATGAGATCAAGAGAGCTTTAGAAACACGCTGTCCATTTGTCCTCCTACGGTTAATATCTCTCAGCTGTGGCTAAAAGACTGCTCTGCCCTTATGTTCTAGTTAAAAACCAACACACACATATATTTATATTTAATATGAATGTGGATTTTTTTTTTAACCAGTAAGGTTAGCTGTATGAAAACAGCCAGGGATGAGATTGTGTGAAAAATCTTTACTTGGCCGTTGCTGATTAGAAAGAAGAAAGTAGACTATAAAAAGTGATTTTGGAAAGATTACAAGTTAAACACTAGAAGATGTTTCTCTAATGTGCTCTGAGACCCTATTCTTTAATTAAAAATTCCTCAGAGACAATTTAGTATTTTTAAATGATTTTTTTCCACAGGTGATGTCTATGCTATCCAAAACAACTGTGATTCTCCCTCCCTGCCTCTTTCTCTAAAGTGTAGATTTTAAGAAATAAATATTTATTTTCAGGGCCAATTTCTTAAAATGGTATTCCATGGTGGTCTCTAAGAAATAGACCTTTGATTTCTGTCCAGATGGTGGCAGAATTTCTCTTTAAAAATATTTTTTTTAATGCAAATAAACCTGCTTCCCAGCTCAGGAGTTACTTGGTTTTGTAAAACTGGCCAGGATGCAGATAAGCTCTAATCCATTATTATTAAAAGAACATTAAAAGGACTGGAAGTGAAGAAAATAAAATTTCACTAGTCACAAGTTCTGGAAATATTCATGTATTCTGTGGAACATTGTTTACAAGTCAAAAAAGCATCGGAACTCTTGGAGCTGGAGGGATAGTTTTAAGGTGACTGTATCTTGCTGATTTTCCCTGCCACCACCACGTGTTCCCTTTTGAATAGATCGAAACAAATTTTTTCCTGCTCTTTCCCCCTTTCCACTGTCATTTGTGTTTCTGTGGCTTACCCATAGGTAGAGAAAGTCTTATGACTTGTTCCCTTTTTAAAACAGTAAGAACTTGCATTTAAGCCCCGGGGAAATAAAATCCCCTTTCTTCCCCTGTTTCTGTTCTTGTACACCAGTCACTTCCCCCAAATCACTCACCTCTCCCTCAGCACACACAGCACTAGCACCAGAAATGAAGATGAAATCAAATCAAACAGACAAAACAAAACAAAACAAAAAAAACAAACCCAGCATTTAAATGCTCTAAGTTGAATCAAGCCTTTCCTCCTTTTTACTATGTTCTGAAATTTGCTGCAGAACAGTTTTTAAGACTTAGGTTGCAAAGTTATTCAGCTTTTCACATTTGCCAGACTCTGCCTGTTCAGAGGTATGTTCTCTTTTTAAAGACATTCCTTCTTTTAGTATAGAATATCAGACTCCAGTCTCTCTCACCCACTCTCATTTCTCTTTATCTTTTTAACTTCTTTGCTCTCAAAAGCCTTATATGGTGGCAAAGACTTCTTACAGAGTCTTTGTAATCTTCAGTTTCACTCAGGAGTTTGTGTTTCTTTGAAAGTCTTTAAAAAACAAACAAACAAACCATACAACCAGTGGTGCCTGGCTGGCTCAGAGTAGAGCAAGCAACTCTTGATCCCGGGATCATGAGTTTGAGCCTATTTTGGGTTTAGAGATTACTTTATAGATAAATAAATAAAATTTAAAAGCCCCTGCAACCTTAAAAATAAGAATAAAAACTTTAAACAGTTGCTTCCTTAAGAGGTAGGACAGTTGCTTCCTTAAGAGGTAGGAAAATTAATTCTAAAGGAAACACAGTACCTGTGAGACACTTAACCTGCCACCTCTCCCATGTTGTTACTTCCTGTTACTTCCTCATAGCAGCTGGCAATTATGGTTGGCTACATAAGTGTTTTTAAAGCCCACCCAGAAAAACTCAAATATCATTTGATGCTGGTGACTCAATATATCTAAAGTTGTGAGTTTACAAGATAAGGTTGGAAAAAAAAGAACATTTGAGGCAGTTGCATAGATAAGTGAGGCAGATGCCCCACCGACCACTTTCTTGTACAATTATGGTCACCCAGAAGGCAGCCCAGTGTGGTGGTAAGCCACTAGCCCTGCCAGAGTTTAATCCCAGCTCAACCATTCAGGGACAGGTTGTTACATTGGTCTGTTCAGAGGTTTCTTCATCTATAATATGGGGATTCTTTTGAGGGTCAAATGAGTCCATATATATAAAAAAAGTAGGGATCCCTGGGTGGCGCAGCAGTTCGGCCCGTGCCTTTGGCCCAGGGCGCGATCCTGGAGACCCGGGATCGAATCCCACATAGGGCTCCCGGTGCATGGAGCCTGCTTCTCCCTCTGCCTGTGTCTCTGCCTCTCTCTCTCTCTCTCTGTGACCATCATAAATAAATAAAAAAATTAAAAAAAAAAAAGTAGAATAGCTCTTGATACAGAGTTAACCGTCACAGTATTAGCAGTCTAGTATATGGGGGGGGTCTATTTAATTCAGAGTTCTCCATTTCTGTTTAATACTACCTACTTCTTGGCTTTAATTTGTATAAATTCATCTCTTTATCATATAACATCATGAAAATAAATAGTACTTAGCTACTGAATGTTAAAAATAACAATTTCTATCTCATTTAAAATATTTATTCATTTATTTGTTTAAGAGACATTTATGTGTGCATGTGTCAGGCCCTCTGCTGAACAGAAGGACTACAAAGGCAAATCAGATATAGTTCCTGATAAAGTACTAATAGCCCAGTGTGTGAAACAGACAAGAATCAGATAAGAACAATTCAACATGAAAAGTACCTGGATAAAGGGATGCTGGGGAACACCTGGAAAGAAAAGACCCCTGGAACTGGTGGGGAGATGATCTTTGCATCCTGAAGAATGAATAGAAGAGGAAACAGATTATTCTGGGTAGAGGAGAATAATGAGCAGTGATCAAAGGGCAAAGGTACAGAGGCTGGAGAGAGCTTAAGGAATTTGGTGAACATTTCGTTGGCATTGCTGGAGCTTGGCATGGAACAGGGAGAGGGAGAAACCAGGCAGGTAGGGGCCAGGTCATGATGGGCTACAGAGCTTCCATTTCTTTCTTGGGAACTCAGGAGCCAGTGAAGTTTTTTAAGCAGGCATGTACTCCAGGAAGGTCCTTCTGATTGCAGTATAGAGAATAGATTGGAGCTGGGCAAGGCAGGAGCAGAGAGACAAGTGAGCAGATTGTGACAATTTGCAAATAACAGATGATATTAAGGACTTAGTGATGGATTTGATGAGAGAGAGCAGAGACAGAGAGAGAAGTGTTACAGGGTCTGTCCAAATTGGACTGCCCCTCTGCCATGGTTAAGACTGCAACCAAACAGAAATTGTAAGACACTAAGGGACCGAGATCAGTAAGGAGATTATGCTTCCTTTTCCTAACCTACCAAATGCAATGCCAAGTACTTCCAGATATACACAAAGTTTTCAGCTTTCTGTAAGGGTTCTGCAGTGTTCCAAATGGCTCTGAGTCCCTCAGCTGGAGAGTTGTTTAGTTTTGAGAACCAAATGCAGAGAAATGAAACCTACAGACTGTAGGGAAAACTGTCTTACTGTTCCTGCAAAGGCAGGGAATGTTCTTTCCGCTTTAGTATTTTCTCCAGGGGAGAGAGAAGTTGATGGTTTGAGGGGAAGACGGCAGGTTCTTAAAGAATGGGGCAAACTTGGACAGGTGAAGTGGAGGATCTTACATAGAGGGACACATTGAAAATAAAGAGGGAGAGGAGGTAATAGAGGAAGCAAGAGGAAGTGGGAACAAGGGCCTAAGAGAAGGGTTGACCTTAGGAAGAACCTCTAGATTGAGAAAGACACAGAAAGATTAGATGAAGATATCTGGAAAATTTGAGGGGTGAGAGTGGGATAGGGAGAGGGGGTCCTATGAGGCAACTCATGTCGAATGTTGAATGCCCTTTATCTTTCAAAAAAAGTAAGAAAGATGGTCTCAAAGTTGGGAGTGGGCTGTGGACACCAGGGAAATGTTAACTCTTTGAAACAGCCACTAGGAGGAATATTATAAAGGGTCCATTAAAGATGGACATGATGATTGCTCAATAGCACAGAAAACCCAAGAGGAACTTAACTGAATAGCATTCCATTGTAGTGAAGTTAATCACCATTTAAAATAATGCATGTAGAGCATTCAGCACCAGAACCTCTCAAAAAAATGTACCTTTACCACCACTGCCTTTCCTATTATCTCTTGCAATTCTTAGTAAAAGGGTAGGAGTAGAGGAAGCAGATACTCTGGTCTTCAGATTGGAGGCTAACTTGATGGACATGATGGGTGGACAAGGGAGCAGAGGAATAAAGATGAGGAGAGTATCCTTGGGATATTTTGGGGATTTGGAAGAAAGTGAAGCCAGAATTGGCTTTTTAACCTTTGAGCCTGGTCTAGGTCAAGAGACTGGCAGTCGCAATGCAGATAAAGAGCAGATTCAGTGAGTGGTTGGTGAGTGGACTGTAGTAGAACTGAGATCTTGGGAACTTTTGAAAAATAACTGGGAACTAGTCATGGCTGAACTTGTAGAGAAATTCAGTGGAGTTAGAAAAGTTGTTGGAGAGTTGACGAGTTGAGGAACCCTGAGGTCAGTTTGTGGAAAGCAATAACAAAGTGGTTGATCAAGGGTGGGAAAACCAAAGACTGATACCAGGGGAATAGAGAGAAAGGAAAATGGAGGTCAAGTGCTGGAGGAAATGATATACAGGAATGATGTGGCATTTTTAAAAGGTGAAAGATTGGTTAGGGAGAAGTATGGCTGAGAAATGCAGAGAGGAGCAGGGAAGATGCCCCTTCTGCTATCTTCTCACAGTGAGTAGGTGGAAAGTGAAGCTGGGGCAAAAGCCTTATGGGGCAGTGATCTACTTCAGTTCTGTTGAGATGAGTACGTGTTCAAGAGAAGGCTAGGAATCATGGGAGCTTGTTCACTATAGAGGAGGAACTGCTTGAATGGTGGTGTGCATGAAGTGTGCATGAAGAATGACTTGAATGGTGGTGAAACCCCATCTCCCCTCTCCTGGATCTAAGCAGTCTAGCTCTTCAGAGTGATCTAGTTGTGTGGAAAGTGAAGCCACGATCCATTCTCCTTTTACATCATGTATGTGAGGCCCCTATGGAGGAGCAACATTGTGTTGAGATTTGATACCCATTTGATACCCAATGCTGATTATAGTGTATGAGTGTAACTGTTGGAATTTAAGTGTTTCCAGTAATTCAATAATTTTGCCATAGCATATATTTGATTCAGGTATGATTGAGTAGTTTTGAAGCCAAGGCTTACTCTCTCAAAGGAGGTTAAAAAGCCCTAAAATCCCGTGAACAGTAGTTGGGAGCTTTATTTTTTTACTTAATTGTCAGGGATGCTTTTAAGCAGTTTGGCCATTTCCTTTACATCAACTCCCATTTCCTCCGCCTTCAACATGACTTTTCCCCCCAGGGATGGAATCCCTGACTTCATCAACTGTCTGGAATGTGAGTTGGAGGCAGGGAAAATGCTGGGTAGGCTATGCTATGATTCCCTCCTGCCTTCCAATCTCCCATCATGGGCCCAACTGCAATCCTTAGTAAAATGACAAGATCTAGCATGTCTTTCCCCTGTGGGTGGCTTCGGCCTAACTGAAACCACAGATGTTAAACCCTCAAATGCCAGGGGTCTACTGTAAGTAGTATTTGGTAGAAGAATTAAGTTGCTGGTTGTTTTCTGCTCTGTTTAATGGATTTTGATTCTACTTTTGCAGTTTGCCTGAGGCTAGTTAGAAGAATTACCTCAGCTTTTCTGATTTTCTTTTCAATGTGCAGCAGTGACCTTTAAAAACAGATTTCTCACTGCTTAATTGTCTAGCCTTCTCCAGTAAGCCTTGCTCATTTGCTTCCTCTTTTACCTTCAAACATGCATATATATTCACATCTAACATAATACATACACTCATGAGCTCCTGGACTCTTATGTAAATGAATGGATTTTTTTTTTTTTTTTTAAGATTTATTTGAGAGAAAGAGAAAGCATGAGCAGGAGGAAGGGCAGAGGGAGAAGCAGACTCCACTGAGCTAGGAGTCGAATGAGGGCCTCCATCCCAGGACCTTGGGATTATGACCTAAACCGAAGGCAGATGCTTAACCAAATGAGCCACCCTGGCACCCCTAAATGAATGACTTCTGAATGATTACTTTATCAAGTGCTGAAGATACATGACACATAGGAGATTAAAGCGCTTCCTGTTCTCCTAACAGGCAAGAAATAAATCCACACCAATATATTTAGTATCTGCTATCTATCTATATGTCTGTAACTGAGTGAATAAATTAATATTTAATTTTCTGATGTAGTCACTGATTCTTGCTGCCTAGAGAAGGTGAGTATATCAAATTTATGACTGATGATAAGATGCTGATTGATTGGAATTCTGGCCAAAATCATGCTTAGATGAAAAACGGGGAGTTATGATGATTTCCACCCAAACAACTCTATTTTTTAATCAACGTATTGTAATGTTTGCTTGATAGATAAAAACTTAAGTTCTAGGTCAAGATAGAGCTCATGTAGTTAAAGTTATCTAGGTGGTATCTCTATCCACATTTGACTCTCAGTAAAATGGTATCACACCTAGATGGTCTGCCATTGTTTTTCTCATTTTAGGTCCATGATTATATAGGTACAGTCAAATAAAAATTTCTCTATCATTAACTCTGCTATCAAAGGATATATTGAAATGTAAATAATGATTTGGAAGAAATATAATAGTACTATTTCTCCAGTTTTGAGTAATAGTTTCCTCACTATATGGGTAGAATGCATTGAATGTGGTGATTAGGGAGTTCCTCTGAACTTTCAGGTTCCTCTGATCTATCCAACTTGTCAAGTTGTCCCTCAACTCTGTCCATGGCCACCAAAGCCTTTGTCTTAGAATCTTGAGGACCACCACCTTTGAGCCTGGACCTTTTTTCTTACTACTTCTATTCTTTCCCCCTTTTTTCTCCACCTTCAACAGATTTTACTTCCTTTTGTATCTGGAATCTGATGGAAGAGTTAGTCATTCTCCATTCCTTCCAGTTCTACTCTTGGATGGAGGGGAGGGCTCGGAGCCTGAGTGTGGAGGAACTGTTGTCAAGGTATCCTTCACATGGTCACAGCATGACTGTTCCTAAAATACCATCAGACATTTTTCAGTACAGCATTGAATCTCTCTTTACTAGCATATCTTCTGTAATTAGTAGGCTAAAAAGTTTTACTTCCTTCCCATCCTGAGTTATGATTTAGAGGGTCTTCTTTTGCTTTGTTCTTCATCATAGTTGGTGGTAAAGGGAAGAATGCATCCTGCTGCACCTATGTGAAGCCCCATTTTGACCTACTTACATGGAAGTCACTGCTTCCATGGGCATAGTTAACAGATGGGAAGAGGCTAGGGATTAAGGAATTACTTTCAGACAAAATATATAATATTTGTCAAAATCTTTCCTAGGGCCAGCAGCTTGAACAGAGAAGTCTGTAGCCCATTGATGAGATATTAAAGAGTATCATACACAAATGAGGTTACCCATAATGCAGGCATAGAGATGAAACTATAGTAAAGGCAGCAGTACTTCAGGGATTTATTCCCAGAGAACAATGCCCCGTGTCTGAACCAGCTTGGTACCCTCTACAGCTTGTTTCTTACTCATGGGCTGGACCTAAGACATTCCAAAGTATCTCCCGTCTTCTACCTCATCTGTGCCTACCCTTGTCTTACAGGAACTGTTAGCCTCTGCCTGTCTCACCTACTTTTCAGATCCAGTTCTTACTCTCTACCCATTTCCTTGGACTTGATGTTTCAGACTTACCCTTGTTTCCCTCTTACCTGAGCCAGGAATTCTGACACCAATCCTCCTTTTCCTGATCCCTGAAACCTAAGGTCAGTCCTACTCATTACCTACCAGCTCCCACCAACCCCAAACTCCAGGAAACAGCCCAACCCAGAGATTTGAGTTTCTTCTTTTGTAAGCTTTACCCCCACCCTCCCATAAACTCTATTTGTCTAGGAAGTCAGGCTTTGCAGCCAACATATTTAGAGCTTCATAAAAACAAGTAAGAATCTAGCAAAAAGCAGTATGGACTTTGTTGGGATTTGAAAATGTCTTTTGAGTCGTTAAAACTTATCCTTTTGATTTAATAGAATGCCTTTTGCTATTCATCCATCCACTTACCTATTTATCCATTTCTCTGAGCTTTGAAACATTCAATCCAAGTACCTTGTAGTTGGAAATTTGTAATTTTCACATTAAGGAATTCTTCAGCAAAAATTGATAATAGATGCTATTCTTAAGTAAGGCACTAGATGGAGCATGTGAATTTAAAGGAAATTTAAGCTGGTATTGACCAGTGATGATGACAAATCATTTAATGAAAGAAAACTAAAAAATTTAAACCAAATTATTTTTATTAGTATCAACTAGAAATAGACAAATATAAAACAACATAATACTTTTTATTAATATATGTAAAGTCCAGGATAATTTTTTTAAAACAGGTAAGAACTGAAATAAGTAATTTTTTGTCTTCAGAAGACTCCAAACCCCATAGCCAAAGGAAAATGAAGCAGGTGGCAGTTTCAGAACACTAGTTGGGGAAGGCAGAGATGGGGCTAAGAGATATTTTTTTTCCACTGGTTGAAAGAATGAAGCTGTCTTGATAGAGTGGAAATATCTTGCACCAACATCAATTTCTAGATTGCCTGCTTCAATTTTGGAAGCAAATAAGTCTAAGGAATTTGATTGCCAACAAACGTGGGAAGAGACCATATGTGGCTAATCATAGCAGGTGAAATCTTTTAAAAGTTTTTTATAAAATATTAAAAGGGGAAGATTTTTATGAGAATCAGGCTCAGATTTACAGACAGTATCTGCATGATTCCTGGAGATTAAATCTGTACTGGTATATAGACAATCTGCTGCAAGATTCAAAAGATGACAGTTTTGATCCTGGTGATATTACATTGTACATGTTCACCTTGAAAGTCACAACTTTATTTCGAGTTTATTTATTTGTGATATTACAAGTGAGGTTTTGTCAGTATTTGCATTTTTGGTTGGCTATAAAAATGTCATCTAGTATGAAACTTGACATCCCTGTATGTGGTTCGGGTCAGGAGTTCCTGGAGGAAAAAATAATCCGTGGGAAACTTGCCATTGATTCAGTGGTATTTGAAATTCTGATTTCCCCAGTCTTCCTGTTATGTTTACTTCTGAAAGGCCTGTGCTTTCTGTTTACGATATTTAGTTGTATTCAGTAGGAAGGTAGAGTGGAGAGTGCTTACTCCATCTTGACTTGAACCAGATCTGTGGATGATTTTTTTAATTCCTCATTTTCTTTGTTGAAGATGTATAGAATAAACTCTAACTTAGCCTATTTGATACAATTGTAAGGTAAGGATTTAGGAAGAAGATTAAATAGATGTATTTAATATGTTGAGAATTTAGTTTTCTTAACGTATCGTGATATTTCATGATGAGCTTCAAGGAAAAAAAATGCTTAGGTTTTACATGAAGGGGATTTGGCCGGAAAATATGCACTCTTCTGCTGTTTTATTTAGCAAAGTTGCTAGCCAGAAGCAGGCAGCTGTTGAGTTTTAGTAAAAGTTTGTATTTTAGTTCAATCTGATTTCTCTTTGACATCGCTATTATATATTACAGCACAGATGAATAAACCCTTCTGTTTAATAATTTTAAAATGCTTAGGTTATACATTTGATTTTATTAAATAAAATTAAGCTTCAGCTATTTTGGATCTCTATATGAATTAGCAGCAAAACTGGCTCCAGCACTGGAAATGACTGATACCATGCTTCAAATACCCCTTCTTCAAATCTATCAATGATGGGAATTGGGAAGTAAAATTTAACAGGCAGGAAGGAAAAAAGTGTTTTCTTTGCCCATCTCTATCATATTATAAAGTCAAGATTTAATATGTAGAGCTATTGAATTTGCTTCTTCCTTTTTACCTACTTCTGTGAAATGCACACAGCAAGGGACAGAGTGCACAAAAAGATGCCATGATGCCTACATGGTACTTACAGCAAAATGTTCAGTAAAACTAACTTCTGGCACCTGGCAAAATAAAACTGGGTCCTGTGAAACTGTGATGATGGAGAGCATAAAAGGTGACAGTGACGTACTGTGTGGTGATACTGCTGAACTGACGGTACCTCGAAGACATTTTACATGTGATTTTGTTTAGTTATTGGTATTTTGAGTAATATGTGGAGTTGTGTAAATTGTTGATTCCAAATTTTGACAAGGTTGTAACAGTAGTACTTGGTACATTTTTTTCAACTCTTTTGCATTTGTATATCCATGACTGTATTACTTTCACAGCACCCCCCCCCCCCCCGAGCCTCCCCCATCCTACCCCACGAGATAGATACTCATGAGAGGTTCTGTTTATGGATAGCAGCAAACTGCCATGCAGGCTGTTAAGGGAATTGCTAAGTGGCCCACGAGACATTCCTCAGAACCCTGAAACAAGGACCCAGAGTTTTTAACTTCCTAGCTGCCTCTTTCCCCCTATACCACATGGAGTAGTGATACCTTTATGCAGAAGTTATGGGAAAGTCTACTTTAACTTGAACTAATTTTATACCTTCAAAAACTATATTTTGTTTTTTGTTTTTTTTTAAACTTTTTAAAAATTTTTTTATTTATTCATGATAGTCACACAGAGAGAGAGAGAGGCAGAGACACAGGCAGAGGGAGAAGCAGGTTCCATGCACCGGGAGCCCGACTTGGGATTCGATCCCGGGTCTCCAGGATCACGCCCTGGGCCAAAGGCAGGCGCCAAACCGCTGCGCCACCCAGGGATCCCTAAAAACTTATTTTGGTTTGCCAAAGGAGATTAGTGTTGCTTGCCATCTAAGTTTTTTATTTTTATTTTTTATTTGTGCCAACCAAATTTTTTAAATGTCTGTAGAGTAATGCCCTCTCAGAGAAAAATCTCACATATATAGACAAGGGTATACATACAAAGATACTGAGTGCTGTTTTATTTCTAATAGGAAAAAAGTGGAATCAATCTAAGTGTTGATGATCACAGGACTGGGTATACAAATTGGCATATATTCATATGATATAATATAACCCAGTGATTAAAGAGACTGAAATATGGATATGTATGTGTGTGTCCATGTATAGAGTTTAAAAAATTACAACATTGAGTGGGGAGAAAAGAATTTTACAGAATGAAACAGTATATCATTTTTATAACTAACATCGAATATGTATTTGCTCACATGTATGACCAATATTTTAAAATAGATTGGAAGGATACTCAACAAATAGTAGTCATTCAGGAAAGGGGAGTGGGATGAAATATTGGTAACAAAGGGATTTCAAATAAATAAGGTAAAATATAAACATTTGATTCCTTGATATTTGCTATATTCTCTAAAATTTTCTGCAGTTTTAAATATTTTTCAAAAAGTTGGAATTGATACTGGTGGATAGCATGAGGGGACCTCAAGGATAGTACCTAGGTGAGAACTATATACCTGACCATTAACAGAAAGAACATGAGATATTTATTTCTGGAAAAGCTGCTTTGCATTTAAGAATGAATAGAAGTATTAGCTGGGCCCATTTGGCAATATCCCTCACTGTGATAGAAGGCAGGCTTGAGGTCTGGAGCTCACCTTACTCCTGATAGCTCTATAGCAACAGGGAGAGGGCCCTGCAGCTTGGGGACCTGGACTGTGCTTGCCCTTCCTCTCCCCATCTCTGAAGTCTCTGACTGAGCATATCATGTGGTAAGATTGTGAATGAAGCATTCTCATTGTCTACATTCTGCTACACTTTTTACTGTGTTAACTGTAATATTCTCTGGATAAATTTCTAGGCATGAAAGAATGCATACCAGAAGACCCTATCACGTGGAAAATGCTGAAAAATACTGCCTTGAGGATGATTTGGTGAATTTAGAGGTTCTGGATGAGGTACTAAATATTTAGTAGGCAATTCTCAGCGATGACATTTGTTTCATGTGAATGGTCTGACCTTTTTCTTGTAGACATGCTCTCCTAAGGTCACTTGAAAATTTAATTGTTTGTATAGCCTTGGGGTGAAGCTGAGGGAGCATTTGGTTGCTGTGACTATAATTCCGTGTTGTGTTCATTTATAGTCCCCCCAAATGTCCTAAATGATGAAGAGGAAAGGATTTGCATTTTTTCCAATAAAGCCCTTTATATTGTGAGCCTAAATTATTTATTACATCACCAGAAATTATTTTCTGTTTTAGAGAAAGTACAGTTTAATTGTTACATCAAGATAGTTGTGTGTTCTTCATAAAGAGTAGCTTTATTTACGGAAATAGTGAAGGATAATATACCTTGAATTTTGAATTTGAAAACTGTGATAATCCCCATTTAAAGTATGCATGTTTAATAGAGCTGTTAATTGCACTGGAACTGCTTTTGCTGATTATAACTCTAGAGACCTGTAACTACAATGCATGAATCACTAAAGTGTAACATGGAAGTGTTTAATTCCATATTCCCACCGCATAAATTTCAAGTGTACTGCTTTGAGAAATGAAGTTGCTGTTTTTTGCTATACTTTATCAATAGGAATGGCCTATCAAATCAAATTCTAAGTAGAACATTTTGTTTCAGGTAAGACAAGTTTTTCATAATAACAAAACCTTTGTTGGATATCTCAGTGTCCTTTAGCAGGTGCTAAGTGGGCCTAATTCTTTCAGTATATTCCTATTTTTTTTCTTCTTCCAAAGCAAATATCTGCATTTAGGATCCTTCGGGTCATAGTATGATTCAAATTGACGACTTTTATCTTTTAGAAGAAAGCATTCTCATAAGACTAAATTTGTTATTTTTTAAATTCTTTCTTGGTTGGAAATAATGTTTACTCTCAGTACCATTTATCCTCCTCTTAGGATACAATTATTCGTCAGTTGCAAAAGCGTTATGTGGACTTGCTCATTTACACCTATGTTGGAGACATCTTAATTGCCTTAAACCCCTTCCAGAATCTAAGCATATACTCTCCACAGGTAAGAAGTGCTATTAGAATATGTTGCTTCTTAATAGGAAATTAAAAACCACAAGGGAAAATGAAAAGGGAAAAGTGAGAACAAACGTATGCGGCTTTAGCAGTATTAGCCCAACCTGCAGATAATAATGCAACACAGAAGAAATTCTTATATTTCAGGGGTAACTTTTTAGAGCAAGATACAACAATAATAGCTAACATTCATTTAGTGCTTGCTACCTACCAGGTACTAGCTTATCTCACTTCTCATAATCCTGTGAGGCAGTCACCATTATTAAAGCTATTGGGCAGATGAGGAGACTTAGCATGGCAAAGTTAACTTCCTTGCAAAAACTCATGAAACTAGTCAGTGAAGAACTGGAAATTGAACTTAGGCCTGCAGACTTCAGAGCCTGTGGCTCTACACCCTTCCTGATACTACAGTTCCCCTAACAAGTGACAAAGCCTTGGTTTCATGGGCAACAGGTACTGGAGCATTAGATATTTTCTTTAAATTAATATTTTTTTCTTCAGTTTTCCAGACTTTATCATGGGGTGAGACGTGCCTCCAATCCCCCCCACATATTTGCATCAGCAGATGCTGCTTACCAATGTATGGTTACTTTCAGCAAAGACCAGGTAAAACCTCTCCTTCCTTTCCTGCCAAGTTACATAGTGGAATGTATTCTTTCTTCCTTTGCAGCTCTTATGTTTTCTGGAAAACTCCATTCTTGTTGCTGGTGCTGGTCCAAGGAAATAGGACATGAAATAGTAGGTAGTGAAACAGGAACAGTTATAAAGTTAGAGCAGCTGGAGAACATGAAAATTCTTTTGGGTAACATGAAAAATTCACATCAAGAGCACTCATTTTCCCTGATAAAATGTAATAAGAATGTTTCTAATTTGAATATGAGAACATAGAGCCAACACAAACCTGATTACATGGCAATGACTATACTAAAAACAGAATGTAGAATGACATAAATGAAATTCCTTCTTATTAAGGTTTCAGAATTTTCATGGTTCAGTCCTTTTTGTATGAAATACTGCATACAGGTTGACAGTGATTGAGCCCCACACCATTTAGCTGCTGAGAAATCGTGGTGGATTTGGTAAAGACTGAACAGATTTTAAACTTAATTCTAGTTAAACCCAAACCTCACCAGCTTCCTTTTCTGGACCTTCAACTCAAGGTGGTAACATATCCAACCGTTGATCATTCCTTTACATTCAGTATGTGTATTTTCCTTTGTGTGTTTAAGTCTGTTTGAGATATAAGTAATAAAGTTGATGGGAAAATTTTATGTGAGAATTACCATGTGTAAGTTTCCTGAGACCTATAAAGTCCCAGCTTTGGGTTTGCTGAGGAATAGTTGAAACTATAACACTGCAACTTACAAAATAGAGAACATGGATTGACTACAGGTTAGAAACTTGGCTTCTCTAAATTCTTACCTTTCCCAGAAACTTGTGAAATGACCATGGATTCCATAGAGAGGAAGTCAGTGGAGAGAGATACATGTATTTCTCAAGTTGAGAAGTTGCCCTACTGTGTTCTTTTCTGACACTGAAGGTTGTGTCTTTTCCAACACCAGCCAGTTCTTTGATTCTGCAACAGCAACTGGATGTCCACCAATTCAATTTCATTCAATTCTAACACTCACCTCCCAGAGTTAGCACAAACCCCATGGTTAGGGCTCAGTCCCAAAGACTGCCCCCATTTCAGATGCCAGCCACAAAAAGGGTGGCACACCAGGCTACCCACACTTCTGCCAGTCCACAAATTCCAGAGTTTCCACAACCACCCGTAGGTCTGACCATTTACTAGAACGACTCACAGAACTCAGGAAAACACTTTTTTAAACACTTAAATTTATTAGGCATAGTATAAAGGATATAACTCAGGAACAGCCAAATGGAAGAGATTACACAGGGCAAGATATAGGGGAGAGAGGTTGTGCCAAGCTTCCATACCTTCTCTGGGCATGTCCCCTCCCAGCATCTCAAAGTGTTCATACCAGAAGCTCTCTAAATCTTGTTGTTTAAGAATTTTTATGACTCAGTCAATCTCTAGCCCCTCTCTCTTCCCAAGCAGCTGGGATGATGGAGCTGAAAGTTTCCACTCTCATCATGTATTTGGTCTTTCTGGTGACCAGCATCCATTGGAAAATTATCCTGGGTCCTACCTTGAACCATCTGGTTAGCATCTAGGTTTGGTTGAAAGGGACTTTTTTTTGTAAATTACAAAAGATGGTCCTATTGCCCCTATGATTCAGGAAGTTCCAAGAGTCTTAGGACCTCTGTGCCAGGAACCAGAGACAAAGACCAAATACACGGTTTTTTATTCTGCCACACCCACTAATCCTCCTGATACCTAAAGAGCTGCTAGGGAGGAATGATAAAAAGTTCAGTGTTACAAAAAAAAAAAAAAAATTTATCCAAGGATATGGGCTGGTCACAAAAAAGAAAATATGAATAATTTTAAACATATGAAAAGATCTCAACCTCACTGATAATAAAAGAAATGCAAATTAAAACTACTGAGAGACCATTGTTTTAGGTTTCAGATTGGCAAAAATCCAACATACCCTATTTGTGAGACTGTAGGAGAATAGGCACTTTTACCAATTGGTCCAGTCCTTAGGAAAGCAATTTGGTACTATATCTAACTTACAAATGTCTTTATCTTTTAGTTCAGCAACCCATTTCTAGGAATTTATTCTACAGGAAAACCTACATGTAAATATAATGCCCTATATATAGGGTTATTCATTGCAGTATTCCTTGTAATAACATAAGGAGTATCTGTCAACATGAGACTGGTTATATAGACTGTGGTGCATCTGTACAGTGAAACAAGCAGCTGTGGAAAAGTGGAAGAAGCTCTCAGTGTATGCAAATGGAAAGATTCCTACGATACCTCGTCCAGTGAAAAATTAAGGAGTAGAGTAGTGGATATATTGTGAAAGCCATCGCTGAGCATACAGGTTGTTTACTGTGCTATGAATGCTCCACTCTCACTCCCATTTTCTATACCAGTGCATTGTCATCAGTGGAGAAAGTGGCTCTGGGAAGACAGAGAGTGCCCACCTGATTGTTCAGCATTTGACTTTCTTGGGAAAGGTATGGACTCCCTGCTTTGTGTGTCATGGCTCAAATCCTTGCAGCATAACTGCATATTTTATAAATGGTGGAAATACTGGTTTTCATTGGTGGTAACATAAAAACCTTCCATCTTTATTATGTTTACTTCCTGATAGCTAGGCATCTTAAGATGTCAGCATGCCATCCTTCTTTCACATAGTGAGGAAAATAATGCCAGCACGAATTTACTAGATTATCAGCAATTAATTTTTCATATTTTGAATGTAATAGAAACATTTAGCCATTAAGTAATAAAAGTGGTTAACCACTAGGAACAAGATCAAGGACAGCCACTAAGGCACTTAAAGGATTGGAAAATAGAAATCTTTGAGCAAACATTGAAGGAAAAATGGAAATTTTTAGCTTGGTGAAATGGACATTGAAGGACTGACCTGAAAAGTGGTCTAGCAGTTACTTATACTCAGAACTAGTGTATTATGAGACTAGGATAGCATTTAAGGAGTACTTTTTACAAATGAAGTTTATTGAATATTATAATGGATGACTGAGAAAAGTTATGGGATCTATTTAAAACTCTTTCTGAACTGTTTGGGCATTTTATCTGTCAAGGATTATAAGTGAAGTGTGGCTGGATATAAAAATTGATAACCTGGGACACCTGGGTGGCTCAGTGGTTGAGCGTGTCTGCCTTTGGCTCAGGTCATGATCCCATGGTCCTTGCATCAAGTCTTGCATCGGGCTCCCTACAGGAAGCCTGCTTCTCCCTCTGCCTGTTTCTTTGCCTATCTCTCTCTCTCTCATGAATAAATAAAACAATTTTTTAAAAAAAATTGATAACCTAATCTGGCCTCATCTGATGCCTGTGCCCCTGGGGAGTTGCTCATCTGAGAAGACAGTGCTGGTGGTTGGTGCTAATTTCCCCAAGTTCTTCCCAAAAGGATAATGTGAATTTTGGGGGTAGGGAGGGGTCCCTGGCAATTTTGCTAAGGTAATATTTCTGGAAGCTCCTTTTGACTGTTGTCTGTTTGGCACAGGCCAATAATCAGACCTTGAGAGAGAAAATTCTGCAAGTCAACTCTCTGGTGGAAGCCTTTGGAAATGCATGCACTGCCATCAATGACAATTCGAGCCGTTTTGGAAAATATCTGGAAATGATGTTTACACCAACCGGAGCTGTGATGGGGGCAAGAATATCTGAATATCTCCTTGAAAAATCCAGAGTTATAAAACAGGCAGTGTAGGTGCATTATTTTATGACTCTGTTTTTTGCTTTGCAAGGTAGACCAAGAGGCTTTGGTAATCTTTTTCTTTTCTTTTCTTTTCTTTTCTTTTCTTTTCTTTTCTTTTCTTTTCTTTTTTTCTTCTTTCTTTCTTTTCTTTTCTTTTCTTTTCTTTTCTTTTCTTTTTTTCTTCCTTCCTTTCTTTCTTTCTTTCTTTTCTTTTCTTTCTTTCTTTCTTTTCTTTCTTTCTTTCTTTCTTTCTTTCTTTCTTTCTTTCTTTCTTTCTTTCTTTCTTTTTTTGGCTTTGGTAATCTTAATGGCTCCATTTCACCCTTGTTCTTAGCATCCCTGGCCTCATCCCCACCCCCAGGCTGCCCAAGAAAAAGGAATTATTTAATTGAAGGATAAGTGGTAATTTTTTACCTAAAAGATGTTTGCAGGCCACATACAAAGGGTTGGGGTGGGAGTACTCTGGGATTAGCACACTCATTTCTTTTGAGTTGGCTGTACTAGGTAGAATTTAACAACATTGTGAATACTTTTAAAAATCATTAGGTACTGGGCACCTAGTACTGGGGATGATGCAGTTGGTTGAGCGTCCAGCTCAGGTCATGATCTCAGGGTTTTGAAATGGAGACCCGAGTCCAGCTCTGTGCTTGGTGTAGAGTCTGCTTGGGACTCCCTCTATCTCTCTTTCCTCTCCCTCTCCCCCCCATAAGTAAATAAGTCTTTTAAAAAATTCATTAGATACCTTAAAATTGAATTTGTTTATTAAAAAAAACACTGATAATATTCCACATACTAATTTTCCCCCCTAGATTGAAAAAAGAAAAAAATGATTTTAAGAAGAGCAGTCTAGCATAGTAATCAATAGTATGGAGACCTCTGGATTCAAATGCTGGTTCTCACATTTGCTCTCCTTTGTTATGTCACTTAACCTCTCTGTGCCTTATCTGTGAAATGGAGATGCTGGTAGTGCCTACCTCATGGGTTTGCTGTGAAGATAAATGAGTTCATTTATATAAAATTACTTTAAGGGGATCCCTGGGTGGCTCAGTGGTTTAGCCCCTGCCTTTGGCCCAGGGCGTGATCCTGGAGACCTGGGATCAAGTCCCATGTCGGGCTCCTGCATGGACCCTGCTTCTCCCTCTGCCTATGTCTCTGCCTCCCCCCCCCCCCGCCCTCTCTCTCTCTGTGTGTGTGTCTATCATGAATAAATAAATAAAATCTTAAAAAAAAATAAAATTACTTTAAAAAGTGCCTTGTATGGTATGTGTTATTAGGGGGCTGGCCATGCTTTTTATATTTATTGCAGGACACCAGACTTTCTCAGGAGCTTGGTCCACCATGTATTATTCAGTAATTATCTCCTGAATCCTTATGGTATGCTAGTGTTGTACTCCCTGCTTGAATTGCGAGAGTAAGCAAAATAGACAAGGTAACAGTACTCATGGAGCTCAGCGTAAATGGGGGATGGAGATGGTGGAGGGAGGATCATAAACATTAAATAAATAAACTTAAATGTAGAACCATTAGGATAAATCCCAGGAAACAATATAAGGTGCTATGAAGGTAAAATAGGAGAAGGAAGGGCACACAACCTAGTCCAGGAAGAGAAGGGCTTCCTGTGTATGAGATAGTTAATCTGAGACACAAGGATCACTAAGAGTTGGCCAGCGAGGTGGTGCTCCTTCCAACCAGGGAGATAGGCAATGATGAGCCTGAGAGCAGATCATGCAGGCTGGGATTTTGAACCATATTCTAAAGGCAGGGCATGCTAACCCATGGCTCAGCAGTTTAGTGCTGTCTTCAGCCCAGGGCATGATCCCGGAGTTCCGGGATCGAGTCCCACGTCGGACTCCCTGCATGGAGCCTGCTTCTCCCTCTGCCTGTGTCTCTGCCTCTCTCTCTCTCTCTCTGTGTGTGTGTGTCTCTTCATGAATGAATAAATAAAAAAGTCTTAAAAAAAATAAAAGTAGTAGGAAGCCATTTACTGTTTTCAAGCAGAGGAGTCACAAAACCCAAGTTGCATTTCAGATGATTGCTCTGGCTTCAGTGGGGAAAATGGATTGGAGGAGATGCAATAGGGATCGTGTTGGGACCATTAGGAGACTGTCTGTTGCCAGATCCCTGTGAGATAGAATGTTGGTCTGGACTAAGTTATCAGCAGTAAAGAGAGAAGTGGAGAGAAGTTGATGAATCTAAAAGCTACTGTGTAAAGAGAATCCACAGCACTTGTTCTGGGGTAGGAACTCAAGCATCCTCCTCTGTCATACATTTGCAGTGTCCTCACAAAGTAGGGGCTGGCATGCAAATTCAACAAATGAAAAAAAAAAAGACAGAGTGAGAGTTACTTTAGCTTCCCTGTGGCTTCTTAGTTAATTTTTATGAGGTCCCTTGCTTCTTTCTCCCCAAATTAGGGTGGTTTTAAAGTTTACAGAGCTACCTCTGACAGAATGGAAAATACAGTTTTCTGTGTTCAAATGTAAACTGTTCTTTTATAAAGAAAATGTGAAGAGGGTTCCAATCAGAGCTATGTCACTTATTGTATATGTCACTTAATATAATATCCTCATACCTTGTTTTCCTTATATGCAAAAAAGGGCATAATAAAGTCACCTGTACAGGGTGGTTATGAGAATCAAATGAGATAAAGGATTTATATCAAATATAGAATCTGAAACATAATAGGTATCTAATATACCATACATTATTATTATTAAATTTATTCAATATGATAGCAGTAATGAGGTAAAATAAACTGGAAATATTGAATGAGGGGAGAAAATAAGGACTTGTGCAGGTCCTGTTCACCTAACCTTTTCGGTCTGCTCCCTTTTAAGCACATGTAGAATTATCCTTTTAGGTACTCTGAGGTTGTGAATGTGGTCATATGACCAGTTATGGGAAATGAACAATGGCAAGACCCTCTGGCAAAGTGTAAGATGGTGGCTACTGTATCAGCCTGGGCCCATAAGTGACACTGATGAGTTCACCCCCTTCCCTTTGCTGATCCTCAGTGGGACATGTATTCTGAGCAAGAAGTAACCACTAAGTTGAGTTAAGCCACTAAGATCTTTGGGATGTTTGTTATTGCAACAAAACCTAGCCAAACCTGATAGATATAGGGATGAAAACTAAATCGAATTTATGCTAAGGAATGGGTATTGGTAGGCAATGTTCAAAAGAATTGAGAACTAGAGAAATCTGCAAAAAAAACCTATAAGAAGGCAAGACCAAGATGGGTCAGCTGAAGCCTGCACATTTATCAGAGTTAAAAAAAAATAAGTGATATTTGTACTAGGCATACTGATTCATAAAGCCCTGAAAGGGCTTTACCGTCTTATAAATAATGCCCTCATCCCTGCATGCTCAGGTTAGATACCTAGGAGGGAGACTCCAGACCTCTTTCCCTCACCACCTTCATTCATTCTCTCAGGATGTTCTTTTACTTGTTCCTCCAAATATATCTTTAAGCTTACTCTTGTTCTCCATTATCACTATCATTGCTACCTATCCAAGTTTCTTGCTCTCTCACCTGGATCTCCTAATTGATCTTTCTGCATCCATCCTTCTTAGAGTCTAGTCCTCATCCTGCAGCTAAAATGCACCTGGTTAAATACGGACCTACTCATGTCATGCACTTACAGTTCACCTTGGTTCCAGTTTAAAATGCAAAGAATTCTAATTACTTAATCAACAAAGTCCTCATTATGGCCTGACAAGGCTTGAGGTGGGCTGGCCCTGCCTACCTGCCCAGCCCTTCTCACTAGCATTTTTTGTTGTTGTTCTATGTGAGCCCTTGTGTATATATTGCTCCCTGTCTTTGGAATGCTTTTTCCCTTTCTTTCTGTAGCTCCTCCCAGCCCCCACTCATGTTTCAGTGTTTGGCTTAAGTGTTATTTCCTTAGAGAGTCCTTCTCCTGACTTGACATAAATAGCCCCCATCTCCCAACATTATTCTTCATCTCAGCCTTGTGTTTGTTTCAAAGCCCACATCACAAGTTTCTTTGTTTCTTCTCAGTCTGTCACTAGAAGAAAAACTCCATAGGGCATGAATCCTCTTAGACCTGTATCATCTGGTGCAGTGCCCACCATGACTGGCACTTGGTAAATTTATTAGTTGAGGGAACAAATGAGTGAGAAATGGCAAGGAGAGGCATCTAGAATACAGGGCAGGAATAAAAATATACTAGAAGAGCTTTGACAGGATAAATGGCCAAAGGAAAACCAAGATACCCAGGAGAAACTGAAGAAAAGAGTGGGGCCCATGTCGCAGAAGGGAACAAAGAATAAGTAGAAAGATTTCATTCCATAGAGCTGAATCTGCCAGGGTGAGGATTTGCCAAATCCTGGGGTAACAACAGAAGAGACTATCCTCCTCCGAGGAAGGAAAGGGATCCAGAACAGGGCTTTTTAAACTGTCTATGCTGTAGGACCAGTTAAAAAAATTCTCAATCCGTTGTAAACTAATACCTTGTAAAACATAATGAAAATGAATTGTCAAAAAATTATTATATTCTTGGATATTATGGCAATGTCATTTGCTCTAAAATGTCTAGACATGTACTTTGAGTTCCTTATCTCATCATAGGCTAACAACAGGCCATAGACCACATTTAGAGGAGCACATATCTGAAAGGACTGTGGCCACAGTGACCTATAAAAGGGTGGACAGCAGGATACTAGGGGATGGTGGATGTTGCTTTAAAAGAATACAGATTTGGAAGAGTGGAAACCTCAGCTCTGGGACCAGTTCTGCTTCCTAACTCTTCCTGTCTGGGGCTCTAAAAGTAGGGAGATTGCCCGATATCTCTCTAAGCCAGATATCACTGTCTCTTAAGTTACACAGACTCCAAACAGAAAGCATGTGGCACAGACACACAGTCACTTGGAGAGGACTAGAAAGATCTGTAAACATGTGTAACCTGAGCTGTTATGTATGAATGTTCCATTCTCTAAAACCTCCTTCCGTGGAAAGTTAAGTGTGTGCAATCATGTGACACTGTGACAATTACTCTACTAATCCTATCACTATTACTATTCTGTAGTTGGGATGTGGCATATTTAATTTGCATATTTGAAAATGCAAATTTGCTATAGGATAATATTTTTCACAGGAAGGAAAGGCTATAAATTACTTGAAATGGGGAAAGAATGTTACTAATATCTTTTCTCCCCTTTTTTCAGGGGAGAGAAAAATTTTCACATATTTTACTATATTTATGCTGGTCTTTATAACCAGAGGAAACTTTCTGAGTTTAGACTTCCTGAGGAGAAACCTCCTAGGTAAGTATCAGGGATTTTAGTTGATTGATTGATTGATTGATTGATTGATTGATTGATTTAGTTGTTGACTTAATGAATGTGTAACTAGCCATTGAGAAAACTTAGAAATAAATGGAACTGTTTTTCCTAACTGGACACTGATAGTCTCTTAAGTTGAAATATCCAGGAAGAGATGGCAGGAACTACATCTCAGCATTTTCATTTTCTGGAATGTTCAGAAACTTAACTGTAGCCATTTTACTCAGCCATGTGCACCATTATTCCACTTGAGTATTAGATTGAAAGGGAAATGCCCTTGTAAGGAAGGAGCCCAGTGATGCCCTGGTATTTGGAGGGCTATTTGCCAAGTCAGTGCTCATTGTATTTGGTCATACTCCATTTAGGTATATAGCTGATGGAACTGGAAGGGTGATACACGACATAACTTCCAAGGAGTCTTACAGAAGACAATTTGAAGCAATTCAGCATTGCTTCAGGATTATAGGGTTCACTGACAAGGTAAGTGATTGTCAAAAGAAAAACTCCAGTGTTAATTAATATTCTTGGGTCAGTGTGAGTAAAAAATGTGTATGTTACAACTCGGAAGAAGATGCTCTCTTTTCACATGTCATCTGATCATATGTAAGTTCTTGCCTCAAAGCATGCTCAGAGGACGTGGAAGCCAGTTAGGGCACTTGGATGGCTCAGTCAGTTATGTGTCCAACTTTTGGTTTTAGCTCTTTTCAATATCGTAGGGTTATGAGGTCAAGCCCCACATTGGGCTTGCATTTAGTGGGAAGTTTGCTTGAGATGGTCTCTCTCCCTCTGCCACTTCCTGTACCACACATACTTGCTCAAATAAATATTTTTTAAAAAAGAAAAAGATATGCAGGTCTCAAGAAAAATAAAAGGGGGTGGCGCCAGGGTGGTTAAGTCAGTTAAATGTCTGACTCTTGATTTTGGTTCAGGTCGGGATCTCAGGGTCATGGGATGGAGTCCTATACCAGGCTCTGCGCTGGGTTGGAGTCTGCATAAGATTTTCTCTCCCTCCTCTCCTCCTTGCTCTCCCTCTCTCTAAAAGAGAAAAATACAGGCTTGAGACTTTCACATACATCTCAGCTGAACCAGAATTTGAATTTTAACAAGATGTATAGGTGAATTTTAAAGCAGAAATACTGTTGTAAGTGCCATGTGCCTGCAAATTGTTACCATTGTAGTCAGTTCACTACAGCTATGATAACGAAGTGAATTGTGTAGTAGAAATATAGGGATATGTAGGTTACACCCAGCTACAGAAATTATTTATGCAAGTAGCTCCTCGTGTACCAAAACAAATTAATTTAAGCCCCTTCAACTTTCTTGCAGTCACTTCCTTCTCCGTGGTATACAGATGCACATTATTACCTCTAGCTCTAAGTACTGTACTACTCTTATCTCACTATATACAGGCTGTCTCTATTATGTATATGCCAGGGGTGACAGAAGATATTTATAACTCTAGGTTCAAATATGATTCTGTGATACATTTATGTCATAGTTTCTGGGCTTCATGCCATCAATTTGGCAAAATACACAAATTCTTTTGCTTTTTCAACAAAAGGTGGTGAGTGATTAGGAGTTAGGTGAGAGTATTAAATCTTAAGGGATTAGATTACAAGGCACTCCAGTTACCCTGGGACAGCCACTCTGGGTAAAGGATTGCTTCTGTAATCTAATGAGTTTGTCCAGCCCTTCCCTTCCCAGCATGGCTGATTTTAGTCATAATAATAATACCTTTCTTTTTCTAGCCAGCTGTTAATTTTCTCAGTGGGAGTTGGCCTCCCACTGACTTTAGACTGACAGACAATGGAAAATCCCAAAGGTCAGATAAAAACAGAACTCTATATCCCTTGGCTCCTTAGAGGAAAGCAATTAAACAGGTTCCAACCTTATTAAAGGTCCTTTATGGTTATTAATTTATGGAGCTGGTTATTATCAAGATGCATCACCAGAAGAGTCCAAGCGTGGTAGAGATGGCAGTAGAGTGATTTAAAGTCACCTGGGTCATGCCAAAGTGTTTTAGGGGCATGCTACCTTAAAAGGGTACAGGAACAATAGAGAAGAATTAGCCATAAGGTTAATAATATATTGCTTTTGAGGAGCTTGGGTGACTTAGTTAAGCATCTGACTCTTTGTTTTGGCTCAGGTCATGATCTCAGGGTCATGGGATCAAGCCCCATGTCAGGCCCTAAGGTCATTGTGGAATCTGCTTGAGATTCTCTCCCTCTCCCTTCCCTTCTTCTCACTTGTGTACATGCATATTCTCTTTCTCTAAAGCAAATAAAATCTTTAAAACTATAATATTTTGCTTTTGATGAATATAAGGATGGTTATAAAATACCGTAAAGAGATTGATCCTAGTTCTAAAAGAAGGTATATAATGGCCCTGTTCTATAATAGACAGGTACTGCAAGTAATAAACAGATGCTGTTTTAAGATAACAAAATCAAGGGATGCCTGGGTGACTCAGTGGTTGAGCTTCTGCCTTCAGCTCAGAGTGTAATCCCGGTCTGGAGATCAAGTCCTGCATAGGGCTTCCTGTGAGGAGCCTGCTTCTCCCTCTGCCTATGTCTCTGCCTCTCTCTGTGTGTCTCTCATGAAAAAATAAATAAAATATTTTTTAAAAAAGATAAATTAAAAACAAAACAAATTAAATATGCTAAGTATGTGTCATTGAAATAAGCCATCTCTAACCCTTGTGGAAAAAAAGTATAGTAGAAATGGATGACTGCATGAATAAATATGAACAGAAAGAAATGTAAAAGGTAGTAAACATAATTAATTTGTGCCTGATCTGGACTGTCAAATGAATAACCAGAATGTAATTATATGTATATGCATCTATGTTCACCATGTCCCGTAATTAATTCAAATTGGAAATAAACCAACTTATGTCAGTTAGCACCTTTGGAAATGGAAGGAAGAGACTAGCTTTTATTCCTCTGACCCTAAATTCTTTGGTTATATCTTTGTATCTCAGTAGCCTATTTTTGCTGAATTCACTCAATTCATTTTATAAATTCAGGGTAGTTTGACTAAATTCAGAAAGATTTAGTTGAATGTAGTTGGGGCAGATGCCAAATAACTGATGTATCAGAACTATTTCTTAAGTTTATCTGAGGGACATTTCTAGACAGGGCATAAATGAACTGGTCAATTTAATGAAAATTATGGTCACCTTCCTTTCTTATAATGTCATTAGTTCCCTGCAGGAACCTTCATATAGTAATCTTTAGGTTTACCCAAACTCTTATAGCAAAATTTTATGAGTAGCGAACCTTAGTGTGGAGTCAGGAGCATGAATTTTAATTCTGGGACACCTGCCAAAAGTATCTGAAAGAACACTTGACCCTGACTTTATTTTAAAGAAACCTCCCTGGTAGAAGGAGACTTCCACTAACAATGATGATTCCTTGCAGAGGATTGGGCAGGGATGGGGGTGGGGTGGTGTTGTACCTAAAACCCTTTTATGAAGATCCATGCCTTTGGAGTCCTATTTTTTGAGTCAAACCATACCATTTTTGTTTAATATTATGCTTGTCTTACTGGGATAAGAATTACCATAACATATTTATATTTAATACTATGTGAAAACATTTTTGGCAGATTATCTGCATGATGGTCAACATTGGATATTTACTGCATATCCCTTGATGAAGAGGTTAGGGAGAAGGCTTTGAGATTAGGGCAAAATTTTTTCCATTTCTTCAAGTTAGATTATGAATTTGGGAGAGTATTGCTGAAGAGAGACTGAAGGGTTATATGTTAAAATGTAAGTTAGGGATTTCCAGTGTCTTAATGACAGTAGGACTTACCATTGACTTCTTTTTACACTATATTGATGCATGATTGATATACCTCCCCTCTCAGGTATTTTTCAATCAATCATTGGCTTTCAGGATACAAATATTGTGAGCCTCTGGAAAGGAACTGAAGAAAGGTGTTGGAATAGAGCCCATAAGGGAGAAGACTCATTATTGGGCCTTATGTGGTACTTGGAGCAGAACTGGTTAAAAACAAAAACCAAAACCTAGAGGCTTATAAAAAGTAAACAAGGTAAAGAGATACTGAGAGGGCAAGTCAATTCCTAGGAAGGTGCCGGAAAACGACTACCATGAGATGCTTATGAACCAGGCTAGGAGCAATTTCCTTAAATTAGCTCCAGGCTAACAGAAAACCAAGGACCTTTTCAATTTTCTGCTTATCCTCAACTTTATTGAGAGAATACCTGCATCAGTGAAAGGAGTGTTTTCTGAGAAAAAGAAAGAAGAAGCAAAGACCATATACATCCTGTATGGGATGTTGATGGAGAAAGCCTCTTTCTTCCCCACTTCTGCTGATGGTGAAAATGAATTGGGAAGCCAGCTGGAGGAGTCGTTAATTTTCTTGATAGTATTTCCTGTCCTGAATGAGCTTATTTTGTTTTATCATATAGAAAGTTGGAAACATAATAAATAAAAAGAAAGAGCATCATAGTAGGATTTGGTAGTAAAATCAGGGATGCCAGAAAAGGCTGCATAGCTGGAAATCAGGCAAGAGGAAATGAGCAAAGTGAGGAAGGTGAAAATCCTCAGACTAGCTATAGGGAGAAAAGAAGAGACTTGATCAAGAAGTTCTGGGGAGGGAGGTGTAACCCCACAGGTGAACACGCTACTGATTGTCCTCTACCATGACTGTATGGGTGATATGTTGACTTGAACAAAAAAGGTAGATGTAGGTTCCTAGGCCAGAAAGGAAAAGCTAATTAATACAAGGATAGGACTAAAAGAGTCAGGTGGAATGGCCTAGAAATGTCACATAAAGAGTACCCTACGTCTAATTCCTCCATAATGAGGTCAACATTGGACACCTTTCTCAAGTTCCCTTTCTGAACCAAGGAAGGGTACCCCAGCCTATCATTAACTTTAATCATTTATGGTGTTTGAACCCCAAAGTTTTCACTGAAGGTCATGGGTAGTTTTCTTTTTTAAAAGAGGAAATGTCTGAGCATTGTGCTGAAGAGAATATTGCCAGAGAAACAACCAGGGGAGAACTGCCATTTCCTTTGGGGATAATCTCCCTAGTGGTGAAATGCCTGGAAGCTCTATTTTGGGAGGTTTCATGGCTTATACTGATATAATAGGGTGTAAATGTGTGTGTGTTTTAATTAGAGGAAATACATTTCTTTTCTAAGAATATTGAGAGTTTAGGTAACTTTTTGAGAGAACTGGGGATAGAAAGAACAGATACAGAGCTCACTGCTGTATAGTTTCTGTTTACCCTCTGGGAAGTTGCTTGTTTGTTGCATTTTTGAGCCTCACATTTTATTGATTAAGGTAATGCAGTGCTGTCATGTTAAATCCGCACCAGCCCCAGAAAACCCATTTGGTAGGTGTTCTCCTTAGCCAGTCTTAAGTTGTATGATTAAAACAGTAATTTTTGACATCAAAAACATGACCTCTTGCCTTTGATTTAGAAGTTTGAAGAACAGTATTTATAGTAGAAGCCTGGTTTAAAATCCTCATTTGTCTTTGTAGCATTATCAGGTATCCAGCAGATGTCACTATTACAGTCTGTTCAGTTGTCAGCTTTACTGAATAATGTTCACAGGAAGGCTCACTTTGGGAACAATGCTTCATCAATGGTCTAATGACAGTTCCTACTAGTTTGCTGCTATGCATAGTACTAAATCAAGTTTCTCACCTGAGTATTTTTTGTGGAAGTAGCTTTCTCTATCTATAGGCATAAGATGCAGAAGTTTCCTGGCTATGTATTTGTCTCACCTATAGGAAATGCATAGGTTTAAATAAATAAATATACTCTTTTTTTTTTTTAGTGTTAATGCTACTTATCTATTTAACTTTCAATATAAAAATAGGACTTAGGTTATCTATTTTTACTCACAGTACTTCTGATATCAAATGCATGGAGTTTTTTTTCTCCTCACACCAACCAATTCTCCTATAATTCCGTTTACTTCTGATACTGTCTACCTAGAATTAACATCAGATCACACAGGTTAGGGGCTCAGTTCCACAAGACTGCCCCCACAAGACACAAATTGCAAATCCTAGGGTTCACCTACTAACCAAGCAGTTATAAAGTGGGAGATCTTGGGTCCCAAGACCCCAAATTTGATCATTGGATAAAAAGACTCAAAACTTGGGAAAACAGTTTACTTACTGGTTTATTATAAAGGATACAACACAGGAACAACCAAATGGAAGAGATGCATAGGGCAAGGTAATGGGGAAGGGGGGGGTACCACCTCTCACAACCCAGAGGTATTCTGAACTTCATCAATTAGAGGTTTTATTTATTTATTTTTAAAGATTTATTTATTTATTCATGGGAGACAGAGAAATAGGCAAAGGGAGAAGCAGGCTCTTCACAGAAGCCTATTGCAGAACTCAGTCCCGGATCCCAGGATCATGACCTGAGCCAAAGGTAACCGCCCAGCCGCTGTGCCACCTAGGCATCCCAATTAGAGATATTAATGGAGGCTCCATTACATAAGCATAAATGATTAAATTATTGTCAGTTGGTGATTAACTCAATTTCCAGAAGGCTCCCCTCCCTGGAAGGATTCAGCTAAAAATTCCAACCCTTTAATCGCATGTGTGGTCTCTCTAGCAACTGGCCATATTCCTTAAGAGTTACCTCAGTGGCACAGACTTAGTTATGGTTGACGGTATTAAGAATAACAGAGGATACTCCTTTAACACCTGTCACTTATAATTCCAGGGGTTGTTTAGCTCTTGTGCTGGAAATTGGTATGAAGACCAAATATGTGTTATTATATCACGATATCACAGATAATTTCTAGTGAGTCTGAATATTTCCTGACCTCATTCATAATTACATATTCCTTTATTGAACTTCAAAATGTTCAGTGAACCATCAGTGAATGCCTTGATAACTATTTCATAAAAGCTATATTCAAAAGTGGTTAAGGAAACCTCTGCTTTCTTATTTTGAAAAAAGAACATACCTGAATTTGGAAGCTGGTTTCAGTTAGAATAAATGGATAAGTGGCTTAAAGAACAAAGATCAATTGTTCTTATGGAAGCATTTCAAAGTAAGAGGTTCATGTTGCAGTACAACTTTGTTCCATGTAGCATTGGTCTCAGGAATCCTAGTCAACTGCATAGCTGAGACTGGGTTGTTGGGAGGTCCAGCTGGCAATAATGGGGAAAAAAGCGTGGAGGAGGCATGCTTGCTTCTATAAGGCTGGACTCCGAAGTCACTCATATCATTCTACTTGCTTCTTTGTTGAGAATTTAGTTCCACTGCCTAACTGCAGGGGAGGTTTGGAAATTTGTTTGTGTGCCCAGGATAGGGGGATGTTGGATTTTGGTGGATAACTACCAGTGCTATTGGTTTGTTGGTTTGATTGGCAATGACCAAAATGGTTCTTGCTGTCCTTTTCAGGAGGTGCACTCAGTGTATAGAATTTTGGCTGGAATTTTGAATATTGGAAATATTGAGTTTGCAGCTATTTCCTCTCAACATCAAACTGACAAAAGTGAGGTCCCCAATGCTGAAGCTTTGGAAAATGGTAATTGATGTCTGTGCACTGTGTAATCAAAATGCATGTTTCTTTGACTTTGGTAGTTTCTAAAGATGCTGTAAAAATATAGTGCAGCTGTGGCTGGTCCCTGTGCCGGCTCTGGGTGTTTTCACTAAATATGATTTCCCAAAGGATGTCTTGTAGAACATCAGTGTTCTTTTCATGAGCTGCAAATAAGTGCTCTGCAGAAAAGAATTCCATGACAGATAGCTTTGGGCCATGGTGTCAACACTGGCTACTTTTGAAAATCATCTGTAATTTTTCGAAAAAAAAAATACAAGAGGTAGATCCCTGTCTGAATCCACTAAATCAGCATCTGCAAGGGATAGGCAGGCACCTGTTTATTTCTAAAGTTTTATAGCTAATAGTGGTGACACAGGAATGAGAATCCTGAGTTTTAAAAAAAGTGATTTAAATAAACACCTGTTGTGTTAAAATGCAGCATCTTTTACTGTTTTTAATAAACTCGTGTGCTTCCTGACTCTTGAATATAATCCCCAGCTATTTGACCAAAGACTATCTTCTCTCACTTTTTCTCTCCTCAAATGCCTGTGAAGAGCTTTCAGAATGTTTGGGGGATACTGTGTCTGTCTGGATACTTCTTGGGGTTAGAGACCTGGCTTGTTTACCTTTGCATCTGAAGTGCCTGAGTAGAACTTGGCACATCGTAGATGTTGAGTCAATGCTGGCTGAATGAAGGAAAGGATGAATGGGTGACTGTATTCTCTGTATCATCCTTACTCTTTATTGCAGCTGCCTCTGTTCTCTGCATCAGCCCCGAAGAACTCCAAGAGGCCCTTATCTCACACTGTGTGGTCACCCGCGGTGAAACCATCATCCGTGCAAATACTGTCGACAGGGCTGCGGATGTCCGAGATGCCATGTCCAAATCCCTGTATGGGAGGCTCTTCAGTTGGATTGTAAATCGCATCAATACACTCCTGCAGCCAGACAAAAACATATGGCAAGTTCCCTTGGGAAGCAGAGGCCTTGGGAGAGCTGTCAGCAATCATGGTGTCTCTTAGAGTTTGCAAGAGGAAGTGTTTGGTCCTCTCCTGAGTTTCCTTTGGTGAAGCTCTGAGGTCTTTTCCTTTAAAAGGAGAATGGGATCTAGGAGAATGGAAGAATCACATGACTGAGCCATAATATGTAGTGTCCAGGAGCTTGTCTAGGAGCTGGGCAAACTGGGTTTGCATTTAAGCTCTACAGTTTGACCAGACCCATATTCTAAGTCATAGTTTTCTCATCTGTAAAATGAGAGTAATTAATATCCTCCTCATAGTTTTGTTTTTAGAATGAGACATCTCATGAAAAGTTTTAAAGCACCATATCTTACAGTATTATTGCTGCTACTACTGACTTTTCTTTCCTAAGCATTAGTGGTCTCTATATTGTGGGAAAATGGACAACAACAAATTCTAAAGCGTATTCTTCCAATTAAGCCTAATGGGTGGGAAGGTAGAAGAATGAATGGGCAGCAGTTCTAGTCTTTTTGAACAGAGTACCTCCTCTCTAATATATCTCTCTATGGAACTTCTGAGGGAGATTTTAAAGGGTTCTACTGCTTAAAAACAAAAAAAAAGTTGCAGCTACTGTTGAAAGACTGAAGGAATGAATGACTTAAAACACAAACTATTTCTTCTCTTAGAGGCAGCTGAATGCTGCTTTCCCATAAGTGGGTACATATATTGATAAACATGTGGACACACATATTTTCATCATCCTGAGATAAATGTTTTCTTCCACTAAAAGATTTTTTTTCTTTACTCCCATGCAGTAGTGCAGATGATGGTATGAATGTGGGGATCTTGGATATTTTTGGATTCGAGAACTTTGGGAGAAATTCATTTGAACAGCTCTGCATAAACATCGCCAATGAGCAAATCCAGTACTATTTCAACCAGCACGTTTTTGCTCTTGAGCAGGTAATAGTGAACTCTGAAGTGATTAAATCTGATGGGGAAGGTGTCTGCAAGCTGCCCACAATTTGAAGCAGAAACCCTCTTAGGCTAACAGATTCTAAGGAAAATCCACCAAAGAAGCAGTCCTGTCAAAATAAATAGCCTAAAGTTAGCCTGAAAAAAGTCTTGATTTCTGTGGAAAGTTACATTTCCTCACTTGAGTGGAGCTGATGACAAGCTAGTTATTTAAATATTGCTTCCAAACTATTTCACGCACACTGTCCAAATTGTTACATTCTCTTCTACTTTATTTAACAAAAAACATCCATGATTGTGTCCAAAATGACACAGGATGATCTTGAATCAGGGCACAGGTTCTCGTTCTTAACTCCCAAATAGGGCATCTCCACTCCCCCCCCCACCCCACCCTCATCTCCTGCACACCAGTTCCCACAGTAACTTGGAAGGGGGGATGTCTCCAGGGCAGGAGTAAACTATGTTCTTGGTTTTCTCCAAATGGAAGTCATTCTGTAATGAGTTTAATGGTAAGTAAAACAAGATGTGAAGCTCATGGGCCCAAAGGCTAGGGGACCTTCCCCTCCACCCCAATTTCTGTCCCAAACCCAAGACTATCCTGTATGAAGTAGTGCAGCAATGAAACATTCTGACTGAGCCTTTGTTTTAGGAGTGAAGACACACATGCTGTACTGTGATTACATAAACACAAAAACAGGAAGTAAGAAAATCTGTATTGGTTTTTTTCAGTGGAATTGGATAAATCATAATACACCAAAACTTATCTCCCCTCCCACTCTGCACAAAATTTGACCTCCTTTCACTCAGGGCTCCTTGCATTTATTTCCCTGGGAAGTCTGGAGTTTTCTAGTTTTCCAGTCTGATTCCCTTGCAGAATCCTAGAATGTAGAAGTCTGCTTTTTTTCCTGGTTTAAGCCATGTTTTATTTATCACTAAAATAATTTTTTTCAGCTTCCTTTCTATTCGATGTCAGTTTCTAAATTATGACTTCCCAAGTTGGTTTTTGGAAGACAGCACTGTCCCTTCTTTTGCTGGCTTCAGCTGCCTGCCGCAGGTTGCCTATGGGTCAGACTTAAACCCAAAGTTTTAGCAGTGTTGTATCAGGAGAATCTTTGACTACACACATAAAACTGCCTGTTTTCTGCAGATAGTCAGTGTTGTAAGGCTATAGAAGGCATGTGCCAAAGCAGCCTGGTGCTATGTAGACCAGTTTTGGGCTAAAGAGATTCACAATCCACTTTCCTCCAGATGGAATATCAGAATGAAGGCATTGATGCTACACTTGTGATGTATGAGGACAATCGCCCACTCTTGGACATGTTCCTCCAGAAACCTCTGGGACTGCTTGCACTTTTGGATGAGGAAAGTCGATTTCCCCAAGCAACTGATCAGACCCTGGTTGGTAAGTGTCTCTTGGGAAAGGCATAATACACTCAGGAGAGAACTTGGTTCGTTGGAATTGTAAATTGGTATTTTGGCCACCCGGTAGTTTATGCAAGTGTAGACCCTGTTTTTAATGAATAGAAATTGTCAGCAAATGTCCTGATAGATCTTTGTCTTAAAGAAAACTCATCACCAAACCCTCCTCACTTTCCTATTGCTGCCTATTTCCTATCATTTTTATACCTTCGGCTCCCTAATTTCCTATAACCAATGCTTGCTTCCCCTCCTTTTTCATACCCTTCTCTCATATCTCTGCTTGGATCCCATCCATTTCTAGTCTAAATTTGTATAGAAGACCCTTCTGGTTTCCTGGCTTCTAGCTTCGTGCTTATCCCCTCTACCCTAGACGTCCCAGCTAATTTAGTCTTTCTGAAGCCACCTTTTCATTAGGTTACTGTTGTCTATAAGATGCCGATAAGACACTTCCTCCTGACACTAATGGCCCCCCATCCTCTATCCTTGTTCCTCTTGACCTTCTTCTCTAATCTTCAGTGTTGCATACAATCCCATCCCTTACTTAGATTGTGAGATATTTAGGGCAACAAAATCCCAATAATCTTTGTATCCCTTTAGTGCTTAGCACAGTTCTTCACACAGAGTAGGCTCTCAGTTACAACAAATAACAAAAATTGTTTATTGAGGGTGGAACAGAAAGTTTCAAGCCTTTTCCCCTGATAGGAACTTGATTGGTGGGAAAGATTCACTTCTAGGAGTTGAAATTGTCACCCTCAGTGGTTTCCTTTTACCTACAAAGTAATCAGACGTTGCCATGATAGGTTTATACCAGTGTTGTTTGCCTTCCATGGGATCTTCATGGTTCTTAAGCTAATTGGCTAGAGTATTGGTGTCATCAGTGTCCATGCTGGGAGTTCTTAGAACAGAACAAGAGATCTTAGGGTATAGCCTGATACTAAAGACAACACAAACAAGTAAATGAAGACTTGATTGTAAGCCCATTTCAATGGGGCATTTTTCTCCTCTGTTGTACATATGATGATAATATCAGGCTTCCCTGAAAACCCTTATTCTGGGTTACTCCTGGCTCAAGGAGCACCTCTTTGTTTGAAGGAGCCAACAGTTCTCATTGTAACTTTTACACATGAAAATCCACGCAGATAAATTTGAAGATAATCTACGATGCAAATACTTCTGGAGACCCAAAGGGGTGGAGCTATGCTTTGGCATTCTGCACTATGCTGGAAAGGTAAGGCAAGTGTGTGTTACTAGGCCTGAATTTGACAAGGGGTAAGTGTCCATACTACCCTGTCTGTGCTGCTCACAAAATTGCTTGAAGATTTCTTTCTCCTTTTAATTCTTCTGAACACCTAATCATAATTCCCAAACTTTCTCAGTGGTGCTGCTCACAGAAAGTCGCCCCTGGTAAAAAAGCAGTTTCTTGCTGGGGTGGCTATGGAGCTTCCATCTGCTTCTCACCTGAGGTTTGTCCTAGAAGTGACAGCTCTCCAGAGAGAAGATACAGTGTAGTGTTTGCAGTGGTTAGTGGACAATGTGTATATTCTGAAGTCCCTTGGAAATGTGCAGGTTAACAGAGGAGGGTTAATATCATAGTGGGGCTCAGTTTTTAGCACTTTAACTATATGTGGCTACAGGGCACCAAAACTGTCTAGATAAAAAGGGAAAAAATTCTCTTTGATGTTAAACTTGTATAACACTAACTGAAATTTCCATCTTTCTTAATTTATGCCTCAGTCTCATTTCAAGTTCCTGAAGCAGAGGAGTGACTAATTTAGGAAATTCTCTGGTTCTGCAGCCAATAGCTCTTTGCTCAGAGTTACTTTCAAAGGAGTCATTGGAATCATAGCTCATTGGTTCTGGTGGGGTCTGCTGAGGACCTGTGTCCCACAAACAGGGTAGGAGTCCAACAAAAGGCATTTGGGATTTTGTTCATTTAAGATTTGTTGAAGTTGTTTTTTTATATTCATATCATGGTGTTGAAATTAATTTTACCTGACTGGAGGTTGGTTGAAAGGCAGTTCTAATATAAGCAAAGAAGATTGTGTTTCTCTCCACATAGCGTATAGTATCTGTTTTGAATCTTTGTTGAAATTACAACTCAATTTTTAACTATTTCAGACCACCTCAGCACTGATACCTGACCATATGTTAATGTCCCCCATGTCTGGGATACCCGCATCTATCCTGATCTCCGCCTCCCATTTCTGTCCTCTTCCTTGCACCTCCCTGTCTCTCTGTCCTTTTATACCGATTTCCTGTTCACCCATCTTCCCTTTCTCCCTTTTCTCCTTCCTTGATTTTAAGGGGGAAAACAAGATCGTTTTCTTTGTGGGCTCAGTGCCCTTTCCTGAATTCATTATTTCTCTGGAATGTTCCTTAAAATTCCTCTGACCTGGATCCCTTCTGTTGTGAGAACTGAAAATGGCTCTGCATCCCTAAGTGATCACTCACATGTTGTGAATGCCTTAGGGAGCAGCAAGAGTACAGTTGATGATGAGCACGGAGCCCAGACTGCCTGGGTTTGGAAACCTGCCTGCTACTTGTGAAATGTGTGACCATGAGCATATCATTTCAGCTTCTTAGTAAGCCTCTGCTTGCCCACCAGTAAAATGGATAGTAATAGCATTTACCTCATAGGGTGGGTGCTTTCCGCATAGTGGCCAATATATAGTGCTCAGTCTATTTTCATAGTTATTCTCACGTGATGTATCTTTGATATGCCTCTATTCCTCAAAAGGCACCTGACCAAGAAGTTAAGATAAATTGGCCTGTCAAAAATTACAGTTTTTTCCTCCTTATCTCATGGTCTGGATTTAAAAGCGTGGCTGTGTCAAGATAATTTCTTTACATTGGTCGATTAATGACTGACCTCAGACAGCTTTTCCAGTGTCACCAAGCAATGGATGATACTGGCTAGTTTGCTATTTGCTATTCATGTTGCAGGTATTATACGATGCTTCTGGGGTTCTTGAGAAAAACAAAGACACTCTCCCTGCTGATGTGGTTGTAGTCCTGAGAACGTCAGAAAACAAGCTTCTGCAGCAACTCTTCTCAATTCCTTTGACCAAAACAGGTACTTGGAGCCCCCTGACCTCCCTGGGCCTGATGCTTCTACAAGCACTGCTGGAGTTTTCTTGTTAGTATCTGAGTACTTTCAGGGCTACACTACTACCATTTTTAACTTTAAGCAGGGGTGAAGGTCTATCCAACTAAATTCAAGAAAAGGAAAGTGATATTTTCTTTTGCAATTTAATTGTACAACATCAGTGTATATATAACACAGAGATACTTTTTATAACATTAACTCAGACTTCTCATTTTCTCTGCTTGCCTCTTTTCATTCTTCCAGTTATAAAACTGTATATTATCATTAATTCATGCTAAGCCCTCTACAATGGTCTCATTTTACCTAGAATTTTTGGGAAGATTATTTCTGTTCACATTCGATTCTAAGTGAAAGGAATGTGGTAAATCCAATGGTTGTCCAGTCATGGGGTCCTCAGAGATCACCTGGTCCAATTCACTACCCAGTCAGTGACCCCGCCCCCCACTCACTTGACCAACTTAGAATAGGTCCATCATCACTGGCCTACCTGCCTGGCCTTTGCCCACTCACAGTCATCTTCTGCTTAATGGCTTTTGTTAAGCTGCTCAGTCAGTTCTCAGGATTAGAAGCAGGAAATCAGGGCCAAAGAACCGAACTTCCCTGTCTTTGCTGTTTTGCCAAATAGATTCCTATTCTTTTTTTTTAATTGTTTTTAAATTTATTTATGATAGTCACACAGAGAGAGAGAGAGGCAGAGACACAGGCAGAGGGAGAAGCAGGCTCCATGCACCAGGAGCCCAACGTGGGATTCGATACCCGGTCTCCAGGATCGTGCCCTGGGCCAAAGACAGGCGCCAAACCGCTGCGCCACCCAGGGATCCCCTCGATTCCCATTCTGTCAAATTCCTTTGATTTACCTGAGATCTGCTGCCTTTAGTTGGGCAGCCCACTAGGTCTTCTCACAGCTTTCCTCTCAAGGGCATTCTGTTTTGAGGGTTTGTCTGGAAACAGCTGCAGGTACACTTCTGTGAAAGAAGGAGGAGAAGTCTCTTTATTATTGTTCATAATTTCTTTTTCTTTCTTCCCATATCCCTCTTGAAATCATTGGCAACCATGTCCAGTTTGGGGCCTTTGTATCCTAAAAGGGAGTGGCTGCCAGGTCTGATTTTTAGCAACATGCAAAGGAATGAAAAGCTTGGCTAAGAAAGAAGCCACAATCTGCAACCTTTGCTTCATCTTAATTTGGAAAGAAAGATGAAACCAGTTCTTAACTTTCTTCAAACATGCTCCTTTAAACAAAAATAGTAGGGTGCCCATGAGAAAGCTTCCTCTACCTTTCTTTCCAGACCTCCCTTGGGCAGAGCCAGGATTTGATTCATTATCTCCTAATGAAGATATTTACCCTCAAACTGGTTCTAATGAGATTGTGCATCCTACGATGAAGGTCAGAATATTAATCAAGCTTCTAAATTTAGAAATATCTGTATTCTATATTTTTCGGTTTTAATGTAGGAGAATTTTATTGGACAGAAGTAGTTTGTTTTGTTTTTGCAGAAATTACAAATATTTGTTTCAGAGTGGCCAGATGTGAGGAGTTCCTCACCAGACACTTAGGTCTTATCAGGCATCTTACGTACAGGGCAAAGATACAGCCATTATTAATACCCCTAAAATGTACTCTTTGAAGTGGAATATATCCAGATGACCTGTCAGCTGGCACTTAAACTGTCTCATAAATATGAGTAACAATTTGTCAAAAATGTTCAAAACCTTGGAATCTCCAGTTTTTCAGCTGTTGGCAAAATAAAAACAATTTCTCAGCTTGGGCCACTAGGTGGCGCGAGGCAAGAAATCAAGCTCTGCAGCAAGCCTTGTGTTTGCCCTTGACCGCCTAAAAGGGGGAGGAACAGAAACAAAGAGATACCCTCTGCTTTTTTTTTTTTTTTTTTTGCTTTGCTTTTTACTTTTCGCTTTTCCCTGAAGGAGTGTTCCTGCTTTCTGAATCGTGTAACCTTTTCTGAATCTTGTCTTCAAACGGAATTCCACACCTCCTGGCGGAAACAAAGTGACAAAGAAGATTGGAAACAAACATGTTTTCCTTCCTTGTATTCCTGAGTCACATTTTGTGTATAATAATTTTTTTTGAAATTCATTTGAAATAATTTCTTTTGAAATCCTAAGCTTTATTTTCTGCACATTTTGAGTATAGCTAAGAAGCCAAAGAAACACATCAAAACTAATAAGCATGATTCTGTTTTCTTTTTCTGAAAGTGTTCATATAAAAATGCCTTCAATCAACATGTATAGAACAGCTTCTAATAATAAGACACCATTTAGACAACAAGGAGGAGATAAAGATAAAATGGCTTTGCCCCAAAGCACCTGGAACTTGCCTTTAGCTTTACTAGAATCTATGTCCTTATGATGATACTTGCCCTCAAAACATTAGTTCTAAAGAGATTGTGCATCCAATGTTAAAGGTCAGAATATTAATTAAGATTCTAAATTTTAAAGCATCTATATTCTGTATTTTTTGGTTTTGGTATATTACAGCCTTCGAAGTTGGGAGAACCTTACTGGACAGAAATAGTTGATGCTGTTTTTACTGAAATTGCAAATACATGTTTCAGCACGTGTCCCTTATGAAAGCAGACATGTGGGGTGGCACCTCGGTGGCTCAGTGGTTGAGGGTCTGCTTTCGGCTCAGGTCATGATCCCCGGGTCCTGGGATCAAGGTCCTGGGATCGAGTTCCACATCAGGCTCCCCACGGGGAGCATGCTTCTCTCTCTGCCTGTGTCTGCTTCTCTCTGTATGTCTCTTATGAATAAATAAATAAAATCTTTAAAAAAAAAAATGAAAGCAGACGTGTATATCTCGGCATTCTGACTGGAAGTGAGGTCCCACACATCCTGGCATTTTGAAAACAAATGTGCCAATATTTTCAATGCATGAGAAACTATTTTCTTGTGTTTTTTAAATTTTTTATCCTGCTTCAGACCCTTAAACACTTGTCTGATTAAAAGTAAATGGATCACGAGTTCAATGAACATAGATATAGGTATTTTACAAACTTCTTCAGGAGATGAATTACAAAGAGGAGGGGGAAAAATCAAAGTTTGGAAACTTTGGAGGCTGATAGCCCCAGACTTTAAAAAGAGGTCCATTGTTGGACTCCTCAGTTTCGAGAGAACATAACTCTCTAGGATGTTGGCAGTGTTCTGACTTCTGGTCCTCATGGTAGTTACATGTATGTTGGCTTTATATCTGTTATGTTGTACATTTGTTTCCCACACTTTTCTGTATATGCATTCTGTTTCACCAATAGCACTGTTATTTTCAAAAAGAGAGGATGTCTTAAAATGCAAAGAGAAACTTTCTTTTTCCTAGATTTCCTGTTCTGTTAAGTTGAGGTTTCCTGGTAGCTAAACTACTGCAGCCCTTTGCTTTCCCAGACAGGTATCAGAGAACTGCCATTCCTGTCTGGTTAAGTTAGCCTCCTCTCTGGGCTGCTGGGCAGGTAGCAGTCTCTCTATTAGTGTTTATAAAACAGAAGTATTGGTTCTTGGTCTAATCTATTTTTTAATTTTTTTAAAAAAATATTTATTTATTCATGACAGACAGAGAGAGAGAGAGGCAGAGACACAGGCAGAAGGAGAAGCAGGCTCCATGCAGGGAGCCTGATGTGGGACTCCATCCCTGGACTTCAGGATCACACCCTAAGCTGAAGGCAGGTGCTAAACCACTGGGCCACCCAGGGATCCCCCTTGGTCTAATCTCTTAAAGAGGTTGAAAGGATTAACCTCTGTGTCTTTGTGTGAAACCATAATATAAAATCAGAGCAAGGAATCAGGTTGACATTCTGCTAATTCCGGTACCCACTTTCCTGTTCATGTTGTACATCCCAAACTACTGAAAAGGTTTAAAAAAAAAAAAAAAACAGGGGACGTGAAGTCAGGAGGTGTAGAGTCATCAGGAGACTGGGCTCCTCCCAAATCCCTGTAGCTCCCTTAGCAGCAGCCCCTTCTTCTGGCACACAGCGGCATGTGGCAAGAGAGGTGCCTGTGCCTGACAGACTGACACACTCCGGTTCCAAGGCACTCACTGGCCATCAGGCACACGGAGGCAGCTGCAGACAATAGGGATTCTCAGACTTACAGGACCACTCTCTTGCCTCTAGATGGGTCACTTCAGACGTGCTGAAATTTTCTTTGTAATCCTTCCTATTGATGGGAAGTTCTCTGATGATTTCATGTGTGAAAATTTGATGTGGCAGCAACATTGCTTTCTAACCCTTCAGCTGGGACTTTTCAAACTGATCTAGGTAGAAAAACATTAAAAGGAAAGATGTTATAACAAGGTTTCATCGCATATTTTCTTGTTTGGAGAACGTTCTGCTTGCTACTAATAAACTAGAGAAAAGTTCAAAAGGCTCAAGGAAAGAAAGAGAAGAAATTTCAAAAGGAACTTGAAAAACCCATTTCTGTCTTTGAATCATGGATTCTGACTTCCAAGGAGGGGTTTGGAGTTTTAAAGGAGTTAGGAACTTGGGAAAAAGAAAAAAAACCAAGAGCAGCAAGAGAATATTTTCTGAGCTTCCAAGACTGGTTTTGCCTCAGAATCTAGAACTGAGTTTGGTTCTATTTTCTTGTATCCAAGCTCTCCCAGGTAGTTTCCTTGGAATTTGATTTGAAATGAAAATCAGCAGCAAATTCTCTTTGACTTCCACTGGTTCCCTTTTTTATATGGATGAGGGGGGCAGGATGAGCCCTCACATTATATCTGTAAAGGACTAACACCGTCACTGCTCTAATACTTGATATTGCTTGTTCCTGGTACTGTAACTCCCCAAATTGAGCATTCAGCTCTAAGAGGATGTCATTTGGTAACTGTCTCTGAGTTTTCATTTTCCACTTATGGCTTCTCCTCCATACTGGCAGTTCAGAAATGGGTCTAGCAGGATGAGCTGACTCTAAATGAAAGGTTCCAGGGTCACAGACACGCATACTGCTTGCCTCCTCCTGAAACAGCAGCTTTAATGAGCCAACCCGGTCAGGAAGCCCTGAGGGGTGAGTTCCTCCTCACAGGGAGACCTGCTTCTATTTAATTTGACAGTGTTTTTCAGTCAGTAGATAATTATATATTGAGGGTCTGTCTGGATATGGTGTTGTGCATAGGTGCTTTCTAGAAGGAATAAAAGAAAATCCCAACCCGAATGGTCAGGGACATATAGTACGAATCCTAAAATCTATAAAGTATGCACAAAATAATGTAAATTCTGAATAGGCATGTAAATCAATAAATGAGGACAATATAAGCACTGGGTCTATGTAAGTAAATATAGAAGAAAAAAGTCACAGAAATACATGTCAGTGTGCAATAGAACATCTTTTAATTATAAAGACTTCTTAGGAGAGTTTTTTTTTTGTTTGTTTTCTGTTTGTTTCAATGGAGAATAGAGAAAACTGAGCAGTCTGGGAGTAATGAGGCATTCTGAGCCAGGGTCTACAGCACTGGAAAGGAGAGCTAGGCAGTGGGATATTTAAGTGACTAGGACGTGAGGAAAGGACTCGGAACAGAGGGAAGGAAGCAAGATAGATAAATGATGGCAATCTACTGAGCCAAGGCTGGGCTTCCAGTGCCAATCTGAAACACTGTGGGTAGTCAGGATGATCTCCTGAAGAGAAAGGTTTCAGGGTAAGAGAGGAAAACTTGTGCAGGGGTGTTAAAGACTGACTAGGGAGAACCAGGGTATGCCACACATGTCTGTACGGAGCCATGTATGAGTAGATGCTCAATAAATACTTTTACATTCTATATTTAGATCTAGCATCCATTTTGAGTTCATTTTTTATGAAGTATGAGGTTGAGGTTCATTTTTTTCCCCATTGATATGTCGGGTTGTTCTAAAACTATCGAAATGATGGCCCTTTCTCCATTGAATTGCTTTAGCATTTGTCAGAAATCAGTGCTTATATTTGTGTGAGTCTGTTTCTTTGATCCGTGTACTTAATTCTTCACCAATATCACACTATCTTTACTATTATAGTTTTATGGTAAGTCTTAAAACAAGTAGTATGATTCCTTCTACTTTATTCTTCTCTTTCAAAATTGTTTTGGCTATTTCGGTTCCTTCACCTTTCCATACAAATTTGCAAAGTACTTTGTCTATATCTATACAAAATCCTGCAATTTTGATTGGAATTGCATGAAATTTATAGACCAATTTGGGAATAATTGACATCTTTATTATGTTGAGTCTCTCAGTCCACAAACACAGTTATGTCTGTTTGTTTGGATCTTATTTGATTTCCTTAATCAGTACAGTTGGCCCTTGAACAACATAGGTTTGAATTCATGGATCCCCTTATACGCCAAAGTTTTTGATAAAAATAGTACCATACTATAAATGTATTTTTTCTTCTTTATGATTTTCTAGTAACATTTTTTCTCTAGCTTACTTTATTGTTAAGAATATATATAACATACAAAATAGTATGTATTGTTCATATTATTCAATAAGGCTTCCAATCAACAGTAGCCTATTAGTGGATAAGTTTTGGGGGATTCAAAAGTTATTTGTGAATTTTTGATCATGTAGGGGTTTGACACTCCAGCCCATGTTGTTGAAGAGTTATCTGTATTTTGTTTAAGCATACAGATGCTAAGCATGTTTTGTTAGATTTATACCTAGGTATTTCAACTTTTGGAACTAGTATACATTTTTTGTTTGTTTTCAGTTGTTTAGTTAGTACACAGATATACCACTGACTTTTGTGGATTGACCGTAATCTCCCATAACCTTACTAAACTCACTAGGAGTTTTGTTTTTGCTTTTTTAGATTCCTAGGGATTTTCTACATAGATAGTTATGTTGTCTATAAACAAGAACATTTATTTTTCTTCCCATTCTTAATGCTTTTTATTTCTTTTCCTTGCCTTATTTCACTGGCTAGGACTTCCAGTATAATGTTGAATAGAAATGGTAAGAGGGGAGACATCCTTGCTTTGTTCCTGATCTTGGGGGGAAAGCATTGAGTCTTTCACCATTAAGTATGGTGTTAGCTTAGCTATAGGTTTCATGTAGGTGTCTTTGCACTTGCTGTTACCTCTATCTAGAATATTTCCCCCAAGACATACCCATAGCTTGCTTCTTCATTTTCTTTAGGTATTTTATAAAAAAACCTGCCTTTCCTGTTAAAATTTTAACCTACTTAATATTTTATATACCTATTTCCTGTTTTATTTTCCTCCTTAGCTCTTATCACTGCCTTATATAGCATATACACTTTACTTATTTATCCTGTTTGTTGTCTGCCTTCTTCCACCATAATGTAAGTTCCAAGATGACAGGGATTTTTGTCTGGTTTGTCCATTACTGCATCCTACCTGGCATATAATAGCCATTCAGTTTATGTTTACTGAATAAATGATAGATAAACCAAATCTCCCTGTCCACCTGCAGCTGTTACCATTTCTGTCCCATCCACCCGCATCTGTTGCCATTCCTATGGCAACAGAACTATGTCTGCCCTTATTATAGGCCAGCTCTCTATTTGTCCTATTTCTCCCTTCTCCCCTTTTCACTTTCACAAGGACTTTGATCATGCAGTTATTCCTCTTTTCTGCATTATCTATTTATCCCTCTTAATGTAATTATTCTCATCAGCATAGTGTCTTCCATGTTTTTGACTCCTTGTTATATGTTAAATTGTGTTCCCTGACCACCACCACCAAAAAGATATGTTGGAGTCCAAAGCCCCAATACTTCACAATGTGACTTTATTTAGAAATAAGGTCTCTACAGAGGTAATCAAGGTAAAATGAAGTTATCAAGGTAAGCCCTATTCCAATATTACTGCTGCCATTATAAAAAAGAAAAATTTGGACCTAGAGACACCACACAGGGAGGATGCCACGTGAAGATGAAAGCAGAGAGCAGATTGATGCATCTACAGCTTCTCTTACCTGAACCTCTGAAATAAATTCTATTTCTTTTACACCCTAACAGCTAAAACTACAGTCTTTTCAAAAATGTAACTCTGATCATCTCACTTCCCTGCTTAAAGCCTCCAATGGTTCCTCATCACATTTAGAATAAAGTCCAAACTCCTGGGAGACCTGGGTGGCTCAGTTGATTAAGCATCCAGCTCTTGGTTTCAGCTCAGGTCATGATCTCAAGTGACCTGAGAATGAGCCCTGTTCATTGGGGAGTTTGCTTCCCCTCTTTCTCCCTCTCATGCTCTCTCCCCCCTGTTCATGTACTCTCTTTCTCTAATAAATAAATATATCTTTAAAAAAGTCTGAACTCCTTTCCTTTTCTACAAACTCTTGGGGCTCCTGGGTGGTTGAGTTTCTGCCTTTGACTCAGGCCATAATCCCGGGGTCCTGGGATCAAGTCCCACATTGGGCTCTCTGCAGGGAGTCTGCTTCTCCCTCTGCCTATGTCTCTGCCTCTCTCTGTGTCTCTCTTGAATAAATAAAATCTTAAAAAAAAAATACAAACTTTTACATGATCTGTCCCTGCCCTTCTCTCTGTCCCCATGTCTTGAACTTTACCCCCTCACTTTCTGTCTTCCTTCTATTCCTCAGATATTCCAAGGCTTTTTCTGACTCTGCAACCAGCTTCTCAGTCTGCCTGGAACATTCTGTCTCTAGATCTTTACAGGTCTGTCTCCATATTGTGATCCAGAATCCCTCTCAGATATTACCTCTGAAGACAGGCCTTTTCTGTTCACCCAATGGGGAGTGGCCCCACACTTCCATACTCTGTTACATTACCCTTTTTAACTATCTCCATTCAGATATAACATTATCCTATCTATTTATATATCACCGCCTTTCCCCATCCCCAATGCTAGACTATAAGCTCCTTGAGAGCAGAGACCTGATGGGTCTTTATTCACCCCGGTATACCCAGGACCCAGAGCAATACCTAGTACATAGTAAGCTCTCAATAAAAGTTTGTTAAATAACTTGGTAACTCCTGTAAGGTAGAAGCTAAAGCTAAAATCCAAATCTTGACTCCCAGTTTAAGGCTCTGTATTAATTTACAGGAGCTGCCATAACAAGGCACCACAAATCAAAAATGGCTTTAACAAGAGAAATTTATTGTCTGACAGTCCTGGAGTCTAGAAGTCCAAGATTAAAATGTTGGCAGATTTGGTTTCTTCTGATGCCTCTCTCCTTGGCTTATCGATGGCTGCTCACATGGTGACCCCTTGGTCTGTGTGTATATTATGTATCTTGATTTCTTTTTCTTATAAGGACACCAGCTATATTGCATTAGGATTCACCCATTTGACTTTAATCACCTTGTAGAGGTCCTGTCTCCAAATGCAGTCACATTCCAAGATACTGGTGGTTAGGACTTGAAATATGAATTTGGGTGGGGAATTCGATGTAACCAGTAACAGATCACTAAGAGCTGAGGGAGCTGTTTGATATGAGCCCTTATCTGTGGGACATGTTGGGGCTACACATTTCCCTAAAAACCCCCAGAGGCAGCTGTGACCTGCCAGAGAGTGTTTGTAGCCTCACCCAGTCAGGGAAGGAGAGCTCTGCTCTCTCCCCTTTCCTTTCTCCCTTTTGCCACCCCAGAGAACATCTGGAGAAGAGAAAAGACTCCCCCAAGCCATGAAAGCCATCAGTCCCTCTGGACTAAAAGGGAGAATGGGAAAAAGAGCTTTGAATTGGTATGATATCAAAAGTTAAATAAGAATGAATCTTTAAAACCAAAAGTAGTCTTTAATAACAGAAAATATCTGAAAATCTATGAACTAGGGCAGAAAATATGGTTAAGGGAACTGAACTGCCATCCTCACAGAAAGATGGGTCAGTGTGGGTGAGGGAAATGACAGGAAAAGGCAGGTATGTTTTTTGTTTATCCCCAATAAACTGAGATGCCTCCATATGCTGGTTTTCATGTTCTAGGCACAGTAGAAAACCACAAAGTTTTCTGTACATGTGACCCTAGGAGTCTGGCAGTTTCCATCACTACCGGAGATTCCTCCCAGCCCCAGCCTGGAGCAGGTGAAAGTCAGATTTTTGTTTCAGGGATAGGGCAAGTGACACTCAATAGGGCTAGTCACTCATGAATAACAGAAATAGCGAATGTTAATTACATGGGCTCTTCATCTCCAACAATCTGTAATCAGAATTGCAGTTCAATGCTTGGTCTACCTAGCTATGCAATTCTGTCCCATGTAACCATCTTGTCTACCTGAGAAGACAGCTCCATGAGAACAGAGAGTATGTCTTCTATTTTATATATAGAACATGTAGTTGGGAGTGTTCACAGTACTTCACAGTTCATACTGTTGTCCACATGAGTTCCACTTTCAGGAATTACTTCTGTTCCCCAACCCCACACTCATCATCACACCTTCCATCCTTACCCCTCTCCTGCCTCCTAATCCTTTTTTTTTTTTTTTTAATCTCCAAAACTCAGCTCTAGCCTCCTCTCCTCCAGGAAGTTTGAGTTGGGTCCAATCCCTTGCGCCACTGGAATGTAAATTCCACAAGGATAGGATTTTGTCCATGTAGTTATCTCTACTTTCCAACTCCTAGAGAAGCCCCTGGCACATAGGAGGTGCTCAGTAGTCTCTCTCTTCAGGCAGGGAGTACTATTTATGACCAGAATTTCCTGGTAGTCCTGAGAGCACTAGAAGCACATCAGAAATATTGGACCATCCTGTGATTTATGGTGTTGGTTGGAAGCCCACTATCATAGGACATCTATTTTAACAAGTTGTGAAATTCAGAGAAGAACTTCATGTAGAATTCCATAATCTGAATCTAGAACAAGTGTGAAGCCTTGTTTGGAGTCAGGTACCAGAGAAGTACAGGTGTAATTGCAGTTATATCTGGCATCTGAAATAGATTGCTAGCCCCTTTCCAGCTGGAGTGGGCTGTCCCAGAAGCAAACAGCATACACAGAATTAAAGTATAGACTGTTTCAGGAAGCGTGAGATCCGTTTATTTGCTCAGAAATGTGGCCATCCTAGGGGCTGTGGGTGATGTGTGGCTAAACTCCCTTACCTTTCTGCCACAACTTCTGCTGCCTCTGTGAGGTTCCAGGGAACAGCATCCTCTTTTGCTTATCTCATCCTTTGTGAATGGTTTTCAGCTAAAAGCCTCACTGATGACAAAATGTATGTGTAGTGTGGTTGTGGTGGGCAGAGAGTGTCTCTTATAATTCTCCTAGTTTTTTTCTCCCTGTCCCTGAATGCTTTTAGGTTTTGAATTTACATTCTCCAAGTGCTATTTTCTTTGTGTTTAAATGTAAGCAGCGTAAGTGTTTCTTTCCTTTTTAAAAGTTGGCCTTGGGCAGCCCAGGTGGCTCAGCAGTTTAGCAGCGCCACCTTCAGTCCAGGGCGTGATCCTGGAGACCGGGGATCCAGAGTCCCAAGTTGGGCTCCCTGCATGGAGCCTGCTTCTCCCTCTGCCTGTGTCTCTGTCTCTCTCTCTCTCTCTCTCTCTCATAAATGAAATCTTATTAGTTAATTAATTAATTAATTTTAAAAAGTTGGCCTTCAGTTTCTTCTACCCCATCAGATGTGGTGGAGTAAAGAGCCCTGGACCATAAGTCAGGATACTTAGATATAGGTTGCTTATATCCCTTAGGTGTTACTCTCTGAACCAGCTTCCTATCTGTACATTGAGGGGTTTGTATGAAGAACGTCCCCCAATTAGATGGAACCTCAAGGTCAAATAGACAAGCCCCTAATAATCTCTCATCCAAACCTTCAGTCTGGAGTTTGAAAGCTTTCACTGGGCCCTCTTTTGTTTATTGGTCTGTAGAACTATCTAGTCCAGTGTAATATAAAATGTTCTATTACTTTAAAATGTAAAAAGAAACAGGTTGTCTTAGTCTGTTCAGGCTGCCATAGCAAAATACCATAGACTGGGTGGCTTATAAACAACAGAAATTTATTTCTTCCAGTTTTGGAGGCTAGAAAATCCAAGCTCAAGGTGCCAGCAGATTTAGTGTCTGATGAGAGCCCATTTCCTGGTTCCCAGAGCCTTTTACTGTGTCCTCATATGATAGAAGGGTTAGGGGAGCTCTTTGAGGCCTCTTTTGTAAGGACAGTGATCCATTAAGGGCTTTCTGCCTTCATGAATCACCTAATCACCTCTCAAAGGCCCTACCTCCCTTCTCACAAACATGGTCATGCAGGGGGCTTTGGGTGCATGTGTATATCATCACATTGGGGGTTAGGATTTAACATGTACATGGAGAGGGATATAAACACTCTACAGCACAGGTGAAGATGAAATAATCTTAATAATGTATCTTGACACAATATATCAAAAATAATGTCATTTAGCATGAAATCAATATAAATCTTGCTAATGTGATATTTTACTTTGTTGTACTCCGTTCTTGAAATCTGGTATGTGTTTCATGCTTATGGCACATGTTAATTTGGACTAGCCACATTTCGCATGCTCAGTAGGTACCATATTGAAGAGCTGTAGCTCTAAAGAATCACTGCCCTGGCCACAGAAGTGCCTCATTCCTGCTTCCAAAGAGAAGTGCAGAAATGACATAGAGCTCTTCTTGCTTATCCTCCCAAGGAAAATAAAGTCTTGTTTCTTCATTAAACAATATTTTATTATGTCCAGATTTGACTTGTGACTATTTTCCTGTGTATGAGAAAAATCACTCTTCTGGATTTGCAAAGTTCCATCCAGTATAAGCCTTTAAAAATTTCCCTTGACTCTCTTTGCAAAGATAGAAATATTCTCATATCATCAGTAGTAAGAGCAGTGTTTCCCAAAAGGTGTTTCATGAAGCACTAGGTTTGTGGAAGTGAAGAGGTGTGAGGTGAATGAGAGATTTTTGTGCTTGGAAAGTGTGGGGAATACTGATTGTGAAAATCCAATACATATCTTTATTGCAGAAATACCAAGAGATGGCTCTCTAATGTACAAGCTTCCAAAACCAGGAAAATGCTTTTTGTGGAAAGCATCTTGAGGGTCAGGAGTCAAGTGGGACCTGCTGAGGCAATGCTGATCAGAGAATTCTCTCCATGACTTCCTTTTCCAGGGCAACCTTGTCATGTGGGTTTTAAATACATTCCCAGAAGTTCCTTGTGCTTTCTTTGCTCCAGGGACCCTGTTGATGCTATGCTCTTGAGAAGGAAAAACTGAGCTCAATAATGAGTTGTGATAATGGCTCTAATATTGGGAACGTATCTATTGTGAATCAGATCCACAATCTTTCCTCAACACATACTAATAGTTCTTTCATAGCTCCTAAATATGACAGTGACCGTACATTTTATTTTAAAGTGGCAGTTCAATTTAGAGACATTTTGTTTTATTTCTTTAATGATCCTGTCAAGTATAGTGAACGTGGCAGCTGTGATTTTCTTTTTAAATGGTCAAAAATGCAAGAAAAGTAAGTTCTTCTCTCAGCATCCTTCTCATTCATAGAAAAGAAATATGTTCCCATTTAAGATGAAAGGTTCTTTGCTTTTATTCTATAGCTCATATTGGATAAAAAGTCTCAAGGCCATTTACAGTTTATTAATTTATCCTACTATAAAATCTCTTTATAATGGGGCTTGCAGGTCATTTTAACCCTCCTCCTCCTTTCCCTTACTAAAGATAACTCCAGGCACTTCAAATCAAATGAATTAGAAACAAAGCCATTATAATTATAATTATAATCTCTCTACTTAGAGATGGATCACAATTTAACACTTTTTCCCCAGGATTTTGGGTCATATTAATAGAAACTGTATTTTTCTCTTTAGAATACAAGACTAGCTTCTGACAGTCTGGTCCATATGTTAGGAGCATATAAAAGTTAATCATTTTGCTATGGTGCCAGCTTGTGTGCAAAGAAAAGCTATAAACCACAGCTGTATGGAGTAACAATTGTGAACTTTACTGGCTTGCACATGTGAGACATCAGTAAACTAAATAAAATGTCACTTAACTGAACTTGAGAGTTGGAAGCAGGAGAGAGGACCACTAAGGTTTTATTAAGGTTTGTCTTTAGTAAAGTTGTTCCAGTCTTTGAGTTTCACACGGGTAGTTCAGGTTACACAAAAACTGAATCAACTGTTTTCCAGATGATTAAATTTGGCTTAGCCATAACAATAGTAATTGCTTGGTAATCAGTGGGATCACTGGGTGGTTGACCTGGTTTGTTGTGTAAATGACAAAAAAAAATCCAGACATCATCTAAAATCAATTGTGTTCAATCAGTTTGGCCAGGAGTAGTCCCATCAGTTTCTCAGTGGTCTGCCTTGGATATGATCAAAAACCCCAAAACTACTGCAAAATCTTAAATTAGGCCATCCCAGTTGATGGGCTTTCTTAATGTTGACTGCTCAGTGTGCTGCACTGCTGATATCCAACCTCAGGCAAGAAACTTGAACACTCTTTGCCTCAGTTTCCTTTCTTTATGTATTGGGACCACAGCTCACAGGATTGCCACATTAAATAATTCATTTCACACACTTAACACAGTATCTACTACACTGTAAACATTCAGTGAATGTTACAATTCTTTTTTTATTTTTTAAGATTTTATTTATTTATTCATGAGAGACAGAGAGACAGAAGCAGGCTTCTCACAGGGAAGACTCTGTGATCTTACCCAGATCATACCCTGAGCCAAAGGCAGATGCTCAACTGCGGAGCCTTCCAAGTCGTCCCGAATGTTAAAATTCTCAAATGAATTGTTAACTCTTTTCTGATCTGGAGCTAAGTGATGTGTGGGTATAATTATATCATTTTTTGTTATTTCTTGGATGAATATTCATTTAGGGATAAAACAAAAATATAGGGTAAAATCAATGGATTTCTTCATTTATTTCCTTATCTCTGGTGCATTTTTTAAAAAGACGGTAATGTTACATAGTACTGTGGTCTTTCTTTCTGTTAAGGGTTTGTGATTTCTGTGTTTTGAAAATAGTATCTTAAACAAAAGAGAATAAAATAAACCCTCAAATCTTAAATCCTTAGTTTGTTTGCTTTCTTCTCTAGTCAGCCAATCCAACATTTAATGAGTCTCTAGGCAATAGAAAATTGGATATTCTATAAAACTCTGATTAACCAGAATCCCTAATTAATAACATTTTTGTAAATCTTAAAAGGTATGCTGAAGAAATTGTCATTGAATCAAGTTATTTGGCTTTAACTAAAACTCCTTGGCTAACTAGGACCTCTAGGGGTTCCATGTGGCTCTAATCAAATCCCCTATACCAGCAACATCTGCATCTCTACTCACCACTGAAACTCTGTTGACTATAAATTTAACAGGAACACTTTGTTCCCAAAGCTCAATAAACATTTGTCTAGCCCTCTGGATGATAAAACTCAGAAACAAAGAAAGTAACTCATTCAGGCACTACTAACCAGTAAGTGGCAGAGCTGACACAAACCCCAGGTGGTTTGACCCCAGAATTCACAATCTTAACTATTTAACCCCTGCAATCCAGACCTCAAATAACTTCAGCAAAAGTCTGAAATAGGGGATCCCTCGGTGGTTCAGCGGTTTAGGGCCTGCCTTTGGCCCAGGGCATGATCCTGGGAACCGGGGATTGAGTCCCGCATCAGGCTCCCTGCATGGACCCTGCTTCTCCCTCTGCCTGTGTCTCTGCCTCTCTCTCTTTCTCTCCCTCACTCTGTGTGTGTGTCTCATGAATAAATAAATCTTTAAAAAAAAAAAAAGGTCTGAAATATGAAAAGAGCATGGCATGGACAATGGACAAAGACAAGCAAAAAGGTCAGGGTATGTGGAAGCAAATGAGATGAGGCCTGCTCTTAAGAGTGTTGGATATAATGTTGAATAAAACTTTAATGCACAGTTTATTCACTCATTCAATTCAGTATATTTGCATGCTTACTCTCTGCTAAATATACCACTAGGTATAGAGTGATAAATAGAATACACCTAGTGTCCTCCCTTATGGAGCTTAGACCCCAGTGAGAGGACACAGTGTTAATTAGATTCATGGGTAGCTTTCAGTGTTACATCAAGGAACATCTTTAGCTTTGAGGAGATATTCTCCAGAAACATTTAAACCATTAATCTGTTTCAGATTCATTACTCATCCATGGTGCTACATAACTGCAAAATGGTTCACGGTCAATTGCTAATCTCCTTAGGATAATGAGCCATGGCATTCTTGGATGACTGAAGGAAGAATCTGATACTGAAGTTTGACAGGAGATGGTAGATATGATCTATCTCTAGAAGGCAAGGGTAGAAGTAATCTGAAATGTTCTGGTGCAGTGGAGCATCTTCAGTGAACAATTTTCCTTTAGCATCTACTATGTGTAAGGTACTTTGCAAGTCTTTAGCAGGTGGTAAAGAAATATTTCTTGATGAGACATTCTCTAGAAATATTTAAACCTTGATTGAGAATAGAAATACTGCCTGGCTTCAGAGAGCTTATAGTCTTTAAGAAATCATTCCTAAACAAAAATACCCGTGTAAGGTAGAATATTTATATATTAAGTTGAAAGGACTCAGGCACTTTCTAGCTGCAGCCTCGAGAATTAGCACAGAGTTGTGATGCTTGTAGAGTTACTTCATCAGAGAAATAATCTTTTCTGCTGACCTTTGTTCTTAATAGGTTCTGTTCCTTAAAAAAAAAAAAAGTCAGTAATTATGGCATCCCAAGGTCTGTATCATAAGGCCAAGATCTCAAAAAGGTTATGCCTGTACCTAAGAAATAAAAATAGATTAATTTTATCCTTCAACACCATGGCCCATATAAGGTTCAGTAGAACTTTCTGGCACTGCCATTTTATGAATTGGTAACAACAAAAAATCATGTATATAAGAGAGAAATGTGGGTATATATGTAGATGTTCAGAAAACCCGTGGCAGTATAGCTTAGATATGAATAATGCTGGCCAATTGGGCACGTTGTACGTTTTGTTTCCTGCAGAAAGTTGCCTTTTTCTCAGTATTCCCTTCCTTATTTTCTGGATTCTGTAGTTTTTTTCAAAGATGTGCACTTTGGATGTTCAGACTGGGTCCTTTAAAAAAGGAGCTAGGTGATACGGAATAGTCAGTCATTCCTTGAAATAAAGCAAAATAATTGGTAAATGTGAAAAATAGACTTAGATAACTACAGATCAAAAGTTAACCATGGTTGCTTACAGAGAGTCAGTAGAAAAAAGATTTACATACGTGATGATTACATTCATATTAGTACCCAGTTTTTCAAAATGGTGTGTATTTACTAATGTCCCATCTGAAAGAAGCTTGATTTTTTTTTTCATAGGAGAATATATATTATGAAGATGTTGAAGATAAGCACATTGAATTCCTTAATCTTAAAAACATTGCAGGGAGGGAGAAATACCTATACTTCTGTGCCCTCTTCATGTATTAAGAAGAGTGATATAAAAATTAGAGATCCGAATAAGCTCACTGTAGCCACAGTAGCAAAGTGAAGGGGGAGTAACTAAAGACATCACAGAAACAGAACCATTGCTAGTTGCTCAGGGTGATCAACTATGATGAGAGCATTGACAAATTATATATCCAGGCCTTGGTAAAAATCATTTATACTTGCTCCATTTATCTAATCCATACTGTCATCACCGCCCGCTCCTCCTTCTGTTGCCTACCCAACTGCTAAGAAACAAGACGTTGTGCAGATTTTAGTTCTGTCCTCTTTATCTTGTTCGTTCTTATTTTCCCCATCTCAGGGTTCTTTTATGATTTTACAACTGTAGGTAGAATGTCAGAGCTGAATGGAAGCCTAACACTAATCAACCTTTTTTTTTTTTTTTACTGTAATTTGCATCCACAATTGTTACTCGTTTACTTGTTGGTCAGCATGATGTTGCTTTTTAAAAACAACAACAACAACAAAACTACTTTTTAAGGGCAATTCCCTTCACAGTAACCTTGAAGGGAAGGAACAGAGATTTCCCCTATAACCCCTGCACATACATCTATAAACTCCTTCACTATCAGTATCTTCCATCAGAGCGGTACATTCGTTACAATGGATGAACTTATATTGACACATCATTATTATTCAAAGTCCATAGTTTACATTAGGGTTCACACTTGGTGTGACAAATGTATAATGACATGTATCCATCATTGTGGTATCACACAGAGTATTTTCACTGCCATGAAAGTCTTCTGTGCTCTGCCTATTCATTCCTTTCCACAACTCTTGACCTTTTTTCTTTTTTTAACCCTTGATCTTTTTATTGTCGCCATAGTTTTACCTTTTCCAGAATGTCATACAATTGGAATCATACAATATGTAGCCTTTTCAGATTGGCTTCTTTCACTTTGTAATGTGCATTTAAGGTTCTTCCAAGGCTTTTCATGACTTGATAGTTCCATTTCCTTTTAGTACTGGATAAATATTCTGTTGTCTCGATGTACCTTAGTTTATCCTTTCACCTGCTGAAATACATCTTGGTTGCTTCCAACTTTTGGCAACAGGGTTTTGTGTGGACATAAGTTTTCAACTCTTTTGGGTAAATATTGAGGAATGGGAGTACTGGATCATCGTGCTAAATGTATGTTTAGTTTTATGAGAAACTACCAAACTGTCTTCCAAAATGGCTATACTGGGTGGCTCAGTTGGTTAAGCATGCAACTCTTGATCTCTGCTCAGGTCTTGATGTCAGGGTTGTGAGTTCAAACCCCATGCTGGACATGGAGCCCACTTTAAAAAAAAAAAAAAAGCTATACTATTTTGAATTCCCACCAACAGTGACAGTTCCTATTGCTCCAAATCCTTACCAGCATTTGATGTTGTCAGTGTTCTTGATTTTGGCTATTCTAATCGGCATGTGGTCATGTCTCATTGTTATTCTAATTTGCATTTCCCTGTTGACATATAATGTGGAGCATCTATGTATATGCTTATTTGCCATCTGCTTATTTTCTTTGGTGAGTTATCTTTTTAAGATCTTTGGTCCGTTTTGGGGTGCCTGGCTGGCTTAGAAGACCATGCAACTCTCAATCTTAGGGTTGTGAGGTCAAGCCCAACCTTGAGTGTAGAGATTACCAAAAAAATAAAGTTTAAGGAAAAAAAATCTTCAATCCATTTTTAAAATGGGTTATTTTCTTAATGAGTTTTAAGAATTTTTTGTATATTTTGGATGGCAGTCCTTAATCCGGCATATCTTTTGCAAATGATTTTCTCTGATACTGCTCTTTGAACAGTATTGTTTATTGCCCTGACCAGGTGTCTAGTTTATAGCCCAGGTAAATTTCTCATATGTCCTGGCCACAGATGTCACACAAGCTTTTTGGTACCAGGTCAACATTACACAGTTCTTGTAGTTCCCTCTCGAAAAGGTTCTACCCCTCTTAATACCACATTGCCTGGCACTGATCTGCATGATGCTGTGTAAGCACAAAGGGTTTTGCTCCAGGGGCGCCAGGCAGAATGCTGTGGCATACAAATAGAAGACCACTAATATACTCCAAGTCCTCATTTGACATATAATATAAGTGAGTCCCAGAGAGTAGAGTGATCTAAAGTCAATGGCAGGCCTGGGATAGGAATCTCCATTTCTCACTTTCAAGTCTAGCGTACTTTTCATTGCTTCCCTGCTGAAGAGGGAGAACCAGAGAAGCATTCATAGTTTTCAGTACTCAGTTGTTACCCTGCACAATGGGAGTTAACAGCATCTTATTTCCTAAAGCCATGTGTAGCTTTCTCAGTCCTAACTGAGAACACAAGGAAACCGAAGTATTGTGCTTCATACAAAGAAAGCATGCAACAGATGTATCATCAACAAATAAGGTGTATTGACCATAACTTCTAGGGGGTGATTTTTAAATCTGTAGTGATCAGTTTATTCTCTCCTGCCTGGGCATTTTATTTTGGATTCCAGTCTTTGATGTAGAATGTCACTTTTCTCTGTGCAACTACCTGATCCATATGAGATTTTACTCAAGACTTTGGCCTCATTAGTACTTTTACCAACTAAGTGAGATGAGTCCCCTACTGGCTTATATCCAAACCATCCAACATTGGCCATACCAGTGGTAGAGTACTCTACCTGAAGGCCATTGGAAGAGCGAGATAGCAGAGACTTTGTCCATGTTTGCAGTGACTTGCGATGCCTTAGCAAACCTTTCTTTTTTCCATGTTTTTCCCCTAGAAATTGCCTTCATAATTCGTATTTTCATTGGTAGGAAGGGCAAGTAGCTTATGTTTATGCTTATAAGAATAAAAAAATAAATATTTTTTGCTATTATTATATGTCTAACATAAAAATGAGAAGCCCCTTGGGAGTTAAATGTATAGAGTCTCTGGAAGTTTTATTTATTTACTTATTTATTTTTAGTTTTTTATATAAGTAATCTTGACCTAACATGAAGCTTGAACTCATGACCCCAAGATTAGGAGTCACGTGCTCTTCTGACAGGCCCATCCAGGCACTCCAGTCTCTGGAATTTTTTTTAAATTTTATTTATTTATGATAGTCACACAGAGAGAGAGAGAGAAAGAAGCAGAGACACAGGCAGAGGGAGGAGCAGGCTCCATGCACCGGGAGCCCAACGTGGGACTTGATCCCGGGTCTCCAAGATCGCGCCCTGGGCCAAAGGCAGGTGCTAAACCGCTGCGCCACCCAGGGATCCCTAGTCTCTGGAATTTTTAAAGATTTTTCTTCTCACTAAGCTTTCTGCATCTTCCAGATAGATCTGTTCCCCTTCCTGTCAAACTCCTGTTAATCCTTCAAGATATAGCTCATGGATTGCCTGCTCTTCAGCTTTTTTTTTAAATTTATCTATTCATAGACACAGAGAGAGAGAGGCAGAGACAAAGGCAGAGGGAGAAGCAGGCTCCATGCAGGGAGCCCGAATATGAGACTCGATCCCGGGTCTCCAGGATCACACCCCAGGCTGCAGGCGGCGCCAAACCGCTGCGCCACCGGGACTGCCCTGCTCTTTAGCTTTTTTCTCATTCTTGCAAGACTTGGTCTCCTACCCTCTCATGTCACTCTTCTAAGGTTTATTATAACCCTTTCCACTTCAAATTCCACTGACTTATTTATATGTCAGTCTTTTCCCTTTCCCGGTAGCTTCTCTGGGCTGCCCAAGACCTGAGATGAAGAACATCTTTGGAAGAACCATAGGATGCTCTTCATGGCTTATTTCAAAGCATGAATAACTTGAATACCATTAACTGAAAGAGCCTCTACTTCCAAACCATCCTCTGACCTAGACACTGGACAGTCTATAGGTACCCAACCTTGCCATCAACAGAGTCATTCTGTAAATATTTTGTTCCTAGAATGCTTCTATACTATGCACATCTCACCTGAGTGAAGTAATACATTTCTCTACCCATGAACAAATGAGATCTGGATTAGTTGTCAAAGAAGAATAGTAACCTGAAGATTTGGAACATTGGAGAGGTTTGATGGAAGAGGTCTCTACTGAGAGAGTTCAGGAGTGGGACAAGGAAATGGTATGGGCCGCTGGAGTAAAGAGGAGATACAGCATTAAAGCCATGTTGCAGCTGCAGAAGTGGAAATGGGAGTGTGAAAAGGAGTGTGTGGAACTTGAATACATCCTTTGCCTAAATTAGCATTTCTAGAACCAGTATCAGTTGGACTAAAGCCTGCTCTGCTGCACATGGATGTTTCTAGGAGGCTGGAATAAGCAAATCTCACATGCCAGTGATGAGTGGCTTCTGGCAGATACATGTATGTGAATTTCTTTCCTTTTTTTTTTTTTTTAAACTAAATGGGTCAGGTTTTCTTTGATAGATATCAACAGTCTAGGCTCCAGTACTTTTGTGAACACATCATGTCATTTACAAGCAAACTCCACCAGAAAAATGTGGGGAAGGCAGGTAATCCTCAGAGCTTTTGTTTCTTTACATGGCTCTGCCTATAGGGAGATTCTTGTCATGAGGATAGATTGAACTGGCGCTTCTGCCAATGTGGCAATAAAATGCAGAAAACAGAGAGCCTCAGCTCCACTGTTGACTAAGTTAGGAGAGGGAGGCCTTGTTAACCTCCTTGACTTCTGATGATTCAGGACAGTCCTTTGGTGGGCTAACATCCTATTTATGAGCTTTAAAGCTTAAAGAAGGAAAGAAGGAGTTACTGTTTTTCCTCAGCTCTACAATTTTGAAATCGCTGGGTCACCAGTCTTTAAAGCTGTAGTTCACATTCTAAATGAAAACGAAAAAAAGCAGCAAAAGCATTGGTTTGGCTTCCTTCAAGCAGATAGTGCAGAAGTGTTAATTATGCAGAACTTCCTAAGATGCCAGACAACTGCCAATTAAAAGTCAATACAGGAAGGAGAAACGGGTTTCTTTTGGGCTTTGAATTACCCATGTGTGTGTTAAAGGTTGTGCACTCAGAAAAGAGAGTGAATTTGTTATGTGAGCATCTTTCTTCTATAAAACAGCTGGGAGGACAGGCTGGTGTTTTATTTACTAATGTTGCCTGCCCTCCATGAAAGTACAGCCCACTCGATATATTATCAATGTTCTTTTCTTGAGAGATTAAGTGGGCTGGGAACCCTCCCACCTCCCCCTGCCCATTTATTGATGTTAACACACAAAGCCATAAACGAATGCCAGGAGAGAAAGTTAAAAATTTGCAGAAGAAAGTCTAACAACACACGTTTTCTGTTGGCCTCCAGAACTGTTTCATATGTTTTGTAGCTGTTTTAAGTTACCTCAGTGTATCAAATCTAAAACAAATCCTTATTATATTTAGTATTGACAAGTATATAAAAACAAGCTTTTTTGCATACAAAATGCTATAGTATATTTTCTAAAACTACTAAATTTGACTCCTTGCATTTTTATTCACAACCTGTTGTTACTGAAATTTTATTTAGTATTGATAAGTATATAAAAACAAGCTTTTTGCATACAAAATGCTATAGTATATTTTCTAAAACTACTGAATTTGACTCCTTGCATTTTTATTCACTAAGGTGTTGTTAATTGAAATTAGAACACTATAGTCATGGCAAGTATCACACCGCTCTGGGTCTGTCCCACGTTGACTTTGTAAATATCACCCTCACAACCTATTGATGAAGCAAACTGGAGTTCATTATTTACCACAATAATGGAAACCACCACCTCTCAAAGTTTTGGCAGTGCCCTAGAGAAGGAAAAGCAGGGTCAGAATTTATTGAGAGATAAAGTTCTTTAAGATGAGTCTTTCAAAGTGAGCAGGCTTAATAAGGGTTGGGTAAAGATCACAAAAAACAGAAGTGTATGACTGGTGGAAAAAGCAAGGTGAGGATTTTTGAGCCCAGGGGTTCACAGAATCCTAAGGCCAATCACTGGTATTGGTATTTTCTATTGAAGATTTGATGGTCTTAGGTCTTTCAGGAAGTTCCTGTGATGAACAATGAAACCATTGCCTGGAAAAAAAAATTATGCTAATGGAGATAGGGTGGTACAAGGTTATTTTCCTGTAGACACCATGTTGTGTTTAGGTTCTTAGGATCCAGACTGATTTTTGGATCAATGGTTTTAGTTCTCAGGTCTACTCAGATAACTTACTCTGGTAATAGGTGAACTGAAACATTTGATTTTCTTTATTTGCAGCTTCTCTTTTAGTAGCAGTTTGACATGAGACTTTTACATTTCAGCATTGCTTTGCAGTAATTTATTAGTTTATGAGCCTATTCCTTGTGTTAGGGAAAATTAAAACAGGAAAATTTTCTAAACAAATACCTGCTAGCAGTCACCACTGGAACCCTGCAACAAATTCTGTAAACCCAGAGAGGGCAGCAGAGGGAAGCCAAATTCTGTGCATGATTATTTAAATAGCAACCATCATTTTGGACAATTCTTAAGAAGCAACTGAAGATGAAATCATGGGTCCTGGTTGCTTTCCAAGAGATGAAATCCTCTAAGCAGGCAGGAAATTGCCATTGTTTAAAAGTTCCAGCTCTGTCTTCAGACCGCTTGTCTCTTTCTCTTTAAGTTGGAAGCAGAGAAATTGTGTGGGATCACTGTAAGCTCCATTGCATATTCTTTCTTAACCCAGTTCCCATATTGGATATAAATTCCACTAGATCCCTCTGTCTTCCATTTTCCTTTCCCAATACACATCAGTACTCACAGTTTTGGGAAGCACAGGAGGGTGCTCTGGGGCAGTGAGGCATCCTTAGCCAAAGAGGCTGTCTAGGGGTGAAGCTGAGAGGATGCTTTGAAACAAATATGAAAGCTATATTTACATTTAAATTAAAATGGAAACTTCTTATAGGTTAGAAAGGTGTGTGTAGTGCATCTGCTGAGGTCTATTGTTTATTCATGCTGTAAATCCTTTGAAATGTGTTAAAATGCTTCCCACTCATTATAAAGCTCCTGCCACCCCTGGATTATGACTTTGATGTCACCAATCCTGCTTCAAAGGGTTCTTTCTGGGCTATTAATCACAGTTTAGCCTCTGAAGATATCGCCAGAGAAAACATTTGGACATCTTTGTGCTAGACTTGCTAAAAAACTTTGAAATCTTGAGTGTCTTGCATATGCACAAATAAGAGCATTTCCCTTCATTGATAACTTTTTATTTTGCCACAGAATCAAATGACATCGTAGGTAAAAAAGCAAACAAATCTTCAAGCACTTAGTTTAGGAAGCTAAGGATGGGAGAGGAGATTAAGAGTAGGTGAGTGGTAAGGGGAGAAGAGAGTCTGAACAGGCCACTCAGCTCCTTCAAAGGTAAAAAGCATTGGGAATCAGCGTGGCCAAGACATGGAGGTTCAGAGGCGGGGGGGGGGGGGGGGGTTGCCTTATCATTTTTTCTCATCTTTCATTTGTTTTTTGACTGACCAGTGCTCACAGTAGCAAATTAGTAAGATTCCTTAGTGTTCTCTCACCTTCTTTTCACTGTTTTGAGACATGTTTGAACAGACTATTCATAGCAAATAATAATAATATTAATGCTATTAATAATCAATACTGGCTAACATGAATTGAGCACATGCCTTGAACAATCCCCATGTTGACAGTGCTAATCATGAATTACCCTCATTCAATGCCCATAACGACTCTCAGAATGAGACAATACTGTCTTCATGTTATAGACAAGGAAACTGGAAGCTCTGAGATGTTAACTAACTTGTCCACACCCCGGGCAAATGCAAAAACCCATCAGTCACCAGGACTCTGGCTGATGCCCATGCTCTCTGTGTCCTCTGGTTCACTGCATGGCAGGCTTTTTCCCTGTGTGCTGAGGGACCCATATACCAGATCTGCCAATCACTGTCTGTGTCCTAAACCTTCACAGTGGGGTTCTCTGTTGCCCAATTTCTCTTTTAAGAAAACTCCCAGCTTCTTTTTTCTTGCTTATTTATGTCTTTCAACGACTAACAGTGCTCTATTTGGAGACTTTTTTTTTTATGGTGGTAAAAACACGTAACATGAAACCTACCCTCCTAGCACATTGTTAAGTAAACAATACAATATTGTTCACCATATGCACATTGTTGTAGAGCAGACTCTGAACTTTTTCATCTTGCATTACGGAAACTCTATACCCATTGAACAGCAATGCCCCCCTTTCCCTGTCCCCACAGCCTCTGGCAACCAATATTCTAGTTTCTGCTTTTATGAGCTTATCTAAGACTGGCTTATTTCACTTAGCATAATGTCCCAAGTTCATCTATGTTGTCTCAAATGGCAGGACATCTGGCTGTATAATATTCCGTTGTACATATATACCGCGTTTTCTATATCCATTCATCCTTTGATGAATATTTAGTTTGTTCACTGCTTGGCTGTTGTAAATAGTGCTTTGATGAACATGGGAGGCAAACACCTCTTCATGATTCTGTTTCCAGTTGTTTTGGATAAATACCCAGAAGTGGAATTGTTGGATCACATGGTATTCTATTTTTAATTTTTTCAAGAATCTCCACACTGTTTTTTGTATTGGTTGTACCACTTTATATTCCCACCAGCAGTGAGAAGTTCCAGTTTCTCCATATCCTTGCCAACACTTGTTATTTTCTGTTGTTATTGTTGTTGTTTTATATAATGGCCATCCTAAACAGTATAAAATGATATCTTGTTGTGGTTTTGATATGCATTTCCCTGACACTTAGTGATGAGCATCTTTTAATAAAGTTTTTGGCCATTTTTATGTCATCTTTGGAGAAATGCCTATTCAAGTACTTTGCCCATTTTTATTTTTTTATTCTTTTTATATTAAAAATGTAATTAGGGGACCCCTGGGTATCAGCCGTTTAGTGCCTGCCTTCAAACCAGGGCGTGATCCTGGAGTCCTGGGATCGAGTCCCACATCAGGCTCCCTGCATGGAGCCTACTTCTCCCTCTGCCTATGTCTCTGCCTCTCTCTCTCTCTCTCTCTCTCTCTCTCTCTCTTTCTCTGTGTCTCATGAATAAATAAATAAAATCTTGAAAAAGAAATTTAAAATGTAATTAGTTATTTTGGAAAAGAAGCACGTGTGTGCACACACAGTGAGGAGGGGCAGAGGGAGAGAGAGAATCCCAAGCAGACTCCCCACTGAGCATGGAACCCAATGTGGGCCTTGATCACACAATTCTGAGATCATGACCTGATCTGAAATCAAGTGTCGGACATTGAACCAGCTGGGCCACCCAGGAACCCCTCCTTTGCCCAGTTTTAAATCCAGTTATGTTTTGTTTTATTTTATTTTATTTTATTTTATTTTATTTTATTTTATTTTATTTTATTTTAATTTTATTATTTATTTTATTTTTTGCTGTTGAGTTGTAGAAGTCTGTATAGATCTTGGAAATTAACCCCTTATATGCTCTGCAAATATTTTCTCCCATTCTGTAGGTTTCCTTTTCCCTTTGCTGATTGTTTCCTTTCCTGTGCAGAAGCTTATGGTTTGATGTAAAGCCTCTTGTCTATTTTTGCTTTTATTGCCTGTGCTTTTGATATCCTATCCAAGAAATCATTGCTAAGATCAGTGTCATGAAGCTCTCTCCCAATGTTTTTTCCTAGGAGTTTTATAGTTTCAGGTCTTACATTTAAATCTTTAATCCAATAGGAATTGAATGTTGTATAAGATAGGGTCCAGTTTCATTCTTTTGCATGCGGATATTGAGTTGTCCAAACACGATTTGTTGAAGAGACTACCCTTTCCCCATTATATAATCTTGACACCCATTTTAAGGATTACTTGACCATCTATGCATAGATTTATTTCTGGGCTCTATTCTGTTCCATAGGTCTATATGTTTGTTTTTATGCCAGTACCATAGTGTTTTGATTACTGTTGGTGATTAATACATTTTGAAATCAGGAAGTGTGAAGCTTTCAACTTTTCTTTTCCTTTTCTTTTTTTTTTTTTATTTTTTATTTTCCTTTTCAAGATTGTTTGGAACTTTGGGTACTTTGTGGTTCCAGATGAATTTTAGGGTTTTTTATATTTCTGCAAAAATGCCATTAGGATCTTGATGGGGATTATATTGAATCTATAGATCCTTGTGGGTAGCATGGACATTTTAACAGTATTAGATCTTTCAATCCATAAACACAGTAAAGGGTAGCAGAGTGTGCCACCCTAAAATATGCCACTTTGGCATAAAGATTATTTTGAGCTGGAGGTAATTGAGAAGAATATATAAGAAAAGCTCTCTGCTTTCCCTTTGTTTACATAAAAGCAAGACATAAATTTGTAGAAGTATCCCTCCACCCCTGTCTACCAGGAAGGACAGAAGTTAATCACCAGAGAAAACTCTAGACCCTTGTCTGCCCAGAGATAGCACCAGAGGAATCTGTATAACAAAATTTTACTAACTAGTCCTTACCTTCCATTAGCTTCCTCATATATTTACCTTTCCATAATTTACTGCTCCTAGAAATTCAAACATCTTTTGTCACTTACCAAGAAATTTATTATTGTTTTGTTAAGATGCTTTGTGAGCCCAAGTCTAACCACCCCTTGAGTTACTTATCACCAAGTACTCCTGTATGTGTGTGTGATGCATTAATAAACTGCTGTTTGCTTTTCTCTTGTTAATCTGTCTTCTGTCAATCTAATTTGCAGAGCCCCAGGAAATGAACATGAGATGAGTAGAGGAAAAAGATTCTTTTCCCTCCCAAGAACAAAATACCTCTCCATTTATTTGTGTGCCTTCTTTAATTTCTTTCAGGAATATTTTGTAGTTTTCATAGCACAAGTCTTTTGCTTCCTTGGTTAAGTTTATTTCTAAGTATTTTATTCTTTTTGATGCTATTATAAGTAGGATTTTCTTAGTTTCCTTTTCAAATTTTCATTGTTAGTGCATAGAAATGCAACTGATTTTTCTATGCTGATTTTATATCTTACAAATTTGCTGAATTGACTTACTAGTTTTAGCAGGGTTTTTTGTAGGATTTTTAGGTTTATTTTTAATATACAAGATCATACCACCTATGAACAGAGATCGTTTTACTTCTTTCTTTACAATTTGGGTGTCTTTTATTTCTTTTTCTTGCCTAACTGCTTGAGCTAGGACTGCTAGTTGAATAGAAGTGGTAAGAGTGAGCGTCCTTGCTCTGATCCTGATCTTAGAGGAAAAAGCTTTCAATCATTCCTGTTGAGTTGTTAGCTGTGGACTTTTTATATGTCCTTTTTATGTATGGCAATTTTCTTCTTTTGCTAGTTTATTGAGTGAATTGGAGAGTTTTTTATTGTTTCTGTTTTGCTTATGAAACTAATATAAATTCAATTTATATTATAAATTATAATTTGTTTATATCATTAAAGTTTCAAAGTCTAAATTCTTCCAAATTTTTCATATTCAGAGCAGATTATTTGGAAAATTAATAAAAATGCAAAAACATAAAGACAAAAATTGCTCATAATACTATTCCTTAACTTTTCCTTCACTTTAACTTTTTTGTCTTTTTTGCTCAGGTAATTTGGCCCAAACAAGAGCCAGGATAACAGCAGCCTCAAGATCTTTGCCTCCACATTTCAGTACTGGGAGAACCAAGGTGAGTAGCAGGTTTGTACTCAAAATAATGTGGACTGTGGGGTGCTTGCTCCTGCCTTTGGGATAATCCTAGGGTAGACAACTTTAGTTTATCTAGCCCACTGATTGGGTAATCTGGTAAAGAGATGAAGGCATTTAGGAAATCAGCAGTTAGGAAATTTGAAATAAAAACAGTGTCATGGAATTCTTAAAGTACTGTGTCAGGGGAGAAAACTTTTCCTCTACTCTCTTAACTTCAGTTCTTGCGGGTACTGAATTAAACTCAACCTGAAAGTTTAACAGGAGAAAAAACAAATTTTAATTATGTGCATTATTAGGAACTCTCTCAAAAAAGTAACTCAAAGAGGTAATTAGAATTTGAGGCTTATATGCCATCTTAATAGGGGATGAATGGGGCAAGAGGAGGGAGAGATGGGCACTTGTGGGAGAACAGATGACTTTTGGGAAAAACAAATGGTCCCTTAGGAGAATAGATGGGAAGTATGATGGTTCTGTGACAGTGTCTGGTTAGGCAGTTTCTTATCCCAGTGTTCATTTCTCATCTGTGGTGGTAGCAGTCAGTCTTCCATAACAGGTTGTGAAACTGCCAGGGAGGAGATTTATGACAGTTGGATTATTTTGAGAGGCCCTGTTTTTAGCCAGATAAGGAGAGTTCAGGAAAAGCCTCTTCTTGAAACTGTTGATTTTCAGATGTCTTCAGCTCAAAATAATACCTATGCCAGTGTGGTATATTCTGGACCCCTTCATTTATGAGTCTCAGAAAGACAACTTAAGATGCAGAACAATGACACTTGCACATAAAGCCTCTCTAGGAAGAGATAAAGCCCTTTTCCTAGAGGCCATCACCAACCTACAGAGGAGGCTAACAGGGACCAAAATGGAGTTAGCAGAAAGGAAAGAAACCAAACCATTTCCTGTTATTCTGTTTTGCTCTCTGAAAAATGAGAGGTGTACTTCTCTGTGCAAAGGGAATGTTAGAAAGGTTAATAAATATCCCACCGTAAAATATTTTTAACTTATATCCTTTGAGCTAACGTTTAGCAAGGATCTCAAGGATTGGCTGGCTAATGCTCTCTGTATATACTAACACCAAAACCCAGTTATCTAAAAGGTGAAGCTGTAATAAAATAAATAGATCATATCTCTGAATTTTCATATATTTTATTTACATTAAATATTAAATTATTTAATAAAGAATAATAAATTCAGCCACAGAGAATACTATTGAATATTATCTCGAAGTTGATACAAACATACATATTCAAATTTTCTTTGAGAATGAAAGACTTACCTATGCGTAATAAGACTTAGATCATTTTTGTTAGCAATAATTTTTATACCCACATTGCTATTATAACCACATGTATTATTCTACTTTTCTACTTTTCAGTCTTGTGAATTCGTGGCAAGATATTAGCACTATATAACATGGTTTATACAGATCCCTAGAAGAAATTTACATCAGAATTTTAGTGGTTCTAAGAGCCTCTTGATACTATTACATGTAAAAAAATTTAGTTGATTCTTAATTATTCATGCAATCATGTTCTATAAAGTTGCTGTGAATACTGAGTCAACAAACACTGCAGCATTGCTCCTAGGGGAAATATGTGGTTAGGTTCCTGAAAGCCTCTGCTCGCAACATTGTTGTCAATCAATTAGTGCACAATCTTGTTTGATGTGTTTTTCTATTTAAAAGCACATCAGCACATTATTTAATGTATATTTCTTACAAATAATTATATGCAGTATTTCTTTGTATAAAACAATATTTTATTTTTTAGAAGATTTATTTATTTATTTTAGAAAGAGAGAGAACTAAAGCAAGAGCAAATGTGAAAATGGAGGCAGCAAAGGGAGAGGAAGAAAATCTCAAACAGATTCCCAGCTGAGCATGGTGCCCAGCACAAGTCTCAATCTCAGGACCCTGGGATTGTGACCTGAGCCAAAACCAAGAGTTGGACACTTAACAGACTGAGCCACCCATGACCCCCTAAAATAATATTTTAATTGCAGTATTTGTGTCATTGAATCCAAAGCCAACAGCACTATAACTCATGCCCAAATGAAGTTTGTCTTCAACATACAGGTATGTTTCCCAAGAGGTATTTAATAGCTTTCTTGCACTTAGGAACACTAGACAACACTCCAGCACTATGCTTAGGGGCTCTTTTTAAACAGTGAAATCACTAACCAAAAGTACAAAAATGCAAAGCACATGGCACTTAAATAAACCTGGATTATAGCATGAGAGCTAAAACAGAAAGGTGGAATGTCACCTTGTTCAACCTGAGCTAGAAACAGGTATATTGGGTAATCAGTTTTCACCACTCTGTATGTGTGTAAATCATCATGAAAGCACTGCAGGAACTGATTTGGGGTTTAAAAATAAATATTAGAAAGTAGGCACATTAACAAATACAGAATCCACAAATAATGAGGATCAACTGTCTGTGTTTTTTGGAGTCATTGGCTCCCACTAGATTCTAAAAGAGATCATGACACAAAAAGATTAAAGACTCCTGGGTAATATTCTCATCAGGCCACATTACCATCCTTTCCTCAATTTGCTATTGTGGCTGTTGGATTCTGCAAGGACCCCGTTCCCCTGCCTTCCACACAGAATACCGGCACAGTTACCTTTCTCTCTACACTGCATACTGTTCAGGCCTTGTGTGACAAGTGTGCCCTCTAGTATGTGGCATATATTTACATCATCATAATAATGTATATAAATGAGATGAAAATGACTAGTGATTTGTTTTCATTTGGAAGAGAGATGAGTTGAAAGTTCTAGTTGAGGCATCAGAAAATAAGTGTAACAGTAATAAAAACACTCCAGCAGTTTTTCTCTGCCTTATCCGAGGTAAAAGAACACAAGTGATCTTATAGGAAGCTGACCTCCAACACATTCAGCACCACCACATTCAGATGATGTCAATGCCAGTCTTGCTTTTCCATTCAGCTTTGAAGGCTTTGAGAGGAGTGATGCTATATAGGGGTTTTTTTCCTTAAGGGGTGGATGGATTACTTGATAGCATAAAAATTCTTGACAAGAGATGATGTCAAGAAGATAAATAATAAGCACTTTTGAGGTTTTAGAATCCAAATAGTGGGTACTTACTGAGACCAGGAACAAAAATCTTTCCATTTTTCATTGTTGAAATCTCGGTGATTTTTAAGACTTCTTGGAATCTATGTCTTTATCCTAGAGTAAATTTAGTTGACAGATAAGGCAAGTATTTTTAATAATACCATGCATTTAGATTGATTTTATAAGTTATATCAAATCACATAGAAAGGCAGTATATATAATGTTTAAGAAGTAAGGTTTTGGAATCAGACAGAACTGGATTTAGATGTAGGCATGGCCAATTACTAGCTAAAAGACCCTGGAAATTTTCCCTAAAATCTCTTGAGCCTTAACCTCTTTGTATGTACCATAGGAATAATAATAGTACTTAACTCATAGGGTCATTTTAAGACTTCACTGGCATAATATAGGCAGAGTGGTTCCTACAGTGATTTTTACTTTGGAACAATGGATGCTTTATTACTCGTGTTTTGGTAACCATCTAAAACTCCATGTGTGGAGTCCATACATATAGTGAAGCTTGCTCATTTCCTGTGAACTTGGAGTTTATATTATAATTTGTAAAGCTTACTCAGGACTACTTTGAACACTAACCAGCACCTCTCATAAGAAATTGGGTAGGACATTTGTCATGTAGGCAGAAAGCAACCTTGCTCAGCTCCAATTGACTTATATTGTTATATAAATTGAAATTGGAAGAGAAAGGATACTGGGTTAGACAGTCAGTGGTTGGATCTAGAATATTGGTTTTACTAATCATCCTGAAATTGGTTTCATTGAAAGTATTTTCTTGGGCAGCCTGGGTGGCTCGGCGGTTTAGCACCACCTTAGGCCCAGGGCCTGATTCTGGAGACCCGGGATCGAGTCCCACGTCGGGTTTGCTGCATGGAGCCTGCTTCTCCCTCTGCCTATGTCTCTGCCCCTCTCTCTCTCTCTCTCTCTCTCTCTCTGTCTCTAATGAATAAATAAATAAAATCTTTAAAAAAAAAAAAAAGAAAGTATTTTCTCTGCCAATAAGTTAAAAAAATCTTGCTGTGTTGCATGGGTGCTAGTACTTGCCATCTGCCATTGAAGAAAACCCTGCATCATTGACGTTCATCACTAAACTAAAACTAAATCAAGCATGGTAATCATGGAAGGGAAACTGATATACTTCTTACATGTGTGCAAGGCAGTAGCTTTTAACCAGTTTTCTTAATAAGGAAGACAGGTTTTGAGAAGCAAACAGTCCAAGTCCACACAGGTTAGTTAAGTTGAACGGCCAGGATTTGAACCAGGTGTGTCCAGTTCCGAAACTCTGTGTTCTATAGCATATATCTCTAAGCCCAGGAAAGCTTTTCTAGTGTATTTTCCCCTATCTGTGGGAAAACTGTTTCTTGTGAATTCCCCATCTTTGGGAAGGACTAAATGCTAGCTGGTATCCCTAATGAAATCTACTTTCTGGATTCTTTCTGAAAAAAATTTTTTTTAAAGTAAATGAAGCTACTTTTAACTAAATTAGCACAGGATGACAGACTTTTAAATCAGACAACAACCTACATTTATGTTTTGGTTTGAATTTTTTTGGAGTTTCTTAGAGTTCATAGTAGACCTAGTGCAGACAGAGGTGAGGTTTGTGCCTAGTCTCCTAGTTTGAAGGACCAAGAGATTCAACTTCTGGTATATCCCTTATCCAAAATTTCCTCTTTCAGATCTATTCCATGCTCAGGAGAACTTTGTGACTATACAAGAAGTCCTTGGCCAACACAAAACATTTCCGAACTCCTAAATTAGAAAATACCTCAATAGCATGTTATTTATTCTTTAAAATGTAGTACTAAATATGTAGGTGATAAACTGTGGACAAGCGTTAGCACTTCCAGGCTGTATGTAATGGCAAATAGGTTTTTACTTACTTTCCCAGAGTTACTCTGTATGTGAGTAGGACAGAACTTGGTCATGCTGGGTGGTTAGATAGGGGAGCCCACCAGCCTTATAACTTTTAGAGTGCAAATTAGTGCTTCATTCTGTATTTTTCCAGTTTGCTGCAGAGGACAGGTACTGATCTTGAAAACAATATTTATTGTACCTTTTAAATTATGTCCCATCCATCAAGGATTTTCTGATCACTAAACTGTTAAATTCTCAAATGCTAAGAGCCTATTGTATATTCTGAGGGGAGTTAACAGGTGAATTCTAATAGAAAAATATGGATGAGTTTTTAAGCTGTCCTTTTTACTGTGCCCTAGAGCCCACTGAGTCCTTTGAATAAAAAGGGAGGGAAATGAGGGAGGAAAAGCAAGATTCAAAGTAAGATAGGATTCTTCAGAGGGGATCCCAGAATAAAAGGAAGTTATAAGGAAGTGGTGGAGAAATTTCCAAGTTTAGACTCTGTGTGTGTTTATATGAAGGTCAGATTGAGGGGAAAGAAAGTAAGGAGAAAAAGTTCAAGAAAACGTAGAATTTACAATTCAACAGAAGGCAGAGCCTAGCAAGATCCTCTCTCCTGCAGTTCTGATTTGCTGGCCCCAAACCTCAGCAGCTCCATCCTCCAAACAGGGATGAGATGGGGGAAGAGGACCTTCAGTGGGTCCTCGCAGATGCCCATAGAAAGAATGCAATACAATCTCTTCAGGTGTGGTGGGTGTGTAGTGTTGGTTTTCCCCTTTTCTATATTAGAAAAGCCTTCCTGCTCAACACCTAGCTTTCATGTCCTCCTTTCTCATTAAAAAAAAATATAAAGTTAAAACCTACAGGCTGTACCATAACTTTAGCTGCATGCAAATAAACTGATGGCTTTGGGAATGCATCCAACATGCAGCCTAGAAAAGGAAGCTGCACTGCCCCCTGATATCACTTCATGCAGAGATAGCCTCATATTCCTGCTCACTATTTGGGTTGCTTTTCTGGCTATTGAAAACTTAGCTCCCTGTTTATTCCCTTTCTTAAACTGTTTTCTTTAAGCCAATTGAAGCATTTCCTTCCATTTTGCACAGTCTCCTAAATAGCCCTTGAGGTAGGGCCTCATTATTTGCCCCTCATGCCCTCAACCCTTCTAGCACCCACTTTGCACTTTTGTTGAACAAGGCTGCAGACATCCTCACCCCATGGGGAGGTGGCCGCCTGGACAGCAATTCACCAAGCAGAACACACTTGCTGACAGCAGCATCTTCCAGTTTAAACATTCCTGCTTCATACTCTTGCCACCTGTTCAGAGCAGATGGGAAGCTGCCATGGCAGAGGCTGGTGCTAAAATGCCACTTGTGCACTCTGTAAACCAAATAGCTTGTATGTGCAGGAGCAGGGTTTTTATTGTTAAGGTATGATAACAAAGCAGGTTGTTTCCTACATTTGTTTTCATTCATAAATTTCTTCTAGTCAGCCTAGGTAGTTGAGATAGATGATTGGGAACATGTGTATCTCAAGCTCTGGTCTACAGTGACCATGTGGGAACTGTGGGGAGTGGGTGGAGTAGCAGCAGGGTTTGATGGCAGGAAGGTAACTGGAACCCATCTAATTCCCTGAGGTCCAACATGGGCTTTGGGCCCATGTCTTTATAATCATCCAGCTTCATGGGTGGTTGCCCAGTTTTCTTTTAAAAAACTATTTGGGGAAAAAAAACTATTTGGGGGCACCTGGGTCACTCAGTGATTAAGCCTCTGGCTCTGCCTTTGCTCCTGTTATCATCCCAGGGTCCTGGGATCCAGTTCTGCATCAGGCTCTGGAGGGAGTCTGCTTCTCCCTCTGCCTATGTATCTGCCTCTCTCTGTGTCTCCTGTGAATAAATAAATCTTAAAAAAAAAAAAAGAAAGAAAGAATAAAATTGGTTTCATGTGACATTATTGGAGAACTTAACAGGGGACCATTAGAACATCAAAAGATATAGAAATAATAGTGATAGGTACTTACACCAAGATCATATGGTACTTTGCAGAGTGTGGTTATTCTCAAGTGAGTAGAACAGCACAAATTCTATTTTTCTTGTATATGTCTTAAAACTTCTCCTGTAGTATTTACTGTCATGTTCAAAACATCAAGGTCCCTCAGGTATTGAACCAAACAGATTTTGGAAAAGCCAGAAAATGTCTATATCCTTAAACTACTTCCCTCTGCCTCTACTCTAGGTGGACACTCTGGAGGTGATACGGCATCCAGAAGAAACTACCAACATGAAGAGGCAGACCATGGCTTCTTACTTCAGGGTATGGAGTCTTTTTAATCTCTATTCTGCCTATTTCTAAAAAGGACTCCCAATCCTCCATATAAGAGGCTCAAATATGGTGGAATTATTGAAGAGCAAAGCACAAGAGTCAGTTAAGAAAGGTAGGAGTGAAGGGAACCTACCTCTCTGTTCTCTGATTTCAGGAAGATCAGATGAAATCCCAGGTGTCTACAGAGAGGACCCTCTCTGTCACTGACACATAGCTTTGTCCATTCAGTGTGTTGATTCTATTAGCATCTGACCCACTTCTTGGCCTTAAAGCTACTGGAACCAGCTGCTTTCCCAGCATATTTACTGAAAAATAAAGTATTTAATAAAATTCCAGAAGGTGGCTTATTAATTTCAGATCCTGAGGGAATGCGTCTTAGTTTTGACTTTATTTTTCTGGATCAAATTGACCCAGACCCAGTTATTTCCCATCTCTGCTGCCCCAAATCTTGATATTTCATCTAGTAAAATGATTCCTTTGAGTAAAAACATTGTGCCTAGAAAGGCTCTGCTTAGATGCACATTATACCAATTCACATAGATTTATCTTCACAGTATAAAGCACTAGGGTTAGAAACCCTTTGAGATCATGAACCACTGGGAGCTAAGGTCTAGGCAGCTTTGTGGTAGAGAAACTATTAGGCTACAGATGAGATTACTGATCTCAGGTTGTAAGGTGGAGTTGCAATTGGAAGGGGCTCAGTAGGGATGGGAAGCCAGGTGGTCATGAGCTGGGGTTGCACCATGGGTGGAAGGCTCCATGGAAAGCTGGCAGGTTCAAGAAGGACCCAAAGCCAAGAAGTCTGATCTAGTCAGCTGTACTTCAGAAATAAACTAAAATTGGGCTCTGAGGGTATGAATTGGGCCCAGAGGCCTTTGAGTCCAGTATTCCATCCATGCAGTGATTCTTGCCACAGCTTCTCTGACAGGTGGACAGTCAGCTCCTGCTTCATCACTCTCATGGTTGGACATTTCTAATTGTCATTTATTTCTTATCTTGAGATTTACCCTAGTCCTCTCCTCTTTAGTAGCTGTATCTTCCTAGTGTCTTGAGGGGGCAGTGTGTCCCATGAGATTTAGAGACTCTGAAGAACTGTGTGATATCATCTTCCAGATCCTAGAATCCTTCTTTCAGAAGAAGCCACCTTTACCTTATGATTTTTTCAGAAATGTATCCATGACAATCAGCTTGGTGTCCCCCAAATGTTAATTCTGAGAAAAAGAATGCATTGACAAGCCAGGTAATACCATTTTGGGTCAGTGGTTATGAAATAATGGGACTGATTTCTTGTGTGGCTTGTAATTGCCCCTGAAGCTGTGTCTAAAAGAGAAACTCCAAAAGTGGATGCCCCTGAGGAGCAGCTGAGGCTATTCCCACACAAGCAGGGCTCTGCTTTTCCATGTGCCCTCTTGCTGTGAGAGCCCCCTGCAAGTCATTCTAAAGATATGGGTTGATCTTCACTATAATCAACTTCTCTCCAATTGTCTTGTTTTCTTTGCCCTTTTTCTATCTGTTTCTTCTTTTTCTTCTGCTTCATTACCAGTGCTATCAGTAAGATTTGCTTAGACTTTCTGGTTATTCTTGGGCTGAAGAAGCAACTGACCCCTTTCCTAGTAGCTAGACATTTTATTTTATTTTTTAAAGATTTTATTTATTCATTCATGAGAGACAGAGAGAGAGACATAGGCAGAGGGAGAAGCGGGCTCCCTGCAGGGAGCCTGATGTGGGACTCTATCCTGGGACCCTGAATCATGCCCTGAGCCAAAGACAGACGCTCAACCGCTGAGCCACATAGGTGTCCCAGTTAGACATTTTAAATTACAGGCACAGTTTATGGAATACTACCTTAGACTCCTAGAGACAAGCTAGTTCTGGCGATAGAGTTACTGGGTAACCTAAGCATGTCCTTAGCTAAGTTTCTGCCATAAGGATATTGCTTGGCACTAGGTGATATTTATTTATTTGTTTGTTTATGATTCATCTATTTGTTTTCTTTCTTTATTTTTAAATATTTATTTATTTGAGAGAGAAAATGAGAGCACACATGACCTGGGAGGAGTGGTTGAGGGAGAGGGAAAGGGAGAGAATCTCAAGCAGATTCCCTGCTGAGAGAGGAGCTCAAAGCAGGGTTCAGTCGGATGATCCTGAGATCGTGACCTGAGCCAAAATCACGAGTTGAATGCCTAACTAACTTAGCCACCTAGACACCCCTCATCTATTCATTTTAGAGAGAGAGTGTTAGTATATGAGCAGAAGAGAGGGTCAGAGTGAGAGAATCTCAAGCAGAACTCCCCCCTCCCCGCCACCAAGCTGAGCAGGGACCCCGACAAAAGGCTCAATCCCATCACCCCAAGATCATGACCTGAGCTGAAATCAAGAGTCAAACACTCAGCCAGCTGAGCCACCCAGGCACCCTGGTACTAGGTGATGTTTAAAGAATGCTTTTGAATCCATAGGCAGCTATAAGTATTCATAAGAACCTATATTATCACCCTGTATTACTGGCTTCTTTTTTGGCCTCAAAAAGGTCTGTGAGTTGTTTATAAGCCAACAAACTGCTCTAGAGGCCCCTGTAGGCATCTCTTGTAATTATCTATTATGTTTGTGGTAACCTCATTTCATGTGTATTTTTTCCCCTGATAGTACTCTCTGATGGATCTGCTCTCCAAAATGGTGGTTGGACAGCCCCACTTTGTGCGCTGCATTAAACCCAATGATGACCGAGAGGCCTTGAAGTTCTCCCGAGAGAGTGTGCTGGCCCAGCTCCGTTCCACAGGGATCCTGGAGACAGTCAGCATCCGCAGGCAGGGGTATTCGCACCGCATCCTCTTTGAAGAATTTGTGAAAAGGTCAGGTGGCATCTTGGGAAATACATTATGTTAAATATAGCTGTGCTGTGGCTGTCCTGGTCCCCTGGGATTGTTCCTCCTGCATGTTTGCCTCCTAACATGTAATTGGCTGGTTACCAGCTACCATTTACTTGCTTAAATGTTTGCATTTTTATTGTGCTTCAACTAAATTGCAGTGCTCTGGAGGACAGAGTAAGCACCCTTCTTATCGCTTAAAAAAAATAAAAACGTCCATAGGTATTTATATATTGTATATATCCTTGGATTTCAGAATTTTCAGATATTTAATTGATATTGAATGATGAAAGTGTTCCTCCATAAGTGGATCAAGAGTCTAGTGGGTGTGAATACACCCAGGCACCCAATCCTTAGGCTAAAAAAATGGCATGATACAAAAGCATAGCTGATATTTGCAAAGCACCTAGAATGCCCTAGGTGTATAATCTCATTTGATTCATAGAACAGTCCTGTAAGCTATACTCTATTATTATTCTCATCTTATAGATGAGGAAATTGAGGTGCAGAAAGAAACGTAAGTGACTTTCCCAAGGTCCCATGCTAGTGAATGGTAGAGCAGACATTTGAACCTAGAAGTCTCCATCATACACTTTTATCTCCTCAGTTCATTGCAGTCAACCAATGTCTATTGAAATAAATTGTTTTGGAGCTTTTTAGACCTAGAAATTGACTTTACCTAGGACTGAAAATCTGTTCCTTTTTATACAGTGGCCATAGAGATGCACTGTGTATCATGTGATTACAGGTAGAATTTTTACAAAATTTTCTGTGAGAAAATAGAGGGCAATGTTAACAAAAAGCCACCTGTGAGATGCATTGCTATCTGAGGATGTCCAGAGAGGAAAATTAAAACCCACTATAAAATCTGCACCCCGTCAGTTTTCTTTTTACCTCCTTTCTGAAACTTATGCCCAAGGTCATTTTTCCAACTTTTTCTCTGGAAGAATGAATTCTAATACAGTATCTTGCTTCATCAAATCTTCCAAATGCCACTACCTTCCATGGAAAAGAAAGGGCAAAAAAATTTCCTTGCAGTGAGAGTTTTTAAATTAAAAATAACAAAATGGCTTTTAAAAAGGAAGTGTCTTTGAGCTCCTTTTTCCTCTTAAATTTGGAGGTGGAACAAGAAAAAAAAAGACTATTTTAGCACATGAATGTGACTAGTCAAGTATTTTTAGCCACTGAGTGTGAAATACATAAAAATATTTAAGAAAACAGGTCAAATGCTAAACAGATTGGCACTTCTTTGTTCGTAATCAGAAAGCCATTAGGCAAGTATGAACAAGAATTTCAAAATGTCAGTAAATCTGAAGGTATCAAAGATTTCTGAGCCAGCAAGTTAATTGGTATTTTGATCCTTTTGAGCAATTTAACAACAAAATGGATGAGTTAGCAGTTTTCTTCCTTGATGTTATTCAACAAATAGGTGCACTTCTTATCTTCCTATTGGGGAGTGCTGTTTTGTAAACTCTTAGCGGAAATATGCAGACAAGACAATCAAAGGCAGGGGAGTCATTCAGGGTTTATCTGGTAGAGGTAAATAAAAGATAAAGACTTGTTTTATGTTACTCTTTACCTTTTTGTATTTTTTGGCATTTGGGACTGAATCCTGAAAGACAGTGTTTGGGGCATTATGTTGTAGAGTTCCTGAGTGGGAAAGTATTTCCCCAAGTCACCCAAATCTGCCACTTGGCCAAACCTAAACTGCTTCCTCACTCTATCATTTTTAAATTTTTTGGCAAAATGACTTGGAAGTGCCCTTCCTATTTTCCATTTATGGAGCCTTGTGGGAGAGAGGTTGTTCCCAACACCTTCTCATCAGTGAGCCAGGTGAGTTGGCAGTATTTATCTCTTCGCAGATAGGTATGAAAGAAGTCACCTGGCAGTGCTAGGCAGGTAGCTGAAACCTCCTGAAGTCATACTGTTGAGGGACATCACAGAAAATGACTGAATATCAGTTGGCTTCATGGTCACTGGGCTCTGAAGTATAGGCAGCAGAAAGTCTCTACTGGGGTGAACATAGGACAGTGTGTGTTTGTATGTGTTCTGGCAAATGTCTATAAAATAGGGACTGCACATTCAATTCAAAGTCTTATAATTTGTTTATTAAATTATTGCAGTTTAATAGTGCAATTTTGTAATGAGATCAGAGTTCTGATCTGCTTTTGGATATAGTATTTGGCAAGTAACTTGACATTTCTGTAAAATATATTTCCTTGTCTGCATGAAAAGGTAGGAATACACAGAACCCACATCCTGAATATTTTCATGGATTACATACAGATTCCTTGGCCTTAGTAGGCTTTAAGTCTTCCAGAAAGGCTCACTTCCCCCAGTCAAGATCATAGGGGGGAGAACTGTATCTCCCAGGACCCAATTCATAATAGCTATTAAATCAATATCTGTTAAACAGAGTAACATTCACTCTCCTGACTCAGGACTTCACAGTTTTGCACCTCATGATGTAGGGAATTTCCACTTTAAGAAGATTACTTATCTTTCATGTGGAATTTTATATACTGTAATCCTAGGACTATTTGAGATCTCTGTAATGTACATAACACCTTAAATTTTCTTTAAGATCTTCCCTTTCAATAGTTTACTATTTCTCATTATTCTCTTCCTATGTTTTCCCTTTGTAATTAAAATGAAATCACTGAAGTATTCTAAACTTGTGGAAGTCCCTGGCAGTGGCAGAAATATACAGTGACATAGAAGAATTTGAGTCTAAATGTGTGGTTTAATGGAATAGATATTAGTTTTTCATAATCATTGAGGGTGGAGGTGATCCTCTCAGCAGATGCAGAAGCAAACATTCATTATTTCCAACAAACCGTGCTGTTATTCAAAGTATTTTTTATTTGGAGCTTCCTTCAGAACTAAGCACACAATTATTTTATTTGACTTCTGGGAACACCCAGTGTGACCACCTTTTCTATTAGACTTGGCTCTCAATCTTAGCTGTTTCTGAAAATTAACACACGTACATGACAAAAATTTACCAACTTTGAGGCTTTTATTTATTTATTTTTATTGGAGTTTAATTTGCCAACATACAGCATAAATACCCAGTGCTCATCCCATCAAGTGCCCCCCTCAGTGCCCATCACCCAGTCACCCCCACCCCCTGCCCAACTTTGAGGCTTTTAAATGGAAGTTCAGATATAGATTCTAATAACAAGTCCTTGAAATGTTTGTGGCAAAGAGAGCCTTCTTAGAAATGTAATGTCCCAAGGAATTGGAGAATGAGTAATCTTTAAAAGGAACCCCAGGGCAGCCCGGGTGGCTCAGCGGTTTAGCACCGCCTTCGGCCCAGGGCCTGATTCTGGAGACCCTGGATAGAGTCCCACATCGGGCTCCCTGCATGGAGCCTGCTTCTCCCTCTGCCTGTGTCTCTGCCTCTCTCTCTCTCTGTGTCTCTTATGAATGAATGAATAAATAAAATCTTAAAAAAATAAAGGAACCACATTTATTAGGACCTTTATATTAGTTCTGGTGTGACTTTTTTGTGAATGAGTTACCTGATTTTATAACCTCCTTCCAAGTAGTACCAGAATCTCTAGCAGCTACAGAAAAGCCTTGTGAATGCCAAGGATTATGGACACAATTGTTTTTGAACATTTGTGAAGAATCAAAGTGCCCTCATGAGAACTGTCTTCTAAAAAGTCATATATATACCTCTGCCTTTATGTATGTTTCCATACCTCTAGTAGAATGCCTGGCACAGAATAGGTGCTCAAACCTTCATCCCCTTTAACAAAAGTGCTTTATTCCTGTTGCTTTTTTTTATTTACCACTTTTATTTATTTATACTCTAAGGAAAAAAAACACACAAAACTCCTCATTGAGGGCATCACCAGAGATGATGAATTGACTTCCTTGGATACTAGAGCAATCCTTTGAGACCCAGATGTTTTGCCAGTGGATGGTCTGGAGTGAGTTTAGAAATCCAGACATTTTTTACTCAGTCACTTCTGGTGTCGTGCTTGGTATATAATGTGTGTTCCAAGGTGTATGTTTAGTGTTTCCCAAATGAGGGAATGTATCAGTCAGGAATGCATTTGACTGTGAATAACAAACATTTTCAGTGCTTGAACCAGGGTTTCTCATTCTCAGCACTGCTGACATTTTGGATCAGATAATTCTTTGTTGTGGAAGACTATGTCTGTGCCTGGTAAAAAGTATAATGTATAATAGCATCCCTGGCTCCTACCTATTAGGATGCCAATAACCTCACCCCCCACCCGCAGTCATGACAGTAAAAACAATGCCTCCAGATATTGCCAAATGTCCTCTGGGGGGCCAAATTGCCCAAATTGAAAACCAGTGGCAAATAGATTTGTTTGTTAGTTTCTCACAAAAAGAAATTAAGAGGTAAGCTATTTTTAATATTAGTTCAGGTGTTCAGTGATGTCACTAAGGACCTGAATATACCTTCTGACCTCCTTCCATTCCTTTTTACAATCTTTACTTATGTGGGTTGGCTTATAGTCTCATGGTCACAAGGGGCTGCTGCCTTTCTAGATCATGTCTATATTCAAAGGGAGAAAGGGGCAAGATGAATGATGAAGCCAGCTCTATTTGCCCCACCCTTTATTGGGAAAGAAAACATTTTCCCAGAAGCCATTTCACATTTCTTTGGCTTAAACAGAGACACGTAATCATTCCTAGCTACAGAGAGGGACTTAGAAAGTAGGGAACATGACTGGGGCTGGGAACATTCTCACCCAACAGAAAACTACTGATCTTTTAGCTAGGAAGAAGTGAGAATGGAAGTGAAAGAGATGTTAACTATGCTTATCACAGAAAAGAAATCTCTTGTTTATTAATTGAATGAGGGGAGGGAGTGACTGAATAACCAAGAGGCTAAGTGAATTTGAATAAATACTTCCAGTTCCCTACAATTCTTTGCTACTCAGCTGCTTCTTCAAGATTGTAGTTTAAGAATTAGCAAATACAGAAGTGCCTGAGTAAAAACAGTCAAGAAAGATATTCAGAACCCGTTAATTCCATTGCCATGGAAAGGGTATATTTGCAGTTTTGAGCCTGCAACAAATTCTTTTAGTTCTTGCAAAATGAACTGAATATCATCAGTTACCACTGTGAAAACTTCATCTGAAGACAGGGTCCCTGACATTCCCTTGAAGAGACCCAAGGTTAGCACTGGCTCATAGGACAGGAATTGAGAGAAAAACCAACTCACAGAAGAATCCACACATCTCCAGAGAGGCTAAAATCCAAGTTTCAGTTTTCAAAGAATAAAGCTTATACTTTTTTCTTTGAGTGCTGAGAAAGCACAAATCCTCCAGGAGCTAGGATGGTGATACCAAGCCTTGTCTCTCACAGGACATTCCTGGATTTCCTTTGTTTTTACCTGTAACTACATACGTGAGAGCCTGACATAAAATAGATCCTAATGTGCCATTCAGATAAACTGGTAGATTTGCAGCAAAGTGAACAGAATCCTTAATTCCCTACAAATTGATTTGCATGCTAGTGAGGGACACATTATGAGAGAATGTGTAGGAAGATAATGACGAGCTTCAACATTGTGAGTAAACATATTACATGCTTATGTGAACAGTCTCTGCATTTATCTTCTAAGGGCAGCAGTAGAGTGGTGGCATTCTCTGGGAGGGGTCTCGAACAACTGCTGTCCTTGTATACTATCATTCCTGCCCATTGTTCTTTGTTTAATTGAGGGAATGAGTTGGCCACCCCTCCCCAATTGTATGTGTTCATGCCTTTTCTGTAGGTGAGATCTTGGATGACTTCTTTCTCTTAATTCTAACATTACCATTTTTATAATCTTCTTAGTGCACTAAACAAAAAAATAAAAGAAAACTTTAAAATTGCCTTTTGCAGTATCATTGAAAGACTCTAAGAGTACCTCTAGGAGGTAGCCTGGTCCAACTTTCCATTTCATAGATGAGAAAGCTGAGGCTAGAGAAGTGAAGCAGCTCTCCCAAGGTCCCACCTCTAGGAGTCTCTATGACCTCCTCTCTCTATTCTTAGGGAGCAGAATGGGCTCACATTGGCTTTGCCTAGGCTGTGAATTCTTATCAACTTGCCTAAGGCTATAGATGATTCAAAATCTCAAAACCCATTCTTTCAAGGTCCTGCCTTTCTCACAGAGCACACATTGCTGACAGCTGTCTTTCACTAGTCAAGTATCGGAAAAATCATTTCTGTAGTTGATAGCTCTGCAAATTCAGCCTGAAATTTATAGTGGTGGTTTGAGAAGTTGAAACAAGAGGTAATATCAATCACACTGTTCTCCAATGTACTGAGTGGAGACAGTTATGATAATAATAGGCTGTCTTTCCTGATTTTTCTAATTCAGCACTGTGGGCAGACTCATGAGCTAATTCAGTTATAGGAAACAACCCAGGAGGACATAGGAACACAGTGGGCAATGGCTATGCTGTGGCAACAGTGCAGGAAGAAATAGCAAAGGAAACCAAGAAGAAAGATGTTCCAGAGGTGTTAGACATTATCGATGCAGTTGAGAAGACTGCCAGTCTGGAGCCTTGGGATTGTCTGCCCAGCTTACTCTGAAAATCAGTGGCTGAATTAAAACTCTGTTTCCCTGCTTAGAGGTTCCTTAAAACAATTTAGTAGGACTACATTATGCTAGATAATGATAATGATGGAGCAGCAAAAACAAACAAGAATAAGGACAAGAATGAATGAAAAGGAGAGAAAGCAGAAGACAAGAAAGGTGAATGTGAGGAAACCTAGCACAGAGATGACAAATGACCACCATGTCTCTTCAGCCCCAGCTGCAGACTTGGCTCCTCAGCCAAGGCATATTGCCTTCATGCCCAGATGCGGCCCTGGAATTACCCTAACATGGTGCCCTAGGAAACCACTGCCCGCAGTTGACCTCATACCCATTCTAGCATGTTCTGTTCAATTTAAATATCTGCCCATCCCAGAGCACCATGGACTGGGAAAAATTAATAATTTTTCTTACTGTAAAATAGACTAATCAGTATAAAATTTAGCTTTCTATTACAAATTAATTAATGAATAAACTCAGCCTCAATCTTGAATTCTTAGTGTCTTTTTTTTTTTAAGACAGTCCTCATTTAAAGCTTAGGAGGAGACTGCAGCAGCATGTGAAACATTTATTAAGCACCTACAGCTGAGTGCTGTAGTAATATTGAATTAGAAGGAATTTATAGTCTCAGGACTTCTGCAATCTAATACCACAGATCAGTCTGACTTCTTACTCTAAGACCCAAATTTAGGAGTCTTCCTAAAAATTACTTTTTTTTTTTTTTTTTTTGTAGCAGATGGTAGCCAGCTGTTCTGTCTTTACTAAAGGCCAAACACGAAGGAAAAATTAAAATAAAGGGGCTTATGGTAAATATAAGAAAGAACTTAAAAATCTAAATCTGGATTTTCATACACACTAAAGGGAAATGGGCAATTGTGGGTAATTATCAAATTATCCAAGCCAGAATAGCTCAGTTCCCTCCATTATCGACCTAAGAGAAAATTCTTTATATGGGTTGAATTGTTCAGATAATTGTCCTGTATTTTGGATATCTGAGTAGACAATCTGGGTGGTCACTAATGTTGATGGAGGGTCCCTCAAGGAATATTTTTTTCAAGGAATATTTTTAAATAGGAAAAGGATTGATACTTTTTGCTGCCTAATTGGGGATATATCCACTTAGATGCAAGCAATAGTGATCAAATTAGTAGATACATGATTCTTTGACCAGGATATAGGCAAATTGTAATTAAACCATAATAATTTTTATTTATGTTTGAAATTAACTTTCAATTGCAAAAACAAAGTGTGAATAACTTTTCCTGTAAAATTTTTAAATACTACATATAAGACTAAAGTCTTTTTTTCTGCATCCCAAATTCCATTTCCCAGTATTCTGCTTGCATCGTGGCTCTTCCTGGTAGTTACTATTATTCTTTCAGTAGTGTTAGCCTCTCAGAATACACACATACCTGTATACACACACAGAGGGGAAAGAAAGAGAAAGATCAAGAAAGGGAAAGAACCCTACATTTTTGGTCAACTTGAATCACGTATTTTATACCATTTGGCAATTTCCTTTTCTATTTTAACAGTATGTATTAGGGATAAATCTATGTTCTTTCGTAGCTCCAATGCGTTTTTTAAAAGATTTTATTTATTTATTCATGAGAAACCCAGAGAGAGAGGCAGAGACGTAGGCAGAGGGAGAAGCAGACTCCCTGCACAGAGCCTGATCCAGGACTTGATCCCAGGACCCCCGGATCACAACCTGAGTCAAAGGCAGATGCTCAACCACTGAGCTACCCAATGCATTCATTTTTAACTCCATTATTAAAATTGGTAATGTTCATGTACCCATTCTTCTATTGGTGGATATTGATATTGTGTCCAGTTGTTTGCCAGCAATGCTCAAATTATCTTACATATTAAACCTGTGTGAGGATTTCTTTAGGGTGGATTTTGCAATTAATTGACTTTCAGGGGATCATGATGTGCTCCAGAAAGTCATTTATTCCTAACAAAGAGAAAAGATGATGAAGAGACATGGGAGCCAGTTTCTTTCCTCAGATGGATTGTGTAACTGTAGGCAAGTCACTTCACTTCCCTGGGATTCTGCTTCTCTAATAAATTAATGGTTCTTCAACTTTCTCATGTATGATAATCTCCAGAGGCCTTGTTAAAACACATATTGCTGAGCCCTACCTGCAGAATTTTTGGTTAGTAGGGAGCTGTGTGTTCAGGTTTCCAGGTAATACTGATACTGCTGATCAGGAGACTAATCTGAGAGCCATTGTTCAAGTATGTTGAGGAGACTATCCTGTGAAAGAGATCATAGTTGAAATTCTATGAGCCCCAAACAGACTATATAGGGAAATTTTAAGTCCTGCATTTTACTCAGGTGTAATAACCGAAGACTTGCACTACAGTAACAGTATAGTATTGATGATACATATCAGTTTTATATTTTTAAATTAAAATTCAGCCAACATAAAGCACATACTTAGATTCAGATGTAGTGTTTATTGATTTATCAGTTGTGTATAACATCTAGTGCTCATCACATCACATGCCTTCCTTAATGCCCATCACTCAATTATCCTATCCTCCCACCTACCTCCCCTCCTCAACCCTCAGTTTGTTTCCTATAGTTAAGAGTTTCTCTTGGTTTTTATCCCTCTCTGATGACTTTCTATTGTTTTTACTCCCCTCTCTTATGATCTTCTGTGCTGTTTCTGATATTCCATATGAGTGAAATCATATGATAATTATCTTTCTCTGATTGACTTATTTCACTCAGCATAATATCCTCCATTTCCAACCACATTGATATAAATGGTATTTGTCGTTTCAGATGGCTGAGTAATGTTCCAGTGTGTGTGTGTGTGTGTGTGTGTGTGTGTGTGTGTGTGTGTATCTCACATTTTCTTTGTCCATTCATCTGTGGATGGACATCTCGACTCTTTCCACAGTTTGGTTATTGTGGACATTGCTGCTATGAACATTTGGAGTGCAGGTGTCCCTTTGGATCACCATATTTGTATCTTTGGGGTAAATACCTAGTAGTGCAATTGCTGGGTCACAGAGTAGCTCTATTTTTAACTTCCTATGGAACTTCCATACCGTTTTCCAGAGTGGCTGCACCAGCTTGCATTCCCACCAAGAGTGTAAGAGGGTTCTCCTTTTTCCACATCCTCGTCAACATTTGTTATTTCCTGTCTTGAACAAATCGGCTCCTTTCTCTATTTGAGTCAATTATCATGTTCCTCCCAAGTCAGCAGTTCTCAAACCCTATGGTGCCTCAAAATTACCATAGAAGCTTATGAAAATATAGATTCCTGATTCCCAACTGTAAAGATTCTGATTCTGTGTCTGGATATGACCTGGAATCCACATCTTTTATGAAATCTCTCAGTAGATCTGATGCCGGTGGTCTGACATAGTTTAAGAGACTAATGGTAATGGGGTTCAGGACATACTTCCACAGAATATGATACCTTGGCATATTGAATATTTCAAGCTGAAGGAATTTGAGAAATGACATGAGCAGGAAGGACTTTCTGTCCATTCTCTGAAGCAGGTCCTATACCCTCATGTGAGAGGTGCCCTCCCTTTACCAAAAGGAAAGAAATATCCTCATCTCTGAAGACAATGGATACAGAGAAGGATCGCATGACCAGTCTTGTTAAGTTCCCCCCCATTTACCACATTTTGTTCCTGCCTTTGTCCTATCACCTCTTTCTGTGACTCTCCACTCTTCATCAAATCCACCGTTAAAACACCCAGGTTTAGCCATTTCTTCAGGTCTTCATTTCCTTCTGGAAGCTCCTGTGTCATGTAAAACTTCTATTAATTGACTGTGTATGCTTTTTCCTGCTAATCTGTCTTTGGCAGTCTAATTTTTAGACCCAGACAGAGACTAGATCTAGGAAAACTTTTTTCCTTTCTTATAAGACCCAGTTAAGTCTTCCTTTCTAAACTCAATGCTCCCAGTATTTTCAGCAGTTCTTCATATGACATGGCTTAAGTTCCCTCACTGTCTTGGTTGCTAAATGCCACCTGCCAAAATACACTACAAAATATACCCATAAACCCCCCACTCCCTTATCTTGACTTACTATTTTTCGTAGCACTTATCCCTACCCAAAATGATGCTCTTTATGTACCTAATATTTGTTTCTCTGACTAGAATATATGTTTCATGAGGGCAGGGGAATTGTCCACCTTACTCATGATATTCCAAGTACTTTCATCAGTGCCTTTTAGGCTTGCTCGGTAGCAATGGATCTACAAACATATGATGACTTTCGCCCCATATGTTTGTGCTTCTTTCGGCCAGATGTCTATAGCCTAGGTTTTGTACCTCTTTCTTCCTCTCGTTAAATATAATTTTCAGAAGGTAACATCATGATTCACATAGAGATATAAAGATGAATGTGTGTAAAGAATTTATTTTATTCATATGAGATGAGGGAATCAAGTAGATAGTATCATAGGTTCAAAGGAAAAGTCAAAATAGCACAAGCTTTATATGAATTAAAAGAATGTTGAGGTAAATTGCAAATGGAGATAAAACTGGGCTTTCCACAGTGGGAAGCCGAAATCATCACTGGACTGGATGGAGTTTATGTATCTATCAATTACATAATTTACAAAGAGATGCAAACTAGCTCAAAGAAGATGAGCAGGGCTAGAACCTGATAACACAAAAGGATGTGCTAAAGATGGTGTACATAGTTTTCCACTGAACTACCAATGCCTTACTGATAAACTAGTCAAAATAGAATATTGTTGACACACGTGTCAAGGATCATATGACAGCTGGTATTCAGATGTAGGAAATCAACACTTCTCCCAAGCCAAAAAGCCAATATTCCAGATCACTATAGACACAAGTTCCAATGAGCTGAAAAGTGCTAGAGTACCAAAGGTCCCTCTTAGAGAGTCAAAGATACTATCAGGTGTATACAGTATGAACTAAGAGTAGATACAGATTAGGCGAATGTAAAAAAGCCTGAACTTGGGAGTTAGAAGACATGGGCAAGCCTCTGGCCTCCACTTACTGCTCTGTTACCTTCAGCCAATTCTTCCTCTCTGGCTTTCTCTTTTCTACAAAACAAGAATTTTTATTGATGACTCTAAGTTCTTTTCAGGATCTAAATGTTTATTAGAGGAGAAAGCCAGTCCCTTCTACAGTTGGCCCTGTGGGAATGCCCAGGCATGAAGAGTTTTGACAGAGGGCAGGGCACATCTGTTTGTGAACATGAGGAAGAACAGCTGGACAGGGGGTCCTAGATCCCCGGTGTGCAGTGCAGAAGCCCCAGCATCTGTGTGAAACTTGGAAAATTCAGCGACAAAGGGAGAAGAAATGTTACAGAGGAAGTTACTAAAGAACAACCTGCACCGTTATAGGAAGTATATCACCAACATTGGCTCTGTCTCTACTCAAAAGGGAACTAGTACTGTATTAGGGTTCTCCAGAGAAACAGAAATGAGAGAGAGAGAGAGAGAGAGAGAGAGAGAGAGAGAGAGAGAGAGAGAGAGAATACTGAAAGAAAGGGACTTATTTTAAGGAAATTGACTCATGTAGTTGTGGAGGCTTGCAAGTCTGGAATCTACAGGGTAGATTGGTAGGCTAGAAATTCCAGCAGGAATCGATGTTACTGTCTTGTGTCCAAAAGGACTCCAGAGGTGGTATCCTCTCCTCCCCCGGGGAACACAGCCTTTCTTCATAAGGCTTTCAACTGATTGCATGAGGCCCACCCACATTATGGAGGTAGTCTGCTTTTTTTATTTTTTTAAGCTTTTATTTATCCATGAGAGACTGAGAGAGAGAGAGAGACAGAGAGACAGAGACACAGGCAGAGGGAGAAGCAGGCTCCATGCAGGGAGCCTGATGTGGGACTCCATCACAGGTCTCCAGGGTCACACCCTGGACCCAAAGGCGATGCTAAGCCGCTGAGCCACCTGGGCTGCCCAAGAGGTAGTCTACTTTACTCAAATATTAACAGTATTAATTTTTCTAACTTACAAACAAAGCATCTTTCTCCATTTGACTAGGTTGTCTTTAATTTTTCTTGGCCAGTATTTTGTAGTTTTCATTGTACAGGTCTTGCACATTTAGTCTCGGACTTATCCCTATTATTTCACATTTGTAGTGATATTATTTTAAATTTCAATTTCCAGTTGTTTGTGTATAGAAATACAATATATTATTTTTATCTTACAACTTTATTAAACTCACTTATTAGTTCCGATATGGGTTTTTTTGATATTTGGATTTTCCACACAGACAATTGTGTCATCTTCAAATTAAGACAATTCTATTCATTTTTAGTAGAGATACGTTTTCTTTCTTTCTCTGGTCCTATTGCACTGGCTAGAGTCTCTGATACAGTGTGGAAGTTGTAAGAGTGGACATCCTTGCCTTTTTCCTGATCTTTGGGGAATAAGCATTTAGTCATTCACCATTAAATATGTTAGGTTTTTCATAGGTTTGTCATTATCAGGTTGAGGAGGTTCAATTATTGTATAAGTCTGTTGAGAAGGTTCTTTTTTTTTTTAATAGAATCAGATGTTTGATTTTGTCAAATGTTTTTCCTCATTAAGATCATGCTTTTTTCTTTTAGCTTGTTAATACAATATTCATTATTATCCCTTTAATATTTGTTGACTCTATAGAATATCACACATTATGTAATATTATATAATTTGTATCTTCTTTCCTTTCCCTCCCAACCTATATAGCTAGAAGTTTACCAGTTTTAACCTTTTGAAAGAACTGCTTTTAATTCAATGTTTGCGTATTTTGTTTCATTGATTTTTCACTCTGATATTTTTCGTGTCTTTTCTTTTGCTTACTTTGAGCTTAATTTGGTCTTTTTCTAACATGATGGGGGTTGAGCTCATGTACCTGAGAATGTTCTTTTCTTTCTTTTTTTTTTTCTTTTTTTTAGATTTTATTTATTTATTAGAGACACAGAATGTCGGGGATCCCTGGGTGGCACAGCGGTTTGGCGCCTGCCTTTGGCCCAGGGCGCGATCCTGGAGACCCGGGATCGAATCCCACGTCAGGCTCCCGGTACATGGAGCCTGCTTCTCCCTCTGCCTAGGTCTCTGCCTCTCTCTCTCTCTCTGTGACTATCATAAATAAATAAAAATTAAAAAAAAATCTAAAAAGAGACACAGAATGAGAGAGAGAGGGGGAGAGGCAGAGACCTAGGCAGAGGGAGAGGCAGGCTCCATGCAGGGAGCCCGACGTGGACTTGATCCCTGGTCTCCAGGATCACGCCCTGGCTGAAGGTGGTGTTAAACCACTAAGCCACTGGGGCTGTCCTCTTTTTATCTATATAGATGTTTGATAGTATAATTTTCTAAATACTACTTTAGCAGTTTCCCATTAATTTTGATCAATTGTTTTCATTTTCATTTGATCAAGAGTATTTTTAAATTTCTCTTTTGATTTCTTCTTTTACCTATGGGATATTTAGAAGTCTTCTCATGAATATTTGGGGATTTTTCAGATATCTTCCCATTGTTGATTTTTAATTTAATTCTGCTTTGATCAGAGAACCTACTTTGTGTGATTTGAGCACTTAATTTATTAAGTCATGTTTTATGGCCCAGGTATGTCCTATTGTGGTAAATGTTTCTATACTCAATTGGAAAGAATGTATAGTCTGTTTCTTTTTGGCTGGAATGTTCTAGAATTTTCCAGTCTGTCAAGTTTGTTGTTTAAGCCCTCTGATTCCTTGATGATTTTTTTGTCTGCTTGTTCTAACAATTATTGGGGAGGGTATTGAACTCTGTGAGGATAATTGTGGATTTCTCTGTTTCTCCTTGCAAATCAGTTTTAGCTTCATGTTATTAGTTGCAAAAATGCTTGGGATTCCTGGTTCTTTTAATAGATTGACCTTTTTATCACCATAAAATAAATATCTTTATCCCTGGTAATATTTTTTGCTCTGAAATCTGTTTTAGTGTTAATATAGTCAGTTACTATAGTTTTAATTTGATAAGTGTTATTAGCATGGTATATCTTTTACTTTGCACTTACTTGTGTCTTTATATTTGTACATTTTTTTGTAAGAGGCATATAGTTATGCTTTGCTTTTTTATTCAGTCTGAAAATTTCTACCTTTGAATTGGGATGTTTTGGCCATTTACATTTAACATTATTTGTTTGGCTCGGTTCAATAATTTTGCTATTCATTTCCCAAATACATTTGTTTGATGGGTTCTTTGTTTCCTCCTTCTTCTTCTGATTTTTCTGTATTTTATTTCATTTTATTTTAAGTAGGCTCCACACCCAATGTGGGAGTTGAACTCATGACCCCAAGATTAAAAGTTACATACTCCAACAACTGACCCAGCCAGACACCTCCTCCTTCTAATTCTTTTAGATTTTTGAGCATTTTATATGCTTTCACTTTATCCTCTATGTTGACGTATTAGCTGTAGTTTTTTTTATTAGTTTGGGGTTGTTTTATGATTTACAATATACATCTTTAACTTATGCAACCTATCTTCAAGCAGAATTATATCACTTCACAAATAGTATTAGAATCTTACCATAGTTTACTTTGTTTTCTGAATCTTTAAAAAAAGAAACATTTATTTATAATGGAGATCATCTGATGGTGACTTCTTTCAGCTTTTTCATGTCTGAAAAAGTTCTTTATTTTGCCCTTATTTTTGAAAAATATTTTCACTGAATATAGAATTCTCTTTCTTTTAGTTCTTTAAAGATTTTGCTCCATTATCTTCTCACTTACATTGTTTCTGTTGAAGACTCTAATGTCATATTTATCTTTGTTCCCCTGTATGTAACTTGTCTTTTATTCTCTGGTTGCTTTTAAGATTTTCTCTTTATGACTGTTCTTGAGCAATTTAATTATGATATACTTTGGTGTAGTTTCCTCCAAGATTTAGTGTGTGTGTGTGTGTGTGTGTGTGTATGCTTGGACTTACATCTGTTAGTTTGTAGTTTTCATCAAATTTGGAAAATCTTTAGCCATAATTTCTTCAAATATTTTTTCTGTATCCTTTTTTTCCTCCTCTTCAGGGACTTTTAATTTCATGTATTAAGGCCACTTGAAGTTTTCCCATAGTTCACTAATGCTCTTTTTATTTTTTTAAATTATTTTTTCTTCTGTGTTTCATTTTGTATAGTTTCTATTGTCATATTTTCCATTGTCATGTTTTCAAGTTTACTAATCTTTTTTCTTCAATGTCTCAATTGCTGCTGTTATGCATATATATATGTGTGTATATGTGTATACACATATATATATTTGATTTTTTAGTCTCAGACATTGTAGTTTTCATTTCTAAAAATTCTGGTTGGGACTTTTTTGTATCTCTGTGTCTCCATTTAACTTTTTGAACATATGGAATACAGTTAAAATAAATGTTTTAATGTTCTTCTCTGTTAATTTTATTATCTGTGTTACTTCTGGATCCATTTCAGCTAGTTGACTTTCTCCTTACTATAGGTCCTATTTTCCTGTGTGCCTGATAATCTTTGACTAGATGCCAGACATTGTCAGTTTTATCATTGGGTACTGGATATTTTCATGTCTCTATAAATATCTTTGTGCTTTGTTCTAAGATAATGTTAAATTATAGGCATATTTTGTTTTATTGCACTTTGCTTTATTGTGCTTCACAGATACTGTATTTCTTACAAATTGAAGGTTTATGGCAACCCTACATTAAGTTTAAGTCTAGGGCACCATTCTAACAGCATTTACTTGCTTTATGTCACTGTGTCACATTTTGGTAATTCTCACAATATTTCAAACTTTTTCATTATTATTATATTTGATATGGTAATCAGTGATCACAATTTGTTGAATGCTCAGATGATAGTAACATCTTTTAGCAATGAAGTATTTTAAATTAAAGTATGTACTTTTTAAAAAACATAATGCTATTATATACTAGTAGACTACTTAGTAGAATAGTGATCTATAACTTTCAAATGAACCAGGAAACCAAAAAGTTCATTTGACTTACTTTATTGAAATAGTCAATTTATTGCAGCAATCTAGAACTGAAACCCATAGTATCTCTGAAGTATGCCTATACTTGGAAATAGTTTCATCCTTTTGGATCTTGTGTTTAAGATCTGTTAGGTAAAAGCAGAGCCATGTGTAGGGCTAATATTTCCTCACTACTGAAGCAAGACACTTCTGAGTACTCTCTTCAGTGTAGTATGAATTATGAGGTTAATGAGTCTGGCTGGTAGAAACAGGCACTATTCATAGCCCTCTATGACCATCAGGCACTAGTCTCTCTAATTTTCTTAGATAGTTATTTTGCCAGCCTTGGGTAGTTTCCCCTCTTGCATGTGCTAATCAATACTCTGCTGAATACCTGAGAGGCCTTCCACAGATGTCCAGGGTTCTTTGTTAGCTCTCTCCTAGTACTCTGTCCTATATATTCTAGCTGCCTTGGTGTCTCCCAACACATGGGGGTCGGCTTTGAAATACAATTGGCCAGATGTAATCCCTCAGTTCTGCCCACATTGTGTGTGGAAGAGTTCAAGCCTGGCTCTTTACAAGAAAGAAAATAACCTCACTGGCAGCTGATCAGGAACATGCAAAAATTCCAAAATTTCCTTTCTTTTGCAATTAAGGTTTCTTTCAGTAGGCCCAGAGCCCATCTTAAAGGAAGTCTAGGACCCTTTCCATCTCACTCCTTCTTTATAGTCTCCTCAGTCTTTTCTGCCTTTCTGTCCTCTCTGGAGGGTCCTGCTCCCTCTGAGGGAAGCCTAGAAGTTCTTAGGGATTTTATAGGCTTTTGTTCCTGGCTCTACCTTAGAAGTACATTTGGCCATTATGGTTTCTAAGACATACGTCTCTCACAGTTTTCTGAGTGCAACACAAACAAGACGAGAAAGCCTTTATCTTGCTTATATGGACCAGGTCTCCTAGGACAACTTTGCTGTATTTAAGTCTCTGTTTCTTTACTCTGTCTTACCAAAGACTTTGTCAGCCTGCACTAAGGAAGAACACAAGAAAGGAGAAATGAGGAAAATAAAAAGCACTGTTTTGCCTCAAAGGTACTATTCTTTTTTTTTCTTTAAAGATTTTATTTATTTATTTATTTGAGAGAGAGCAGAGCTAGAGAGAGAGAGCGTGCATGAGTGGGGAGGTGGGGGTAGAGGAGCAAAGGGAGAGGGAGAAGCAGGATAACCACTGAGCAGGGAGTCCGATGCAGGACTTTATCCTAGGACCCTGGGATCATGACCTGAGCCAAAAGCAAAAAACTGACAGAGCCACCCAGGTGCCCCTCAAAGGTACTATTTTTCATATTAAATAGTTTAAATAGGCTTTGGAGGTCAGTCTAAGAAATTCACCACTATTGATTTGTGGGGATATATCTACATTCCAAGCAGTAGCTTTTGTTGAGGGCTTTCTGCAGAGAGCATGATTTTAATACGAAAAAACCATTGTACCTAAATAGATAACAAAATTTAAAAAGACCAATTCTTCCCAAATTTGTAATGTTTTTATGTAAAAAATTTTTATCTTTATGTAGGCAAATTTATCAATCTTTTCTGGTGAAAAAATGTATTCCCTTTACTCTTTTTTTGTTTCTCCCCTTTACATCAAAAACTAAACTTTATTAACTGGATTCGTATCAGTTTTTTTTTTTAAATCAATAACATGGAGGTCCAAAGACTTAAATAATAATCTTAGCCTTTGTCATATATTTGTTGTCATCTTGGACAAATCATTTCATCTCACCAAGAACAGTTTTCTATACCAGTACAGCAAAGATTTAATGTTCTATAGAGATTCTTTGTGGTAGTTTAAAAATATATCCACAAATTACTTAATATTCTTCCCTTCAAGAGGTGGAACTTAATTTTTCTCTCATGGAATGTGGTATGGACTAAATGACTTACTTGTAATGAATAGAAGGTGAAGGAAGTGATGGTATGTCACTTCTAGGCCTTGGTCATAAAAGGCATTGTGGGTTTCTGCTTGATCTCTCTCTCTCTGGGATCCCTGCTTCTGAGGGAAGCCATCTTCTATGTTATGAAGTTACTGAAGCAGTTCTCTGTAGAGACTCATGTGGCAGGGAACAGAGACCTCTTGCCAACAGCCAATAAAAGACTGAGACTTTGGGGATCCCCGGGTGGCTCAGCGGTTTAGCGCCTGCCTTTGGCCCAGGGCGCGATCCTGGAGTCCCAGGATCAAGTCCCGCGTCAGGCTCTTGGCATGGAGCCTGCTTCTCCCTCCTCCTGTGTCTCTGCCTCTCTCTCTCTCTCTCTCTCTCTCTCTCTTTCTGTCTCTATGTCTATCATAAATAAATAAATAAATCTTTAAAAAAAAAAAAGAAAGACTGAGACTTTCTACCATTAGCCAAGTGAGTGCGCCATCTTGAAAATAAATCATACAGCCTTAGTCAAGTCTTTAGATGACTGCAGCCCTGGTAGACATCTTGACTATAATCTCATGAGAGATTCTGAGCCAGAATTACCCAGATAAACTGCTTCTAAGTTCTTAATCCTTACAAACTGAGATGACAGTTGTCTGTTTTAAGACATTACATTTTATAGAAATCTGTTGTGTAGCAACAGAAAACTAATGTATTCTTATAGACATTATAACCTTATAGATACTCCCTGTTTATGATCCTATAATTTAAATGCAGGAGGATGTATCTCTAGTTGCCTGTTGCTTTTACTAATAGTTTACAAACTGCTTAGCCTATTATAATTTAAAAACTCTTCCTTGAAGAGTCTGCATTCCATATACCATTTTAGGCAGAAAACTAAACATATTTGAGTAGTAATATTTTCCAACTGGATATTTATTTTAATAGCTTATATATTTTAATAAGATGAGACCTGGGGAAAATGATCACTTTCCGTAGAGTTCTAAAGCAGGAAAGGGCTCTTCGGTCTTTGGAGGGCCATCAGGAGCTATGTAGACCCCTTGCAATATGTTAAGAACATTTCCCTAAGAGAGGTAGGTGCCTGGGTGGCTTGGTTGGTTAAACGTCTGCCTTTGGCTCAGATTAGAGTCTGCATTAGACTCCCTGCTCAGCAAGGAGTCTGCTTCTCTCTCTGCCTCACCCTTTGCTCATGCTCCTACTCTCTCTCTCTCTCTCTCTCTCTCATAAATAAATAAAATCTTTTGAAAAAGAACATTTTCCTAAGAAAGAATATGGATTCTTTTTACCAGGTTTTCAGAAATTCTTCCCTGCCCCTGCCCCCCTAGAAGAGTTTAGAACTACTTATCTAGTTTCCATTCCCATCTCTGGGAATTCAGGTGCAGAGAGGTAAGTGATTTAGGATTACCCAACAAAGAGCCTCTCACTCTTAACTCAGTGTTCAGGCTCCAATCTGAGGCATCAGTTCTACCTACAAGAGGCATCTCAGGCCCTGGTCTTTGCAATGCTTTTAAGTGCCTAGACCCTCAGGACCTTTAACAAGATATGCTATTGCATATCTCCTCATTTAATTCATCAAACTGCTTCAGAAGTGGGTGTGAAATAGATCTTCCCCAAAAAACCCCTCTTGCTGATAGACCTTTTGTCTTGTTTCCTGTCAGTTTTGCCCTTATATTGAAGCACACAGGAGCTCAACCAAAGTACTTTTTTTTTTTTTTAACCATGGTACCTTCCAGAATTCAAAACTACTCTATGAGGGAAATCCATTATACTTATCTGACCTGATTACTACAGACATATCACTTATATGTTTCTTCAGTACTTTTTAAAACCTTTACTTCTAAAAAAAACAACAACAACAAAAAATAAAACCTTTACTTCTTTGCAGGATTGTTACCTGTCACTTTCTAAACTAAACCAAATGTGAATATTATAATAAATTAAGAGATTTGGGTTGAAGGACCAGGTATCAAAGTTGAGTTTTAATATTTATGTTAGTTCTTAATTCATTCTGCCTATCTTTTATTAAGATTTTATTTATTCATGAGAGACACAGAGAGAGAGAGGCAGAGACATAGGCAGAGGGAGAAGTCAGGCTCCTCATAGGGAGCCTGATGTGGGACTTGATCCCTGGACCCTGTATCATGCCCCGAGCACAAGGCAGATGCTCAACTGCTGAGCCACCCAGGTGACCCTCATTCTGCCTATTTAGAAATTAAAGATTGCTGGGAACCATCTATAGATGCCTAGAAAACAAGTAGAAATCCTTGTTTGAAGAGCTGGAATATATCTTTCATTCATTTTATATCTTGCACAGGACTGGTCATTCATTACATTCTCTTTAAATACTTCATCATCACTAGTATCAAGTCCGAACTGATTAAAGCTAAGGGAGCTCATGTTATAAATGACTAGTCCTAATGGAAAGAATGTAGAAATCCTGGTTTTACCTCTGACTTTTATACCTAAGCTACCTGTACTTCAGCTTTCCCAAAACATTCACCTGTATAGATTTGCCATCCATTCCCACCATCCCCATAAACTCCAGAACACAATCTTTTTACTTCAGCTAGAGCCAGATCAGAGAAACCACACTGAAAGTACAGTCCTGAAAAAAGTGAGATTGAAGAATCTGTGAGAATGCTATGAACTGCCCAGATAGGCCTACGCCTGACTACCAGGTGTCCCTCCTCCCGCCTAGCTCCAGTAGGTATCTTCTGTGAACAGGTTCCTGGGTTTGGCCAAATGACCTAGCATGGTCCTGGCCACCATTCAGGGTTCTATGAGAGCACTACTCCTTCTCCTCAATGGTGGAAACAGAGACTCAAAGCCTTGGAAACATTCCCCAAGATCTCTGAATGCAAATGTTTCTAGAAAATTCAGCATTATATCCTAACTTGTAAAACAGTCTTTTAGCACAAAGATAAATGACCAAAGTGCTAATCAACTATGTTTATTTTTTCCATAAACAGAAAGATATGGGAATATTTGGCAAGTAAAAGGGTCATATTTTGTATTTAGGTGATTTAAAAAAAAACAGCTCTATACTTAAAAGTACAATAATTCCAAAATAATAGATCAGCCTTGTCTGAGGAATGGCAGGAAAAGCCTTTGACAAGGAAATGAAGTTTACTTTTAAACTTCAAGGGGTTGAGTTTAATTATAGATGGCAGCAAAGAGCAGAGAAAAGATCCTTGAAAGTTTTTTCAAGAAAAACTAAGGTAAAGTATCTGTTCTATAAAGACTGTATGTACCACTGTGTGTGTGTGTGTGTATGTGTGTGTGTGTGTGTTTTAATAGGGAGAATAAAGAAAAGGAGAGGGAAAAAACTCTTTGTGGTGTTTTTTGAATTTATCCAGAAGTATGGAAGTTCATTAAAATGAGTAATTTGGGAAGACAAATGTGTTTTTGGTGATGACATCAAAAAATATACCTACTTCAGGGACACCTGGGTAGCTCAGTTGGTTAAATGTCCGACTCTTGGTTTCAGCTCTAGTCATGATCTCAGGAGCCCTCATCTGGCTCCACGCTCAGTGCAGAGTCTGTTTGTCCCTCTCCCTCTGTTCCCTGCCCCCTGCAATAAATAAATAAAAATTAAAAAAAATACCCATTCTGTACCTCGAGATGGACATGTAGCTCAGCAGACTGATTCAGTAGTATTAGGCTATGATCACTTTTGCTATCTACAGATTGCTTCAGAGGGGACTTTTCAAAGCACAGTCAAAATTTATACCATGGGATTACAAATTATTTTGTAATAATGCTAAAATAAAATGATGACTTTCACTAGAATTCTAAATTTAAACTGTCTAAATTTCAGTTTTATTAAAGGATTAGGTTCTTTGATTTTACATGCAAAAGACACCAAGTATTCATGAACATGAATTATAAAGCAGTATTAAAAGGGAAATACTCATAGCAGAAAATATAAGAGCCAAGTTAAGAAGCATAAATTATATACCTTTCACTACCTAGTGTGCTAATATTAGTGCTCAAGAAATATTTACTATTAAAAAACAAGGCATCACAGTGGGTCCAGAGCATATCTACTATACTGAATCAAATGATAACTAAAAATGTTTCATTTTGCTCTTTATTTTGTAGGTATTATTACTTGGCATTCAAAGCACATGAAACACCTTTTGCTAGCAAAGAGAGCTGTGTTGCTATCTTGGAAAAATGCAGATTAGATCACTGGGTGCTGGGAAAAACAAAGGTAGTTCTTTCTTTCTTGTTCAGGTTGTCACCCATGATGCTCTTCTGTGTTATGTTTGTCTCTTGTCAGTGATATGAATGGCTTTGTAAGTTGTGTAGCTTAGCAGACGACACCCCAACCTAACAATGATCTTTGAGGGTGTTGGGTCAGGAGTCCTAGAACCTCTGGACAAGAAGGGGAGTGTTTGCCTCCTGTTCTGCATGTAGAGTGAGAGAACCATTTAGCATTTCTAGAATGAGAACTTTGAGCTCATTTTAAAGGTCCCTTTTTAAAAAAATAACAAAAATTAAAAATGTCCTTTTTAAAATGTTGCTTATTCCAGCATCTCATGAAGATTCACAAATCTTATTAATGAAAATAATGAGTATCTTTTACAGTTTTGTCCATTTTTCATTAGACTCATGTTGTGTTTTTTACTGTGTACCCTGACTAGCTAGTAGCCTCATTGTGTATAGCTTTTCATTTAGGGAACATCTCATTCTGCATCCCAGGTTTTTATTATCCATTCTGAATTGCTGTACAAAGCCAGTCTTAGCCTTGAGTGTTGTGGCCACACCATTGTTCCTCAGCAGGAATTAGATCACGGTGGGTCATTTGGTTGTGCTCCTTCCAAACTTCCACTGCTGGCTATGGATCAATTCTGTTGGTTAGTGCTTCCATTAGAGGCTGTGGAGATAGACAGTAGAAATCCAACTGAGAAAATAGACCTCCTGGCAGATAAAAAGCAGGCTTTGAGAACATTTGGGATCTCCTAAATTCCATTAACCTCACCATCTGTTTATATCAATAATCAAGGATTGGCTCAACCTTAGAAAAGAGGTATTGTGTTTGCTCCCAGGAAGTCAGTAATGTTAGCATAAAAGAAGTCACTGTAAACTTTAGGTAGATAGTGGTTTTAATATTTTTATTAAGAATACTCTGGAGTAGACTGAATCTGTTTGGGAGCCCATATGTAATGCTAAAACTAATATGTCATTTCAGGTTTTTCTCAAATATTACCATGTTGAGCAGTTAAATTTGCTGCTGCAAGAAGTCATAGGCAGAGTGGTTGTGCTGCAGGCATATGCCAAGGGGTGGCTTGCAGCCAGGAGATACAAAAGAATCAGAGAGAAGAGAGAGAAGGGGGCTATTGCCGTCCAGTCAGGTAAGTGCTCCTGAATCTTGGCATTTCCTCAAGTACTGGGGCTTTTCTCAGTGGCTTCTTCTCTTCTTCCTACCCTTCCTCTCTTCTTCCTACCTTTCTTCCTTGCTCCAGCAAATATTTATTGAGTGCCGGTTTCAGGCCCTGTGCTAGATGCTGGGAATAAAGCCATGAGTAAGACTACCATGGTCCCTCTGATGTTCACATAAGCAAACAAGCTGTCACAACACAGTGTGATGAGTGGCAAGGTGGAGGTAGTGTGAAGCGAGTAGAGGTAAAACCCAAATCACACAGACCTGCATCCCTTTTCCCAGATGACTGATGTAATCTGGGACTACAGGACTGGTGTGTACCCCAGGCCTGTTACCAAGTTCTCAGCATCAGAATGACTAATGCTATTTCCCAAAGGCTTTTCTAGCACAGAGAGAGCTTATAAACCAAGGGAACAAATCACCAAGCTCTCTCATATGCCCAGCCCATTCAGTGTCTCTGCATGTGTGTGTGTCATTTATATTACAAACAGCACCTGAGTTCTATGCCATTGTTGAGTGGTTATGAAAGCATCAGATCTTGAACATAGTGGACTATTTCCTTTGTGTTCTCATAACCCATATTGTCTGGACTTCATGACCATATTCAGCAACAGGGAGAGCTGTGATGCTAATGGGAGGGAGAAAAGGTGATATGATCATGCTCCTAGTGGGCAGCTTAATGCCCCAGTCCTCTATCTATAGGACTCAGAACACCCCCAGAGATTTCTCTTTCTCTTCTCATCCATTTTCCTTGCCTTTTGCCTTAGTGTTGCATATTTTCTTCTCCCAAAGCACAGTTTTTGGCACATGGTTCACTCTCACCAAATGCAGGTGTTGTGATACTAATTATTTCCTTTGACTCCCTTCTTTATTTTTTCACTCCTTCAAATTCCAGGTTCATATCTTCCTCCCAAATAAAAAAAATTTTTGAACAGGTCAGGCTATGCCAGTTCTATCCTACCAAACCACCCTGCTCCCAAGTCTTGAACCACAGCTTCCTCCAGGGATTGGGATGACAGGGAACTGTCTCACCTGGGATAGAGGTCCCCAGTGATTCATCTGTAGAATCCAGAGTGTTCTAGAAACTCACTGCCAGAACAAAAATAATTCCTTCTCAGAAGCATCTTGGAGGCCCAGCTAAGTACAGAGAGGCCTCTTGTTCCCCACCATCGCTCACGTATCTCTGCTTATTTTGTTCAGTGAGAAAGCAGGAGGGAAGACGAGAGGGGTAATAGATTGGAGGGAAAACAGCTTATATCAATTCACTGGCACGTTCCTAAATTAATGTCATTCCTAGCACATGGTTTTATATTTTTAGCCTGGAGAGGATATGATGCTCGGAAGAAATTTAAGAAAATAAGCAACAGAAGGAGTGAGTCCGCGGTTCCTATTCAAGCAGGTAATTAAAACATCATTTTCATAGCATCCACTTGAAAATATTCTGTGATTGAGTTCATATGATTTTAGAAAGCTGAGAGGTTAAGAATTCAGGAGGACTGGAATAAGAGTTAAGAGTTCCAGTTGGGGTTGTAGTGCTTGTGCTGACACACCCCCTGTATGATGATCATAAGGCTGACAATGAGCATTTGCTGCTTGCCATATTTGTGTAAGGATGCTCTCAGTAAGTGCTCTTATATTCTTGAGTTTATAGAGAGGGAAACTGTCACAGAGAAGTGCAATAGGTTGTCCACAGTCACACAGCTGGTCAGTAGCAGAGTCAGCATGTGAATACAGGCAGTTTGGATAAAGTCAACTTCATTACTCCCAACTGAACAAATTTCTTTCCTTCTTGGAGTCACAAATCTGTCATTTGTGAAACGAGAGCACATGCTCAACTCTAGTTAAGTGGGAAGGTGTCTAGTAACCTTGGAATTCTCTGATCAGATGCAAAACCCGTCTTTCAGCATCACAGAGATAAGAATAGCTCAGGGACTTTCCCAGCAAATGGAATTTCCCACACCCTGGGCTGTAGGTGGCTAAGGTGCTCCTCTGTGCCTCATGGGGTTACCCTGTGTTGTGGCTCAGCTTGGGCCTGGCCGCCTGAGTGCTGAGAGCTCTGGTTCTTGCCTCATCGGACCTGTCCTTAGCTTCTGGGTGGCTCTGCTCTTCTGCAAATGGCAGTATCCACGGTGGCTGCCCAGCTGGGTTCCCTTCATCATTTGAAGCCGTATGTGCCTAACTGAGGGCCTGGAAGAAGTAGGCCCCAGAGCATGCGTGGAGCTCTGAGAATGTAAAAAGGTGGAGACGAATGAGAGAGCAGGAGCTAGTCTCTTGGACTCCACAAGCCCAAAGAAGGATAGGGTTTCAGATATTGCTGCCTTGCGGCAAACTCTTAAATATAACAGCTGCAACCTTTTTGAGGCGGTCCCTGCCCAGAACCTGGCTCCAGGAAAGCTTCTCAGAACTCTCTTCACCAGCCGCTTAGAGACCTGACATCTTCATTCAGAACCAAAATATTTGGAAGAAAGGGATGTCATTTAGATGCAAATGTGCAAGTTTTAACACCACCCCCTAGGAATTTTAAGCTCTACAACTTCAAAGAGTTCATTGGAAGAGGGGTCCAATTCTAGTTGCAGCTTAAGGAAGATAACTCAAAGTGCATTTGTTCCCTACTTGCCCACCTCTACGCACCACAGCACACAGCATACAGCACATGCATGCAAAGCCCCCGCCCCTCCCAGTCTGATTTCTAATCTTGCAGTTTGGCTCAAAGCCCAACATATGTTTTAAAATACAAACTTTGGGTTATATATTGTTGATCCACTTGAGTCCAGTGTGTAGGATCATAAATCATATTTTCCCTCTCTGAAAATGATCTTTAGAGGGTTCCCTGTTTGCACTCTGTTATTGCCAAATGAGGGCTGCATGAAAACAGAGACAGGTTTGCTTCATCATCCTATCAGGCCAGTCATGATTGCATCTTTTAGGTAGAGCACCTATGTGGTAGGTACCATGGAAGGATAATTTTTGTTTTGTGGAACTGGAGGAGAGAACACATATCTTCAAGGTGCTTCTTTTTTTTTTTAAGCTTTGCAAGCACCATCTCCCCTCCACCTCTTTTTTTAAGGTTGGCAGCTAATGTTCCTACTTATCAAGTGGCATTGGGAACTTCCATTAATCGAGTCTACAGGGGGTTGGGCAGACATGAGGACATTGAGGGTGGTACTAATGCCACCTCTCCCTCTTGGAAGTAGTGTGGCAGCCAGAGCAAAAGCAGAGTCTCTCTGCCCTTCAGCTAACACCATGGACAGGAATTGAGGTGCTGGCTTTGTGTTAACAGAAAAGATGCCTGGATAAGGTAACACCATTTACAATTTTATGGACAGTTTACTTTGACTTGAGAATGTTTTCCTTATTTTTATATTGGAAGGCATGGTTGTGTTTATCTAAAAAGCAAAGCATCTCATTCCAACTTCTCTGTTTTGGGGTGTGCTTTTCCCAAAGCATAATCTTCTCATTACAAGCTCTTCTTCACACCACTAGGATGTTTCCAAGAACAAGCCCCAGACCCGGCAGTTCCCTTACTTGTGAAACCTGCAGGAAGTGGCTTAGGGACGTTCATTAGCATAGAACAACCATTTATGATTATTTTCAAGATTTACTCTCTAATTTTTTTTTTTCAACAAATCATTTCACTTGAAATTTAGATTCTGTGGAATGCATTTCTTTGTATTTCGAGTTCTGGCCCATAGCCTTTTTTTTTTTTTTTTGTGGTGTTGCTAAGATATGTTATATATTTTTAAAAGAGCAGCCCTTGAAATTTAGGAAGCATTTGGCCTACATGTTGCTACAGAGCAGTGCATATTGAAATTTGTTTTCCTTTCATCTCCTTCCCAATAAAAGCAGCCGCACAGCTTATCCCTTTAGCTTCCTCAGAACTTCCTTTCAGAATTCCCGATCTATTACGGCACGTTCACATACCAGAAACAAGATGCCTTTTCATGCTGTCAACCTTTTTCATCTGAAATGTAAATTAATTCTTGCTGGTATGCCTTGACAGAGATCAAAGTCGGGGTATTAACCTTCCTGGTCTTTTCCAGGAACCCATCCCCAGGACTGGGCTGCGGCTGCTAAGAGGCCAGTGTCCCTATTATAGGGCCCTCCTCCAGGCAGCCCTCAGTCCAGGAGCCACTATTTCAAAGATGCAGAGTCCTTTTGTAACTGACCTCATCATTACTTTAAACTGAGTGAGAAATGATCTGCCTGGCTAATTCCTGAAAGAGAGAGGGAAGGAGATACACACACACAGTCCTGTTCATTTTAATTGTGGGCCCTTCACTCAGATTCCTGGAGCTTGTTTAAGTGGTTTTGACAGCGAGTGATCTCGGTTTGATAGAGGGAGGGACAGGGCTCCAGATTGGAAACCTCTCCCCTTGCTCAGTGGGTCATTTCTTGCCTGTCAGTCTTTGAGGTAGGCCACATTTGCATTTTCAAAATAAACAGATGCCTTTCAAATACATGAGCTGGTGGTCTAGAGATCTCTGTGGGCCCAAACAGTTCACCAGCCAGTGATCAAATGCTGGAACAGAAAACAAACGGAAAAAAAATACCCTAGGTACATATGCATCCATTTCCTACGTGTATAACATTGCACCGTCAATAAAATGCCTCTATGAGATGTGAGGAATCTGAGAGAGAGAGAGAGCTGGGGATCCCCAAACAAAAGTGTAGTTTACCAGTTTCCTTTCCTTTCCTTTCCTTTCCTTTTTTTTTTCTTTTCTTTTCTCTTTTCTTTTCTTTTCTTTTCTTTCTTTCTTTCTTTCTTTCTTTCTTTCTTTCTTTTTTTTTTTTGCCAGGGGAACAACTTTGAATGTCATCTTGGTGAGAAGTGACATGTTTTGTGTGTTTTTATTATTTGTTAATGTTAATAATAAGCTCCTGCCAAAGGAAAACCTATTCTTTTAAACACCAAACACATACTTTTTTAATCAGATAGTTAAGATTCACATATTTTCAGATAGATGGGGTATTCTAAAAGTGACAGCTATATGTGTCATTCCCTTACTAATCTATTATTTTTTTAAAGAACTCTTTCTGTTAGAAAGTGGATATAACTAGATTTATTAAAATAAAAATGCCTACATTCTTCAATAAATACTATCAACACACATAACCTGCAGGGATTTTTAAGAGGTCTATAATATGTCATTCTTTCTAGTTTTTGGAAGCACTGGTTTTAAGATTGCTCCTCTAAATTCAAGATCTGTTTTTTAAAAGAGAACAAAGGTAGTGAGCTTCCCCATCTCAGGGAGAAAATGCCTCAGGTTGGTGATAGTGGAGCCCTAGGGGCTGGGAACAGAATGTCAAAGAGTGTCTCTTCTTCCAGCCTCCCTTTCCAGTTCTCCCCCAACCCCCAGGAGCAGAAAGAGCCCATTGGTTTACAGCACATTTTCATCTAATTGCTTCAGTGCAGTGGAAAATGTTTCGCCCTTTCTCCATGTCCTCCATCAGCTTTCCACTTACTCCCCCTCCCCAGCCCTTACAATAACAGAAATAATGACCATTTCACCTTCAGATGCCTTTTAGGGAGAGTGCTTTTTGGAGCCTTAGCCATGACTCTGCCAAAGTGCAGGCTTCCTTGAGCCCGTGAACAGGTATTTTAAACCAGATTCAGCTGGAACCTCTGGGCATATCATGTGACATGGCCAATGAGAGTTGCTTTAAATGCTGTTTCCAGAGGGGAAAGCAAGCATCATGTCCAGATAGGTTCCAGCACTCTCAGATACGATTTCAGATAGCAACCTATCAGAGGCTATTGTACTTCTTGTAGAAACTTGACCCTACTTCTAACAAAACCAAATTTCTAGTGTTTAAAACTGCCTGAACTTTTAAGCCTGTGTCAGGTAAGGCCTCCTTTTGGTCTTCTCTAACTTTAAAAGGTTGGTTCCTTTAGCACTGTTGATGAGTTGGCAGTGACTGGGTAGTTATAGTAATTTCCTGGAATGAGATCTCCAGAAATATCCCTAGGTGTGCGGAACAACTATATTTTAAATTTAGAAATTTCTTTCTTCATTTACTATTTATTAAGTATCTGTCCTGAGCTACCATGGTAAACAGTGGATTTAATTTGGAGCTTCATATTTCCCATCTCCAATACAGAGGGTGATAAAACATGCTGTTCCTCAGAAGAATGCTGTTTGTATAAGTCGAGTACTCTATATTATGTCAACACATATTGGGAGGGAGTTCTGTAAAACTCCAGTGCAATACAAAGAGTAGAAATCATTATAAAATATAGCTGAGGATATACATTGAAATAACCCATGTTTCTTGAAGGTAAATATGATTACAGGAGATATTTTTCATTCAGACAAAGCTGTGCATAAGCAGATTGTTGATCACAAGCCAAATAGTAGAGGAAGGTCAAGTGAATGTACCACTGAAGGATGAGGTCCACCTTGAACTAACAAAAGGAGATCAAGCACCCCTTCGATCACTCCACCCCTCAAATCACTCCCCTCCTTTCTTCTCTCTTTGCTATTCTACCTCTATTCCATTTCTATCTCTTAGAAAGATTTCTGGTCATTTCACATAAACACTTCCTCAAAATGTGAGAGAAGACAGATTCCAAGCTCTTCTGGACAGTTGGGCAGGAGCCAGCTGTCTCTTCTTTCCTGTTGTTGTAGGTTATACCTACACAAGAATAAAGCAGTGTCTAGGGGGAAGTGTTAACTGATATATTCAGGCTTGAGATGAACTATGAGGTGCACGTTGGCTTCACTGCCTTCTAAACCTTTCTTTAATAGAAAACAGCGTACCTTCAGGTTTATGCAGAGAGTCTGGCCCAGTCCACCTGCACACTGCCTAGGTTTCTCTAACTCTCTGTAAGTAAAAAGTTGGGACTGATTTCTGACAGCTATAGGCTTAACATTTTGGAGGGGAAAAGTATTTGTGGGGATAGATGTTGTGCTTTATTTTAGGAAATTATGTCCTGTTTGTGAGCAGGACACATAAACATAGAAGACATACAGGACAGGACATACAGAGAGCCCCTGAAGCTTGGTTTAGAGGAAGTGGTGCATAGCAGAGAGAAGGCCCTGGCCTGTGGCTTCAAGGTTTCTGTCAAGACATGGGCCCTGCCAAACCTCACTTGGGCATAAACAGTAGAATTCTTGCCATGAAATAACTTGGAATGCGTAGGAATGTCCTTTGCTATGAAATCAAATTATTGTCCATGTTAGAATTAAATGCCTAGAGTACTATTTACCTAATGCACAGAGAGGAAGCTGTGAAGAGCCAACATGGGCTTGAGGTCTGTTTGGGACTGATACCATGTTGTCATGGCACAGAACTGCTTCAGATGAAACTTTGGTGTAGCAGTCTGCACCACCAGGACTCAAGATTAAAATTTCAGAGGAAGTCCATGAGTACTTCAGTTTTGAATCAGCTCCTCCATTTTGGACTTTATATAGAGCTCCAGAATCTGGCTGCAAAGAGGTGCTGCTTGAAGTGGCATCTTTACCACCCCAACCTGTCAACTATACTCAACATGATCAATAATGCACTTAAGGTGCCTTTATTCTATTTTCTTTAAATTTTTTTCAAGTTTCTTTTTTTTTTAAGACTTTATTTATTCATGAGAGACAGAGAGAGGCAGAGACAGGCAGAGGGAGAAGCTGGCTCCGTGCAGGAAGCCTGATGTGGAACTCGATCCCAGGACTCCAGGATCATGCTCTGAGCCAAAGGCAGACACTCAACTGCTGAGCCATCCAGGCGTCCCTCAAGTTTCTTCTTTTCATATAGAATCATAATTATTTAAGTTATATACACGTAATAGTAAAGAAACATTTAGGAAAAAAAATTAACTGCTCTGACAAGAGTGATTGGCCTTCTTTTTCTCAAAAGACTCCTGTGTGTAGAAAGGCAGATTTTGTTTTCCCCCTTAACAGATGAAACAGAATCACAGAGAATTATGTGTTATGAGCGTAAGAATTGGCTGGGGTGGCTGAGGTGCCTGAGTGGCTCACTTGTGTAAGTGTCTGACTCTTGGTTTTGGCTCAGGTCATGATTTCATGGGTTATGAGATTGAGCCCCATGACAGAATCCATCCTCAGTGGAGAGTCTGCTTGAAGATTCTTTCCCTTTGCCTCTCCTCCATTGTATGCTCACTCTGGCACTCTCTCTCAAATAAATAAATCTTAAAACAACAACAACAAAAAAAAAACAAGAATTGATATCAAAGCCCTCTTCTCAGTCTTCACCCAGTGCTCTTTCCAGGAGACCACGTTCTGTCATTAGTTTTCATCTTGGATATGGCACATGGACACAGGGTACCAGTCAAAGCTTTGGGAAGAGTTTCATATACCAACCTAAGCAAGTGGACTTTGGAGTCAAAACAATTTAACCAAAACCCCCAAAAATCTGATTAAAAAATGGGCAGAGAACCTGAATGGACATTTTTCCAAAGTAGACATATGAATGGCCAACAGACACATGAAAAGATGTTCAACATCACTCATCATCAGGGAAACACAAAACAACAGTGAGTGTCACCATACATCTGTAAGAATGGCTAAAATCAAGAAGACAAGAAATAACAAGTGTTGGCAAAGTACATGGAGAAAAAAGAACTCTGGCACTATGCTAGTGGGAATATAATTGGTGCAGCCACTATGGAAAACAGTATGGAAGTTTCTCAAAAAGATAAAAATTGAAATACCATATGATTCAGTAATTCCACTACTGGGTATTTATTCAAAGAAAATGAAAACATTAACTCAAAAAGATATATGAATCCCTATGTTTATGATAGCATTTTTTCAGTAGTCAAGATATGGAAGCAACCTAAATGTCCTTTGATAGATAATTAGATAAAAAAAGCGGTGGTATATATATACAATGGAATATTATATAACCATTAAAAGGATGATATCTTGCCATTTACAACAATATAGATGAACCAAGAGAGTACTATTCTAAGTGAAACAAGTCAGACTGAGAAAGACAAATACCATATGATTTCACTTATATGTGGAACGTAAAAAACAAAACAAATGAACAAAAAGTAGAATCAGACCTATAAATACAGAGAACAAACTGTTGGTTGCCAGAGGGAAGAGTAATAGGAAGATGGACAAAATGGGTGAACAGGAGTGGGAGATACAGGCTTCCAATTAAAACATGAATAAGTCATGGAAATGAAAGGGAAAAGATATAGCACAAGGAATATAGTCAGTGGTATTGTAATAGTGTCATATGGTAACAGATGGTAGCTATACTTGTGAGCATACCATAACGTACAGAGATTTTAAATCACTGTGTTGTACACCTGAAACTTATATAATATTGTGTGTCAACTATACTCAAATTTTAAGAACAAGGAAAGAAAAACAAAAAATCAACTTTAAATCCCTGCCATGCCATAATTTGTCATATGGTTTTGAGGGAAGTTACTTAACTTTTGAGTCGCAGTTTCCTCACCTGTAAAATGGAACTCATTAAGGTCTAGTCCTCAGGATCATTGTGGAGTGATTACAGATAATACATGCAAAGCATCCTGCATGGTTCCTGGCATGCGGTAGATATTCAGTAAAAGTAAGTTCCCTCTCTGTATCCCCTTCCTGAGTATAAACTCCACTGGGAAATAAATCCACGTGTATAGTCCTCTTCAATGGTAAGCATAATAATAATATAACTTCAAAAAGATGAAACCATTTCTCTCACTTTTGGAGAAAAAAAATAGTACCTGTCAAATCTTAAAGGCAGTTACAAGAAAACTTTTATAAAAAAGAATTTTCTAAATCTTATGTCTTACTTATCTAATGGGAAAATTAAAATACAGTAATATCCTATGAAAGATTCTTTTTGTTTTTGCAAAGAACTGTGCTCCATCATGCCAAGAGCTTGATTCATTTGTGTAGATAAATTTTTCACTGGCCTCAAAGTTGTAAGATTAGGTGGTATGCTACTGACACCATTTTTCCCACTCACTGGCTTGAGGCCCTTCTGCAACTTGTTCTGTAAAATAGCAAGTCCCCCGCCCCGCCACCAAACCCCCTTCCATGAAGTTAGAAATTCTAAAATCCAGGAGTTAAATATCACCCAGATTTGCTGCCTGCTGGTGTGGAAAGCAAGTCGCCTTTCAGATGTCTAAAGAGTTGGAAGATCTCAGTGTGCATATCATGTTTAACCCACAGTGACGGGTGATTGGCAGCATAACAGCTGAGCGACAGCCATTTGGCTAGGAGTTCAAAACCCAACACGAAGAGCCATAGCAGGATCATGGCTTGATTTGCTGTGGCCATGAAGTCTAAATCACCAAGCACAGAGGTGGAGGCAGAGGTGACAGCTGGTAGCCATTCTCGTCAATAAAGTTGTGATGGTTGAGATGTACAAGCAACCAGAGCCTGCTAATTTCATAGACTTTGAGCCAAGTACTTAGTGTCAAAACCAGCTATGGTCAATGATACAAATGGCTGTGAAGGGTCCCTTGTCAGCAGCAAGGCTCTCCCAACCAGACTCTTTCCACCTAGTGGGTTAGAAATGGTTGGATCCTGCTTTCTAGGAATAGTCAGTTTGAGAAGATCTTATCTTTTCATTTTTTTAGGTTCTGGTAATTTTTTTAAAGGCCTATTTATTGAGGTATAATTTATATACAGTAAAACTCAGTTTGATAAAATTGGATGAATACAGTCAGGTAACCCCCTTCACAATCAAAAGGAAAAAAAAAAGAAAATTTCCAAAAAACTGTCTCATACCCTCTCTGTTACCATTCTTCCCCCACTCTTAGCTCCTGGTGACCACTAATAGATTTTCTGTCCCTATAATTATGCCCTTTCCCAAAATGTCATAGAAATGGAGTAATATAGTAAGTAGACTTTTGCATCTGGCTTCTTTCACTCATTTTAATGCTTTTATAATTTATCAGTGTTGGTATATTTAACAGTAATTTGCTCTTTTTCATTGCTGAACAGAATTCCAGAGTATGGATATACCACAGTTTTGCTAATTACTAGCTAAATGACATTTGTTTCCAGTTCTTGATGACTATGAATAAAGCTGCTATAAACATCTAGAATTTTATCTTTTTAGGCAAGATTTATAGAAAAGTAAATAACTTTGATTTATAGGAAACCAGAACTGTATAAGCTGGAATGATCATAGAGGTGGGAGTTATTCCCTTGTTGATTAACAGAAATATTTATCTTCTTAGCATGCTATTCTTTTGCATAGCAATTTCCAGTTGATACAAGGCGGTTTCACTCACCTTATTTTTGTAATTATCACAGTAACCCTGTGACGTAGGTTGGGGATCTTACCCCATTTTACAGATGATGGCTAAGAAACCTCCCTGCAATCCAGACTGCCTACCTTCTGATCTGGTATCCCTCCTCCAAACATTTTCTGAATGTCCTCTCTATGCAGAACACTCACTAAATGCTTTTGCGGTAGCCACACAAGCAACATAAAAATGTTTTTTCCCATCAAGAGGGGACAGTCTGTTACTGTCTATCATATATCAGTAGGTAAATGTAAATTAAAACAACAGTATACTGTTACACAACTATTAGAATATCCAGTGACAACAAATGCTGATGAGGATGTAAAACAACAGGAACCTCATCCATCGCTGATGGGAATACAGAATGGTACAGCTACTTTGAAAGACAATGTGGCAGTTTCTTACAAAAGTAAACATACTTTTACCATATGATCCAGTCATCACAATCTGTTATTTACCCAAAGGAGTTGAAAACTTATGTCCACACAAGAACCTGCACACAGATGTTTGAGGCAGCTTTATTCATAATTGCTAAAACTTGGAAGCGACCAGGATGTCCTTCAATGGATAAATAAATAAACTGTAGTATATCCAGCAATGGAATATTATTTAGTGCTAAAAAGAATTGAGCTGTCAAACCATGAAAAGGCATACAGGAAACATAAATGCTTATTACAAGGTGAAAGCCAGTCTGAAAAAACCATGGACTGTATGATTCCAACTATATGACATTCTGTGGAGACAGTACAAAGATCAGTGGTTGCCACAGATGTAGAAGGGGTTAACAGGCAGAGCCCAGAGGATTTTTATGGTAGCGAAATTATTATATGATATCATAATGATAGATACATGTCATTATAACTTGTCCAAACCCATGTAATGTACAACATCGAGAATGACCCGTAATGTAAACTATGGGTTTCGGGTAATTGAGAAGTGTCATTGTAGGTTCATCAATTGTAGCAAATGTACTGCTCTTGTGGGAGGTGTTGATAGGTATGCATATGTGGGAGCAGAGAATATATGGGAAATTTCTACCTTCCCCTCTGTTTTGCTGAGAATCTAAAACTGCTCTGAAAAATAAAATCTTTTAGAAAGGAGATGGTAGCAGTAGTTCCTCAAATGGAACCAGGATGGACACATCTGCCTCAGGTTTTTTTGTTTTTTGTTTTTTTTAAGATTTTATTTATCTACTCATGAGAGACACAGAGAGAGGCAGAGACACAGGCAAGGGAGAAGCAGGCTCCATGCAGGGAGCCCAATGCAGGGCGCTAAACCACTGAACCACCAGGGCTGCCCCTGTTTAAGAGGAGTGCTAAGCTAGATCCAACTAACACAACCACAAGAAACAAACAGTCTATGAAGCTTCCTACAGTCCTTTTTGGAAACAGGGCATAAATTTTAAGAAGTAAATGCCATCCAAGAAGAGAACAGAGTGGCAGTTCCTGGCTGCTTGAAGGCAGAGGGGAATTCCCCAAATGGTGATGTTCCATGGCAAATAATAAACGGATAAGGGAAAACCTTCCTCCTTAGTCTCCAAGTTAGAGAAAGCAATTACCAGACAATGCTTTCTTTGAACTCAAAGTTTGACCGAGATAATGACTGGAATTAAGTACTGGAGAATCAAAGTAGAAAGTGTTCTTGTAGGCCTGAAATTACCAGAATTGTTTCGTGTGGAGACCAGAATATCTGATGTGGCTGTTGAAAAAAACAAAAAATCTGTCCATGAGATTCTATTCTTTAAAAAAAAAAAAAAAAAAAAAAATTTTACTTCCTCAGTGCTGCTTTTGGCGGCATTTGCCTGTCAGACCTCCCACAAGTTGGCCTCTTTATATTCTGATAAGATGGCTGCTGACCAGCTGTCACTCCAGCCAGAAATGACACAGGCTTCTAGTGCAATTGGCCGGCAGAGGTTAGGAGGAGAAGGTTGGGCTTTTGCGCCTCATCTGTATGTGCCTTCCTTGCCAGATACAGTAGGCACCATTTGCCAGGTCCATTATGAGGGCAGGAAAGCCCAGATCCCCAACCAAGAAATCTACCTAGACAGTGCTTCTGCTGGAAACCATGCTTCTGGGTCTATCCTCTGGGTGGGTCATCAAATGCCAGGCCAGGCTGGGGCCTCCTCCTATAGCAGCTGATCTGTGGGAACTTAAAGACCCAGACATGTGAAAGAAATAAAATCTGAATTTTTTTTTTAAGATTTTATTTATTTACTCATTAGACACAGAGAGAGATAGAGACACAGGCAGAGGGAGAAGCAGGCTCCATGTAGAGAGCCCAATGTGGGACTCAATCCCAGGACTCCAGGATCACACCCTGGGCCGAAGGGAGGTGCTCAACCACGGAGCCACCAGGCATCCCTAAAGTCTGAATTTTTATTTCCACTTATAAAGGAAAGAGTAGAAGTCAGTGGTTTTTTAAATGTTTACATAAATGGGGCTGCATTGTGTAATATTTAGGAATTCAGACTTTAGGGCAAAACTGCTTGGGTTTGAACCCTGGCTCTGCCACTCTTCAGCTGTGTGTGATTCATGGGCAAGTCATTTAACCTCTTTGGGCCTCAGTTTCCTTAACTGTAAAATGGGAATAATAGTGGCCTCAATCTTTTAGAATTACTGTGCAGATTAATGAGTTAATTTTTGTAAAGGGCTTAGAACACTGCTGGAACATAATAATTTATACATTTGTGTTTTTAAATGAAAATAATGGATACTTCTCTAACTCCTGGTCTTAACACCACCACCAATGCTCCAGCCAAATCAAGCTGAATACATGTACCTAATCTTTTCCTTCTATTTCTGTTTTAACATCTATCAGCTTTACCTCTTCATATAGTTCCCTAGGGCTACTACAACAAATTACCCCAAACTTCATAGCATAAAACAACAGAACTTCTCTCATAGTTCAGGAGGCTGGAAGTCCAAAATCAAGAAGGTTGGTTTCTACTGGAGGCTCTGAGGGAGAATTCTTCCCATACTTCTGGTAGTTCCTGACAATTCTTGGCATCTCTTGGATTATAGACCCATCTCCACTCTTAGCTTTCATTATTACATGCATTCTCCCTGTGTCCATGTCTTCACATGCCCTTCTTATAAGGATCATTGGATTTAAGACCCACTTTAAGCTAGTATGACCCCATCTTAAACTAATTACATCGATTTCCAAGCAAGGTCACATTCTGAGGTTTTCTATAGACAGGAATATTGAGGGGACCCTCATCTATCCAGCTCACTCCCTTAAAACTGTTAGGGTATTTTTACATCTGTTATCTCTTTTTATTTTTACTCTCTCTGTATTAGAATGTAAGCTCCATGGGAGTAGGGACTGTACCTCTTTAAGTATAGTCTGAGACAGCTTGGCACTGCTTAATGTAGGTTTGCTGGACCACCGCAAGGGAATGGAGAGATGTGATGCCACCAGGCTGGGTGTGGGAAGGTGGTGTTGGAGGTAATAGAGTCACTCAGAAGGAGAGAGAGGGACAGGATGGGAAAAAAAAAAATCCCATCCAAGAAAATAAAAAAAGAGAAAGGTCAGAGATCCCAAATATTCTAATATAGTATGTCTGGAAGTACTGCCAGCAAATTAGAAATAGCCAGAGTCAGAAGGAAGGTTCAGGATGAGAGAGAACAAGGTTTATATCACAGGTCAGAAGAAAAGGAGCTAGGACAGTTAGTTGACTGCCTCAGGGCAAAGCCTGCAGCATATCTCCTCTATGGGGAAGGAGGGGCCCTGCTGCCAGTGTGGTTTCTTCTAGAGCCAAGGGATCCAACTGGAAAGAACCAGCCCTCAGATACCTGAGGTAGTCTGAGATGGTGGAACATCTTCAACCCATCATGCCCTCGAGGGTCATGGAGAATGGAAGAAGAGATGTGACAGCCAGGATAGACCCTTCAGTATTTTTCTACTCAGGTCTTGCTTGATCTGTTTTGGTAGAGAAGTATTTAGATATGGATCAACATGAGTTAAGCTGACTGGACAATGAAAAACTGCAATTGTGATAATTGTCAACCCAGCGGAATGTGTAGTCTCTCTTTTCCATGATAGCTTTATTGGTTGTTAATGACCCACAACAGTCAGTGAGCAGGACTATAAGCTGAAAGGAAAAGACAGATGTGCCTGAGGGGTAGAGATGCGGAGGAAAGGAGGAGACCTTGTCCACCTCCTGGTGGTACAACTGAAAAGGAAACAGGAAAACCATCCAGTTGTCAAAGCAGAAGCCCTGGTCTGGTACACTTAAGACCTCTGTTTGTCACCCAGCTCCGTATTTGACTAATACAGTCATTGAGACAGAGGTCCAAATAACCAAGTCACCAAGTTAGTAGTGAGTCCAATCAGGACAGTTACCAATTCCCTGGTTTTCTGCAGTTACACCCTTTCCAGCCACATTATTAAATCTTACAAATAAGCACCGAATCTGTTGGAAAGATTTATCACATTGGAGCCTCAAACCGTAAGACAGGTGTGGGTTTCCCTAGCCACATTGTGTCACCCACTTGGGTAATTCATCCAGGTGTGGGAGCATGAACTTGGTAAGTTTCTCCTGTGTTTCATTCCACAGGGTACCCTTCAAACCAAAGCAGTGATCTGCAACCTACTGTTGCAGGAGATAGTAAGGGAAGTGCCCAGGATCAAGACTGCAGCGAGCCCAGTAACCACACAGATAAAATTGTTAGAGGTTTGGGATAGGTGTCCTATATTCAGGGATGTTCCAGAGAAGGTTCCAGAGATGGAAATGACAGCTTGATATGGGCCCTCTATTTTTCAATAGGAGATAGCTGCTTAAATTCAGGGGCAGCCTTACAGAGGATCCTCTTAGGTGATTTCACAGAAAAGACAGAGTAGACAGAGATAAGCTCAGCTTCTCTGCAGCTGCCCCCTCTGCCCACTGACCTGTTTACAGGGGAAAACTGGTCTAGTTGTGTCTCTCCTTACCAATTGTCTCTCCTCAGCTCTTCCTCTTGGAGTAGACGCTGACACATTTCTGTCTGATTTACCTGGGAACATATCAAAGTGCAGCTTCTCAAGAAGGTTGTCTCTCTGTGATCCTGGTACATTGACCTCAAACTGATGGAGAACATTTATGGTAGGGAGGAGCATCAGAGATGAGAAATTAAAACTTGATTATCTGTTCCAAGCCACCCTCCATTAGTTAACATCATTGCAAAATGAGAGCATTAGGCAGACTATATCAGTGGTTTTTAAACATTTTAAAAATATTAGAATCTTCCCTTTTGGTAGTTTGAAGTTTCTAGACTTCTGCTGGAAGAAGAATGTTTTTCAAAAATATGGCCTTTAATGCTAATGCCAGCATTTTCTGAAAAGTTAAGATGGGTTGCCCTGGATTTACAGGAGAGTTACAGTTACAGAATATCTGCCAGGCCCAGCAAAGAGTTTCTGGCATTTCCCCCTCCTTTGGAATCTGCAGCCCAGCTTCTGTTTCAAGGAAATGCAGAACTGGGACTTTGCCTTGGAGCAGGGAAGTTAGGGAGTGGAAGAGACGGAAAAGAGAGGGAAGCCCAGGGAGCAGCAGCGTTTCTGGAATTTGGGAGTGGAGACAACCACACACTTTACATCTTCAAAAACAGGATGCCTAGCTGTTGACTGACTCATGGTCTAGACCCTTTCTCCCTAGCAGAAGTCACAAATAGGCGGTCTTCCAGGTGTAATCAGCGTGTGGATATGTTTTGTTTGGCCAGATGGAGTTTTAAAAAAAAACTTTGCACCCCAATGTCTTTAGGTGGGGCATACATTCTCTGGTTTATCACAAACCCCAGCTCTTTCCACCCACTTTGCCTGACAGTGCACACATTTTTGTTACCTGGGTGACTCAAAGGCATTTGAGTTTGCACTGCCTGCTCCAGTGTTTTCAGCCAAATGCCTTCCTGTCTGATTCCAAAATGGTCCAGTGGAAGATTAGTTTGACTTTCCTGGGAAATACGAATGGCCCATTGAGCTCAATCTGACTTTGGAAGGATTTGACTCCTTCAGAATAGTCCCTCCCAGCATTGCTTTATTTCATTGAACCAGAACACTTAAGGATACTTCTCTGAGGAAAGGAGACACCTATCTGGAGAGGCCTCTATTGCCCCACCAACATGAACCTCAAGTCTCTATTCAGGCTCATCATTTAATTTTTTCAGCCATGTCACTGGTCTTACTCCTTTTAATTTGATCTATTCACTTAGAATGGACCACCATATTTTACCTTTCTGTCCACATCTTTGTTTCTCCAATCTCCTTGTTCAATTAATTTGCCAAAGAGATGCCAAATGATTCCAGCTGTCACCAGGACATACTTAAAAATATTTGACAATACTGAGTTTTGCCTTGAATTCATTAGTTGGATGGCCTCTTCCCTGTTTGTGTTTTTACTGACTCAAATCCTTCTCCCTGCTCTTCAGGCAAAGCTGGGGGATAGAGCAACAGACTTCATCTAAGCTTTATTAAGAATATTCTGTAAGTTTTCTGTTTGATTTTTATACTTCAAATAACTCTTAAAAATCAATATTTTGATGACTGAAGTGTAAATGAATAAGAAACATGGAATAGGTTTTCCCTTCAGTTACATGAACAGAAATTCTGTGGGGTTTTTTTTTATTGGAAACCCAGGCATAGGAACTGGGGGCATTTGCTAAGTTCCAAGATGTTGAAGCTTCCTCTCTGGTGTTGGACATGGCACCTTTCTCCTGAGAGTCCCAAACCAGAAGAGGCTTGGTGATCTTTTCTTGCTTTACCTTTTCCTCCCTGAATTACTGGTAAATTGCTCCATTTTATTCTGAAGACCTCAGATAGGTGGAGAGGACAGCAATCTCAGCTTTCCATGTGGGTGATACCATTTGGGCTTTGATCAGTGCGTGGTAGCTCTTAGCTCTTGCTTCTGCCAAATTGGGCCAGATCACGAGGTTAAAGATTATTCCTGTCAGTGTTCCTTCTTAATAAGAAAACAGAATTATTTGTGCCACTGAAGTAGGCTTCTCTTTCTCCTTTTTAAAGTCAATTCTTGCTTTTATGTTGCTTATAACAGTATTACAAGGGAGCTTAGGCCAAACAGTGTTTTAGAATCTCCAGGAGGGGGAAACCTGTCTGAGCCTTTTGCTGGAGGAGTTGGTCAATCAGGAGATAGTGGGGAATGGGTTAATGAAATTCTGGAAGGCTGCAGCTATTTTTCTTGATTTCTTTTTTCTTCTTCTTTCAACATTGTTGTTTCACTGTTTGGTCTTAATGTTTTTGTGTGCAATAATAAAAATGTAATAATGTTCCACTTAAAATTTTATCTTTATTCTTTTGGTGTTTATAGCAATAATAATAACAGCAACAACAGATGGTCTTGTTTACCACTGATAGCTCAAAGAATTACATTTCTTTTATACAAGAAATATTTATGTCTAAGGAACCAAACTAATAACAGAGAATCAGAGCTTACTTTTTCCAGGATAGACAACATGAAACTATTGATTTCTGTATTTTTTTTCTTCACTCTATCTTTGTTGTGCTGTATGTTCAATCATCATAACTTCAATATTATACATTTTTTAAAGATTTATTTATTTATTAGAGAGCACCTGGGAGGAGGGGAGGGGAGGGGCAGAGGGGAAAGTAGACAGAGTCTTAAGCAGACTCCCCACTGAGTACAGAGCCCCACTCAGGGCTCTGTCTCATGACCCTTGAGATCATGACTTGAGCCAAAACCAAGAGTTGGGTGCTGAACCAACTGCACCACCCAGGTGACCCTAACCTTATATATTTTAATGCATCTTCTGCAGTATGTCACAATTGCTAAGTTTACAGATTATCTTCACTGTTTGTATTTTGGTTTGGACCTGAAATAAGGATAGCAAATAGGTACAGTCTCTCCTCTATCCCACTTGACTAGTAGTGACTGTGTGAAACTGTAATTCTCAGCCCTGACCACATGTTAAAATAATCTGGAGAGCTTCTTAAAATTGACACCAATCCCACCACAGGGCAGTTTCAGAATCTCTAGGAGCTGGACTTACATATATTTAAAATCTTCCCCAGTGATTGGAATATATAGCTAGGATTAAAAATCTCTGATGTAGAGCAGTGTCTGCCAAACTTCAGCATGGATCCAGATCACCTTGAGGGCCTGTTAAAAACACAAATTGCCAGCTCACACTACTGGACATTCTGATTCACTAGGTCTTGGGTGGAGTCCAAGAATTTGCATTAATAACAAGTTTCAAAATGATGTTGATGCTTCATGTGTTGTCCTCATGAAGTCATGATCACGTGGCATCTGCACCATGGGAACCAGTGATGTAAAGTGTGTTGAGAAGGAACTTGAAGCTGGAGCACGTGGGTGGCTCAGTTGGTTGAACATCCAGCTCCCAATTTTGGCTCAGGTCATAATCTCAGGGGTTGTGAGATCAAGCTTAAGTCGAGCCCACACCCCTCCTCCATAGGCTCTGCACTCAGTGGGAATCTGCTTACGATTTTCTCTCTGTCAAATAAATAAATAAATCTTTTAAAAAAATAGGAAATTAAAAATAGGAAATTGAAGCTGAATTAAGATTTAGTGGAAAAGAGGGGCATGATTGGTTAGTTATGGCTGGGCAGACATAGTCACAGAAAGGAGGAATCATATTTGTTACTCCTTGAGAAACTGATCAGTAAACTGCCCTCATTCACAGTGTAGAAATGGGTTACTCCAGGAATGATTTCCTGTGTATAGTTTGTCCTACCCACATTGTGACAGTCCATTCCCTGATGTACATTCTGCACCAGGCAGCCCCACCCTGCCCAGCTGGGATTGGAAGTTGGTCTGCTGTCTAGCCCAGTGCCATTCCAGCTCCTGCATGCCACCATTGCAGTTGACCTTACTTAGGGGCCTCTAATCTCTGTCTACTATCTCAATCTATTGCCAGAGAAAGGTAGCTTGTTTTCACATAACTGAATTATTTTACCCACTTGCTGGCTGGGATCACAGAACAGGTCAGTCTTGATGACATGTGGTAGACAAAGGCTGCAGAACAGCATGAGGGCAAGAGAGAGCTGCTGCGGAGTATGGTTGGGCGCTAAAACCTAACCCTGCCTCCAAAGCTCTCCATGGATCTCTAAGTTTTTTTGTTTGTTTTCTTGTTTTCTCTCCATTCTGAGGGCCTCTATAGATCATAAAAGCAGTCTGCAAACAGAATTCAGCAGTGGCCATGGACAGACTTCAAGCAACTCTCTTGCTGTCACTGAGAAAAATCGGTGAGTCTTATCCATAGTGTTTCCAGTCTTAAACTGAGTTCTAGTGGACAACGGACAATGAAACAAGTATTTCTAACAGTGTGTTATTTTGGTGAGTTGGAGAGAGTAGAGACAAAAAAAATTTTTTTAATCAGATTCTCCCAGGTCAGAGGTCATTACTCTGTGGGTAGAAGTCTTTATTTCTACAGGGCAACCTGAACAGAGTCCTGCTTTTTGGGTTCTCCTCATGGTAAAACAGGTACGTGGCCTCATTAGGTTAAAGCAGCTTTTCTCAATTGGGGACAGTTTTAACCATCTGCCCCCCTGGGACATTTGGCAGTATTGGGAGATAGTTTTGGTTGTCACAACTTTAGAGGGAGGAGTTGTGCTAATGTCATCTAGTAGGTAGAGGCCAGGGATACTGGTAAACATCCTACCACACAGCACAGCTCCCTCACAACAAAGAATTGTCCAGCCCCAAATGACAGTAGTTCCAAGGTTGAAAAACCTTAGGTTTAAGCTAAAGAAAAAAGGGAATACCATTTCCTATTTACCTGCAGTTTCTAGTTAAGTATAATTCAAAATAAGTAGAGTGTTATAGCTCTAGGCCACCATGCACCATCTTCAGTGTAGATTTCACTGCTCAGGTCTAAAGAAAAGAATGCTCCTGGCTAAATGTAGGCTTGGGTCACTTTAAGTCAGGCCAGGCCTTGATATCAAGCACTGGAGACTCAAGGAACTCCTAGGCTTCCAGTTCTCTAGGGATACCTCCATAACCTACATTCTCCCAGAAAAGGTATTTAGGGCTTGTCATACATGTCACGAGGAAGAGGACAGAACTACAGGAAGGAGTGGATCATATCAAAGGGAAGGTCTCAATGGAATGAAGCTTGCCTTTCTTATTTTCCTCTAAATCATTTGTAAGGACTTTTTCATTAAAAGGACATGGAGAAAGAGGTAGATCATTAGAAAGTTCTGTGTATCTTTACTTGGAAAAAGAAATGGTTTTGATTTATAATTTTTAAGAATATTTCTTAATTTTTAAAAATTTCTTATGAATATTTTTGAGACCTGACAAATTACATTATCAGTACTTTTCTAATGGTATCAAAGTGTTGTTGGACTGCTTATAAAGGAGACTGCTTTCCCAATAGAATAGCTCGTTCAAGGGTACTGGAGGAAATATTATGGGCCTGTCACCTCAAACTAGAATAATAAAGTGTAGAATTTCTGATGCAGCAGAAAGACCACTGAACTTGGCAGGTGGAAGACTTGGGTTCTGGTCCTAGAGCTGACATTTTCCAGCGTTTGACCTTGGACAAGTCAGTGAACCAGTCTGGTGCATGGCTCTGGCTCCAGCCCAAGCCTGACTCCCCCCAGCCTCAGCTGGTGGCTGACTTTACGCAGTATCAGGACAGTGCTGTGAGCAACTGCAGCTTCACTTCCCTGCATTTCAGACTTGCTCTTTCTCTTCAGCTGTTCTTTCTTTCTTTGCTCTCATCTCAAAAGATTACAGGTCCTTTCCTGGCACAGGCTAATGCCTTCCTTCATGGTCCTTTCCTCCAGCTGCCTCCTTCCCTCACCTGCCCCTCCCTCCTCAATGCTGAAATCTGATCTGGGCCCTCCCTGTGTCTCTACAACTGCTCTCCCAGGAGTTAGAGCCTCGTCTTCTACAGACTTTGTGGCATCAGCTCCGAGGGCTATGCTGGCGTCAGATTGCCCTTTTCCTTGGATGTCTGTGGACCTGCAGGCTTCAGGCTCTTCCTCTAAGACATCCTTGGTCTCTGTCTTCTCTGGCCCCATCCTCCTCAGCTGCCCACCATTGAAATGAGGCAGTTCTCCAAGTCCTTGACTTTCTTCTTTACTTACTCCTTACCTGGATGATATCCTCTCACTGGGGTGTTCTGGTACCAACTCCCAACTCACTGAGCACAGTTCTCAGGTCTTTTCTGAAGCCCTCACTTCCACGTCCAACCCTGTTGACCCTGTTTGTTTGTTTGTTTGTTTGTTTCTTTCTTTCTTTCTTTCTTTCTTTCTTTCTTTCTTTCTTTCTTTCTTTCTTTTTTTAGATTTTCTTTATTTACTCATAAGAGACACAGACAGAGGCAGAGACATAGGCAGAAGGAGAAGCAGGCTCCATGCAGGGAGCCTGACGTGGGACTTGATCCTGGGTCTCCAGGATCAGGGCCTGGGCCAAAGGTGGCACTAAACCGCTGAGCTACCCGGACTGCCCTGGCCCTGTGTTTCTGATTGATGCATCAGGCCCTTGGCAGGAAAGTCCCCAGCAAAGCACCTTCTGTGCCTGACCCTCTCACTGTTGTGGGTTGCATCAACACTCTAGTGACCTAGCCTTGAAACCTGGCAGTCATTTTTTTTCTTTCTGGCAGTCATTTTTGATCCCTGCTTCTCATTTAACCTCGCCTGCAGTCATTTTCTTAGCCTCCTTCCAAGTCCAGGCCTGCCATTATCTTGTTTTTTCTTTCTTGTGATTTTCTTCTTTATAGACCAGCTTTTATTTCTGACATCTGATCAATGGTCCTAAAGCATATTCTGACTTTTCAAAGAACTTTAATGGCTTCCCATTTTAGACCAAAAGAAGTTCAGACTTCTCAGTGTACCATATCAAGCCTCTTTCTCCAACCTTGCTGTACTCTGTCTTCCAGACTCACCTCCAGTTATGCCCTGATATGCCCCCTGTGTGATCGATTTTTTTTTTTACCAGAGCACCTACCTCTGTTCTCTTTGCTCCTGCCTTTCTGTTCAGTTCTTAGCTATCTCATCAAGATATTGTCAAATCCCTTTCCTCCATGAAGACCTCATTCTCTTCAATGCTTCTTGAACGTTTTTATTTCATTTAAATAGAACTACTCGAAATGCTGGTTCACGACCAGATAATGAACTTCTATCAGAATGTAAATCAACCTACTGCTTTCTTCATCAAGAAAGTCTTGCTATGAAAAATATATCAGCTCAGCTAAACAATGTCCTTGGTGATAAGTTGATTTACATTCTGACACAAGCTCCTTACGACACTGTGAGCAGTAATGGCTCACAGACAGGGTCCTGGGACCACACTTCGGTTTATCACTCTCTATAGCTCTTCACGTATTGCCCAGTGTTGTGGTTGACTATATGCTAGCAGGTCAGCTTCTCAAAGGTGAAGGCTGAATCTTCTTCCTGTGTCCATTACATGCAGCGGGTACTTGATAAGTTTATTGAGATAACTTCCAACACCATTCTAAAGGCTTAGATTTTTATGAAAGAAATATTCTCCTTGTTCAATCTTTGGGTGATGGCAGTAATGATAGGATCTGGATTGATTCATCAGATAGTCCATCAGGACATGCCTATTCTGGGGGAGCTAGGGGACTCATTTATTTGTGCCCTCTGTGTTTGATGATCACCTCAGTGCCCTGTGGATCAACTCAGGGGTTGAGAGGAAAGAAACTGGGGGGAGGAGGAGTGACAGGGAAAGAGATGAGCAGACCAAGAAAAAAGCTAAGTCATGCCAATGATGATGCTCTTAGCAGCAATTAACAGACCGTCCAACTAATATGTTTAAGAATCCCTCAGGATAGAAGTCTAAACACAAAAGTTCCAGCACTGGCTCAGTTGCTCAGGGATTCATTAGGGGCATGGGCTCTCGTCATCTCTTTGCTACTTTCAGTGCATCAGCAATGCCCCCACTTACGGTCACAAGGTGGCTGAAGCAGCACTAAACCTTACTTCATCATGTGGCAATGTCAAAAGCAGGAAGGAAGAGGTGGATGGCCAAGGTGCCATCTTCAGGAGTCTGTCTCTGTTTCCCTAAAATCTCTAGGACACTGTCCTCACATCTCACTGGCCAGTTATCACCAATTTGCCGAGGTGGCTCTGCCAAGGAGCTGCAAGGAAAGCTGGGAATGTGAGCATGGGCATTTGCAGCTTTGCAGGAGAGAGTAGGCAAAGAAGAAAGGGGTTGCAGAACCAACCAACACCGTGTGCCAGAAGAGTCCTGAAGGGGTAGTGATGGGAGTAGATAGGTACCAGGGAAAGATAAAGGGAAGGCAAAATCAAGAAGAGGTCATAATGAAGACCCAAACATGACAAGAAATATTACCGGGAATAGAACAATATAATCATTCAGACTTACTCAACATTTGTTGTGAATCCACGTCTTTTCCCCTAATCATCTCAACATGATTCTCATTCTAGCCTCTTGGGTGGCATTACTGACTCCATATTATTGATAAGTAAATCAAACCAGACAAGGCTGAGATAAGTAGGTCCCAAATGGTGGCCTAGAAACCAATCTTCTGAGTTGAAGGTATCCGATTTACCTACTCCTGCCCCTAATCTGGAAGTTCACCCATGTCACAAAGAGAATAAATGGCAGGTCTGGATTTGAAATCAGAGCTTCTCTCTCCAACAGTAAAAACAACTAACATTTGACACTTATTAAATTCATGGGCACTGTATTAAGTGTTCTACATGTGTTACCTTATTTAATCCTTATATAACTATGCTATGAAAGAGGTACAGATTTTATAATTTCTGACATTAAGATATTACAAGTAATTTGCTTTCTGGTGGTGGAATCTGGAGAAGACATGCAGAAATGGCATCTCCAGAGGGAAGGAAGAACAGGTCATCAGCCTTGGACCTCAGGTAGCTAAAGGAGAGAATGTATTTGGTATCTGACACATCTTTGCATCCTTCAATGACACTTCTGTTCATGTCACTGAACTTTCTGGCATGGAAACCATCTGCCATGTGACTGGTGGGATGAAGGTGAAGGCTGACCCAGATGAGTCCTCTCCCTATGCTGCCATGTTGGCTGCCCAGGATGTAGCCCAGAGGTGAAGTTGCTGGGCATCACTGCCCTCCACATCAAACTCCAGGTCACGAAGGAAATGGAACAAGACCCCTGGACCTGGGTCCTAGTCGCCCTTAGAGCCCTTGCCTGTTCAGGAGTGAAGATTGGGTGGATTGAGGATGTCAGCCATATCCCCTCCAACAGCACCCGCAGGAAGAGGGGGTTGCTGCAGTCGCTGTCAATGAACAGGAGTCCTCAAGTTATTGTTTTCTATTAATAAATTGCCTTTGTGGAAGCTTTAAAAAAATATATTACAAGTGATTTGCCAACGTTGTTTAGTAAAATGACAGAGTCAGGATTTGGATGTAGGCCTTCTGTGTCCAGAGACGACACTTTTTAAGATACTAGTACATTCTGCTGCCAATCTAGGTTCCAGGCTCCAGATACTTAGCCTATGGCTTTTTTTTTCTGCTCTGTGCTCTTCATAACTGTCATTGTAACAAATCTTAAATCACAGCCAGCTAAGGAATAAACCCTAATTGGCATAAAACTGTTATCCTGTGGTTGGTAGAAAAAATAATTCCAGCACGGAAGTCTCGGGATTAAAGCTTCATGGAGAAGTTGCTCTCATCTGCATATGGTGAGGTGGGAGCTAACTTGGCTAAGGAGAAGGCAATCCAGGTTGAAAGTAGAAATCAGGGATCCCTGGGTGGCACAGCGGTTTAGCGCCTGCCTTTGCCCCAGGGTGCGATCCTGGAGGGATCGAATCCCATGTTGGGCTCCCAGTGCATGGAGCCTGCTTCTCCCTCTGCCTATGTCTCTGCCTCTCTCTCTCTCTGTGTGACTATCATAAATAAATAAAAATTTAAAAAAGAAAGTAGAAATCAGTGGTTGGTATGGCACTTCTCTGCTCCACTTCCTACATTAGGCTGTAACTATGTACAGTGAATGACAGAAAGGAAATAGTCTTTTATGTCATGGGGCTTTGTTCCCATGATGGTAATCCTCTATTTTAATGCTGATAAGTACAATAGTGAGGATTATGCTCCTTAATTTAATTTGGCCTGCATATGGCAAAGCCATCACAAGGCTTTTATTTGACATTCTTTAGCACAGCTAGCCTGTTGTTGTGTAAAAAGAAGCCCCTACAAGGGAGGCAGGAGATTGATAATGCTGGTGCACATGTTTTTACCCAGCAGCTTGTATGTAACATACCTCCAGAGAAGCTGCTTCGTGTGGGCCACTTCAGTGAGGATTCAGACTCAGAGTGATGGGTATCTTCATGACTCAGGCAGCTCGAGGAGAGCTGGCATCTTGCAAGAGGGGAAAATGAGCACATATTTCTCCCGTGTGTCATCCTTGCAGATCTGGGGCTTGGAGCCAATTGGGCTGACCTCAGAATCGATGAGCCAGAGAAACAGCCTCCCAGTCAGGGCCGACTGTGGGCCAGATTTTCATGTGGGCTGTGAAAGTACAGATTGCCACATATCTTGACAAACATTCTGCGTGGGGGGTCATTGCAGAAATATGTGGCACAGCTAAGAAGATTAAACAAAACAAAACTTTTCTTACGTATCAGGAGGACCTTTCCTCTCCCAGCCTTCAGTCCCCATGCTCAGTTTTCCTTCCACTTCCATTTCACTCCCTCGGGAGGCTAGTGCCCTCTAACAAACTTTCTACCACTGTGGCCAAATCAATGCACTAAAGCATTAGAAGACCTCATATGGACCCTAGAGGACGTAGGCAGGAGGAATGAGAGCAGTGGTAGAGGTGGTGGCCTTCTTTTATGAAACCCCAACAATGTTGCTCTTTGTGTTACCTCATTTGGGTAGAAGCAGATGGGCCTCGGTGACAGTCCCGGGTTTAAATCTTAGTTCAACTCCTTATAAACTCTGAGTCTTTGGTCAAGTTCCTTCATCTTTCTGATGAGTGTAAGGATTAGAAATGATCTATGCAAGGGAACTAGCATAGTTCTAGATGCATAATGAATGCCCAAGGGTTGATGACAAGCTGCTGTTGCTTGTAGTAATAGAAGTGGTAGCAATAGTGGTAGTAAAAGTGGTATTTAAAAGGTTACTGTGAAGCTAACCTGATATGAAGGGTCAAAACTCCTCTGGCTTTGCTCTAGGGCTTTAGATTAAAAATAAGCTTCGAGGATTCCAGCACTTTAAAAACTTTGAACAATGATCACTCTCTGCTTTTAACTTGAGAGCCAGATTTTATTTTCTTGTGTTCCTGGCTTTTATCTCAGGAATAAATCTGAGGTTGACTTTGGACCTGACTCACCCTTGCCAATATGGCCAGGATTCCACTGGCACACCCTCACATGATAACTTTTCAGAGCTTACTCGATTATTAGGGCCTTCTTAGAGTTGCTTGATTTTTAAAATATTAATTGGTCACATTTATTTTCAAAACCTTTTTGAAGCCAGAAACCTTATCACCAGCTGAAAGGAGCTTCAGGGAAAAATCTGTTTTGAGTTATATTTTTCCTTGTGGATTTGCCTATGGCTGTACATAAATATTTATCTGAACTATTTCAACAAACCTTAAATCATCAGTGATCCTTATGCAAAGGAGCCTTTTAGAAGGATTGTGGATGTCAAGAATGTCAGCAGTCTAAATTTTCTTTATAGGACCAAATTCCAGAGATTGGAGGCCTCTGTTAAAATATTTGGAGCTGTTTGGTGGTTTTTAGTATGTCTTTTGTTTTCCAGTTTCTGTATATCTATTTGTGCTATTCCTTTGGAATAGAATTTCCTTGCCAGTTCTTTCTTTACCTGTTATATTTTACCCATCTTTCAAGGTATCATGCATGTGACACCTCCTGCAGGGCCTTGAAGCAGACTAGAGGTAGGAGAAGAACATCCCAGGTGGGAGAAAAAGTGAGCCGTGGTCCAGAGGCAGGATGTTCAGGGGGTGTTCTGGGAAGGTGAGGTGTCCAATGGGATAAAGGCTGAGGGGGAGAGGGGTGGGAGTGGCATGATGCAGAAAGTACTACAACAGGCAATAAGGCAGGTGGGAGCCAAGACATGGGAGACTTAAAAGATGCGCCAAATATTTTGGACCTTATTCTATAAGCTGAAAGATGTACACATACAGTCATTGATTGGAGGAATATGGTCTGCAGACATATTTTGTTTGGCCTGCACAATGTTTTTGAAATTTTTAATTAGTTTCCAACATATAAAAATAAAAAGATTTCATGGAACAATTCAGATTTTTGATGGCTTTTGAAAAATTGGAATCTAGCAGCAGTCTGCTGGAACTGTGTAGAAGTTGTCTTTCATTGATACCTACTCATGGCATGCTTAATTCATGGCCTGGCCCCAACAGCATCTGAGTCTGATTCCTGTCCAGTGTGTGCAGAGGCACCATGCAGGCAGAGGAAGCAGTTTAGGCTACAGACTCTGGAGCCAGATTGCTTCCATCTAGGCTCAGGTCTGTGTCTGACTAGTTCAATGACCTTGGGCAAGTCAAAGCATATGTCTAATAATAGTGTCTTCCTCGTATGGCTGTTGTGAGAATAAGCTATAGGAAATGTTTAGAAGACTACTTAGCATGTAGTAAATGCACAAAAATGTTAACTGTTATTACTGTATGAGATAATCAACTCCAGGGTTGAAACTGTCACTTACTTCTGGATAGCTCAACTAAATCTGGATCTAGAATCATGGGCCATTATTAGCATAAAGGTAATTGATGAATGGATTAATGAATGTGTGCTCTTTGAATTTTTATTTCTGTTGAATCCAAAAGCAAATTTTATTAGTTTGACCTTAAGAAATGATTCTTACTTACATTGAGTTTGACTTGAACATAACAATTGATTTTTAATAAATTAGGAATCTGGCCTTCTCAGAAACAGAACAGAGCTAAAAAAATAAGTGAAGAGGAATGTTAACATTGTCTCATTTTTCTGTGATGGATCTAACTGCCTAACTCAAAAATAAGACACAGATTTGGGGAGATGCTTAATTATGTGTTTTCCTTTATGAAGCTCAATTATTGGCAGGTAACTCTCTGTGGTTAATTTATCTTAATTTAAGGATGGTTGAGGGGTCCCTGGGTGCCTCAGTCAGTTAAGCATCTGACTTTGGCTCAGGTCATGATCCCAAGGTCCTGGGATCAAGCCTCATGTCAAGCTCCCTGCTCAGTAGGGAGCCTGCTTCTCCCTCTCTCCACCCCCTGCTTGTGCTCTCTTGTGCACACGCTCTCTTTCTATCAAATAAATAAATCTTCTTTTTGTAAAGATTTTATTTATTTATTCATAAGAGAGACAGAGAGAGGCAGAGACACAGACAGAGGGAGAAGCAGCTCCATGCAGGGAGCCTGATGTGGGACTCAATCCTGGGTCTTTAGGGTCACACCCTGGGCTGAAGGCGGTGCCAAACCGCTGCGCCACCAGGGCTGCCCAAATAAATAAATCTTAAAAAAAAATTTAGGGTTGGTTTCTAGAAACCAGATATAGTAAACTTAAGCAGAAATGACGTTAGAACAAATTTTTTCTTAGGTTCTCTGACCACTGCCCCCTCCCCCACACCTACATAAAATCCACACTTCAAGGCAATGTTTTATGCCCGGTGTATCAGACAAACATGCAGCATCTTCAGAAATGATTTGGACAGTTTGGCATGAAAACCAATTTCTGATATGTTCAAAATATCTTATGTATAGCTGAAGTTACACCAGCACCCCACCAAAGCCTGTAATGTGAACACCTGAGGACACGAATACATTTGCCATCAGCAAATGAGGCTGTCAGCAAATGATGGCATGAGCTCTGCAGAGTGGACCTGTAAAGTTGGATCACTTTCTAGAAAATGAACATTTACAGAAAACTTTGGTCCAGTGACATTTAATTTTATTTGCATAAATATCATCTAAAACTAAATCATGTGTTCAAGATTCCAAAATGTCACTTTTTTTAAAAAAGATTTTTATTTATTTATTCATGAGAGACACAGGGAAAGGCAGAAACATAGGCAGAGGGAGAAGCAGGCTCCATGAAGGGAGCGCGATGTGGGACTCATCCCAGAACTCCAAGATCACGCCCTGAGCGGAAGGCAACCACTGAGTCACCCCCAGGCGTCCCTAAGAAGTTACTCTAACTTTGTACTTTATATGTCAAATAGCTCTCTTTTTTTAAAAAAATCGCCTTTTTAGAATGATGATGCCTCTACTTTTTCTAAAGAAACTTTCTTTAGCTCTCTCCTTTTTCTTCTTTCCTTCCTTCTCTCTCTCAATATCTCTGTCTCCTTACACAGTTAATACATACCTACACCTCTAAAGTTCTGGTTTCCAATCTAAGGACAATTTCAAATAATGACAAACTGGCAAATTCTTCTGACTATTTCATTATCCCTTGTTCCCATCCTACAGTGTCAAATTTTGTGAGTATAGGAATTTCTAGAAATTCAGTATATGTCTGATAACCACTTTGTTTGTATCCTCATCCATTCCCTTGTTATATACAGGCTCAGAATGAGTTTTTGACAAAAATACCTTTTCATATTGAGCCTATTAGAAGAAAAACACTTGGAGTAAAGAAAACTTGCTCAAATTGAAAATATTGCAGGAACAGAATTTGTGTAAAAATGAATTCTGCACAAGAGTGTTTTATCATCAACACTTATGGAAACCTAGATTATAATCCTGCAGGTTGAAGGAGGATTAACTTTTTACATTTCCACAACCTTACTAACTTTATTTCATTTTCCTCTCTGGGTTAAAAGGAAAAAAATATTAGTGTTTCTGCTCCACGTGTAAAGTTTTGTGAATTCAGTGGCTTCTACCTGAAGGGTGCAAATATTCCAGTATATTTCCCATTAGCATTGCCCTAGTCACTTTAAACTAAGAAGGAACCAGGAACATAAGTAAGTGTTCGCCACAGAAGCTGTTGATGGTAGTAATGCCACACTTTTTCTCTGTGTATCTCAGTGACTTCTCAGACTTGTCTCCTTGATGAGTAGACAAAACAGGAGGAGGGTTGAAGTTTTTTCATCTGAATGGTTTAGGTCAGGAAGACAGGAATAGAGAGCTTTGGTGAAACAGGGCTCTAGCGACCGCTGTGATTGGGAAATTAGATAATAAACAGACCCTGTTACCAAGATTCTAATGGCCTAAAATCAACACAGTCTGGAGACGCAGGCAGGAATGGCCTTCCTTGCTCTGGCCCAGACCTTCCCGGGAGAGCTCTTTGTGTCAACAAGAACAGCCAGCGCTCCTGGCTGGCTCCCAGCACTCAGAGTGGGGCTATCATTTTTGTTTGCTTTGCAAATATCTTAATGGGAAGTGGTTCAACACCACCTATGGGTTAATCTGAGGGGTTCTGCTTGGCAGCTGTTAGCTCTGAGAACCACATGGCTGCTCTCCGGTGGAGGGAGTCAGGCTTTACGGTTAACTACCCAGCGCCAGGTTGAGGCATCTCCTTTGCTTATTGGATTTACTGACTGGCAGGAAGCACCTTGTTGTCTTTTATTTTTAGTTTGTTCCTCCTGGGAGTGTGAGGATGTTGTTCTCAGATCTAATTGTTTTTCTCTCTAAGGCAGGGCAGTTGTTTACATTAGTTTCACTAGCATGCCACATACTTTTTCACCTAAGTATGTTCTCATAGAATATGAAGCTTGATATTAAAAGTGGTGATGTGGTGGTGGCGGAAGCAGTGATACTGTTGCAGGAGAAGGATCTGGTATGTTAGCCTGCCAGGAGGACAAAGCTATAGCCCTGTCTTCACCTGGGATCTAAAGACTCGAATACATATTACTTTCTTGAGAATCTCTGCTCTACTCTTACCTTAGTTTTCTCCTCTCTTCTTGAATTTGACTTTCTCTTGTTTTGTCCCATGGGTATGCTTCCCTGGATGACTTGGCCAACTCATGTTTTTCTGGATCTATATCAGTTGACATTGGCAAAAATGAACTCTTTCTTTATGCTTTCCTCACTGGATTTCAGGCAAGGGTGGACAGTTTCCATGGTGCAGGTTAGAGAAGTTCCTGGACTGATGATGGACTTGTAGACAGTTTCCAAATGCCCCATTTATAAAAAATGCAAAAAGTTCAGATGACTTTATTAAATCCTGGAACGAATGTCCAGCTACCCCAGTAATAGTGCAGACTTGCTTCTAAGACTGTTTTGTTTCCTGAAGGTTTCCTCACTTACTTGTAGGGCTGCCTGGTGCTTGAGAGAAGGGGCTCTCTATAGTCCACCAGACATGCTGCCACTAAGGGTAAGACCTTGATGAACTTATTTTCTCCGTTTCCTCGTCTTTAAATGGAAGACAAAATGGCACAATGTCTACCTCACCAAGTCAAGAAAGTTCAATGAGATAATATATATATAAAGTATACAGCATCTCACCTAATGCCAAAAAAGCACTCATAAATAGTGAAGAGGGAGTTCTTGTTCTTCCAGAGGCATTCACCTTTCTCTGTGTAATTTTTAGTGTTCTACTTTTCTGAGGCATTCATTTTGAAGCCTGTGACTCCTAACCCTTTAAAAATAAGCCAGTGCCAGGGGTGCCTGGGTGGCTCGGTTGGTTAAGCATCTGACTCTTGGTTTTGGCTCAGGTCATGATTTCAGAGTTGTGAGATCGAGCCCCATGTTGGGCTCCATGCTGGACATAGAGCATGCTTAAGATTCTCTCTCTGACCCTCCGCACCCCTCTCTCCCATTGCCCCCCCCCCAAAATTAAGGCAGTGCCAAAATGAGGACAATTTCAGTATCCAAATAGATAATGATAATAAAAGAATATAATGTATTGAATAAAATAAGAGTCCATTAATTTGCATTGATTGAAAAAAAAAAGGAAGGGAGGAAGAAAATGTAAGAAGGAAGGGGGGAAGGTAGGAGACAGAGAAAGGAGGATGAAGAAAGGAAGTAACAGGGTAAACCCTTGCAATAAAATGTGAAATAATAAATGTGAAAGGAATGATGAAAAACATAATCATTATTTGGCAACTTCCAAAATAATCATTGTTTTAGATAAAAAACCTCAGTGGATGCTAAAACTAGGTGAAACTCTAAGGAGTCACAAGCTTTTTACATAGTCGCAGAGTAAAGCTCCATGAGATACTTAGTAATTAGGAAATGGCAGTGGGACGATCTGGCAGCCAGCACTTTAACCAAGTGATGAAAGTTAGCATCACCGATAATTGGACAAATTGACAGCATGTGCCTCCTGAGAGGATGCACAGAGAAGAACACAACATCACTTCTGTGGATTTCCTGCCAAATGTGCATAGCCTGAATCTAATCACGAAGAAACAGCAGACAAACCAGAGAGACCTTTTCCAAAATTTCTGACCTGTAGGCTTCAAACTGAAAGACAAAAGGTGACTGAGGAACTATTCCAGATGAAAGGAGACTAAAGAAACATGACTACTGAAAATGCAGTGTACGGTCCAGAATTTTCCTTTTCAATAGAAGACATTATTGGAGCAGTTGGCAAAATCTGAACATTATATACGTTGGATGATAGTATTGTATTAATGTTAATTTCCTGATTTTGGTTATTGTACTATGGTCACATAAGAGAGTGCCTTCGCTTTTAAGAAGCATGCACTGAAGTATTTAGGGATAAAGAAACATCAGGTTCAATGGACTCTCAAATGGCTCAGAAAAAAATTACATGTGTATGTGTTTGGGTATCAGTATACATGTACCAAGAGAAGGAGAGAGCAGAGAGAAAGGATAAGGCACATGTATACTCTGCTAATATTTGGAGAATCTGCTCCAAATACAGATACAGAATCTCTTCTGTTATTCTTTCATCTTTACTATAAACATGAAAATTAGGTCAAAATAAAAAATTAAAGAATAAAGCCAGTGTCACTTTCCTCCTTTTGGCTGGGCAGTTCATCAGCCACTTTGTCTTTAAATCCCACTCCCTCTCAGTCCATACCTAAATGTGTATTCACATCAGCATTGCCCTGCATACAGTCTGCCCTTGAGCTTCTCCACTGTGAAATTGCTAACTGCACAATCTTGTTGAGGGATTTTCACCTAATTTTTAAAAAATTCCTTGAATTGTTGCTCCCTACCCTCCCTATCCTCTCTCTCTCTCTCTCTCTCTCTCTCTCTCTCTCTCTCTCTTAAAATATTTTATTTATTCATGAGAGACACAGAGAGAGAGAGGCAGAGACACAGGCAGAGGGAGAAACAGGCTCCATGCAGGAAGCCTGATGCGGGACTTGATCCCGGATCTCCAGGATCACACCCTGGGCTGGAGGCGGTGCTAAACCACTGAGCCACCTGGGCTGCCCTCCCTACCCTCTCTCATCTGTCTTTGCACCTCATTGTTTCCAGACATGCTCATCATGCACTTGATATCAGGATTTCTTGCTTTTCTTTCCCTGAAGTGAGCATTGTTTTCAGAATTCAAAGAGGGAAACTAGGCTAAATAATATCTTTTGAAAAAAAAAAAATATCTTTTGAGGGTGTACTGGTGACAAGAGCATCATCCAAAGAATGTAGATATGAGACCCGTCTCTTCCTCTGACTTATGTGGACAAGTCACATCAGCCTTTCTGAGCCTCAGTTTTCCTAGTTACAGCATGAAAAAAATGGGTAGTTTCCTGTGCCCTGGCCTAATTTAGGCTTTCAAGTGTAAGTCAAGCTGTAACTCAAAATTAACTCAACCCAGAGGCCACCTTGTGACCCTGCCCAAAGGAGAGACAGGGGTTACAGAAAGGAAGCCACCCCAGATACCTGTTGTTATCTTTCTCCCATCTGTCAAGCCCAAGTGTCCCAGTTCAGGGATTCATCTTTCAGAAGCACAAAATTCTAAACGTGAATATAACGCCTTGCTTTGTGTGTGTTTCTAATTTCTGACCATGTATATATCTCTTAATTCCTTTAAAATCCTACTATCTTTACATTTATATTTTATTCTGCCTAAAAGCAAAAATGGACTCCTTTCACCCGTTTGGCAAGAATTTTTGTTTATATTTTCCTGATGAAGAACCTGCACAAGTTAGAGTTGCCATATTTAGTAAATAAAAATGCAGGATACTCCAATCTGAATTTTAAATAACCAGGTTTTTTTGTATATGTCCCATGGGGGATTTGAAAAAACTTATACCAAAAAAAATTATTGTTGTATACTTAGAATTAAAAATATACCATTAGGTGGGTGTGTTTTAGTACTAGCCCAGGTGCTTTGGAACAAATATGTCATGAATATATACACATATATCATAAATACATATCATAGGGTGTGTTGTTAAACCTTCACCAAGTGTTTACAGTAGTTGTCTAGCCTCTACATGCTATAACATGTAATGTTTTTTACCCTTTAGAAGCTTTTGCTTGAAAATATATGCAAAGACATCAATTCCTGTTTATTTATTAAGGGCTTATACTCAGGTATCATTTCCTGCAGCCATTCAATCTAAAATTGCAGACCCTGCTGCCTCCAACACTTCTTATGCCCCTTTCCTGCTTCAATTTTCTTCTTTGGCAGTTCTGCTTAATGTGCTAGCATATTTACTTATTTCTTTTATTTGTTGTCTGCATTCCCCACTAGAATGTAGGTTCTTAAGAGCATAGGAATCTTAGATTTCCTTGTCACTGCTGTATCTCCAATAACAGCAAGAGACAAAGGTACTCAGTAAATGTGTAATGAGTGAATGATGTCTGGGAGGCTGTTGTTTTTATAATTATACAGAATCTTAAGTCTTTCCACCAAGTTATAATCTTGAGTGTGATACAGTGTACTTCATCTTAATATTAGTCCATGGATGCAAGGTAAATAAAAAGTCAGTAGGTCAGGGATCAAGGAATATCTCTAGATACAGTTGAGCTTAATATAATTTACTTCCTGGCAAGTTTTCTAGAATTAAATGTTAGTCGCTCTAAGCAACATTTATTAAGTTTCCCAAATATGATTGTGTGACTGTTGGAAGAGTCCAATAACAAAATGGTGCTGGAGGCTGAGAACACAGGTCCTGTGTCCACTGGATCTGGGTTTAGATCAGGATGTCCAGATGCTACCTAGGCAGGTTATAAAATCAGGCCAAGCTTCAGCTGTGAAAAAGGGACTCAAGTAGGACCAAGGCTGCTAGCACTGACCTGAGGATTAACCAAGATGATCCAGTCAGATTCTCAGCACAGTAAAGTGTATTCAGCTGCACTGGCTGTGCTGTGGCCCTTAGCCCACGGCCATGCATTTCTTTGGGTCACGGTGTTCTTCCTCACCACTGCCTTTGAATCCCATTTCTGGATCTGAGGCTGGTTTTCTCTTAGCTCCTTTGGTTGCTGACAAAGAACTGAAGTTTTATAGGTTACATTAAGTATAGGTTATTTTAAAAGCTCTTAGTTGAGTGTCCTTTTTTCCAGTAAGGCAAGCTTTTTCAGCAGAATGAAAAAAGGCCTCCTACCCTTTAGACTTGACACATGACAGCTGCTTGCAATAAAGTAGTAAAGGAGAAAATAAAAAGAAATGAGATATAAGAACTGACAAATTAAGGCTGTATAGGCTCACGTTTGGGGAAAAGCAATGAGACAAACAAATATCAAATTTAAAGGACTCAGTGGGACTTGGGAAATTAACATAAGTACATACATCTAACTAGAGTGTTAACTTCAAGCAATGGCATTATGAAACATTTACCAGGCTTTTTGAGCCCTTTTGATGAATTTGTCCTTGAGCCATGTTCTAAAACTTAAAATAATTATATGTCCAAGAACAAATATTCATCTATTTAAGTATAACTTGCATATTCAACTTACTCAGCAATGATACTGATGGGGGATACTAAGAGACAGGATATGCTTTCAAAATCTTTATAAAAATTACCAAGTAGCCAAACCTAGTGAAAAACAAATAATACAGAAGCTGTGATCATTCTTGTTTGCTTTTTTTTTCCTGTGATCTCACTTTGTATGATTATTACTTTCACTTCTTCTGTACTCCTTATATTTTCTTCATGTCATATATCAAAGCCCAGGAATAATGTTTTCCTTGTTTAGGAATCAAAAAATTCCTGAAGTGTCCCAATTAAACTAATAATGAGGAACATTCCCCCCTTTTTTTGGCCAAAGAGGTAAACAAAGGTTTAAAAAAAACTGGTAATACCCAGTGTTGATGGTATGAGAGGAAGTGAGGGTCCTTTGGCACTTTTATAGGTATGAATGTTAGTTTTTGTCACCTTTTAGAGAAGATTTTGGTGATATACTTCAAAAGCTTTAAAACAGGCAAAGAATTTGCTCACTCTTTGACCCAATAGCCTCAAATTAAGATTTACCTAGGAAAATAATTAGATGAGTACTCATAACTGTATGCATAGAATAATTCATGATCCATTGTTTATAATGTCATAAAATTAGAAACAATTTAAATATCCAAAAATGAGAGATTAAGTCATTTATGATAATCACCCAATATAATATTATCAGCCATAAATATGATATGCATGCACATTTGTATATGTGCATATTGTGCACAAATATGTCAAAAAATGCTTGTTACTACCAAACTTAAGTTAAAATAGCAAACATAATGAGCCTTTGTTTTTTAAAATGTATATTATATACATGAAAAAGCATCTGAAAAGATATATATCATGATATTAATTGCAATTATATCTGGATATGGAAATTATCCCTGATTTTTATTTTCTTCTCCTTGAATATCTATTTTAGATAGTACAACAGTGAATATATGTTATTTTTTAATCAGAAAAAAAAGGAAACATTTTGCCACCAGTTATTTTAGTCATTTACCTTGGGGAGAAAGTCAGAGATCACTACACTTTCGTTGATTAGTGATTGGTGAATATTCAGACCTTTTAGGAATTTGGAGTGTTTTCAGCAACCAAAATATAAAGAAGAAAAGACAAAACTGATGAACACAGCAATAAGAACAGCTCTGATATCTCAAAGCCAAGTGGCCTGTTCTTTGCTCTCCCTCCCTTAATCAAAATTTGATAAAGCTCACCCTCTGTAGATGATGTGCAGTCACTTTTAATTGGTCAGGATATGGCACCAGATGAGTTAGTTACAGTACCAAGTTTTCAGAGTGGTTAGGCTCAGCAGATTGTAGAAATGCACTAGGGAGCCTCCAACTCTGCCCAGAGTGGAAGAGGTGTCCAGGATGGGGATGGGACAAAAAAGCTCTTCCAAGAAGCTGACATCCAGGCTAAAGGATAAGGGTGCAATGGCCAAGTGGGCCAGAGAGGAGAAGACATTCCAGGCAAAAGTATAAAAGTATGAATAGAACCCTAAGGAGGTTCAGTGGGGGCTTGACAAATGCTTATTTGTTGTGGTAGTGGTGAATAGAAAACAAAAGTATTCTAGGGGCACCTGAGTGGTGCAGTCTGTTTAGCATCTGACTCTTGGTTTCAGCTCAGGTTGTAATCTTGGGGTTGTGTGTTGGAGCCTCACGTCAGGCTCCATGCTCTGCGCAGAGTCTGCTAAAGTTTCTCTCTCCCTCTGCCCCTCTCCTCCTCTCTCCCTCAAATAAATAAAAATCTTTTTTGGCGGGGGATCCCTGCGGTTAAGTGCCTGCTTTCGGCCCAGGGCATGATCCTGGAGTCCCGGGATCAAATCCCACATCAGGCTCTTTGCATGGAGCCTGCTTCTCCCTCTGCTTCTCACTCTCCCTGTGTCTCTCATGAATAAATAAATAAAATCTTTTTAAAAAATCTTTTTTTTTAAAGCATTCTAGAAATCCTAGCTTTCCAAGTTTTATAATATGCACTATCTTACACATTCTGGGTACCTTTAAATTTAACATGATAATTTGTGTTCTTAGGACATTTTCTTATCTTCCAATCCTCTGTGCCTTCAAAGCTGTTTAAATAAATATAAGTAGTAAAAAGAATATACAGTGACACCTAGTTGATGCAAATCGGGGAAAAGTAGATGCATAGTGACAATATGTGGACATTCAGATCTGGTAGTGTTCCACATTTATAGCCTCAGCCCTCACAATGTTCAGATTGCATATAAGAACTAGATAAGAATGCTTCACTTGCCAGTTGGTGTTTGATCTGAGACCAGATTGTATAGACATCCTGTTAGCACTCAGGTTAGCTTGGGATCTTTTATAAAGGACAGTGTCTTTTTCTCTGATGTCATTTTTAAAATGTTTTTATCTACCTTACCTTGAACTTACTGAAACCATTTACAAAGATGTTTACGTTTTCTATTATCCTTCATGGTAATTTCCATAAGGAAAGTTGTATGACTTGTTTATCTAAAAGGTGCCTCCCTCGTGATTCATGGGGATCCTACTATGTTGGTCTGGGCATATCTTTTGCAGAGTGGATTGGCTGCTACTACTTGGGAACAAGAAATTGACCTCTTCTTAAGAGCTCTATATACAACAGATTTTTTTTTTTCCAGAGCTATCAAAGAAGCAGGAACAAATTTGCTTGGTTATGCTGATTAGCCTTTCTCCCAGGGCTACCACGGAAGACACGAATTTACAATTAGAACTAGTCCCAAATCTAGAGACAGCAGGAAGCTAACAGAAATCAACCCACAATGAATTAGCTGCAACCTATCCTGTTTTGAAATTAGAATATGCTTTCAAGTGTGAACGACTAATGGGTTTCTTCATTTGTCTACAAGCCATTCTAAATTATAATTGATAAAAGATAAGACATAATCTGGCAAATTTTATCAAAGTTTAATAAAAACTGCAAAAAGGAATTTAAGTGAAGTTTATAAAATGGAGGGTCAGAGTGTAACCAGTGTGTCTCTACTCCCATCCAAGAAAGAAGTTACCAATTCTAACCCTAAAGTAAAAAAAGGTCAGTTACAAGACTAGATTGATTGATCAGTGCTCCAGGAGTACTCTGCTTCCTTTGTTTTAATTCTAAAATATATAAATCTATCTCTAGATTATTTCAACCAACTAGTGAGGGGGAAGCATGGGGGAGAGTATAGTCCAGATAATACTACTCACTGTAAAATCACACGCTGGTATTCTGCTTTTCAAATATGACTCTTCTAAGTTTGGTTAATACAACTCCACTCTGAAAAAATCATCACCCCTCAGTGAACTGGCAAACTGAATTTTGGAGCCTATCAAAGCTGAGACCCAGTTTTGGAGTGTGATGATGATGACTTCACCTAGTGCTGCCAGCCCAGCATGACAAAGCCAGCTGGCCTCATGGATCTTTGCTGTAGAGGAGAGATGCTGGGGCATTCTCAGCAGCCATGTACTCGGGAGCCAGCGTGCACCCAGCCTCTCATCCCGTCACATTGGGATCAGGGTTTAGAAAGAATTAGATGTGAGTTTCATTTTGGGGGGCTTTTTCAGGGCAGATGCCCAGCAGAAGTGCTGTCAGTGAGGAGTTAGATTTTTTTTGTCTCTCCCAGAACTCACAGCTGAGTGAACTGACTGAAGCAACGTAGCAGAGCTGCCGAGCCCCGGAGGCAATCTGCTTAAGACTTTCGTCATGGATTCTGAGAGGCTAAAGGAGCCCTTGGAATATGCAGAGAGTCAGTGTAGACAGAGACACCTGCCATTTAGCATGTGATTCCTAATGGAAGCTAAGGACAGTATTATATTTTTAAATTTTCCTACAGATTCAAAATAATATCACACTTTAAAAATGAATAATTCCTGGAGCATCTGACTGGCTCAGTCAGTAGAGCATGCAACTCTTGTTCTTGGGGTTGTGGGTTCAAGCCCTACATTGGACATGGAGCCCACTTAAAATAAAATAAATAAAAATGAATAATTCTTTAATATCATCTAATACTGGGCAACCTGGGTGGCTCAGCGGTTTAGCACCACCTTCAGCTCAGGGCGGTATCCTGGAGACCCCTGCTTCTCCCTCTGCTTGTGTCTCTGTCTCTGTCTCTCTCTCTCATATATAAATAATCTTTTAAAAAAATATCATCTAATACTAATTCATAGTCAAAACTTCCCAGTTGTCCTAAGAATGTTCTTAACACCTGTTTGTCCAAGCCAGGATCCAGTTTAGGTCATTACCTTGGATTGAGTTGTTATGTTCCTAAATCTCACTTAATACATAATACTTACTTTCTCATGACACTGACTTTTTAAGAGATTGAGCCAATTATCCCATAAAATAGCTTACCTTCTGTATTTGTTGGCTTGCTTCTGTGTGGTCTTAGTTTGTCCCTCTATACCCTGTGTTTTAGGTAAACAGTGAGGTTTAAAGCTTTGATTACATTCAAGTTCAATGTTTTTGACCAAAACAAAAAATATAAATGTCAAACACTTCGCATTGCCTCACATAAGACAATGTTGTCTAGGCATCCGTGGTGCCAAGACTGTGCTGTATTAAAATATACTGTTACTATACTGTTACCTTGCTCCCCTTGTGACCTGAAAGAAGGACTCGATGTGCTGATGCTTTGACACCATATGAATGTCCTATTCACTACCAGCCATTTGTCTGAAGTTTTAATGAGCGCTTGATAATCCTAGTGGGAATAAATAATTTCCCTGTGGAGTCTCCTTTTTCTATGTCAGCAGGCTTTATACTGTACTATATTTTTTTAAGTTTTTATTTTGATTCCAGTTAATATAGTGTTGTATTAGTTTCAGGTGAACAATTTCATATATTACCAGTGCCCATCAGGACAAATATACTCTTTAATCCCCATCATATATTTAACCCATCTTCCCACCCACCCCTCATGACCATCAGTTCTCTTTTCTTTCTTTCTTTTTTTTTTTTTTAGTGTTTTTTAAGACTTTATTTATTTGACAGAGAGGGAGTGCCATGTGCACGCACACACAAGCAGTGGGAGTGGCAGGCTCCCTGCTGAGCAGGGAGTCCGGTGTGGGGCTGGAGCCTGGTGTGGGGCTTGATCCCAGGACCTTTGGATCATGACCTGAGCCAAAGACAGATCTTAACTGACTGTGCCACCCAGGTGCCTCTGTTCTCTATAGAGAATTATAATTAAGAACGTTTCTTCTCTCTCTCCCTCTCTGTTTTTTGCCCCTTTACTCATTTGTTTTGTTTGTTACATTCTACATATGAGTGAAATCATATGGTATTTCTCTTTCTCTGACTTATTTTGATTAGCATTATACTCTCTAGCTCTATCCATGTCATTGCAAATAGCAAGATTTCATTTTTTATTGAGTAATATTCTGTTGTGTACATATGCCACATCTTCTATTTCCATTTTTCTGTCGATGAACAAGTACATCCATAATTTGGCTATTGTAAACAATGCTGCAATAAACGTAGGGGTGCAGGCATTCCTTTGAATTCGTTTTTGTATTTGGTGGGGAAATAAATACCCAGTAGTGCAATTGCTGGATCATAGAGTAGTTATATTTTTAACTTTTTGAGGAGCCTCCATACTGTTTTCCACAGTGGCTATACCAGTTTGCATTCACACCAGCAGTGCAAGAAGGTTCCTTTTAGTCCACATCCTCTCCAGCACTTGCAATTTCTTGTGTTTTTGATTTTAGACATTTTGACAGGTGTGAGGTTTTAATTTCCCTGATGAGTGATGTTGAGCATCTTTTCATGTATTTGTTGGCCATCTAGATGGAAGTTGAGTTGTATAAGTTCTTTATATATTTTAGAAACTAACCCTTTATTGGATATGTCATTTGCAGATATTTTCTCTCATTCCATAGGTTGCCTTTTAGTTTTGTTGATTATTTACTTTGCTGTGCAGAAGCTTTTTATTTTGATGGTAGTCTCACTAGTTTATTTTTTATTTCATTTCCCTTGCCTCAAGAGACATATCTAGAAAAGAGTTACTATGCCCAATGTCAAAAAGGTTACTGCCTGCATTCTCTTCCAGGATTTTACAGTTTCAGACTTTACATTTAGGTCTTTAATCCATTTTGAATTTATTTTTGTGTATGGTGTAAGAAAGTGGTCCAGTTTCTTTCTTTTGAATGTGATTGTCCAGTTTTCTCAACACCATTTGTTGAAGAAACTGTACTTTTCCTGTTGGATATTCTTTCCTGTTTTGTCAAAGATTAATTGACCAGATAGTTATGGGTTCATTTCTGTGCTTTCTGTTCCATTCTATTGATCTGTGTGTCTGTTTTTAAAACAGCACCATACTGTTTTGATCACTGTAGCTTTGCAATATATCTTGAAATCCAATATTGTGATGTTTCCACATTTTCTTTTTTAAGAATGCTTTGGCCATTCAAAGCCTTGTGGTTCCATACAAATTTTAGGATTGATTGTTCTAGTTCTGTGAAAAATGCTGTTGGTATTTTGGTAGGAATTGCATTAAATGTATAGATTGTTTTGGGTAATGCAGACACTTTAACAATATTTGTTCTTCCAGTTCATGAGCATAGAATGTCTTTCCATTTCTTTGTGTCATCTTCAATTTCTTTCTTCAGCATTTGATAGTTTTCAGAGTATAGGTCTTTCACCTCTTTGGTTAGGTTTATTCCTAGGATTTTATTAATTTTGGTACAATTGTAAATGGAATTGTTTTCTTAATTTCTCTTTCTGCTGCTTCATTAGTGATGTATAGAAATGCCCAGATTTCTGAACATTGATTTTGCATCCTGCACCAGTACTGAATTCATTTATCAGTTCTAGCAGTTTTTTGTTGGAATATTTCAGGTTTTCTTTTTCTTTTTTTAAAGATTTTATTTATTTATTCATGAGAGACACACACAGAGAGAGAGAGAGAGAGAAAGAGGCAGAGACACAGGCAGAGGGAGAAGCAGGCTCCTTGTGTTGCAGGAGCCCAACACAAGACTCCGTCCCGGGACTCCAGGATCACGCCCGAGGGCCGAAGGCAGGCGCTAAACCCCTGAGCCACCCAGGGATCCCCTCTTCCAGGTTTTCTGTATGTCATATCATGTCATCCACAAATAATGAAAAGTTTTACTTCTTCCTTTCTGATTTTAATGCCTTTTATATCTTTGTTGTCTGATTGCTGTGGCTAGAATTTCCAGTACTATGTTGAATTAAAAGTGGTGAGAGTGGACAACCTTATCTTGTTCCTAACTTTAGGTGAAAAGCTCTTGGTTTTTCCCCATTGAGGATGATGTTAGCTGTGGGTTTTTCATATATAACCTTTACTATGTTGAGGTATATTCCCTCTCCACCTAATATGTTGAGGGTTTTTATCATGAATGGATGTTGTACTTTGTCAAATTATGGTACACTCTTTATGCACTAATTATGACATGAACCAAGTCATTAGCTTCTTGATCCCTGATTCCCTCACCTGTAAAATGAGTATAAAAAATGTAACCAATTCACATGGCTGTTGGAAATATTATGAGATAACCATATATCCATTCTTTGGCCAGTGCCTGATAACATACATGCATTCAGTAAGCATTAATTATTTTTTGTTATTGGGCTTTTTTTCTTATTTCAGCAGTGACAGCTTATGGAACATTATCACATTATCATTCACTGCCAGTCTCAGGTCCTTGGAGCAAATGACAACATATCTGATAAATTGCTGCAACGAAGTTGAGGCAGTTAGACTTTTAAGAAAAATTTATACCATTTTTTAAAGGCAGATTGGAATTTGTTTTAAGTAAGTGTTGCTCAGATTAGATTGGTTCCTAAGGCAGGTTATAGAAACCAATAGGCCTCCATCATGCTCCTTGGGATAAGAATGCCATTGTTAAGATAACATCTGGGAAATACTGTGTATTGTTTACAGTTCGTGAGGTTTCATTGTAGATTGTATTAAGCTAAAGGTTCTGGAAAGCCTCTTGGGAAAGAAACCTGCTTTAATCAAGTATTTGCTTAATCAGGTATTTTCTAATCTATTTGTCTTTGGACATTACCCATCTCATCTCCACTTTTATAAAACCAAGTAATACATATAAACATTATATTGAGCTGCCTTAGATTCTTCCAAGGGTGTGAATGGAGACTCAAATTGATGAGCTGACCCTTAGTGGAGAGTTGGAAGATATCTGCCCCTGGCTTTCGGATCCTACAAAGCCATGCAAATGAGCAGAGTTCTTAAAGAGATTTCATTTCTATATTGGGGCAGGTAGGGCAGAAATTAGAGAGCCCATCATAATGTGACAGCTAAACTCTCTTCCTTAGATTGTCTCCAAACCTTACCAGGACTCCTGGAGGACCTCAGAGTTCATCTCTCCTTTAGGTGTCCCAGAACCATTGGGACTTGCCTAGGCTGACAGGAATGAGTTCCTTAGCTTGATGCACAAAAACCAAAGGGTATAAAAGATGTCAAGTTTCAGAGGAACACAGAGGATTTGAAGTCAGGCCAACAGGCGTCAGTGTCTTCCCTCTGCCAGGTAGTCACCTGATCCCTGGCCACATCCCTCTCCCTCTCTCAACAGTTTCTTCATCTAGATAATAGGGACAATCAAAGCACTTAGATCAAAATTTCAAACGGCTGTGAAATTCTCATTAGATATATAAAAGCATTTGAAAAAATATGAAGTATTATATAAAAGCTCATTAATTTACTGTTAACGTCAAGGGTATTATTGCTAATCTGCAAGGCACATACTTGAAGGTCCATGAGTCATTCTTTTATTCATTCAACTTGTCAAATATTTATTGAGCCCTTTACAACATACCAGCCCCTAGGGTTAGGTGGTGATATAGAGTATAGAATTAAGCAAATCCGATCCCTGCCTTCTTGGAACTTGCATTCCGTAGTGGGAGACATAAGATAAATGTACATGGAAATAAATGTATCATTATAGTCCCCTCTCCCAGGGTATTGATGTGATATTTTTTAAAGGGAGATATTTCTTATACCTATATATAGATGCATTTTGAAGATATTATCTGTGAACTGTTCACAGAAAAATCAGAAAATGAATTTATCAGTTTAAATAAATGATAAGATTTTTTTCATATAGAACTAGAAGAGACCTTAGTAATAGTTTATCTCAATTCCTTCATTTTGCAGATGAACCCTCAATACTATAGAAATTTCCCCATTTGGTATGTGTGTGTGGGTGAGAGAGAGAGAGAGAGGATGTGTGAGAGAAAGAAAGACACCAAGGATCTTGAAGCAGGAGTTAGAACCCAGATTTCTCTTCCCCTAGTCAGTGCTTTCTATTCTGCTGGGGTCCATCTAAAAAAGACCAGCTCATATTTTAACAGTGAGTAATAATTATTACACTTTTATAAAATGAGTTTCAATTACTAGAAATTGGGGACACAGCACAATCGATTTTTCCCATCTCTGCTCCATGAAACATTAATATTTTAATAGATGTTAGTAGGTTATCACTTTTTAAGTTGCTTGGTCAAATTAGTTTAAGAAACACTGCACCCACTCCGCACCCCCTACTTTAGGAATCTGGAAATGAATATTTTGATTATAAAAGATCATTCCTGCAGTATGGAAGCCTCTTAACTATGTAAAACTCTGCATTTTCCATACTTATTTGACTACAGAATCTATTTTGAATTATCTAACAATTAATATGATTACGATGTGCTGGTTGGGAAGTACCACCTTAGTGTCAGTTTTGTTGGCTTCTTAGGTAAAGTTTGTGAATGCCTAATAGTAAACCAGATTATACTACACAGCTTTAAAAAGGGCAGTTTCTATGGTCTTAGGACCTCAGGCTGTGAATAAAGCAACAGCACTTAGTAGGATGCATTTTCTTAAGTTGACCATGTCCTTTTAATCAAGGACTGGAATGGGAAACTGGAAATTCAGTAACAGTGTGTTCTGATACATCTTTGGAGAGAAAAAAATCTTCTTTAAGTTCTTAAACATTATTTCAGGCCTTTTAAAATTTATTATTTTTATTTTTAGGCATCCACAAGCCCAAGGTTCTCCAAAAGGGTGTGATGTCTCCGCAGGACATCCAAATAAGGTAGCTGGACATCTTCTGGAATGACTGTGTATCTTTATTTCAGATTTGTCCAAGTTGATGACTGTGAAGCTTGTCTGTGACTGCTTGGTCAGGTCATCCAAACATGAAACTGTTAGTGATATTTTGAAGTCTTTGAGACAAAAGCCCAGCTTGCTAAAGAACTTTGGTTCGGCAGAGAGACAGGGAGGTACAGTGAAGAGAGAATCAAAAGCCTGGAAATTTGCTGCTGAGAATAAATGCTAGCTGCTCCCCGAGGTGATTTGTCTGTGCACTCCACTCTCTACAGATGTTAGAGCCTCTTTTTGAGTAAGGACCCGAGGTTCTTTGGTAGCACTTTGATATCCTGCTCGAATTCAATATGTGAAATGGAGGCGTCTCTCTGTGACTTGGAGCCCACAGCAGGCTTTGAAGTCTGATCCAATTTTTGCTGCCTACTATTTGATGTTGAAAGGATGAAATGAAGAAAATGTACAGTTTTTGCCAGTAACTCTGCTGAGCATATGTAAGATTAAAAAAACAAAATCCTTTGGATGATGTACTTAGAAATGTTAAGTAGATTAATACCTTCCTATAGGTTTTCTTT